>NC_135315.1:65389752-66100281 GCF_048772815.1 Callospermophilus lateralis
CCTGGCTGTGGCAGTTTAGGAGCTCCCCCCCAAACCCAGGTGGGAGGGGTCTACACCTTAGGGACAAATTCCCTTCTACTCTGGCTGCTGCACTAATCAAGCCTACCATGACACGCAGGTGGGAGGGGTCTCCAGATTGGAGGGACGAGTCCCCTCTATCCTTGATGTGGATGGATAAGAGCTCACTCAGCTCACCCTGGCTAAGATGGTGTACAAGTTTCCCTCGACCCCTAGACTGGGGGGGTCTCCCGAATGTAAGGGCAATTCTGCTCTATCCTGGCTGAAGCAGTGTAG
Organism: Callospermophilus lateralis; assembly: GCF_048772815.1. Lineage (NCBI taxonomy): Eukaryota > Metazoa > Chordata > Mammalia > Rodentia > Sciuridae > Callospermophilus > Callospermophilus lateralis. The sequence continues at coordinate 65,390,047 of NC_135315.1, forward strand.
GAACTCCCCCTGACACCTAGAAGATAGGGGTCTCCTGCCTAGGGGTGCGAATCCCCTCTACCTTGGCTCCAGCAGTATAGGAGCTTCCCAGGACAGCCAGGTGAAGGTGTCTCCCTCCTGGAGGGGCGAGTACCCTCTACACTGGCTGAAGCAGTATAAGAGCTTCCCCTGAAACCCAGGTGGGAGAAGTCTAACGCCTGGAGGGATGATTCCCCTCTACCCAGGCTGTGGCAGTATAGATTCTCCCACACACACACTCAGGTTGAAGGGTTCTCCCGCCTGGAAGGGCCAGTCCCTTCTACCCTGGCTGCAATGGTATAGGAGATCCCACTGACAAACAGGTGGGAAGGGTCTCCCAAAAGGAGCAGGGAGTCTCCACTATACTGGCTGCTTAGGAATACAAGCTCCCCCAGACACCCAGCGAGTCCACTTTATCATGGTTGTGGTGGTATATGAACTCCCACTGATACACTGGCGGAAGGGGTCTCCCGCCAGTCAAGGCAAGTATTTTCTACCCTGACTGTGTTGGTATATGAGTTCCTGCTGACAGCCAAGTTGGAGGGGTCTCCCACCTGGATGGGCGAGTCTCCTCTACCCTGGCTAAGGTGGTGTACAAGTTTCCCTTGACCCCCAGGTGGAAGGAGTCTCCTGCCTGGGGGAGGGCGAATCCCAAATAGCTTCGCTGTAGTGGTATACAATGTACACCCTACACACCCAGGTTGGAAGGCCTCCCTCCTGAAGGGGTGAGTCCACTCAACCATGGCTGTGGGGGTATAAGGGCCCCCTCCTACCCTGAGGGGCGAGTCCCCTCTTCCCTGGCTAAGGCAGTATAGGTGTTACTTCAATTCCTATGTGGGAGATGTCTCTTGCCTGGAGGTGCGAGTCGCCTCTACCCTGGATGCTGGGGTATATAAGATCTACTCGACACGAAGGTGGGAATTGTCTCCCACCTGGAGAGGCAAGTCCCCTCTACCCTGGCTAATGGGATATAGGAGTTACTCCAATTCCCAGGTGGGAAGTGTTTCTCCCCTGGAAATGTTAGTTACCTTTACCCTGGCTGTTGGGGTATTTCAGCTCCACCTGACACCCAGATGGAAGAGGTCTTCAGTCTGGAAGGGTGAGTAAACTCTACCCTGGCTGCAGTGGATAAGGTGCTTGCCCTGATACCCAGGTGGGAGGGGCCTCCCGCCTAGAGGTGCGACTCCCCTCCACCCTGGCTACTGCGGTATAGGAGCTCCCCTGAAACTCAATTGGGAGGAGTCTCCAGCCAGGAGGCTAGAGTCCCCTCTACCCTGCTGCAGCGGTAAAGGAGCTCCCTAGGACACCTAGATGGAAGAGGTCTCCCTCTGGAGGATACAGTTCCCTCTACCCTGACACCCAGGTGGGAGGGGTCTCCCTCCTGGAGGGGGGGAGTCACCTCTTCCCTGGCTGTGGCGGTATAGGAGCTTCTCCCTACACCCACGTGGGAGGGTTCTCCCGCCTGAAGGGCCTAGTCCCCTCTATCCTGGCTGTGGTGGTATATGAGCTCCCCCTGACACCCTGGTTAGAGGAATCTCGCCCCAGGAGGGGCAAGTAATTTCTCTCCTGGCTATGGTGGTAAAAGAGCTCCCACTGAAAGACAGGTTGGAGGGGCATCCCGCCTGGATTGGCGAGTCTCCTCTACCCTGGCTAAGGTGGTTTACAAGTTTCCTGTGACACCCAGGGGGGAGGGTCTCCCACCTGAAATGACAAGTCCCCTGAACCCTGGCTGCTGGAGTATAAGAGCACCCTCCTACCCTCAGTAGGGAGGGATCTCCCAACTGGAGGGGTGAGTCACTGCTACCCCAGCTGCAGCTGTATATGAACCACCCCTCACTAGACACCGATGTGGGAGGCATCTCCCTATTAGAGGGGCCAGTCCCTCTACCCCACCTGCAGTGATATATTAATCCAGGTGGGAGTGGTGTTCTGCCTCTTGTAGTGAGTCCCCTCTTCTCTGGCTGTGGCAGTATCGGAGCTACCCCCACACCCAAATGGGAGGGGTCTTCTGCCTGAAGGGGAAAGTACCTCTACCATGGCTGCAGTGGTATAACAGCTCCCCCTGACACGGTGGGTGGGGTCTCCTGCCTGGAAGAGCGAGTCCCCTTTATCCTGGTTGTGGTGTTATGTGAGATCCCACTGAATCCCTGGTTGGAGGGGCCTCCAGCTATGAGAGGCAAATACTTTCTTCTGTGACTGGGGTGGTATATGAGTGCCCACTGAAAGCCCAGTTGAAGGGGTCTCCCGCTTGGATGAGCGAGTCTCATCTACCCTGGCTAAGGTGGTATACTAGTTACCCATAACACTCAGGTGGTAGGTCTTCCGCCATAAGGGGCAAGTCCCCTCAACCCTGGCTGAGGGGATATAAAAGCCCCCTCCTAAACTCAATAGGGAGGCGTCTCCCGCCTAGATGGCGAGTTGCTGCTATCCCAGCTGCAACTGTATATAACCAGTCAGACACCCATGTAGGAGGGGTCCTCCACCTGGAGGGGCAAGTCCTCTCTACTCTTGCTAAGGCAGAATAGGAGTTACCCCCATTCCCATTTGGGAGGTGTCTCTCACCTGGAGGTGTGAGTTGCCTCTACCCTGGCTGCTGGGGTATATGAGCTCCACCTGACACCCAGGTGGGAGGAGTCTTTTGCCTGGAGAGAAGAGTCCCCTCTACTTGGGCTAAGGAGGTATAGAAGTTACTCCCATACCCTGGTGGGAGGTGTTTCTTACCTGGAGTTGCAAGTTGCCTCTACCCTGGCTGCTGGGGTATATGAGCTCCACCTGACACCCAGGTGGGAGGGGTCTTCCACCTGGAGGGGCGAGTTCTTTCTATTCTGGCTGCAGTGGTTAAGGAGCTTCCCCTGACACCCAGGTGGGAGGGGTCTCCTGCCTAGAGGGGTGACTTCCCTCTACCCTGGCTGAGAGGGTGTACCAACTCTTCCAGAAACTCAGGTGGGAGGGATCCCCTGCTTGGAGGGGCAAGTACCCTCTATATTGACTGCTGTGGTATATGAGCTCCCCTCCTCCCAAACCCAGATGAGAGAGGTCTTCCACCTGATGGGGCGAGTCACCTCTACCCTGGCTGCAGTGGTTCAGTAGCTTTTTCTGACACCCAGGATGGATGGATCTCTCGCCTGAAGGGGAAAGTTTCCTCTATCCTTGCTTCTGCAGTAAATTATTTGCCCCTGAAACCCAGTTTGGAGAAACTCTAGCCTGGAGAGGTGAGTCCCCTTTACCCTGGCTGCAGTGATATAGGAGGTGCCCCCTACACCCAGGTGTTAGGGGTCTCCTGCCTGCAGTAGTGAGTCTGCTTTACCTTGCTTGTGGGAGTATATGAAGTGCCCTGAAAATCGGTGGAAGGGATATTTCACCTGGAGGGTTGAATCCTCTCTCCCCTGGCTATGGTGGTATAGAACCTCCCCCTACACCCAGGTTATGGGGCCACCCGCCTGGAGGGGTGAGTCCCCTCTACCCATGCTAAAGTCGTATAGGAGTTACCCCCATTCCCAAGTGGTAGGTGTCTCTTGCCTGAAGGTTTGAGTCATCTCCACCCTGGCTGCTGGGGTATATGAGCTTACCTGACACCCAGGTGAGAGGGGTCTTCTCCCTGGAACAAGAGTCCACTCAACCCTGGCTGCAGCAGTTAAGTAGATTCCCCTGACACCTAGGTGGGCGGGGTCTCCCACCTAGAGGGGTGACTTCCCTCTACCCTGGATGAGAGGGTGTGCCAGCTCTCCCAGACACCAAGGTGAGAGCGATTTCCTCCTTGGAGGGCTGAGTCCCCTCTGTTCTGGCTGCTTTGGTATACAAGCTTCCTCCCATACCCAAATGTGAGGGGTCTCCCGCCTGAAAGGGTGAATCCCCTGTAACCTGGCTGCAGTGGTTTACTAACTTTTCCTGACACCCAGGTTGGATGGGTCTAACACCTGGAGGAGTGCGTACGCTCTACCCTGGCTGAAAAGGTAAAGAATCTCCCCTTGACACCCAGGTGGGATTGTCTCTGTTCTGGAGATTTGAGTCCCCTCTACTCTGGCTGCAGTGGTATCGGAAGTTCCCCCTACACCTAGGTGGTAGGGCTCTCCTGCCTCCAGTGGCATGTCTCCTCTATCCTACTTGTGGCAGTATATGAACTCTCCTGACAACCAGGTGGAACAGATCTTCTGCCTGGAGGATTTAGTCCCCTCTCCCCTGGCTCTGGTGATATACGAGCTCCCCCAACACCCAGATTATGGGGTCTCCTCACTGGAGGGCAAGTGCCCTCTACACTGTCTGCTTGGTATATGACCTCCCACTGACACCCAGGTGGAAGGGTCTCCCGCCTGGAGCAATGAGGACCCTGTACCCTGGCTGTGGCGGTATAGAAGCTCTCCCAGTCACCCAGGTGGGAGGCGTCTCCCGCCTGGAGGGGCAAGTCTTCTCTTCCCTGGCTAAGGCAGTATACAAGCACCCCACTAAACTCAGGTGGGAGTGTTCTTTCACATGGATGGCGAGTCCTCTCTACCCTGGCAGTGGCAGTATACAAGCTCCCCCAGACACACAGGTGGGATGGGTCTCCTGCCTGGAGGGTCAAGTGTTCTCTACCCTGATTAATGCCATATAAGAGTTACTATCATTCCCAAGTGGGAGGTGTTTCACCAGTGAAGGTGCAAGTTACCTTTACCCTGGCTGCTGGGCTATATGAGCTCCACTTTGCACCCAGGTGGGAGGGGTCTTATACCAGAAGGGCAAGTCCACTCTACCCTGTCTGTAGTGGTTATGGAGCTTCCCCTGACAACCCCTGTATGTGGGTTCTCCCACATACAGGGGTTACTTTCCTCTACCCTGACTGAGGTGGTGTACCAGCTTTTCCAGACACCCAGGTGAGAGAGGTCTCCTGTTTGAGGAGCAATTCCCCTCTACCCTGGCTGCAGTGGTATACTAGCTTTCCCTGACACCCAGGTTGGATGGGTCACTCCCCTGGAGGGGCAAGTTCCCTGTACTATGGCAGCTGAGGTAAAAGATCTCTCTCTGACACCCAGGTAGCAGGGGTCTCCTACCTGGAGCAATGAGCCCCCTCTATCCTGGCTGTGCTGGTATACATTGCCTTCCAGACACCCAGGTGAGAGTGGTCTCCCACCTGGAGTGGCAAATCTTCTCTACCCTGGTTAAGGCAGTATAAAATGCCCCACTACACAGGTGGGAGTGGTCTTATACATGAACAGGCTAGTTCAGTCTACCCTGGCTTTCTCGGTATACAAGCTCACCAGACACCCAGGTAGGAGGAGTCTCCCACCTGGAAAGGCAAGTCCCCTCTACAAAATCTCTTGCTATATAGAGCTCTCAGTACACCCAGGAGAGAGAGGTCTTCCACCTGCAAGGGTGTGTTCCCTCTACCCTGGCTGTGCCAGTTTAGGAGCTCCCCTCGACACCCAGGGGAAAGGTGTCTCCCGCCTATAGGGTCGTCATCTCTAAACTGGCTGCTGCATAAATCAAGCTAACCCTGACTCCCACGTGGGAGGGGTCCCACAATTGGAGGCGTGAGTTCCCTTGTCCCTGGCTGTGGAGGTATAGGAGCGCAATCAGACACATAGGTGGGAGGGGTCTCCAAATTGGAAGGGAAAGTCAGCTCCAGCCTGGCTGCAGTGGTATAGGAACTCCCCCTGACACCCAGGTGAAAGGGTTCTCCCGCCTAGAGGAGCAAGTCCCCTCTTCCCTGGCCTCAGCAGTATAGAAGCTACCAAGGACACCCAGGTGGAAGGGGCCTCCTTCCTGGAGGGGAGAGTCCCCTCTACCCTTACTGAGGCGGTATAGGATCTCCCACACACACAACCAGCTGGAAGGGGTCTCCTGCCTGGATGAGCAAGTCTCCTCTACCCTTGCTGTGGCAGCATAGGATATCCACCTGACAAACAGGTGGGAAGGGTCTCCCTACTGGAGCAGCAACTCCCCTCTATGCTGGTTTTGGAGGTGTACAAGCTGCCCCAGACACCCAGGTGAGAGGGGTCTCCTGCATGGAGGGGTGAGCCCCTCTATTCTGGATGTGGTGGTATATAAGGTCCCACTGACACCCTGACACGAGGGGTCGCCTGAAAATCGAGGCACCTACTTTCTACCATGGCTGGAGTGGTATATGAGCTCCAGATGACAGCCAAGTTGGAGGGGTCTCTCGCCTGGATGGGCAAGCCTCCTCTACCCTATCTAAGGTGGTCTACAAGTACCCCACCACACCCTGGTGGAAGGGGACTCCTGCCTGGAGGGGTGAGTCCCTACTACTGTGGCTGCAGTGGTATAGGTGCTCCCCCACACCAAGGTGGGAGGGTCTCTCGCGTGAAGGAAAGAATCCCCTCAAACCTGTACTTGGGGGTATAAGAGCCCTCTCCTACCCCCAGTAGAAGGGGTTTCCCACCTGGAGGGGTGAGTCACTGCTACCCAGGGTACAGGTGTATATGATCCCCCCTCGCCAGACACCCATGTGGGAGGGGTCTTCCGCCTGGAGGGGCAAGTCCCCTCTACCCTTGCTAAGGCGGTATAGGTTTTAACCCCATTCCCAGGTGGGAGATGTCTCTCGCCTGGAGGTGCGAGTTGCTTCTACCTGGTTGCTGGGCTATATGAGCTTCACCTGACACCCAGGTGGGCGGGGTCTTCCGTCTGGAGGGGCAAGTCCACTCTACCCTGGCTGCAGTGGTTAAGGAGATTCCCCTGATACCCAGAAGGGAGTGGTCTCCCGCCTAGAAGGGTAACTTCCCTCTACCCAGCCTGCGGGGGGTTTACCAGCTCTACCAGAGACCCAGATGGGAGGGTCACCTGCTTAAAAGCCTCTATTCTGACTGCTGTAGTATACAAGATCCCCATTACATACCAAGATGGTAGTGTTCTCCTGACTGAAGGGGTGTGTCCCCTCTACCCTTGCTAAGGCGGTATAAGAGTCACTCCATTCCCAAGTGGGAGATATTTCTTACCTTGAGTTGCGAGTTGCCTCTACCCTGGCTACTGGGCTATATGAGCTCCACCTGACACCCATGTGGGCTGGGTCTTCCAACTGGAAGGGCGAGTCTCCTCTAACCTGGCTGCAGTGCTTAAGGAGCTCCCCTTGACACACAGGTTTGAGGGGTCTTCCACCTAGAAGGGTACCTTCTCCCTACCTGGCTACAAGGGTTTACCAGCTTTCTCAGAGACCCAGGTGGGAGGTGTATACAACTGGAAGGGTCAAGTCCTCTCTACTGTGGCTCTGAAGATACAACAGCTCCCCTCACACCCAGGGGGATGGGGTTTCTTTTCTTGAGGGGCCAGTCCCCTCTACAATGGTTGTGGAAGGATAAGAACTCTCCCTGACAATTGGTGAAAGTGGTCTCCCACCTGGGGGGTGGGAGTCCCAGTTACCCTCACTGCAGTTGTATACCTGTGCCCCCAAACACCCAGTTGGGAGGGGTCTCTTGCTTGGAGGGCCGAGTCCCCTCTACCTTATTTAAGGCAAAATACAAGTTCCCCTGACACCCCGGTGAGAGGGGTATCCCATCTAGAAGGGCGAGTCCCCTCTAATTTGGCTCTTGCCATATAAGAACTCCTAGTATACCCAGGTGGGAGGGGTCTTCCACCTTCAGGGAAATGTTCCCTCTATCCTACCTATGGCAGTATTGGAGGTCCCCCTGATATCCAGGTGTCAGGGACTCCCGCCTGTAAGAGCAAGTTTCCTCTAACATGGATGCTGAAGTTATCAAGCTCCCCTGGACACCCAGGTGGGAAGGGTCTTCAGATTGAAGTTGTGAGTCCTCTGTACCCTGGCTGCAGTGGTATAAGAACTCTTCCTGACACCCAGGTAGAAGGTTCTCCCTCCTGGAGCTGCAAGTCCCCTCTACCTTGGCTGCAGCATTATAGGAGCTCACCAGGACACCCAGATGGAAGGGGTCTTCCATCTGGAAGGTAGAGTTCCTTCTACCATACCTGCGGTAGTATAGGAGCTCCCCAGCTACCCAGGTGGGAAGGGTCTCCTGCCTGAAGGGGAAAGTACCCTCTACCATGGCTGTGGTGGTATAAGATCTGCCCCTGACACCCAGGTGGGAGGGATCTCCTGCCTGGAGGAGCAAGTTCCCACTACTCTTGCTACAGGAGTATAAAATCTTCACCCCCCACACCCAGGTGGCAGAGGGGCAAATTCCCTCTACCCTGGCTGCTGTGGTATAGGAGTTCCCTGAAGACCAGGTGTGAGAAGTCTCCAGCCTGTATGGTAGAGTCCCCTCTACCCTGCCTGTGGCTGTATAGGTGCTCCCCTGGACACTCAGGTGGAAGGAGTCTCAAACCTGGAAAGTCAACTTCACTCTATCCTGGCTGAGGCAATACAAGAGCTCCCCTTGACTCCCACGTGGGAGTGGTCTCCTGCATGAAGGGGGGAGTCAACTCTTCCCTGGCTGTGATGGTATACAATCTACCCTGACATATAGGTAGGAGGGTTTTCTTGGCGAATCCCCTGTATCCTGGCTGCGGTGATATACAAGCTCACTCCCAACACCCAGGTGGAAGGGGTCTCTCGCCTGGAAGGGCTAGAGTCCATTCTAATTTGACTGGTGCCATATAAGAGCACCCAGGCCACCCAGGTGAGAGAAGTCTCCATCCTGCAGGGGCGAGTCCCCTCTACTCTGGCTGCAGCAGTTTAACAGCTCCCCCTAAAAACCAGGTGGGAGAAGTCTCCCACATTGAGAGGCGAGTCTCCTCTACCCTGGCTAACGCGAATACAAGTACGCCCTGGCACCAAGAAGAAAGGGATCTCTCACCTGGAGGAGCGTGTCCACTCTACCCTCACTACAGCACTATATGAGTTACTCCTAACACCCAGGTGGGAGGAGTGTTCCTCTTGGAGGGGCGAGTGGGCTCTCCCATGCTGCTGCTGTATAGCTCCCCCAGACATCCAGGTGTGAGGGGTCTCATGCCTAGAGGGGCCAGTCCCCTCTACCCTAAATATGGTGGTATAGGAGCAACCACACACACACACACAATACCCACGTGGAAGAGGTCTCCAATATAGTGGGGTGAGTCCACTCTACCCTGGCTGCTGCAGTATATGAGTTCCCCTTGTCACCCTTGTGGGAGGGGTCTCACACCTGGAGGGGCAAGAACCCTCTACACTGGCTGCTTTAGTATAAGAGCCCCTCTGACACCCAGGTGGGAGGAGTCTCCCACCTGGAGGGGTGAGTCCTCTCTACCCTGGCTAAGGCATTATACAAGCTCCCAGCTACACCCAGGTGGAAGGGTTATCCTCCCTGGAGGGGCTAGTTACCATGACCCTGATTACAGTGGTATATGACTTCCTCCACCCACACCCAGGTGGGTGGGATCACCCGCCTGGAGGGGCGAGTTCCCTCTTCCCTGGCTGGCCCAGTTTACTAACTCCCCATGACACCAGGTGGGAGACAGGGGTCTCCATCCTGGAGTGGCGAGATTTCCTCTCCCCTACCTTTGTTGGTATAGGAGCTCCCCTGGACAACCAAATGGAAGGGGTCTCCCGCCTGGAGGGGCGCATCCCCTCTATTCTGGCTATGGCGGTATAAGAGCTCCCCCGACATCGAGGTGGGAGGTGTATGCTGCCTGGAAAGGCGCATCCCCTCTACCTGGGCTGTGGCAGGATGAGAGTTCCCCCTGACACTCTGGTAGGAAGGGTCTCTCACCTAGAACAGAGAATCCCCTCTACCATAGCTGTGCAGGTATAAAAGCTTCCCCAGACACCCAGTTGGTTGGGGTCTCCTGACTGGAGAGGCGGGTCCCCTCTACCCTGGTTTTGGTGGTATATGAGTTATACAAGACCCCAGCATGCAGGTGGGAGGGTTCTTCCAACTGGAATGGCGAGTCCCCTCTACTTTGGCTGTTGCTATATAAGAGCTCTCAGGAAACCACATGGGAGGAATCTCCCAACTGGAGGAGCAAGTCCCCTCTAACCTGGCTGGGAGGTATAGGAGGTCCCCCAGTCCCCCAGGTGGGAGGGGTTTTCCAACTGGAGGTTCCATTCCCCTCCAATCTGGCTGCAGTGGTATAAGAGCCCCTTTAGACACCCTGGTGGGAGCCTGGAGGCATGAGTCCCCTCTACCCTGGTTGGGGTGATGTACTAGCTCGCTAGACACCCAGTTGTGAGGCTTCTCTACCTGGAGGGGTGAGTCCCCTCTACCCTGCCTGCAGAGGTATTCGAGTTCCTCTAGACACGCAGGTGAAAGGCGTCTCCCACCTGAAGAGGCATGTCCCTGTTACCCTGGCTGCAGCTCTATAAGAGCCCCCGTAAAAACCCAACTGTGATGGGTCTCTTGCCTGGAGTGGCAAGTCCCTACTACTCTGGCTGGACCGAGATACAAGCTCCCCCTGACACCAAGGTGAAAGGGGTATCCTGCCTGGCAGGGCAAGTCCCTGCTACTCTGGTTACAGTTGTACATGAGTCCCTACCTCACTGGGCACCCAGATGAAAGTGATCTCATAATTGTAGGGGTGAGACCCTTCTACATGGCCTAGGCAGAAAACTATATAGCCTGGACACTACGGTGGGAGGGGTCTCTCGCTTGGAGGAGTCAGTATGGTCTACCCAGGTTGCAGAGGTATCAGAGCTCCCACAGAAAACCATGTCCTTTTTCTTCACCCAGGTCCAGGTGCTAGCACTTGGCTCTCCATTACTGGGCACGGCTCCTTGCTTGAGACCATAGCTACCATTTTTGAGGACCCTTTCCCTTTCCCTTGGTTTCATGCCCCTTTTACTGCCCCCCTCCTGTGCCTCTCCTCTGATTCCCTCAGGCTGTGGTATTCTGGCACTCCCCGTATCTTCCACTCCCGTGCTTCTCCCTAGCCTATGCTGCTAAAATGGGTGCTGGCAGCCTGAGTACCCCACATTTACCCCCACCAGGAATCCCCTCAGAGTACCCTCTTTGGTCCCTCCTTGGTTCAGGTCCCTCTCTGAGGATCTACTCACCTGTGGCAGAGGAGTGGAATTGCCATGCCTCTGTGCCCTGAATGCTCACTATGGGAAACAAAGCCCTGCCACTCACCTGAATCCTCTTCACTGCCTGAACCTTGATTCCTGGCAGTTAACTAGGACTTGCACCAACCCAGTCCTGAGCAATCCCCTTCCTTCCCTCCCCTGCCCTCTGGCCTTGCATGCTGCCCCTACGCCAACCCACCCTCCCTAACCCTAACCCTTTGTGCTTCAGTCCCTGGGCCTGGCACTCACATTAGCCCCTGACAGTATTCCTCATGTCAATTCATGTAGCATGGAGTCTCTTTCTGTTGAGTCTGTCCTGGGGACCCCTTGCTTGGGACTGCCAGCGTGCTCCCTTAGGTGCCCGTTGCACTTTTCTCTGTCTCCTCATCTTTGTGCAGCCCTTCCTCCCCTTTTCCTTGGGCTTTTTCATCACACTTGCAGTTCTCCTGCTACTTGGGTCACTCATCCATGGTTGGTCAGGTGGGTAATTTGCCTGGGCACCTGGCTTGGGTCCTGGATCTTTCTCCCCATGCACCCACAAAGACCCCTGCCATGCCCTCCCATTACCCTGTTCCTGGTGGCTTCACATGCTAGATCTCTTTTGCCAGGTCTCTATCCCTGGATTCTCAACTGGGCCAGCACGCCTTATGGGAAACTGAGTCCTGACTTGCCTGGACCCCTTGCTTTCTCTGGGCCTTTGATCCTGCAATTGGAACCCTGACACCTGGAAATTTCCCTGGCCCAGAAGCCTTCCTGCCCTCTGCTAGATAACCTGCCACCCTTCCAATGTCTATTCCACTGTCCTGAGACCCCTGCCCAAGCTCTGGCACTTGGCTCTCCATTCCCTGGCCTGCCTCCTCTCTTGAGCTCTGGGAGCCCTTTTTCTCCATGCTTCCCTGCGCTTTGACTGTGGACTTCGCTGGGGCCAGTACCCTACTCCACTTCACTTCCCTGAACTTCAGAACAATACTATCACCAGCCTTTCCAGCCATGCCCTTCCCTGCCCTTTCATGGCCTGGGTCCATCTTGTTGGTCACTAGCCTGGGCTCCTTTCTGGAGTCCTGGACTGTACTCCATCAACACACTTCCTCTGACATTTAACACAGTATCCTCCTTCATTCCTCCTGTTGTTACTGTCCCTACTGGGCCCCTTATAAATATCCAATTTCTAGGATGCTCAATAGGTCCATGGGACTGGAACTGGGCTTGGTCCCTGTGGGCTCCCTTTGGGAAAACGAAACTGAGCCCCTTGCCTGGGAATGTGGACTCTCTCTGCCCAGGCCCTGCTCCTCGATTCTGACACCCAGCATTGAAACTGGGCCTTGAGCCCTCCTCTCGCTTTGCCACCCACTACTCTTGCTTACTCCAGTTTCTCCCCTCCCCAGCCCTGCCTGTTTAAATAGGATGCAGGACAGGGTCCTGGCACTTGGCTCCCTATTCTTGGTCTTGGCTCCTTGCTGGATCCCCTGGTCTCCCTTCTTGCTGACCGTGTCCCTGTTCCTTGATTTCAGGCCCCTTGCTTGTCCCACCTCTTTTGCCTCCCCTCTGTTCCTCTTCTACTGTGGTATTTTGTCATTGCCAGGACCCTGCCCTCCCCCAGCTTCTCCTTAGCCTGGACTCCTCCAAATATTGCTGGATGCCCACTGATATCCCCAAACCTGGACCAAATGTATCCCTCATATTGGGCTCCTTTGGCCCTGGTGTCTCTCTGAGGATCTACTCACCTGGAAAAAACGAGTGAAATTGGCTGGACTCTGTGCCCTGAAGGATCCCTATGTTCAACACAGCTCTGCTTCTCACCTGGGTCCCCTGTGCTGTCCAAACTTGGCAACTGGCAGTGGACTTGGGTCTAGTGATGACCTTGCCCTTAGCTATCCCCTGCCTTTCTTCTCCTGACCTCTAGCCTTGCAAGCTTTCCCTAACCCAACCCAGTCTTTCCTCCCCCTGGCCCTTTGCCCTATAGTCTCCTAGCGTGGCTGCCACCCTGAGCTCCTTACTGCATTACTTTGGTTGCTTTGCTTTCTGTTGTGTCTCATTCTTTTGTGTCTCACCTGGGCACCCCTTAATTTGGACCCCTAGCTCACTCCACTTTGTGCCCTTTGCGCAACCCTCTGTCTCCTGATCCTAGCTCCGATCCTACCTCTCCTTCCCCTACCGCTTTTTCCTGGAGCAGGGGCCTCCTGTTCATTGGGTTCCTAATACTTTTTGGTGGGGTCAGTCCCTTACCTGGGCTCCTTGATTGGTCCTGACACTTGCTCCTCTCTGCACCCCCATGACCCCCCACTGTGCCCTCACATTACACTCCTCCTGGCCTCTGTCTCTTGCCAGGTCTTTTGGCCTGGTCCCTGGCCCTTGATTCTCATCTGGGCCAGAGCACTTTATGGGAAAAAAAATCCTGACCCTCGACTTGGCTACTTGCTCTCCCTAGGCCCTTAGAACAGCACCAGGAACTCTGACACCTGGCAGTGGTGCTGAACCTCGAACCTGCCTCTACCCTGATATATATCCTGCCTTACCTCACCAGCACTGTCCCCTGTCCTGAGTCACCTGTCCCATTGCGGGCCCTTGGTACTCCATTCCCTGGATTGGTTCTTCTCTTAAGCCTCTGGGCATCCTTCTTGCTCCATGCTTCTCTGGGCTTGAACTGTGGGCCTCACTGGGGCAGCTTCCCTGTTCCCCTTGTGTTACCTGAATCTAAGAAGCCTAGTACAGCCCCTGCCTGACTGGCCCCGCTCTTTCCTGTTCTCCCCTAGCCTGGGCCCTCCTCTAGGTCCCTAGCTTGGGCTCATTTCTTCAGTCCTGACTCACACCCCACAAACCCCCTTATTGCAGCACTGCACACTGTGCCCTCCTTTGGCCCTCCTGTTGTTCTTGTCACTGCTGGGCTCCTTTTCCAGATCCCTTTCCCAGGATGCTCACCAGAGCCAGGGATTGGAACTGGGATGTTTGGCTCTGCAGTCTTCTTTTGGGAAAAGATAGCAGTGCCCCTTGCCTGGGGGCTTCGGACTTCTTCAGACTGGGCCCTGTTCCTCAATCCTGACACTCTGCAGTTAAGCTGGGCCATGAGCCCTCCTCTCCCTGCTCCACGCATTCCCCTTAGTCTCCTTTTTCCCCATATACCACAGCAGCCAGGAAAGAGCCCTTCCAATAGAAGACCACTACTATGTCGGTTTTTGGAGAGCTCCTATACCCCAGCAGCCAGGGTAGAAGGACTCCCTCCTCAATGGAGGAGATCCCTCCCACCTGGGTTTTGGGGGTGCTCCTATACATTTGCAGCAAGGCTAGAGGTTACTCGCTCGTATAGGCCGGAGATGCCTCATACTTGGGTGTTGGGGGGAACTCAAAACAGCCACAGCCAGGGTAGAGATGACAAACCCGTCCAGGTTGGAGACCCCACCAACCTGGGTTTCAAGGGGAGCTCATATACCACCACAGCCAGGGCAGAATGGGTTCACACCACCAGTCCCCTCTACCCTGGCTAACTTGTTATACAATCTCCCTGCAACACCCAGGTGGGAGTGGTCTCCTTCTTGGAGGAGCGAGTCTGCTCTACCCTGGATAGGGCTGTATAGTAGCCCTGACATCAGACACCTAGGTGGGAGGTTTCTTCCACCTGAAGGATTGATTCCCCTCTACCCTGACTACTGTGGTATAAGAGCTCTCCCTGACACCCTGGAGGGAGAGGTCTCCTGCCTGGAGGGGCGAGTTCGCTTTATCCTGGCTGTGGTGGTATATGAGCTCCCCAGGAGACTCCTGTGGGAGGGGTTTCCTGTCTGGAGGGGCAAGTCCCCACTACCCTGGCTGAAGTGGTATAAGAGCTTTCCGACCCTGACACCCTGGTGGGAGGGGTCTCTAGCCTGAAGGGGCGAGTTCCCTCTATTCTGGCTGCATGGGTATGCTACCCCCCCCAACACCCAGGTGGGAGGCAGCTCCAGCTTGGAGGGGAGAGTCCCTGTATCATGGCAGCAGCTGTATAAGAGCTCCCTGTAACACCCAGGTAGGATGAATCTCCCACCTGGAGTGGCATATACCCTATATCCTGGTTTCAAAAGTAGAGGATCACCCCCTGACACACTGGTGAGAGGTGTTCCCTGCCTGGAATGTGGAGTCCTCTCTACCCTGGCTAATATTGTATACAAGCTCCCCGTGACATCCAGGTAGGAGGGGTTTCCTTTTGAAAGGTGTGAGTCCCCACTACGCTAGCTGTAGTGGTATAGGAGCTACCACACACAAACACAGATGAGAGGGTTCTCCTGCCTGGGGTGGCGAGTCCCTTTTTCCCTGCTCCTGGCTTAGTGGGGTAAATTCCCTCTCTCCAGGCTGAAGTGGTATATAGCTCCCCCCCATAGCAAGATGGGAGGGTTCTCCTGCCTGGAGGAGCTAGTACCCTCCACCATGGCTAATGCAGTATACATGGTCCAGGACACCCAGGAGGGGCACATCTCCAACCTGGAAGTACGAATTCACCTCTACCCTGGCTAAGGTGATCTACAAGCTCCCTGTGACATGCAGGTGGGAGGAGTCTGCACACTGGATGGGTTAGTCTCTTTTTCCCTGGCTGAAAAGGTATACTAGCTTTCCCTGACAGCCAGATTGGTGGGGTCTGCCTCCTGAAGGCATGAGTTTTCTCTACACTGGCTGTGGCACTAAAGGAGTTCCCCGCGACACCCAGGTGGGAGGGTCTCCAGCCTGGAGCGGCGAGTCCCCTATAACCTGGCTATGGAAGTATATGAAAACCCCCAACCAACACCTAGATGGGAAGGGTCTCCTGTCTGGAGGAGCAAGTCCCTTCTACCCTGTCTGCAGCGGTATAAGAGCTCCCCCTAAAAAACTGGTGAGATGTGTCTCCCGCCTAGAGGGACGAGTCCACTATACCCTGGCTGCAGTGGTATAGAAGCTCCCTTGACACCAAATTGGGATAAGTCTCCTGCCAGGAGACTAGAATACCCTCTAATCTGCTGCAGCAGTATTGGAGCACCCCAGGACACCCATCTGGGAGTGGCATCCTGCCTTGAGGGGCGAGTTCTTGGTACATGGCTGTTGTGGTATAGGAGCTTTCCCTGACACCCAGGTGGGAGAGATCTCCTATCTGGAGGGGCAAGTAGGCTCTACCCTGCCTAAGGTGGTATTCAAGCTCCCTGCAACACCCAGGTGAGACAGGTATCCCACCTGGAGGGGTGAGTCCACTCTATCTTGGCTTCAGCAGTGTTAGAGCTCCCCCAAACACCCAGGTGGCAGCAGTCTCCTGCCTGGAGGGGTGAGTCCCTCTACACTGGTTGCTGTGATATAGAAGCCCCCACCATACCAAGGATAGAGGGTTCTCTTGACTGGAGGGACAAGCAACTTTACCATGGTTGTGGCGGTATAGAAACTACCCCCTACACTCAGGTCAGAAGGTCTCCTGTCTGGAGGGTCGAGTCCATTCTAACTTGCCTGCAGTGGTATATGAGCTCCCCCTGACATCCAGTTGAAAGTATTGTCCCGCCTAGAGGGGTGAGTCCCCTCTGCTCTGGATTCGGGGGTGTACCAGCTTCCCACAGACACACAAGTCACGGGGGTTTTCCTCATGGAGGGACCAGTCCCTTCTATCTTGGCTTGGGTGGAATACGAGATCCATCACTCTTCACCTAAGTGGGAGATGTCTTCTGCTTGGAGGGGTGAATCTACTCTACCCTGGCTGTGGCGGTAAAGGAGTTCCCATGACACTTCTGTTGGAGGGGTGTCCAAGCTGGAGGGTAGAGTCCCCTCTACCCTGGCTGCTGCTGTGTACATGCTCTCCCAGACACCAGGTGGGAGGAGACTTTCGCTTGAAGGGGCAAGTTACTGATACCCTGGCTAAGGCAGTATGCAAACGCATCCTTATACTCAGGTGAGAGGGGTTTCCCCCTGGTGTTGCAAGTGTCCTCTACCCTGGCTGGTGCTCTATAAGAGCTCCAGGAACACCCAGGTTGGAAGGGTCTCCCGCCTTAACAAGCAAACCCCTGGAGATGAGTCTGCTCTATCCTAGCTGCAGCAAAATACACCCTCCCCCAAACACCCATATGGGAGAGGTCTCCCTCCTAGAGTGATTAGTCCCCTGCACCCTGGTAGCTGTGGTGTATGAGCTCCCCCAGACACCCAGGTGGGAGGGTCTACCACATGGAGGGGAAAGTCCTTCCTATTCTGGCTGAGGTGGTATAGAAGCATTGGCGACACTCACATTAGAGGGGTCTCTTGACTAGATGGGAGAGTCCCCTCTCCCCTGGCTGCAGCAGTATTGGAGCTTCCCCTGACACCCAGGTTGGAGGGGTCTCCTTCCTGAAAGGACTAATCCCCTCTACTTTGTCTGGTGCCCTCTAAGGGCTCCCTGGTCACCCAGTTCAGAAGAGTCTTCCACCTGCAGGGGCAAAGCCCTCTACCCTGGCTGATGCAGTATAGGTGCTCACCAGACACCCAGGTGGGAAGGGTCTCTCCCCTGGAGGGGCAAGTCTCTGCTACCCTGGGTGCAGCAGTATGGGAGCCCAGCAAACACATGCAGTTGGGAGGGGTCTCCCGCTTGGAGAGGCAAGTTGCCTCTATCATGGCTGCTAAGGTATATGAGCTCCCATGACTCCCAGGTGGGAGCGGTCCTCCTCCTGAAGGGGCAAGTTCCCTCTACTATGGTTTAGGGCATATATGAGCTCCACATGACACCCATGTGAAAGGGGCCTCCTGCTTTCTGTGGTGAGTCTCCTATATCCTGGATGTGGCAGTGTATGAGCTCCCCCAGACACCCAGGAGGGGAAGGGTCTCTCCTCTGGCGGGTAGAGTCCCCGCTACCCACTCTTCCATTATATACAAGCCTCCTCTGACAACCATGTGAGAGGGGTCTCCCGCCTTGACTGGTGAGTTTTCTCTATCCTGGCTGGGGGGGGGGGGTATAGGAGCTCCCCCTGACACCCAGGCAGGTGTCTCGATGGGAGGGGCGAGTCCCTTCTACATTGGCTGCAACTGTTTAGGAGCTCCGCCTCCATACCTGGGTGGGAGACCATACTGCTTAGAGGGGATAGTCCCCTCTACCCTAGCTTTGGCGATATAAGAACTCCCCCAACACACAGGTGAAAGGGGTCTCCCGCATGGAAGGGTGAGGCCCCAGTACCCTGGCTTCAGCGATATAGGAGCTCCCCAGGACACCCAGGTGGAAGGAGTCTCCTGCCAGGTTGGGTGAGTCCCCTCTACCATGGCTTTGTTAGTATAAGAGCTCCCCCTGACACCCAGGGGGGAAGGGTTTCCTGCCTGGAGGGGCAAGACCATTCTACTTTGGCTGCAGTTGGGTACATGCTCCCACGTAACACCCAGGTGGGAGGGGTTTCATGACTGGAAGGGTGAGTCCCCTCTACCCTGGCTATGGCAGTATATGAGCTCCCCAGGACAATCACGTGGGAGGGGTCTCCCCCCTAGAGGGGAAAGTGCCTATACCCTGGCTACAGTGGTATATGAGCTCCCTCTGACAAACAGGAGGGGGGAGTCTCCCACCTAGACAGTGGAGTCCCCTCTATGGTGGCTTCAGCAGTGTAGGAGCTCCCCAGGACACCCATGTCGGGGGAGTCTCCCACATGGAAGGGCAAGTCCCCTCTAACCTGGCTGTGGTGGTATACAAGCTCCCCTGACATCCAGGTGGGAGGGGTCTCCTGCCTGGTGGGGGGAGTTCCCTCTATATTGGCTGGTACCCTATATGAGCTCCTTGGACACCTATGTGGGAGGTGTCTCCCGCATACAGTAGCAAACACCTCTACCCTGGCTCTGGTAGTATAGGAGCTTCCACAAACAAACTGGTAGGAGGGGTCTCACACCTGTAGGGTGATTCCCCTTTACCCTGGCTGCAAATGTATAGGAGCTTCCCTAAATCCAGGTGGGAGTGGTTTCTTTCCTGGAGGGGTGAATCCCTGCTACTCTGGCTGGAGCGATATAGGAGCCCCCACCACAGTACACCCAGATGGGAGGGGTCTCACGTCTGAATGGGTGACTCGCCTCTATCATGGCTGCTGGGGTATATAAATTCCCTTGGCAAGCAGGTGGGAGGTGTCCCATGCCTGGAGGGTTGTGTTCCCTCTACCATGGCTTAAGCTGTATATAAGCTCCAAAATACACCCACGTCGGAGGGGTCTTCTCACTGAAGGTGCAAGTCCAGTCTATCTTGGCAGCAGCAGTATAGGTGCTCCCCCTGACACCCAGGTGGGAGAGGTCTCCAGCATGGAGGGGCAAGTACCCTCTATTCTGCCTGAGGTGGTATAAGAGTTCCTCCCGAAACCCAGGTTAGAGAGGTCTCTTGACTGGAAGTGTGATTTTCCTAATCCTGGTCTGCTATAGTATTCTAGTTCCTCCAGACACACAGGTGGGAGGGGTCTCACGCCTGGAGGAGTGAGTCACCTCTCCCTGGCTGCAGCCTTATAGGAGCACCCCCAACATTAAGGTGGGAAGGGTCCTCCTCCTGGAGCATGAGTCCCCTCTACACACCTGAGGGGGTTACCAGCTACCTGAAAAACCCAGGTGGGAGGGGTATCCTGCTTGGATGGGCGACCCCCCTCTATTCTGGCTGCTGTGATATAAGAGCTCCCCCCCATATCTAGATGGGAGGGGTCTCCCACCTGAAGGGGTGAGTCCCCTCTACCCTGGCTAAGGCAATATATGAGTTACCCCATAATCAGGTAGAAGGTTTCTGTTGCCTGGAGGCGCAAGTCACCTCTACCCTGGCTGCTGGGGTATATGAGTTGCACCTGACACGCAATTGAGAGGGGTGTTTCGCCTGGAGGGGCATGTCCCCTTTATCCTGGCTAAGGCCGTATAGGAGTTTCCCCATTCCCAAATGGAAGATGTCTCTCGCCTGCTGTACAGGTCCCATCTAACCTGGCTGCTGGGGTATATGAGCTCCCCCTGACACCCAGGTGGGAGGGGTATCCCGCCTGGATGGGCAAAGAGTCCCCTCTACTTTAGCTCTTGCCATATAAGGGCTTCCAGTACACCCAACTGGAAGGGGCTTCCACCTGGAGGGTTGTGTTCCCTCAATCCTGTTGTGGCAGTATAGGAGATCTCCCCCTACACCCAGGTGTGAGGGGTCTCACTTCTGTAGGGATGATTCCCCTCTACCCTGGGTGCTGCTGTATTCAAGCTCCCCTGGACACCCAGATGGGAGGGGGTCTCCTGAATTAAGGGATGAGTCCCCTCTACCCTGGCTGCAGATGTATAGGAGCTCACCCAGACACCAAGGTGGGAAGGGTCTCCCCTTGGAAGGGCAAGTTCGATCTACTCTTGCTGCAGCCATAGAGGAACTCCTTGTGACACGCAGATGGGAGGAGTCTCCCACCTAGATATGGGACAAATCCACTCAGCCCTGGCTTCAGGGGTACAAGAGCCCCCTCCTAACCTCAGGAGGGAGAGGTCTCCCGCCTGGATTGGGGAGTCGCTGCTACACCAGCTGCAACTGTATATGAGCCCCCCACACACACCAGGCATTCCTGTGGGAAGGGTCTTCAGCTTGAAGGGGAGAGTCCCCTCTACCCTGGCTAAGGTGGGATAGGAGTTACTCCCATTCCCAGGTGGGAGGTGTCTCTTGCCTGGAGGTTCCAGTTGCCTCTATCCTGGCTGCTGGGGTATAGGTCCTCCACCTGACACCCAGGTGGGAGGGGACTTCCACTTGGAGGAGCGATTCCACTCTACAATTGCTGCAGTGGTATACCAGCTCCACCTGACACCCAAGTGGGAGGGATCTCCTGCCTAGAGGGATGACTCCCCTCTACCCTGGCTGATGGGGTGTACCAGCTCTCCCAGGCAACCAGGTGAGAGGGGTTTCCTGCTTGGAGGAGCGAGTCACATGTATTCTGGCTATGGTGTTATATGAGTCCCCCCCACCCAGAAGGGAGGGTTCAACCACCTGAGGGTGAGTCCCCTCTATGATGGCTGCAGTGATATACTAGCTTTCCCTGACACCCTGGTTGGATGGGTCTCTCGCCTGTAGGGGCGAGTACCCTCTATCCTGGCTGCAGTGGTATAGAAGCTGACCCTATATCCAGGTGGGAGGGGTCTCACGCCTGGAAGGGCAAATCTTCTCTGCCCCAGCTAAGGTGCTATACAAGCACCCCCCTATACACAGGTGGGACTGGTATTCCACATGGACAGGCGAGTTCGCTTTACCCTGGCTAAGGTGGTATACAAGCTCCTCATGAAACTCAGGTGAGAAGAGTCTCCTGCCTGAAGATGCATGTCCCCAGTAACCTTGCTGCAGTGGTATATTAAGCTCCACCTCCCACACCCATATGGGCAGTGTCTCCCACATGGAGTTGCTAGTCCTCTCTACATTGGCTGCAAGTGTATAAGAGCCACCTCTGATAACCACATGGGAGGGTTCTCTTGCCAGGAGGGGCGAGTCTCCTATACCATGACTGTAGTTGTATATGAGCTCCCTCGGAAACCCAGGTGGAAGGGGTCTCACTCCTGGAGGGGCAAGTCTCTTCTACCCTGGCTGCAGTGGCATAAGAGCTCCCACTCTGAAACCCAGGGAGGACGTGTCCCCACATGGAGACAAGAGTCCCCTCTATCCTGGCTCTGGCGGTTTATTATATATCCCCACACACCCAGGTGGGAGCGGTCTGCTACCTGGAGGAGCACGTTTCCTATACCTTGTCTGTAGAGATATTGGAGATCCTGTTGACACACAGGTGGGAAGGGTCTCTTCCCGACCAAGCACCCTGGGAGAGCAAAGGGCCCAGGTGTGGGCCAGGGCATTGTTTCCCATAAGGCGACCTGGATCAGATGAGAATCTACAGCCAGAGTCCTGGCAAAGGAGACCAGGAAAAGAAAGGGGACCAGAAGGAGGGCGACAGGAGGGCACACAAGCATGGCAGAATGGGTGCTTGTAGGGGGGAGACACAGGACCAAGCCAGGCACCCAGTCAAGGGACCGACCCGATCAATGGTGATGGGGGACCCATGGGCAGGAGACCTGCGAGTGCCAGAAAAAGATGCAAGGGGATGGGGAGGAAGGGGCTGCATGAGGACCAGGAGAAGGCAAGGGGCACCTATGGGAGCATGCTAGCAGGCCCAAGCAAAAGGCCTCCAGGTCAAACCCAACATGAAGAGACTGTTTACTATGCCAAGAGCCATGAGGAACACAGTCCTGGGCTCAGGCAAATTTCCAGGACCAGGGACCAGAGCATAAATGGTCAGGGTTAGAAAGGGCTGGATTGTGGTAGGGGCATCATGAAAGGCCAGAGGGAAGGGAGGGGATCACTCAGGGCTGACTTGAAGCAAGTCTATGTTATATTTCAGGCCTCAAGTTCAGGCAGTGACGGGGACTCAGACAAGTGGCAGGGATGTGTTTCTCATAGGGAGAATTCAGGGCACAGAGGAAGCCAATTCTGTTCCTCTGCCCCAAGTGAGTAGATCCTCAGAGAGGGACCTGGAGCAAAGGAGGAGCCAAAAAGGGTACTGTGAGGGGATACCTGGTGTGAAAAAAGTAGGGGGGTGGGGTGGGCTGCAGGACTCATTCCAGCAGCACAGGATAGGGATAAGCAGGGGGAGAAGAGAGTCTGGAGAATGCCAGGATAACTCAGCATGAGGGGATCAGAGGGGAGGCATAGTAGGGTGCAGGCAACAGGGACTTGAAACCAGGGTACAAGGAAAGGGTCCTCAAGAAGAGTAACCAGGGTCTCATGCAAGGAGCTGGCCCAGTAATGAAGAGCCAAGTGCTTCACCTGGGCCTGGGTGAATGGAAATAAAAATAAAGGGGGTGCAGCAGGAGGGGAGAAAGTGGATTGGGTGGCACAGGGGGAGAACAGTTCAAGGCCCAGATTCACTGTAGGCATTCAGGAGTCTGAAGCAGGGCCCAAATAAATGAGAAAGGACAAAGGGCCCATGCAAGGGGGCAGAGCTACATTTTCTGAAGGTAGGCCCCAGGGACAAGAGGCCAAATCAAGACACCTGGCCAGGTGAGCATCCTGGGAAGGGAATCAGGAAAGCGGGTGTGGCAGAGATAGAAAGAATAGCTGGGCCTAAGCAGGGCACAGCCTGAAAGGCCTCAGAATGGGTGTGGGTAAGGTGGGGCCAGGACCCCAGCAAGGATCCCAGTCAAGGGACCTAGAAAAGGGCTTAGGCCAGGGGATAGCAGGGAACAACACACAGGGAAGGCAAGGCTGCAAAAGGGGACTGCAGTACAGGAATGAAAAGGGGAGCAGAGAAGCAGCTGCAGTGAGGGGCCCTCAGACAATGCCCAGAAAAACAGTGAGCAAGAAGGGCCACCAGAGGCTCAAACGAAGAGGCAGTCCAGTAAATGGAGATCCAAAGGCAAAGCTTGGCAGGTGACTTATGGCAGTGTATAAGATATGGGAAGAAAGGCAGCAAATCCAGCAGGGTGCAGTCAGGCTCCAGGCCTAGGGCCACCTTCACATTTAAGGATTCCTGGTGCCCAACAAAGTACCCAAGGATAGCAATGAGCCCAAAGTAGGGGCCAGCGCATTGTTTCCCATAAGGCGCCCTGGATCAGATTAGAATCTATGGCCAGGGTCCTGTCAAAGGAGGCCAAGAAAAGGAACAAGGCCAGGAGTGAGACGGGAGGGCACACAAGGGGGTCAGGGTGGGTGTGCATACGAGTAAGACCCAGGACCCAAGCCAGGCACCCAGGCAAGGGACCCATCCGATCAATGGTAATTGGGGACACAAGGAGCAGTAGCTCTGTGAGCTCCATAAAAATGCACAAGCTGAACGAGAGAAAGGGGCTGCGTGAGGTCCAGGTGAAGCCTAGGGGCACATTGTGGAACCAACTGGTGGGCCCAAGAAAGGGGCCACCAGAACAGACCCAATATGAAGAGACTATTTGATATGCCAAAGGCCATGAGGAACATGGTCAGGGGCTCAGGCAAATGCACAGGCCCAGGGACCTGAGCATAAAGGGTCCATGCTAGGAAGGACTGGGTTGCAGTAGGGGCAACATGGAAAGCTGGAGGGAATGGAGGGGATTGCTTAGGGCTGGGTTGGAGAAAGTTCATATTAACTGCTGGCCTAAAGGTTCAGGCAGTGAGGGGAACACAGGCAAGTGGCAGGGCTGTGTTCCACATAGGGAGCATTCAGGGCTCAGAGGCGAGCCAATTCTGCTCCTCTGCCCCAGGTGAGTAGAACCTCAGAGAGGATCCTGGACCAAAGAAGGGGGAAAAGTGGGTACTGTGAGGGTATAACTGGTGTGCAGAAGTGTGGCGGTGGGTTGGGTTGCAGGACCAATTCAAGCAGCAGAGGGTAGGGATAAGCTAGGGGAGTGGAGGGTCCAGGCAGTGCCAGGATACCACAGCAATGGGGGAATCAGAAGGGTTGCAAAGGAGAGGGCAGGCAAGAGGGATCTGAAACCAGGGGACAGGGAAATGGTCTTCAAGAAGGGTTGCCAGGGTCTCAAGCATGGAGCTGTGCCCAGTAATGGAGAGCCAAGTGCTAGCACCTGGGACTGAGTGAATAAAAAGGAACATGGAGTGGGAGCAGTAGGCGTGGAGAAAGTGAAGTGGGTGGCACTGGAAGAGAAGAACTCAATGCCCAGGTCTACTGCAGGGTGTCAGGGGTCTGGAGCAGGGCCTGGACTGAGGGAGGTCAAAGGGCCCAGGCAAGTGGCTGGCGTATGTTTTCCCAAAGGTCTATGTTTCCCCAGGATGCTCACCCAGGACCAAGAAGCCAGGTCAAGTCTGCTGGCCCAGTTGAGAATTCTGGAAAATGGGTCAGGAAAGTGGGTGTGGGAGAGACACAAAGGACAATAGGCCTGAAGCAGGGCAGAGCCTCAAGGGCCACAGGATAGTTGTGGGTCGGTTGGGGGCCAGGACCCCAGCAAGAGTCAGGCACAGGACCTAGAAGAGAGCCCAGAAGAGGGGAGAGTAGGGAACATTGGGACAGGAAGGCAAGGCTGCACTAGGGTACTGAATTACAGAAATTCTAAGGGGACCAGTGAAGCAGCCCCAGTGAGGGTCTCTCAGACCATGCCCAGAAAATCAGTGAGCATGAATGGACACTAGATGCTCAAGGGAGGAACCAGTCCAGGGAATGGAGAGCCAAGGGCCAGGGCTTGGGCAGAGAGCTCAGGAAAATGAACAAGATTTGGGAAGGAAGGCAGGGGTCCAACAGGATGCAGTCAGGCCCCAGGCCCAAGGTCACCTCCAGGTTTCAGATTTCCTGCTGCCAGACCAAGCACCCAATGAGAGCAAGGGGCCCAGGCAAGGGCCAGGGCATTGTTTCTCATAAGGCACCCTGGATCAGAGGAAAATGTACAGACAGGGTCCTTGCAATGGAAGCAAGGAAAAGGAAGGGGGCCAGAAGGAAGGCAACAGGAGGGCATGGGAGGAGGTTGGGGTGGATGCGCATAGGGATGAGAACCAGGACCAAGAAAGGTGCAGAGGAAAGGGACATACCTGATCAATGGTGATTGGGAACCCAAGGAGAAGGAGACCTATGAGGGCCAGAAAAAGGCCCAAGGGAAGGGGAGAAAGGGGCTGCATGAAATCCAGGAGAAGCCAAGTGGTACCTTGTGAAGCCAACTTGCAAGTAGAACCGCAGTCAGACCCAACACGGAGATAGTTATTGCTATGCCAAGGGCCATGAAGATTGTGGTCAGGGGCTCCAGCAAATGCACAGGCCCAGGGACCAGAGCACAAAGGGTCAAGGATAGAAAGGGCCAGGTTGCAGTAGGGGCAGCATGAAAGGCCAGAGGGAAGGGAGGGGATTGCTGAGGGCTGGGTTGGAGCAAGTCCATGTTAAATGCAAGGCCTCAAGTTTCAGGCAGTGAGGGGGACTAAGGCAAGTGGCAGGGCAGTGTTTCCCATAGGAAGCATTCAGGGCACAGAGGCGAGCCAATTCCACTCACCTGCCCCATGTGAGTAGATGCTCAGAGAGGGTCCTGGACCAAAGGAGGGGGAAAAGTGGGTACTGTGAGGGTATAACTGGTGTGCAGAAGTGTGGCGGTGGGTTGGGTTGCAGGACCAACTCAAGCAGCAGAGGGTAGGGATAAGCTAGGGGAGTGGTGGGGCAAAAGAGGGTACAGTGAGGGGATAGCTGGTGTGCAGAAGTGGGGGGTAGTGTGTGCTGCAGGACTCATTCCAGCAGCACAGAGTAAGGAGAAGCAAGGGGAGTGGAGTTTCTGGAGAGTTCCAGGATACCACAGCATGTGGGAATCAGAGGGGAGGCACAAGAGGGGGCAGGCAACAGGGGCCTGAAACCAAGGGAAGGGGAAATGGTCCTCAAAAAGAATAGCCACGGTCTCAGGCAAGTAGCCAGGCCCAATAATGGAGAGCTAAGTGCTCACACATGGGTCTGGGTGAATGAAAATAAACATGGAGGGGAAGCAGCACCAGGGGAAAAATTTTGATTGGGTGGCACAGGGGGTTAAAGTTTCAAGTCCCAGGGCCACTGCAGGCTGTCAGGTTTTGGGAGAAGGGCCCCAGCTGAGAGGCCAAAAGGCCCAGGCAAAGAGCAGGGTACATTTTCCAAATGAAGCCCCTAAGGCCAAGAGGCCAAATCAAGCCACTTGACCCAGGTGAGCATCCTGTGAAGGGGATCAGGAAGGCGGGTGTGTCAGAGACACAAAGGACAGTAGGGCCAAAGCAGGGCACAGCCTCAAGGGCCGCAGGATGGGTATGGGTGTTGTGGGCATCAGGATCCCATCAGAAAGAAGCCCAGGCAAGGGAATGAGAAGAGGGCCCAGGCAAGGGGAGAGCAGGGAAAAATGTGCGGGGAAGGCAGGGCTGCACTAGGGTACTGCAGTACAAGAATTACAAAGGGAGTAGGTTAGCGGCCCCACAGAGGGGCACTCAGACAATGCCCAGAAAAGCAGTGAGCAAGAAGGACCACCAGAGGCTCAAGCAAGGATCCAGGACAGTGAACAGAGAGCCACGTACCAGGATTTGGGCAGAGGGCTCAGGACAGTGGAAAAGATTTGGGAAGGAAGGCAGGGGATCCAGTAGGGTGCAGTCAAGCCACAGGCATAGGGACACCTCCAAGTTTCAGGGTTCCTGGTGCGGGATCAAGCACCCAGGGAGAGCAATGGGCCCAGGCAAGGGCCATGACCTTGTTTTACATAAGGCGCCCTGGATAAGATGACTATCTATGGCCAAGGACCTGAAAAAGGAAGCCACGAAATGGAAGGGTGCAAGAAGGAGTGTGATGGAAGGGCACAGAAGGGGGTCGGGGTGCTTGTGCATAGCAGCGAGACACAGGACAAAGCCAGGTGCCAAAGAAAGTGACCCACCTGATCTATGGTGATTGGGGACCCAAGGAGCAGGAGATCTGCGTGCACCAGAAAAAGGTGCAAGGGGAAGAGGAGTTATGGGCTTCGTGAGGACCAGGAGAAGAAAAGGGACACCTAGTGGAGACAGCTGGTGGGCCAAAGGAAGGGGCCCCCAGGTCAGATCTAACATGAAGAGACTCCTAGCTATGCCAAGGGCAATGAGTAACATGGTCAGGGACTCAGGAAAATGCACAGCATCAGGGACCAGAGCAAAAAGGGTCTGTGTAAAGAAGGGCTTGGTTGTAGTAGGGGCAACATGGAAAGCTGGAGAGAATGGAGGGGATCGCTCAGGGCTATGTTGAAGCAAGTCCATAATAACTGCCTGGCCTCAAGGTTCAGGCAGTGAGGGGGACTCAGGAGAGTGTCAGGGCTGTGTTCCACATAGGGAGCATCCAGGGCTCAGAGGCGAGCCAATTCTACTCCTCTTCCCAAGGTGAGTAGATCCTCAGAGAGGATCCTGGACCAAAGAAGGGGCCAATGTAGGTGCTGTTAGGGGATACCTGGAGTGTAGAAGTGTGGAAGTGGGTTGAGCTGCAGGACCCATTCCAGCAGTACAGGGTAGGGAGAAGCTGGGGGAGTGGAGATTCTGGGCAGTGACTGGATACCACAGCAATGGGGGGATCAGAAGCGTGCCACAGGATGGGGCAGGCAAGAGGGGACTGAAACCAGAGTCATGGAAAGGATTCTCAAGAAGGATTTCCAGGGTCTCAATCAAGAAGCTGGGCCCAATAATGGAGAGTCAAGTGCTAGCACCTGGACCTGGGTGAATGAAAAGAAATATAAAGTAGGAACAGTGGGTGGGGAGAAAGTGGAGTGGGTGGCATAAGAAGAGAAGATTTCAAAGCCCAGTTCCACAGCAGGGTGTCAGGGGTCTGGAGCAGTGCCTGGGCTGAGGGAGGCCAAAGGTCCCAGGCAAGTGGCAGGGCTATGTTTCCCAAGGTTTATGTTTTCCCAGGATCCTCACACATGGCCAAGAGGCCAGGTCAAGACGTGTGGCCTGGGTGAGCATCCTGGGAAGGGCATCAGGAAAGTGGGAGTGGCAGAGACACACAGAACAGGAGAACTGAAGCAGGGCAGAGCCTCAAGGGCCGCAGGATTGTTGTGGGTGGGGTGGGGTCCAGGACACCAGCAAGGGGACCTAGAAGAAGGCCCAGGAGAGGGGAGAGTAGGAAATGCAGGGCCAGGAAGGCAGGACTGCTCTAGGGTACTGAATTAAAGGAATGCCAAGGGGAGTAGGGAAGTGGCCCCAACAAGCGTCCCTCAGACCATGCCCAGAAGATCAGTGAGCATGAAGGGCCACCAGATACTCAAGCGAAGAGCCAGGCCAGGGAATGGAGAGCCAAGGGCTAGTGCTTGGGCAGGGGGCTCAGAACAGTGGACAAGATTTGGGAAGGAAGGCCAGGGACAAGAAGGGTGCAGTCAGGCTCCAGGCCCAGAGCCATCTCCAGGTTTCAGGTTTCCTGCTGCTGGAGCAAGCACTCATGGAGTGCAAGGGGCTCAGGCAAGGCCAGGTTATTGTTTCCCATAAGGCACCCTGGATCAGGTAAAAATGTACTTCCAGGGCACTTGCAAAGGAGGCCAGGAAGAGGAAGGGGGCCAGAAGGAGGGCGATAGGAGGGCACGGAAGGGTTTCGGGGTGGGTGCGCATCAGCGCGAGACTCAGGACCAAGCCAGATGCCTAGGCAAGGTACCCACCTGATAAATGGTGTTTGGGGACTCAAGGAGCAGGAGGCCTGGGAGAGCCAGAAAAAGGCCCAAGGGCAAGGGGAGGAAGGGGCTGTGTGAGGCCCTGGAGAAGCAAAGAGGCACCTTGTGGAGCCAACTTGTGGGCCCAGGCAAGGGGCACCCTGATCAGACCCAACACGAAGAAACTCCTTGCTATGCAGAGGGCCATGATGATTGTGTTCAGGGGCTCAGGTAAACACACCGGCACAGGGACCAGAGCACAAAGGGACAGGAATAGGAAGGGCCAGGTTGCAGTAGGTCATAAAAAAAAAAACATAAGCGGGAGGGAAGGGAGGGGTTCGCTCAGGACTGGGTTGGAGTAAGTCCATGTTAAATGCAAGGCCACAATTTTCAGGCAGTGTGGGGGACTCAGGCGAGTGGCAGGGAAGTGTTTCCCATAGGGAGAATTCAGGGTACAGATGGGAGCCAATTCCGCTCCTCTGCCCCACGTAAGTAGATCCTCAGAGAGGGTCCTGGACTAAAGGTGGGGCCAAAGGGGTTACAGTGAGAGGATACCTGGTGTAGAGAAGTGGGGAAATAGATGGGCTGCAGGACCCATTCCAGCAGCAATGGTAGGATGATATAAGTGGAGAGGAGGTTCTGGAGAGTGCCAGGATACCACAGCATTAGGTGATCAGAGGGGAATCACAGGAGGGGGCCAGGAAACAGGGGACAGAAACAAAAGGACAGTCAAGGGATTTTCAAGAACGGGGAGAACAGCTCAGGTTCTCAAGCAAGGAGCTAGGCCCAGTAATGGAGAGCCAAGTGCTTGCGCCTGGGCCTGGGTGAATGAAAAGAAACAATGAGGGGGAGCAGCGGGATGTTAGAAAGTGTATTGGGTGGCACAGGGAGTAAACGGTTAAAGACCCAGAGCCACTGCATGGTTTTAGGGTTCGGTAGCAGGGCCCCAGTTGAGGGAGGCCAAATGGGCCAGGGAAGGGGCAAGGTTTCATTTTCCAAAGAGAGACTGAAAGGCTAAGGCTTGTGGTCAGAGATTAAAACGCACACACAGATAGCAGTGACCAAGATGAAGCACTTTATTGTAAGCTGGTGCTAGCTTATATAAAAAGTGAAAGTCAGTTATCTTAAACCAGGAGGCTCCTGGGGCCAATCAGAGTAAAGGTCAGGTCATCACCTACTGTGCACGCACATCCACCCTGCATAAGATTCATGGGGATCACGAACTGTTCACAAGCATGGAAGACGGGAGGACCAATTAGAAAATTTTCAAAACAAATTTTTATCTGCTCACTGGCAATTTGCCCGCTGCCATGTTGCATTAGGGGCTCCTTATCTGAAAGGCCCAGGGAGCTCTTAGCCACCCACTCACAATTTGTCCACTGTCATGCCTGAAAGGCCAGGGGAGTTCTTTGGGAAACTCCCTACATTCCCTCTTTTTTGTTATTATATGGAAAGGGACATCGATCTATTCTAGCTACTTTCTGCTGAGTGGGGGCGTCACTGGGGAAGGGGTCTGATGGAGGCAAGTTAGGAATCCCCATAAGAGAGCAGCAAAGATTGCTATAAGGTCAGATGTGACATCACAAAATGTTCCCTGTAGTCAAAAGTCCATTATCACTTTAGTCTAGTCGGTATAAGTCTCTATGGAAGGCACAAGCCAGGCATCATCAGATATCCCTCTCAAGAAGGTATCCCAGAAATTTTTGAAGGGTTTTTCAGCATTTTGAGGGAAGTTCTCTGGAAAATGCGGTTGATTCATCTGTGGTCAGAAGCTGATAATTTCTAATTAGAAGCTGGTTAAAAGTTTAGTTATAGATTTTACCTACTTGAATTTGAACAAACTTTATAATACAAGGTAAACATAGACATATTAAAAAGATTACACATAGTGCTTCAAAGATAGGCCATACCCATGCAAGAAGGGGAGTTAACATTAAGGAAGAGAAAAGGTTTTGACTTGTTGGGGTCCTTATGGTGGCTGCCAGGTCAGTAAGCTTAACAACATTGTCTTCTACAAGACCTGTTTCATTGATATAATAACAGCATTCTTCCATAAGGAAAAGACAGGTTCCGCCCTTTTCGGTGGTGAGTAAATATAGGGACCTATGATTCTGAAGGGTGACTTGTGCCATTGAGGTGACTTGTGTTTATAAGAATGTTAGAGATTCTGCTGTGGAAGTAAGTGCTCCCTCAAGTTTTGAATTAATGTCCTTGACAGCCCATAGGGAATGACCTAAGTTTCCTCCCGATAACACTATACTTGCTGCTACATTTAAAGAAATGCCTACCACAAATGGAAGGAATGCAGCCCACTTTCTATGTTTTAGAGGTTAAGGATGGATTTTACTTCAGAGTTGCTATAGAGAGTGAGACTATGGTGACTAACAAACATGGGCTACACATGTTGAAGTCTATAATGGCAGTGAGGGTCCCATTGCATCAGAAAAAGATACCCAGTGGGGAATAAGTGGTGTGGTTGATGTGTGGTTACGGTGGCAAAAACTTGCCAGAAGGGAATTGGGAGTTGCGGATCCCAGAAGGCAAACTCGAGGAATTATGGTGTGGTAATTTTCCTCGGGTTCCCATAAAGGAACATTCTGCAGGTGTTTATAGAATTCTTTTTGTGGGATAAGTTTGGCAAGCTAGAAACATCCACGCTGGAGACTTTTATTGGAACTGCGGCAAGTAAGGACCATGCTAGGGAAGTGCACAGAAAGCAATTTGCTGCACTTGCAGTGGGGAAAATTTGGTTTAGGTAGGAAAATATGTCAGTGATGATCTGTAACCAGGTGTAGATCGGTGAAGCCTGAGGGTCAGAAGTGCGTTGACTTTCTAGGGATGCGAGCATCCATTGTTCTGAGTGTTTAATGTTGGTTGAGACAAAAGAGATTGGGGACTCTATGGAAACATATTCCTGGGTGATGGATAAGAAACCACAGGGAGCGGAAGCATACCTACCACATTAAAAGGAAGCTTTCACTCCTGCTGCCCAGCATGGGTTCCCAGGGTCTTGGATGGTCTGCTTGTATTTATGGGAGGCAGACTCAAGTTTGAATCTTCCTATATTTAATTGCCCTGAAAATGCATCATGAATTCTGCATGATCAATAGGGGCAGCCTCCAGAGGTTTCTGGCCTCTTTTTTCCTGTAATCCTTATTTTGGTCATATAAAAAAAAAACATAAGTAACGGCAGCTGGCTTTTGTAATGAGCTTAGAGGAAGAGGAAGAGAGTATAATATAGATGGCTGAGGAACACCCTATTAGGGCACAGTCAGAAGTGGTAGACAAGCAGGTGGTCCGATGTTTTTGTTTGTTTGTTTGTTTGTGTGTATATATTTCTCTCACCTTGAATCTCCAGAAATACAATGGTGAAGGCATTACCCTTGGGGTGAGGATGAGGATAAGGATCAGAAAGTTAAAGTACATTTTTGGATATGTTCTCAGCTATGAGTGTAAGGGCAAAAACACGAGAGAGAGACAAATTTTTAAATGGTCACTAGGGTGGGGAGAGCAAGAGTATGTAGGTGTGGATTCTTGCCAGAATCAGTTCCTGGATGCATGGTTTGAGCCTGGAAATGTGAATTCATGGAGTTAATTGATTATTTGTGAATTTGATTTTTGCTGCCGAGAGAGTGCACATGATGACCGAGGTGGGGCCCTCCAATTTGGGGTGCAGTTGGGGTCTTTCACCTGGGAGGCAGTAATATACTTATCTGGGCATTAGGGTGAGGGGTTTTGAGTAATGGTTGGGTCAGGTAAAAGCCAGTTCTGGTATTTCCAAAGTTCAGAGCATAGATGGAAAAGGAGAGGTAGAGCATAGGAATCAGGTATAGGTTCAGTCTGTATTCCGGGGGGGTAAGAATGAATGGCTATACATAACCTCAAATGGGGAAAGGTTGGATTGTTTCTTTGGTAAAACCCTGAGAAACAACAGGGCCAAGGGGGGGGGGAACCTTAGTCCAGTCTAAGCTTAATTCCATGGTGAATTTGGTGAGGGTTTCTTTGAGAGACCGATTAGTTTTTTCAACTTTCCCGGAAGCTTGGGGATGGTAAGAGCAATGGAAATGCCTAGGGAGTTATAGTGTGCTAGCTAGCCCCTGAGTTATCTGTGAGGTAAATTCTGGGCCATTATCCAATTGGATGGAAGTGGGCATCTTGAAACGAGGGATCATGTCAGATATCAACTGATCCACAATCGAGAATGCCTACCTAATTGGATGTGGGAAATGTCTCTATCCACCTGGAGAATGTGTCCACCAGTACTAAGAGATATTTGATTTTTTTTACCCTGGGCATGTTAGCTATTTGCCAATCAGCTTCTGCAGTGTAACCACAGGCTTGATGAGAAGGATGGGTCTGGATTTTAAGGGGGTGTTGGAATTGGTCTTCTGGCAGATCTGGCATGTGGATGTAACCGGTGCAAAATGTTCCAAATGTTGGAGGAAAGAGGAAAAAAAAGATTGAAGGAAAATCGATAAGCTCTGGAAGCTAGAATGGAACAGTGAATGGAGAAATCGAATGAGCTGGTGAGGGTCAGGAGGTCGCTACTCAGAGGAAAGATGGAGTAATGGGGAAGAGGATGGGGCCTGTAGGGTGGATGACTGGGCTGCCTGCTCAGCTTTAGAGTTGCCCACTCTGGCAGGAGAAGAGTCAGTCTGATGGGCTTTACAGTGGACTATTCCCAGGCTGCAAAGGCAGTTTGGAAGCTCATAGAAGATTTAAAATAAGGCTGGCAAGCATAATAGCAGTTCCTTTAGTAGTTAGGAGTCCCCTCTCATTCCAGATAGATGCATGAGAAACCAGTATATGAAAGACATATTTGGAATCAGTGTATAGAGAAAGCTTTTTCTCTTTTGCTAGTTCACATGCTCTTGTGGCAGCTATAAGTTTCTGCTTGTTGGTTGGTTGTGTTGGGTGGCAAAGGATTAGCCTCAATGATGAAAGAGAGGGAGACGACAGCATAGCCTGCTACTTTAACATCCCCATGAAAGTTGGAGCTGCCGTCGGAAAACCAGATGAGATCTGATGAGGAAAGGGGCCCTTCAGAAATAGTGGCTGGATGGGTAGGAGGTTCTATAGGGGCACATGGAAGGAGGAAAGCAGGGTTGGTGAGAAATTTTGAGTTTGGCGGCCGTAGTGGAAGTCCAGGACTGGATATTTGGAATAGGTGCCCTTTTAAGGTGGGAGACATGGTACCAGTGAGAGTGTCTAAAAGCTTGGTCACCATTGGGGTAGAAAGTATGACTGTATAGGGTCTCATCCAAGGAGATTCCAACAATTGAGAATGCAGTTCCTGAGATAAGACTGAGTCACCCAGTTGAAGAGAGTCCAATTCAGTTTGTGGTTGTGCTGGGATTGAGGCAATGAGTGGCGCAGGAAGGCATCAGTCTGAGAGTGGGAGTTTGTGAAGAAGTGTAAGACAGAGCAGGTAGGACCCAGAGGAAATAGGAGTGATTGAAAAGCTTTGGGTGGTTATGAAAGGGCATGCATAGAGTTTTTCAATGGGGCTAATGCCTGAGGAGGCCCTTGGGGCTGCCTGAATTCAGGTGCGGGCCAACAGCAGGAGATTGGGCCAGAAGAGTCTAAGTTCAACAGCAAGTATAGTGAGATGATTATTGAGAATGTGTTAGGCTTCTCAACCTTACCCAAGGATTGGGGTT
The DNA here is from genome assembly GCF_048772815.1 of Callospermophilus lateralis. NCBI lineage: Eukaryota > Metazoa > Chordata > Mammalia > Rodentia > Sciuridae > Callospermophilus > Callospermophilus lateralis. The sequence goes on from NC_135315.1 coordinate 65,424,592, forward strand.
GGTAGGAGATGTGGAGCCTCCAAGTGATGTTGAGGCCTTTGGAGACTAGTTGAACAACCTGAGAAGTGAAGGACAGACTGTTGTCTGACTGGATGGAGGCAGGAAGATCGAACCTGGAAATGATGTGCTCAATGAGAATGGAGGCAACAGTGTCAGCAGTTTACCTGGATGTAGGGAAGGATTCTATCCAACCTGAAAAAGTATCAACCAAAGTAAGGTTGTGAAGGTTTTGTGCCTAGGAACATGAGTGAAGTTGATCTACCAGTCTTTGCCTGGCTAGTGGCTCCTCATCTGAGGTGTGGGGAGTTTAGGTTTGATACTTCCTTGTGGGGATACTGTAGAGCAGACAGAATAAGCAGAGTAGATCTGCTGGAGAGTAGTTCTCATTCCTATGAAGTGAAAGAGGGGTTGTGAAAACTGGAAAAAGGAGTTAGAGGGGGTTTTAGATGGGCACAGATTCTCTGGAGACAGAAGAGCTGGTCATGAGTCATAGGTCTCCATCTTGGGCATCAGGGCTGGTAGTCTTAAAGAAGTAGTTGATTGAATAGCTTGTTGGTGAATTTGTGTATCTGATCTTTCAGGAACTTCTGTAGGCAATTTAATAGACATGGTCCTATTAGGAGAAACATAAAGAGGACTAACAGGGGTACTGAAAGGGGGAGGAGCCAAGGCCATAATTGACTGAACATTCCCCATGGAGACTGTTGGCTAGTTGCTGTATCCTCTTTTCTAGCTGTTCTGTCTTTTATTACTCCTAGGAATGACTTTTTGGCTTAACTGGTTTTGGTAGGGTTTAAGATCAAGCTGGTCAAAATTGACTTTGTTTCTATCTATTGTTAAGAGTCAGCTGAGTTACCGTAGCGGTAGCTCCTGGGGGAAATTGAGAGCAGCTTCTTAGTTCTCTGAGTGCCATTTGCACTAGGATGGGTCCATGTCTTGCTTGACCATGTATGTGGCTTCCATTGGAAGCATCAGGGATGTCTCCTGTCTCCAATTACCCTCTTATTCACAGCAAATGCATGGAACAGCTTTTCATTCTCCAGTGGTATCATTAATCTCCCTGATCAGGAGGATATGTGGCCTAGAGTTGCGAAGGTCTTTAGAGAAGTTCCCTGGATTTCAGACTGACTTAGAGGGCAAGAGCCAAATATTGTGGGGTTTTTTTTTTGCTATTTTAATTTAATTTTAAATCTTGATCTTAAATGTCCAGCAAAGTCAATTTCACCTCAAATTAAGAGTACTGGGCTTTAGCTGAAGTCTGGCCTACTTTGGAGTCATTCTTACATGTATTAAGATGGGAGGCACAGCCTTATCGCAGGTAAGGTAGGGCTCTTTATAAATCTTAGGTAAAGTGTTCTACTATTGAACTGATCTTTGTTTTTAAATATCATTTTATAAAGTTTATATATGCTGTTGCTTGATGTCACATGAATACTAAGTAACACAATATATTACACTTAAATTGTACCCAGTGTATAGAACTTTATATTATTCTTATTGATAACAGGTCCAGTTATAGAACAGCATACAGAAGTTTTGCTTTCTAAACAGAAGTGACCCACTTCTCATGGCTTAATCTATTTTTGGCCCAGAGCATGTTGAGCTCTGCTCTTTGTTAAGAATAGATAAAAAATTTTCTCAGTGTCTTCCTAGCCCACTTGGCAGAACATCCCGTTTGTGAGCAAATCCTCCCAAAGACAACAAAACATCTCATGTGCAAGCATGATTTGTCATCACCTTATCTAGACCTTGACAGAATATCCCATTTGCAGGCAGACTCCATCAAGGACAGTAATAATTACATTTTCAAGCTACTAGTCACCTCTGATTCTCTATAGAGTATATAAGGGGAGGAACTCAGAAGTTCACAGTCTGCAAAAGTTAACAAAAAGCAGTTTTTTTTTTCTATTCTGGGCAAGTTAAGCCTTCATGGACATTTGAGAAGGGGAGAGCTATTTCTTTCCTTTTTTTTCCTCCCCTGCCAGCTGTTACTATGGAGCCTAGTTGGTTAACTCCCTTATCTTAGAAATACAGCCATCACTATGAAGCCCAGCTCAAGGCCAGAGGCCTTATTTACATGTTTTGTGAAAAACTAGTAAGGGGGTGTCTAGCTTTTGGAGTTCTGATTTTTCCAGCCAATGGCCAAGTAGAACAGGGCAACATGAAAAGAGGAAGTTATATACACTGAACTCTTTTATAGGGATTTTTTTGCTGAAAGTCCTAAAGGCAGCCATGGTGAAGATTTCTGGAGAAGGTCAGTTAAGACATTTCTATGGGCCTGGTATGGAGGGGGAATACTGGAAGTTGGGGCTGAGAGAAGCTCTGGTGGATCTGAGAATGAGGAAGGAGAGATGTAAAATAATAATGGGAAAGGGGTTTGGGATTTTCCTAGCAACAAAAACTTGAGCAGTAGAACAGGTAGAGCAGAAGGGAAGATGGGAGTGAGTATCCCCAAAAGCCTGTAAGGGACTTTAAATTCTCAATAACCTGTTTTCAGTGATGACAAAGCAACTTTAAAGGCCATTTTCACCAGATCTTGATTATGGGTCTGAGGGCTCTCCTCAGCTGGTTTGCACTTTGGGTTAGCTGGTAAGAGGACATGGTGGGACCTGGTGTGGGCACTGACAGGAGAAGAGAGGAGTGAGTGGGTGTAGGGGTACCTCAGTACCTGCTACCTCAGCAAGGGGGAAATGGTCTGAGAACCGGTGAAGGTTTGGGTATTTTGTCTAGTAATTTGAGATGAGAAATCAGGTTGCTGAGGTGGGAGTGACAGCAGAGTCTGGTGCAGAAGGATGAGGGTGAGGATCTATTGGAGAAGCATAGTTCAGGGTAGGAGTGAAGAAGGGAAAAGGCCTCCACATAGGGGGATCTCCTTCCACTTTTTTGAGTGCTCACAGAACTTAAAAAGGTCACACAGAATTTGATGATCTAGAGACCCTGTGGGTGCCATCGATTTTGGTTGTCTGATTGGTAATATGGCCAATTTTGTGAATTGAATTTGATGAGGAGTTTGCATTTGATGTCAGGAGTGAGGGACAACCAGTTAAAATTAGCCAGGAGGCATTTGAGAGGGGAATCAGTGGGGAGAGAAGAAGAGGCTCTTATAATGACCCTTGACAGGAAGAAAAGAGGTTAATGATCTGGACTGGAACAGGTTTTGTTTGAGTTTCCTACAGATGTCACCAAAAGAAGACATCAACCAAAGAGACTCTGGAGAGTTTGGGTGGGGAGGGCAAATGAGTCCTCACCCAAGAGCCCAACCAGGGAGACCTCGGAAGGCAGGGAGTCACAGGCCACCTGACGTCATGGTTTTTACCAGGAGAGGAGAAGGAAAATTTTGATAAAGAGAGTCAGAGAGTGCCTATTCTTCTGTCCCTTATAGCTCATCAACCATGAAATGGGCATCCAGAGAATCCACCATAACTGTGAATGTTGTGGTGGGGTGCATTCTCTCCTTCAAATTAGGCATCAAGGGCCTTGCTGGACGTTCACAGTCAAGGCCTTTGCATATAGCTGTTTGGAGATGGATTCCCAAAGGGGGGGGGACTCACAAATTGTTGATCAGAAGGAATCACCTATTGGAGAGCCAATGTTGGGTGGAATGTAACAGCGCTCAAAAGGTGAACAAGGATGGCAAACTTTGAGAGAGGGGGTCCTCAGAATGAGTAATTTCCCCTCCTGGGTTTTGGCACAAATGAAAGGCCAAGGCTCCTCATCGGAGATTAAAACGCACACACAGATAGCAGTGACAAGGATGAAGTACTTTATTGTAAGCTGGTGCTAGCTTATATAGAAAGCAAAAGTCAATTATCTTAAACCAGGAAGCTCTTGGCGCCCATCATAGTAAAGATCAGTTCATCACCTACCTACGGTGAGCGCACGTCCTTCCTGCATAAGATTCATGGGGATCACGAACTGTTTACGAGCACAGAAGATGGGAGGACCAATTAGAAAAATTTCAAAACAACTTGTTATCTGCCCACTGACAAATTGCCCGCTGCCATGTTGAATTAGGGGCTCCTTATCTGAAAGGCCCAGGGAGCTCTTAGCCGCCCACTGGCAATTTGCCCTCTGCCTTGTCTGAAAGGCCTGGAGAGTTCTTAGGGAATCTTCCAAAAGAGCTGCTAGGGCCAAGAGGCCAAATCAAGCCACTTGACCCAGGTGAGCATCCTGGGAAGGGGATCAGGAAAGCGGGCATGGCAGAGACACAAAGGACAGGAGGGCCAACGCAGGGCACAGCTTGAAGGGCTTCAGGATGGATGTGGCTTGGGTGGGGGCCATGACCCCAACAATGAGCCCAGTCAAGGGAACAAGAAGAGGGCACAGGCCCGGGGAGAGCAGGGAACTATGGACCAGTAAGGCAGTGCTGCAATAGGGTACTGCAGTGCAGGAATGCCAAGGGGAGCAGGGACCACCAGAGGCTCAAGCAAGGAGTCAGGCCAGTGAATGAAGAGACAAGTGCCAGGGTTTGGGCAGGGGGCTCAGGACAGTGGAAAAGATTTGGAAAGGAAGACAGGGAATCCAGCATGGTGCAGCCAGGCTCCAGGTCCAGGGCCACCTCCAAGTTTTAGGGTTCCTGGTGCCAGGCAAGCACCCAGGGAGAGAAATGAACACAAACAAGGGCCAGGGCATTGTTTCCTTCAAGGAGCCCTTGATCAGATGAGAATCTACTGCCAAAGTCCTAGCAAATGAGGCCAAGAAAAGGAAGAGCGCCAGAAGGAGTGTGATGGGAGGGCACAGAAAGAGATCAGGGTGTTCTCGCATAGGGGGCAGACCCAGGACCCAAGCCAGGTGATCAGGCAAGGAACCCACCCGATCAATGGTGATTGGTGAACCAAGTAGCAGGAGACCTGCATGTGCCAGAAAAAGGTGCAAGGGGAAAGGGATGGAGGGGCTCCATGAGGATCAGGAGAAGCCAAGGGGCACCTAGGGAAGCCCACTGGCAGGCAGAAGGTAAGGGCACCAAGGTCAGGCCCAACACGAAGATAGTCCTTGCTATGCCAAGGGCCATGAGGAATGTGGTCAGTGGCTCAGGAAAACTTACAGGCACAAAGACCAGAGCATAAATGGTCAGGGTTAGGGAGGTGCAACATGGAAGGCAGGAGGAAAAGGATGGGATTGCTCAGGGATTGGTTGGAGCAAGTCAATGTTAACTGCCAGGCCTCAAGTTTCAGACAGTGAGGGGGATTCAGGTGAGTGGCAGGGAAGTGTTTACCAAAGGAGCATTCAGGGCACAGAGGCGAGCCAATTCAGCTCCTCTGCCCCACGTGAGTAGATCCTCAGAGAGGGTCCTGGACCAAAGGTGGGGCCAAAGAGGTTACAGTGAGAGGATACCTGTTGTGGAGAAGTGTGGGGATAGGTGGGCTGCAGGACCAATTCTAGCAGCACAGGGTAGGGAGAAGCAGGGGAGAAGAGGTTCCAGGCAGTGCCAACATACCACAGCATGAGGTGATCAGAGGGGAGGCACAGGAGGCAGCAGGCAACAGGGGCTTGAAACCAGGGGACAGAGAAAGGAACCACAAGAAGGGTAGGCAGGTTCTCAAGCAAGGAGTTGGGCCCCGTAATATAGAGGCTAGTGCTAGCACCTGGGCCTGGGTGAATAAAACGTAATATGGAGGGTGAGGGGCAGGAGGGGAGAAAGTGGAGTCCTTGGCAAAGGGGGAGAACAGCTCAAGGCGAAGATTCACTGCAGGTTGTTAGGGGTCAGAGGCAGGGCCCAAGGTGATGGAGGCCTACGGGCCCAGGCAAGAGGCAGGGCTACATTTTCCAAAGGGAGCCCCCAGGGTCAAGTGTCCAAATCAAGTGCCTGGCCCAGATGAGCATCCACGGAAAGGATTATAAAATCAGGTGTGGCACAGACACAAAGGACAGAGGGCCAAAGAAGAGCAAAACCTGGAGGGTGGCAGGATGGGTATGGGTGGGTTGGGGGTCAGCACCCCAGCAAGGATTCCAGGCAAGGGACCTAGAAGAGGGCCCAGGCCAGGGGAGAGCAGGGAACACCAGGCCGGAAAGGCAGGGCTGCAATTGTGTACTGCAGTACAGGAATGCCAAGGGGAGCAGTGAAGTTGCCCCAGCAAGGGGCCCTTAACAATGCCTAGAAAAGCAGTGAGCAAGAAGGGTAACTAGAGGCTCAAGTGAGAAGCCAGGCCAGGGAATGGAGAGCCAGGTACCAGGGCTTGGGCAGGAGGTTCAGAATGTGATTTACTTTCGGGAAGGAAGGCAGGGGATCCAGAAGGGGGCAGTCAGGCTTCAGGCCCAGGGCCACCTCCAGGTTTCAAGGTTCCTGGTGCCAGAACAAGCACCCTGGGAGAGCTAGGGGCCCAGGAGAAGGCCAGGGTATTGTTTCCCATATATCGCCTCAGGATCAGATGAAAATCTACGACCAGGATCCTGGCAAAGGAGGCAAAGAGAAGGAAGGGCACCAGAAGGAGAGTGATGGGAGGGCATGGAAGGGGGTTGTGGGTGTGTGTGCATAAAGGCTAAACCCAGGACAACAGCCAGGCACCCAGGCAAGAGACCCACACAATGAATGGTGATCCCACCTGGAGGGTAGAGTCCCCTGGACCCTGCCTGTAGTGGTATAGGAGATCCCACTGACACCCAGATTTTATGTGTCTCCCGACTGGAGCTGCTAGCCCCCTCCACACTGGCTTTGGAGATCTAGGAGATCCCCTCCACACCCAGAGGTGAGGGATCTCCTGCTTGGTGGAGCAAGTCCCCTCTATTCTGGATGCTGTGTTAAAGAGCTTCTCCACCATATCCAGATGGGAGGAGTCTCTGGCCTGAAGGGGTGAGTCCCCTCTACCCTGCATGCAGTGGTTTACTAGCTTTCCCTGACACCTAGGAGCGAGGTGTCTCTCGACTGGAAGGGTGAGTCCCTTCTACCCTGGCTGCACTGGTAAAGGATCTCCCCCTGAGAGCAAAGTGGGAGAGTCTAGGCCTGGAGAGGTGAGTCCCCTCAACCTTGCTGCATGGTATAAGAGGTCCCAACTCCACCCAGGTGGGAGGGGTCTCTTGCCTCCAGTTGCGAGACCCTTCCTAACTGGGTGCCAAGAGAGCTCCTCTACTGAAGCAGCCAGGGTAGAGAGGACTCGCCCCTCCAGGTGAGAGAACCCTTACACTTGGGTGTCTCAGAGAGCTTGTATACCACCTTAGCCAGAGTAGAGGTGATTTGCCCCTCCAGAAGGGAGACCCCTCCCAACTGGGTGTGGGGGGAGCTCATATATTCACTGTAGCCAGTGTAGAGGATACTTGCTGCACCAGGCAATAGACATCACCCACCAGGGTGTCAGAGAGAGGTTGTATTCTGCCACAGCCATGGTAGAGGAGACTTGCTACTCCAGGCGACGACCCCTTCCACCTGGGTGTCAAGGGGAGCTCATATACCACCACAGCCAGTGTAGCAGGGACTCGCCCCTCCAAGCGAGAGACCCCTCCCACCTTGGTGTCTGGGGGAGCTCCTGTACCTCCACAGCCAAGGTAGAGGGGCCTTACCCTTCCAGTTGGGAGACACCTCCCACATGGGTGTCCTGGGAGCTCTTATATAGCACCAGCCAAAGTAGAGGGGACTTGCCCCTCCAGGCGGGAGACCCCTCTTACCTGGGTGTCTGGGGAAGCTTGTATACCTCCACAGCCAGGGTAGAGGGAATTCACCCCTCCAGGCGGGATATCCCTCCCACCTGGGTGTCACAGGGAGTTCTTATACTGCCACAGCCAGCAGTGTAGAGAGGACTGGCCTCTCCATGAGGGAGACCCCACCCACTGGGTGTGGTTGGGGGAGCTCATATACCACTGTAGGCAGGGTAGTGGGGACTCGCCCCTCCAGAAAGGAGAACCCTCCCAAATGGGTGTCAGGGGGAGCTTGTATAACACTGTAGCCAGAGTAGAGGAGACTTGCCCCTCCATACTGGAGACCCCTCCCACCTGGTAATGGTGGGAGGGGAGTTCATATACCACTGTAGCCAGGGTAGCGAGAACTCTCACCTCTTTGCTGGAGACCCTTCCCACAAGGGTGTTAGTGGAAGTTCATATACTGCAGTAGCCAGGTAGGGTGGACAGGCTCCTCCAGGCGAGAGACCCCTTTCATCTTTGTGCCAGGGCGAGTTTGTATTCTGCCTTAGCCAGGGTAACAGGGACTCACCTCTCCAGGCACCAGACATATTTCACCTGGTTGTCAGGGGAGCTCTTATCCCTATGCAACTATTGTAGAGGGGAATCACCCCTCAAGGCAAGAGACCCCTCCCCCTGGGTATGGGGGGAGAACCTATATCTCCAGAGTTAGGTTGGAGGTGACTCACACTTCCAGTCGGGAGACACCTCCCACCTGGGTGTCAGTGGGAGCTCCTATACTGTCACGGTCAGTGTCCAGGGGATTCTATCCTCCAGGCAGGAAACTCCTACCACCTGGGTGTCAGCAGAGTTTCTTTACTGCAGCAGCCAGGAATGAGAGAACTCACCCCTCCAGGCAGGAAATCCCTTCCACCTGGGTGTCTCAGAGAGATTGTATACCACCTCAGCCAGGGAAGAGGAGACTTACCCCTCCAGACGGGAGACCCCTATGACCTGGGTATCCAGGAGAACTCATATACCATTGTAGCCAGGGTAGAGGGTACTTGCCACACCAGGTGAGAGACCCTTCCCACCAGTGTGTCAGGGGGAGTTGTATACTGCCACAACCAGGGTAGAGGGGACTCACCTTTCCAGGCAGAAGAACCCTCCCACCTGGGTGTCAGGTAAAGCTAGTATACCACCACGGCCAGGGTAGAGGGTACTGGTCCCTTCAGGCAGGAGACCCCTCCCATCTGGATTGGGAAGGGGAGCTAGTATACTGCTGCAGCCATGGTAGTGGGGACTTCCGCCTCTAGGCAGGAGACCACTCTCACCTGGGTGTCAGGGTAGCTCCAATACCACTACAGCAAAGATAAAGGGGGCTCACACCTCTAGGCTGGTGACGCCTCCCACTTGGGTGTCAGAGGGCGCTCTTATACCGCCAGAAGACAGGGTAGAGGGGACTTGATCCTCCAGTCAGATGACCACTCCCACCTGAGTGTCAGGGGAAACTATACCACCGCAGTCATATTAGAGGTGTCTGGCCTCTCTGGGCAAAAGTCCCCTCATACCTGGGTGTCAGGTGGAGCTCATATAACCCAGCAGCCAGGGTAGAGGCGACTTGCACCTCCAGCCCCGAGATACCTCCCACTTGAAAATGGGGGTAACTCCTATACCACCTTAGCCAGGGTAGAGGGGACACAACCCTCCATGCCAAAGACCCCTCCCACATGGGTGTCTGGCAAGTGGGGGGTTCATATACAGCTGCAGCTGGGGTAGTAGTGACTCACCCCTGCAGGTGGGAGATCTCTCCCTCCTGGGGGAAGGAGGGGGCATTCATACCCCCGCAGCCAGGGTTGAGGGGACTCGCCGCTTCAGGCGGGAGACCCTCACACCAAGAGGGGTGGAGTTTCTATACTGCTGCAGCCATTGTAGTGGGGACTCGCCCCTCAAGGCAGGAGACCCCTCCCACCTGGGTGTGGGGAAACTTGTATACCACCTTAGACAGGGTAGAGGAGAATCGCCCATTCAGGCTGGAGACCCCTCAAACCTGGCTGTCTGTTGGAGCTAATATACCACCAAAGCCACAGAAGACTGTACTTGCACCTCTTAGCGAAAGACTCCTCCCACCAGTGTGACAGGATAGAGGGGACTCACCTCATCCCTCCATGAGGGAGACCCCTCACACCTGGGTGTCTGAGGGAGTTTGTATACCTCCACAGCCAGGTTAGAGGGGACTCCCTGCTCCAGTTGGGAGACTCTTGCCACCTGTGTGTCAGGGGGATCTCTGATACCGCAACAGATAAGGTAGAGGAAACTTGGCCCTCCAGGCGGGAGACGCCTCCCACCTGGGTGTTCTGGGGGAGATACTAACCTGCCACAGCCAGGATAGTGCAGACTGGCCACTCCAGGCGCAAACCCCTCCCACCTGGGTTTCAGGAGGAGCTCTTATGCTACTACAGCCAGGGTAGAGGGGACTCGCTCCTCCGGGAGTGAGACCCCTTCCACCTGGGTTTCCAAAGGAACTCTCGTATACTACAGCAGGCAGTGTAGAGGGGACTCTACCCACCAGGCGAGAGACTCCTCAAACCTGGTTGTCATAGTAACTCCTAAACTGCAGTAGCCAGAGTAGAGAGGACTCACCCCTCCTGGCAAGAGACCCCTCCCACCTGAGTTTCAGATGTGGCTCTTATACACCTGGAGCCAAGGGAGAGGAGACTAGCAACTCCAGGCATGAGACACCTTCCATATGGGTGTTGGAGATGGCGCTCGTATACCACTGCACCCAGGTTACTGGGGACTTGACCCTCCAGGCAGGAGATTCCTCCCACGTGGGTATCACAGGGGGCTTGTATCCCACCTTAGCCATGGTAGAGGGACTCCTGCAACAAGGCGGGAGACTCCTCCCAACTGGCTGTCCATGAGAGCTCATATACAACCACAGCCAGGGTAAAGGGTTCTTTCCCCTTCAAGTGGGAGACCCCTCTGAACAGGGTGTCCGGGAGCTCTTATAATGCAACAGCCAGGGTAGAAGGTACTGGACCTTCGATATGGGAGACCCCTGCCACCTGGGTATGGCAGTGGGAGCTCCTATACCTCTGCAGTTATGGTAGAGTGGATTTGCCCCTCCAAGCAGAAGTACACTCCCACTTGGGTGAAGGGGGTGGAGCTCATATACCCCTGCAGCCAGGATAGTGGGAACTCACTCCTCCAGGCAGAAGAACCCTCCCACTTGGGTGTCAGGGAGAGCTCTTACAATACCAGAGCCATGGTAGAATATACTTTCCCCTTCAGGCGGGAGACTGCTTCCACCTGGGTGTCCTGGGGAACTCCTATAACACTGCAGCAAGGTAGAGGGGACCCTAGATTCTTTCGGGGAGACTCCTCCCATTTGGATGTCAGGGGAGCTCCTATTCCGCTGCAATTAGGGTAGAATGGACTTGCCCTTCCAGTAGGGAGACCCTTCCCACCTGAGTGTCTGAGTGAGGTCATATACCTCCACAGTGAGGGTAGAGGGGATTCGCCCCTCCAATTGTGACACTCCTCTCACCTAGTTGTCTGGAGAATCTTGATTACTGCAGCCAGGGTAGAGGGGACTCCCCCATAATGGCGGGAGACACTTCCCACCTGTGTGTGTGTAGGGAGGGGGAGGTCCTATACTTCCACAGCCAGTGTAGAGGGAATACGACCTTGTAGGCAGAAGACCCCTCCCACCTGGGTGTACTGGGAGATCTAATATGGCAAGAGATAATGTAGAGGGGACTTGCCCTTCCAGTTGGGATACTCCTCCCTCCTGAGTGTCAGGGGAGCTTCTATATCACCAACACCAGAGTAGAGGGGAATCGGCTGTCCATGGGAAAGACCACTCCCACCTGTGTGTAGGGGGGCACTTGAATAGCACCTTAGCCAGGGTATAGATGACTTGCCCCTCCAGGAGGAAGACCCCTCCCATCTGGGTGTCAGGTGGAACTCATATATCCCAGCAGCCAGGATAGAAGCAACTCGCACCTCCAGGCGAGAGACAACTACCACTTGAGAATGGGGATAACTCATATACTGCCTTTCCAGGGTAGAGGGGACGCACACCTCCAGAAGGGAGACCCCATAACCTGGGTGTCATGGAGCTCCTATACTGCCATAGCCAGAGACAAGGAGACACAACCCTACAGGCGGAATATTCCTTCCACCTGCTTGTCAGGGGAGTTCATATACTCCCACAAGCAGGGTAGAGGTGATTCACCACTGTGGGCAGGAGACCCCTCCTACCTGGATGTACAGGGGACCTCCTATACCACTGCAGCCAGGTTAGAGGGGACTTGCCTCTCCAGGCCAGAGACCCTCCCACCTGGGTGTCAGGGGGAGATTCTTTACCACCGCACCTAGTGTAGCGGGGTCTAGCTCTACCAGGCGAGACACTCATCCAACCTGGGTGTCTGGGAGAGCTGGTACATCCTCTGAGCCAGGGTAGAGGGAAGTCACCCCTTTAGGCGGGAGACCCCTCCCACTTGGGTGTCAGCAGGGTAGAGGGGACTCTAGACTCCTGGCTGGAGACTTTCCCAATTGGGTGTCAGGGTAGCTCCTATACTGCAGCAGAGAGAGTAGAGGGAACTGGCAGCTCTAGGCGGGAGACCCCTCCCACCTGGGTGTCAGAGGGAGTTCCTATACCGCTACAGACAGGTTAGAGCTGACTTGCTCTTCCAGTGGGGAGACCCCTCCCACCTCTGTGTCTGGGTGAGCTCCTATAAATCTGCAGCCAGGGTAGTGGGGACTCACCCCTCCAATCAGAAAACCCCTCCCTCCTCGGTGACTAGGGGAGCTTGATTACTTCAGCAGCCAGTGTAGAGGGGACTTGCCCCTAGACGGGGGAGACCCCTACCACCTGGGTGTCCTGGGGAGCACGTGGGTGGTGTATTCCCTCTACCATCTAGCCAGGGTAGAGGGAATACACCCCTGCAGGCAGAAGAAGCCTTCCACCTGGGTGTACTGTGAGCTCTTATAAGTCAAGAGCTAAAGTAGAGGGGACTCGCTTTCCAGGCAGAATACTCCTTCCACCTTGGTGTCTGGAAGAGCTTCTATACAGCCACATACAGGGTAAAGGGAACTCACTACTCGAGGCGGGAGACCCCTAACAACTGGGTTTCTGTGGGAGTTCAGATACCCCACAGCCCGTGTAGAGAGGAATCTTCCCTCGAGGCAGAAGATCCCTTGCACCTGGGTGTCAGGTGGAGCTCATATACCCCAGCAGCCAGGGTAGAGGCTCCTCACAAATTTAGGCAACAGACACCTCTTACTTGGGAATGGAGTTACCTCCTTAGCCAGGGTAGAGGGGACACACACCTCCAGGCAGAAGACCCCTCCCACATGAGTGACTCCTGGGGGGCGGTGGTTCATATACAGCTGCAGCTGGGATAGTGGCTACTCACCCTTCCGGATGGGAGATCCCTCCCTACTCAGGGTAGGAGGGGACTCTTATACCCCCTCAGCCAGGGTGAGCAGAATCGCCCCTTTAGGTGGGAGACACTCCAACTTGGGTGTCACAGGGAACTTGTGTACCACCTGAGCCAGGGTAGAGGAGACTCACCCATCCATGCGGGACACCCCTCCAACCTGGCTTTCAGTGAGAATTTATATACCACCACAGCCAGGGTAAAATGTACTTTCCCCTTCTGGTGGGAAACCCCTCCCACCAGGGTGTCAGGAAGGCTCAAATATAGTCACAGATAGGATGGAGGGCACTCACCCTTTCATGCGGGAGAGGCCTCCACCTGGATGTATGGGGGAGATTGTATACCTCAACAACCAGGGTAGAGAGAACTCCCTGCTCCAGTCCGGAGACCCCTCTCACCTGGGTGTTGGGGGAAGCTCCTATACCGACACAGTGGGTAGATAAGACCCACCCCTCCAGGTGGGAGACCCCTCCTACCTGGGTATCTGAGGGAGTTCCTATACCGCTGCTACCAGGGTAGAGGACTTGCCCTTAGACTTGGGAGACCCCTCACAACTGGATGTCTTCTGAACTCCTATACCTCTACAGCCAGGGTAGAGGGGATTAGCCCCTCCAATCTGGAGACCACAACCACCTGGGTGTCCAGAAGAGCTTCTATACTGTGAAAGCCAGCATATAGGGAACACACTCCTTCAGGTGGAAGCCTCCTCTCATCTGGTTGTAATGGGAGCTCTTTTATGGCAACAGCTAAAGTAGAGGAAACTCACTGCTCCTGTTCAGAGACTCCTTCCCAAAAGCTTGTATACCGCCAAAGCCATGGTAGAGGGGACTTGACCCTCCATTAGGAAGACTGCTTACACTTGCGTGTCCTGGAGAGCTCCTGTACCGCTGAAGCCAGGGTAGAGGGGACCCCCAATACTAGGCCAGAGACCCTCCCACCTGGGGGTCAGAGGGAGTTCCTATACTGCTGCAGCCAGAGTGGAGCGGACTTACTCTTCCAGTCTGGAGACCACTCCTACGTGGGTGTCTGGATGAGCTCCTATACTTCCGCAGCCAGGATAGAGGGGGCTCACCCTTCCAATCAGAAGACCCTCCCACCTAGGTGTCTGCAGAGGCTTGATTGCTGCAGCCGCCAGGGTAGAGGGGACTCGTCCCTACAGGCAGGAGAACCCTTCCACCTGGGTGTCGAGGGCAGCTCCTATACTGCCACAGCCAGAGTAGAGGGAACATGCTCCTGCAGGTGGAATTCCCCTCCCACCTGGGTGTACTAGGAGCTCTTACATGTCAAGAGTTACAGTAGAGGGGACTCGCCTTCCAAGCGGGATACCCCTCCCACCTGGTTGTGGGAGAGCTTGTATATAGCCAAAGCCAGGGTAGAGGCGACTTTCCTTTCCATGCAGAAGACTCAACCCAACTGGGTCAGTGGATGAGCTTGTATACCACCACAGCAAGGGTAAAAGGGCCCCATTGCTCCAGGTGGAGAGCCCATCCACCTGGGGTTCGTGGGGAGCTTGTATACCCCTGCAGCCAGTGTAAAGGGGATTTGCCCCTCCAGTCGAGAGAATCAGAAACCTTGGTGTCAGGGGAGCTCCTATACATCCAGATCCAGGAAAGAGGGGACTCGACTCTCCAGACAAAAGATCTCTTTCACTTGGTTTTCAAGGGAGTTCATATACTGCCACAGGCATGGTCGAGGGGACTTGCCACTAGAGGGGGGAGACCCCTCTCAACTGGATGTAGGGTGGAGCTCCTATACCACTGCAGCCATGGTAGAGGGGACCCACCTCTCCAGTTGAGATACCCCTTCCACATGGGTGTCAGGGGGAGCTAGTATTCGGGATCAGCCAGGATAGAGGTGACTCACCACTCCAGGGGAGATACCCATCCAACCTAGGTGCCAGGGAAAGCTACTAAACCACTGTATCCAGGGTTGACGGGATTTGCCCCTGCCCCTTCAGGCCGAAGAAATTCCCACCTTGGTGTGTGTGGGGGACCTCCTATATCGCTTCAGCCTAGGTAGTGGGGACTCACCCTTCCAGGCAGGAGACCCTTCCCACCTGAGTGTCACAGGGAATTTATATACACACTTAGGCAGGTTAGAGGACACTCGCCCATTAAGGCGGGAGACTCTTCTTACCTGGCTATCAGCGGGAGCTCATATACCACCACAGCCAGGTTAGAAAGTGCTTGTCCCTCTGGCGGGAGTCCCCTCCCACCAGGGTGTCAGGGGGAGCTCATATACCGTCAGAGCCAGAATAGACGGGACTCACCCCTCCATGTAGGAGACCCCTCCCTCCTGGGTGTCTGGGGGAGCTGGTATACTTCCAAAGCTAGGGAAGAGGTGACTCACTGCTCCAGTCGGGAGACTCTTTACACCTGTGTGAAAGGAGGATCTCATATACTGATACAACCAGAGTAGAGGGGACTTGTGCCTCCAGACGGGAGACCACTCCCACCTGGGATGTGGGGGGGGATCATATACTACCACAGCCAGGGTAGAGGGGACTTACTCCTCCAGGTGAGAGACACCTCCCACCTGGGTTTCAGGGGGAGCTCTTATACTGCTGCAGCCAGGGTAGAGCAGACTTGCCCTTCCAGTCAGGAGATCCCTCCCACCTGGGTTTTTGGGGATCTCCTATACTGCCACAGCTAAGGTAGAAGAAACACACCCCTGCAGCCGGGAGCCCCCTCCCACCTGGGTGTACTGGGAACTTTTATATAGCAAGAGGTAAAGTAGAGGAGACTTGCCCTTTCAGGCCAGATACCCCTCCCACTTGGGTGTTGGGGGTTTGTATACCACAAAAGCCAGGGTAGAGGGGATTCGCTCGTCCATGGGGAAGACCATTCCACCTGGGTGTAGGGAGGCCCTGATATACCACCTTAGCCAGTGTACAGAAGACTTGCCCCTTCAAGCGGGAGACCCTTCCCACTTTGTTGTCTGAGGGAGCTTGTATACATCCGCCATCAGGGTAGAGGAGCCTCACTGATCCATCAGGAGACCCTTACCACCTGTGTGACAGGGTGATATCATATACTTCCACTTCTAGGGTAGAGGGGACTTGCCCCTCCAGGCGGGAGACCCCTCCCACCTGGGATGTGGGGAGGAGATCTTATACCACCACAACCAGGGTAGAGGGGACTCACTGCTCCAGGTGGGATACTTCTCTTACCTGGGTTTCAGGGGAAGCTCTTATACTACTGCAGCCATGGTAGAGGGGACTTGTCCCTCCAGGAGGAATATTTCTTCAACCTGGGTGTCCTGGGGAGCTCCTATACCGCTGAAGCCAGTCTAGATGGGACTCACACCACTAAGCAGGAGACCATTCCTAACTGGGTGTCAGGGGAGTTCCTAAACCGCTTCAGCCAGGGTAGAGCGGACTTGCCCTTCCTGTCGGGAGACCCCACCCACATGGGTATCTGGGTGAGCTCCTATACCTCTGCAGCCAGGGTAGAGTGGACTGGAAACTACAGGCAAGAGACCCATCCCACCTGGATGTCAGGGGAGCTTATATACTGTCAAAGCCAGAGTAGAGGTTATTCATTGCCCCATGCAGTAGACCACTCCCACCTGGGTGTCAGGGGGGGAGCTCTTATACCCCAGCAGCCATTGTAGAGAGGACTTGTCCCTCAAGTCAGGAGATCTCATAACCTGTGTGTCAGGGAGAGCTCCTATACTTACAGAGGCAGGAACAGGGGACTGGACCCTCCAGGCTGAAGATCCCTTCCACCTGGTTTTCAGGAGAGTTTACATACTGCAACAGGCAGGGTAGAGAGGACTCTCCACTTGAGGCGGGAGACCCCTCTCACCTGGGTGTAGCGGAAACCTCCTACACCACTGCAGCCAGTGTAGAGGGAACTTGCCTCTCCAGGCCAGAGACCCTCCCACCTGGGTGTAAGGGGGAGATCCTTTACTTCTGAAGCAAGGGTAGAGGGGATTTACTCCTCCAGGTGAGAGACCCATCCAACCTGGGTGTCAGAGAATCCTAGTAAACCACTGCAGCCAGAGTAGAGGGAGCTCACTCCTTCAGGCGAGAGACCCCCTCCCATCTGGGTATGGGGGGGAGCTCATATACCATAACAGCCAGAAGACAGGTGACTCGTCCCTCCAAGCAGGAGATCCCTCCCACCTAGGTGTCTGGGAGAGCTGATACAACCCTCAGCCAGGGTAGAGGGAAATAACCCCTCTAGGCGGGAGACCCCTCCCACATGGATTTCAGGGGAGTTCTTATACTGCTGCAGCCAGGGTAGAGGGGACTTGCACCTCCAGGTGGGAGACCCCTTTCATTTGGATGTCTAGGGGAGCTCCTATACTGCTGAAGCCAGGGTAGAGGGGACTTGCACCTCTAAGCGGGAGACCCCTCCCACCTGGGTTTCAGGGAGAGTTCCTATACTTCTGCAGCCAGGGTATAGAAGACTCATCCTTCCAATTGGGAGACCTCTCCCACCTGGGTGTCTGGGTGACCTCTATACCTCTGCAGCCAGGGTAGAGGTGACTGGCCCCTCCAATATGGGACACGTCCCACCTGTGTGTCTGGAGGAGCTTGATTACTGCAGCAGCCAGGGTAGAGGGAACTCACCCTTATAGTCGGGAGACCTCTCCCACCTGGGTGTGTGTTGGGGAGCTGATATACTGTCACAGCCAGCATTGAGAGGACTCCATCCTCCAAGTGGGGGACCCCTCCCAATGGGGTGTCTGGGGGAGCTTGTATACTTCTGCAGCCAGGGTATAGGGTACTTGCCCCTCCAGACAGGAAACCCTTCTCACGAGGGTGTGGGGGGGGAGATCCTATACCACCACAACCAAAATAGAGGTAACTCACCTTTCCATGCAAGAGACCCCTTCCACCTGTGTTTCAGCGGTAGCTCTTATATAGCTGCAGCCAGGGTAGAGGGGACTCGCCCCTCAAAGCGGGAAAACCCTCCAATCTGTGTGTCAAGGTAGCTCCTATACCTCCACAGGTCAGGTAGAGGTGACTCTACCCTCCCTACAGGAGGCCCCTTCCACCTGGGTGTCCTGGGGAGCTCCTAGGTCAGTGCAGTATGGGATTCTAGCCTCCTGGCGGGAGACTCCTCCCACCTGGGTGTCAGAGGGAGTTCCTATACCACTGCAGCCAGGGTAGAGCAGACTTGCCCTTCCAGTCCAGAGGCCCCTCCCACCTGAGTGTCTGGGTGAGCTCCTATACCTACACAGCTAAGGGAGAGGGGACTTTCTCCTCCAGTCAGGAGGCCCCTCCCACATGGGTGTCCTGGGGAGCTTGATTACTGCAGCAGCCAGGGTAGAGGGGACCTGCCCCTCCAGGTGAGAGACCCATCCAACCTGGGTGCCAGGGAAAGCTAGTAAACCACTGCAGCTAGGGTAGAGGAGACTCACCCTTTCAGGTGAGAGACACCCTCCCATCTGATTATTGGGGAGGGGAGCTCCTATACCATAGCAGCCAGAATAGATTGGACTCACCCCTCCAAACAGAAGACTCCTCCCAGCCTGTGTGTCTGGGTGAGCTTGTACACATCCAACAGCAGCCTAGAGGGGATTCTTCCCTCTAGGTGGAAGACCCCTCCCACTTGTTTGTCAGCGTGGGAGGTGATATCACTGCAGGCAGGGAAGAGTGGACTGGCCCATCCAGGCTGGAGACCCATCCCACCTGGGTGTCAAGGAAATCTAGTGTACCAAGGCAGCCAGGGTAGAGAGGACTTGCTCCTTCAAGAAGAAGACCCTCCCATCTGGTTATGGGCGGGCCCTCCTATACTGCCACAACCAGGGTAGGGTAGACTCTTCCCTCCTTTCGGGAGATCCCTCCCACCTGGTGTCTGGGGGAGCTTGTACACCTCCTCAGCCAGGTTAGAGTGAACTCGCCCTTCCAGGCGAGATTCCCCTACCAACTGGGTGTACAGGGAGCTCCATTACTGCTGGAGCAAGGGTATAGGGGAATCGCCCCTAAAGGCAAGAGACCCCTCCCACCTGCGTGTCAAAGGGAACTCATACACCTCTGTAGCCAGGGTTGAGGGGACTTGCCCCTATGGGCCTCAGACCCCTCCCACTTGGGTGACTCAGGGAATTCATATACCTCCACAGCCAGGGTAGAGGGGACTCCCCCCTCCAGGCTTGTTACCATCCTACCTGTGTCTGGGGGACGTGATTTACAGCTGCAGCCAGTGTACAGAGGCTTAGACCCTCCAGGCCGGAGATGGCTCCAACCTGGATGTCAGTGAAAACTAATATAGGACCCCTTCCACCTGGGTTTCCGAAGGAAGCTCCTATACTGCCTCAGCCAGTGTAGAGGTGACTTGCCCTCCAGGTGGGAGACACATCCCATTTGGGTATCAGGCGCAGCTCTTATATTGCAACAGCCAATTTAGATGGAACTTGCCTCTCCAGGTGGTAGACGCATCCCACCTGGGTTTCAGGGGGTGCACTTATACTGCGGCAGGCAGGATAGAGGGGACTCTCCCCTCCAGTCGGGAGACTCCTCCCATATGTGTGTCAGGGGAGCTCCTATACCACAGCAGCCAGGGTGGAGGGGACTTCACCTCCAGGCGAGAGACCACTCCCACCTGGGTGTGTAGGGGAGGGTTCTATACCGCCCTAACCAGGGTAAAGAGGACTCACCCTTCCAGGTGGGAGACCCTCCCACCTGGGTGTCAGGGGAGCTCATATACTGCTACAGCAATGGAAGAGTGGACTTGCCCCTCCAGGGGGAATACCCCTCCCACCTGGGTGCTGGGGGAACTATTATACAGCCTCAGCCATGGTAGAGGGGACTCGACCCTTTAGCCTTGGGACCCCTCCCATATTGGTGTCTGGGGGAGCATATATTCTGCTGCAGCAAGGGTACAGGGGACTCGCCGCTCCATGCTGGGGACCCATCTCACCTGTGTGTAGAGGAGAGCTTTTCTACCCCCACAGCCAGGGTACAGAGTACTCGCATTTTCAGGCAAGAAAACCCTCCCGCCAGGGTGTCATAGTATGCCATCACAGTCAGGGTAGAGGGGACTCCCCCCACTTCAGGCGGGAGAACCCTCCCAACTGGGCATGCGGGGGAACTCATACACCACCGCTTCCTGAGTAGAGGAGACTCTCCCCTCCATGCTAGATACCCCTCCCACCTAGGTGTCTTGTGGAGCTTGTACACCCTGCTTCCAGTATAAAGGGGACTTGCCCCTCTGGGTGGGAGATCCCTCCCACATTGGTGTCAGGGCGATTTTTTATTCCACCTTAGCCAGGGTAGAGGGGATTCACCCCCCAGGAAATAGACCCATCCCACCTGGGTGTGTGTGTGTGGGGGGGTACTTATACAATTGCAGCCGGGTATCAGGGACTGGACCCTGAAGGTGGGTGAAGACTTTTTCACCTGGGTGTCAGTGGGAGCTCGTATCCCACCATAGCCAGGGCAGACCAGGCTCACCCCTCCACTTGAGAGACCCCTCACACCTGGGTGTCCCATGAACCCTATTAAGGCACTAGCCAAAGTAGAAAGGACTCACCCCTCCATGCGGGAGACCCATCCCAACTAGGTGTCAGTGGAGCTTGTATTCCTCTGATGCCAAGGGAGGGGGGAATTGAACATCCAGTCAGAAGACCTCTCTCACCCTTATTTTGTAGGAGCTTGTATACAGCCTTAGCCAGGGTGGAGGGGACTCTCCCCTCCAGGCATGAGACCCTCCAATCTAGGTATTGCGGGGGGAGCTCCTGTACTGCTCCAGTCAGGATAGAGGGGTCTCACACCTCAGGAAGGGAGCCTCTTCACACATGGTTGTCAAGGGAGCTCATATGCTACCTCAAGTAGGGTAGAGGGGACTCCCCACTACAGAAGGGAGACATCACCCACCTGGGTGTACAGGGGAGCTTGCATACTGTAGCAGCCAGGATAAAGGGGAATCACCCCTCCAAGCGTGTGACCCCTCCCACCTGGGTTTCAGGGGGAGTTCATAAACCACCACAGTCAGGAGAGTGAGGACTCGCTCCTACAGGCCAGTGACCCCTCCCACCTGGGTGTCATAGGGAGCTCCTATACTGCCACAGCCAGGGCAGAGGGGTTTGCCTCTTTAGGCGGGTAGAGGGGACTCACCCCTACAGGTGGGAGACCCCTCCCACCTGGATGTTCAGGGCAGCTCTTATACTGCCACAGCCAGTGTAGAGGGGAACACGCCCCTGCAGGCAGAAGACCCCTCCCACTAGGATGTACTGGGAGCTCTTATATGGCAAGAGCTAAAGTAGAGGGTACTCGCCCTTCCAGGTGGAAGACCATTCCCATCTGTGTGTAGGGGGGGCACTTCTATACCACCTTGGCCAGGGCAGAGGAGACTCACTCATCCAGGTGGAAGACCTCTCCAACCAGGCTGTTGGAGGGAGCTCATATACCACCACAGCCAGGGTCAAAAATACTTACCCCTTTTGGCAGGAGACCCCTCCCAACAGGGAGTCAGTGGGAGTGTGTATACCTTTGCAGCCAGAGTAGAGAGGACTCGCTGTTCCAGTCAGGAGACCCTTCCCACTTATGTGTCAGTGGGATCCCATATATGCCACAGCCATGGTAGAGCGTGACTCACTCCTCCAGGTAAGAGACCTAGGGTAGACAGGACTCGCCCCTTCAGGTGGGAAACCCCTTCCATCTGGGTTTGGGGGGTGAGCTCCTATACCACAGCAACCAGAATAGAGAGGACTCACCCCTCCAAGCAGAAGACGCTCCCACCTAGGTGTCTGGGAGTGCTGGTACACCCCCTCAGCCAGGGTAGATGGAAGCCACCCTCCCACTTGGGTGTCATGGGAAGCTCCTTAACCGCTGTAGTCAGAGTACAGTAGTCCCAACCCTCCAGGCAGAAGACCCCTCGCACCTGGGTGACTGGTGGAGCTCATATACCCCAGCAGCCAGGGTAGAGGCAACTTGTACCTCCAGGTGAGAGACTCCTCAAACCTGGGAATGGGGGTAACTCCTATACTGCCTTAGCCAGGGTAGAGGAGACTTGCCCCTCCAGGCGGAAGACCGCTCCCACATGGGTGTCTTTTAGGGGGCATTTATATACAGCTGCAGCTGGAGTAGCAGTGACTGGATCCTCCAGGCAAGAGATCCCTTCCATCAGGTTATCAGGGGGGGCATTTATACTGCTGCAACCAGAGGGGACTTTCTCCTCCAGACAAGCGACCCCTCCCACATTGGTGTCAGGGTGAGCTTGTATTCCATCTTAGCCAGGGTAGAGGGGACTCACCCCCTCAGGAGTGAGACCTCTCCTACCTGGGTGTGTGTGGGGGGGTCTCGTATTCAACTGCAGCCAGGTATCAGGGACGGGCCCTTCAAGGCGGGGTACACCTTTCACCTGGGTATATGTGTTGGGGGGGAGCTCTTATCCCACTGCAGCGAGGGTAGAGAAGACTTATCCCTTCAGTCGGGAGACCCAACTCATCTGGCTATGGGGGATGCAGCTCCTATTCTGCTGCAGCCAGTGTAGATGGGACTCACCCCTGTGCACAGGAGACCCCATCCACCTGGGTGTCCTGGGAACTCTTATAAGCCACCAGCCAAAGTAGAGGTGACTTACCCATCCAGGCGGGACACCCCTCCCATCTGGGTGTGTCTGGGGCGGGGAGGCTGGAATACAACTGCAGCTGGGTAGCAGGGGCTGGTCCCTTCAGGCAGGAGAACACTTTTCACGTAGCTGGTATCCCACTGCAGCCAGGTAGAGGGGACGCGCCACTTTAGGCGGGAGACCATTCTCATCTGGGAATGGGATCTTATACAGCTCTTATATATCACCACAGACAGGGTACACAGGACTCACCCCTGCACGCGGGAAACCCCTCCCACCTGGGTGTCACGGGAACTCTTATAAGGAACCAGCTAAAGTAGAGGGGACTTGCCCATTCCACCTAGGTGTTAGGGGGAGCTTGTATTCCTCTAAAGCCAAAGGAGAGGGGACTTGCACCTCCAGTCGGAAGACCCCTCCCACCTGTGTTTTTGAGGAGCTTGTATATGGCCTCAGCCAGGGTGGAGGAGAATCGCCCCTGCAAGCATGAAACCCTCCCATCTGGGTATTGAGGGGGAAGCTCCTGTACCACCACAGGAAGGGCAGAGGGTTTCACCCTAGCAGGCAAGAGAACCCTCCCACCTGGGTGTCCAGAGAGCTTTGATAGGGCACCCACCAAAGTAGAGGGGATTTGCCCTTCCAGGTGGGAGATCCCTCCCACCTGGGTGTCAGGGGAAGCTCCAATATTGCTGCAGCCAGGGTAGAGGGGATTTGCCCCGCCAGTCAAGAGATCCCTCTGACCTGGGTGTGTGGGGAGCACCTATACGGCCGCAGCCATGGTAGTGGGGACTCGCCAAACCAGGCAGGAGACCTTCCCACCTGCGTGTCGTGGGGATCTTATATACAATCCTAGCCAGCCTAGAAGGGAATCGCCCCTCCAGGCGGGTGACGCCTCCCACCTGATGGTGGGGGTTAACTCTAAAACTAAGATAGAGGATAGTAAAGCAAAACTAGGATAGTGGGTACTTGTCCACCAGGAGTGAGACCCCTCCACCAAATGTCAGGGGGAGCTCATATAGCGCACCATCCATCATAGAGGGGATTTGCCTCTGGCTGGGAGACCCCTCCTACTGGGTGTCCAAGGGGGCTCCTACAAAACCAAAGCTAGAGTAGAGGGGATTCGCCCCTCCAGGCAGGAGACCCCTCCCAACTGGGTGTTGCGGGGAGCATGTATACCACCTTAGCCAGGTTAGAAGTGACTCACCCCTCTAGACAGGAGATTACTCCCACTTGGGTGTCAGGTATAGCTAGTATACCACCACAGCCAGGGTACAGGGTACTCGCCCCTTCAGATGGGAGACCCCTCCTATCTGGGTATGGGGGGGGGAGAGCTTCTTTACTGCAGCAGCCAGAGTAGAGAAGACTCACCCCTCTAGTCAGGAGATCCCTCCCACCTGGGTGACAGGGGGAGTTCTTATACAGCTGCAGCCAGAGTAGAGTGGACTCACTCCTCCAGGTGAAAGACCCATCTAGGCAGGAGACCTACCTGGGTGTCAGGAAAAGCTACTAAACCACCATAGCCAGGATAGAGGAAACTCACCCCTTCAGGTGGGAGAAACCTTCCATCTGAATATGGGGGTCTCCTATACAGCCAGTGTAAAGAGGATTAACTTCTCAAGGCAGGGGACACCTCCTACCTGGGTGTCAGGGTAGCTTCTATACTGCATTAGCCATTGTAGAGGGGACTCATGCCTCAAGGCGGGGGACCCCTCCCACCTGGGGGTCTGCGAAAGATTGTACACTGCTGCAGCCAGGGAAAAGGTGAGTCATTCCTCCAGGTGGGAGACCCCTCCCACTTTGGTGTCAGGGAAAGCTAGCCAGGGTAGAGGGGACTCACCTCTCCAGGCAAGAGATCCCTCTCACCTGGGTTTGAGTGTTGGAATCTGTTATATCATCACAGCCAGGGTAGAGGTATCTCACCCCTCCAGACGGGAGACCCCTTCCACCTTGGTATTTGGGGGGAGATTCTATACCACTACACACAGGGTAAGGGTACTCTCCCCTCCAGGCTGGAGACTCCTCCCTCCTGGGTGTCAGGAAAGCTCCTATACTACAACAGCCAGGGCAGAGTAGACTCGCCCTTCCATGGTGGAAATAACTTTCACCTGGGTGTGTCGGGGGGCTCCTATACCGCACTAGCCAGGGTAGAGTGGTCACAGTTCTCCAAACGGGAGACCCCCTTTCACCTTGGTGTCAGGGGAGCTTCTATACATCAGCAACCAACATAGAGCAGACTTGCACCTCCAGACTGGAGACCCCTCCCACCTGGGTGTCAGGGGTGAACTCCTATACTGTAACAAACAGGGAAGGAGAGACTTGCCATTCCAGGCAAGAGATTCTTCTCATCTGTATAAGGAGGGGGAGCTCTTATACTACTGCAGCCAGGGTAGAGTGGACTAGCCCATCTAGGTGAAAGACCCCTCCCTCCTGAGTGTCCAGGAGAGCTTGTATACCGACTTAGCTAGGGCAGAGGTGACTCTCCCCACTAGGCGGGAGACCCCTCACTCCTAGGTTTTGGTGGGAGCTCCTATACCACGGCAGCCAGGCTAGAGAAGACTCTCCCCTTCTGGCGGGGCACCTATACCACCTGGGTGTCAGTGGGAGCTCCTTTACTGCTGCAGTCAGTGTAGAGTGGGACTGGAACCTCCATGTAGGAGACCCCTTCCACCTGGGTGTCAGGACAATCTAGTATACCACTGCATTCAGGGTAAAGGAATCTTGGCCTTCCATGTGGGAGACTCTTCCTACCTGGGTGTGTGTTTTGGGAGGAGGTCATATACCACTGCAGCCAGGGTAGAGTAGACTCGCCCAACCAGGTGGAAGAACCCTCCCACCTTGGTGTCTAGGGGAATTCATACACCTCTGCAGCCATAGTAGAGGGTACTCACCTCAACAGGCTCGTTACCATTCCACCTGGGTGCCGGGGGAGCTCCTTAATGGCCACAGCCAGTGTACAAGGGACTTGACCCTCCAGGCTGGAGACCCATCCTGGGTATTAGGTGAAGCACTTATACAGCCACAGGCAGGGTAGAGATTATGCTCCCCTCCAGTCAGCAGACTCCTCCCACCTGTGTGTTAGAGGAGCTTATATACCACATCAGCCAGGGGGGAGGGGACTCACCCCTCACGAAAGGAAACCCCTCCCACCTGGGTGTTGCAGGGAGCTTGTATACCAAGCTATCAAGGGTAGAGGGGACTGAAGGTGTGAGTCCCCTCTACGATGGCTGTGGTGATATATGAGCCCCCCTCAAAACCTAGGTGGGTGGGGTCCCCCCTCCTGGAGGGGCAAGTCACCTCTACCCTGGCTGTGGCTGTTTTTAGTTCCACACAACACCTAGGTGTGAGGAGACTCCCGCTGATAGAGTCGAGTGCTGTCTACCCTGGCTGCAGCAGTATAGGAGCTCCCCCAACACCCAGGTTGGAGGGGTCTCCTGCTGGAGGAGGAAGTCCCTCTACCCTAGATGTGGGGCTATAGAAGCTCCCCAGAAATCCAGGTGGGAGTGGCCTTCTGTCAGGAAGAGCAAGTCCCCTCTCTCCTGGCAGCAGTGGAATATGGGGAGAAAAGAGATTAAGGGGAACAAGTGGCATGGGGTGAGGAGGGATCATGGCCCCGATTCACTGCAGGGTTTCAGGTTAGAGGAACAGGGCCTGGGCTGAAGGTGGCCAAAGCCCCATGGCAATGGGCACTGCTTCCTTTTTCAAAAGGAAGACCTTAGGGCCAAACATCCCAGTTCCATCCCCTGGCTCTGGTGAGCATCCTGGAAAAGATATCAGAAAAGGAGCCCAACAGGACAAATAAAACAGAAGGGCCAAAGGAGGGCACAGCGTGGAGAAGAGTGTTTGTGGGGTGTGGGCAAGAACCGCAGAAAGGAGCCCAGGCAAGGGACCTAGGAGAGGGCCAAGGCTAGGGAAGAGCAGAGAAGTGCAGGCCCGGGAAGGCATGGACTGCCTTCTAAGATACAGGGAAGACAAGGGGAGCAGGGAAGCAGCCCCAGCTAGGCCCGAAGTTCAAGCCCAGGGAAGCACAGAGCATGACGGACTCCTAGAGGCTTAAGAGAATAGCCAGTCAAGGGAATGCAAAGGCAAGGGCCAGCAGTGGGGCAGGTGGCTCAGGACAGTGGACAGTGTTGGGGAGGGAGGGCAGGGGATCCAGCATGGGGGAGGAAGGCTCAAGGTCCAGCATCACTGCCAGGTCAGGGTTCTGGGTTCTCCCTTAAAGGCCTAGGAAGAGCAAGTTTCCCAGGCAAGGGTCAGAATTTTTTTTTCCATAAAGTGCCCTGGCCCAGATGAGGATCAAGGGCCAGGAACCTGGCCAAAGTGTCTGTCAAAGGCCAGGGGCCAGGAGGATTACAATGTGAGGGCACAGTGGGGGGTCACGGTGGGTGCAGAGAGAGGGGCAAGATCCAGGACTCAAACAAGGAGCCCAGGCAAGGGACTTACCCAACCAAAAGGTAATAGGGGCCCAATGAACAGAAGGCCCCTGTTCCAGAAAAAATGCTTGGGGAAGGAGAGATAGGACAGAACTAGTATGAGGAGACAGAGGGCTGTGAAAAGGGAACAGAGGGGAGCGAGCTTAGGGGCCATATCAAGTGGTGCCCAGGTCAAACAAGAAAGGAAGAGACACCACAGAATGCAACACAACCCGAGTAATGCAGTAAGGAGGTTAGGCTGGCAGCCAGACCGGGAGACTGTAAGGCTAAGGGTCATGGTGAGGAAGGGCTGGGTTTGCTTAGGGGCAGCTTACAAGGCTAGAAGGTAAGGGAGGGAAGGAAGGGTATCACCAAGGGCAAAGTCATCACTATGCCCAAGTCCTTTGCCAGTTTTCAAATTTGGCCGGCAAAGGAGGCCCAGGTGAGGGACAGGGATGTGTTGCCCAAAGGGATCCTCAGGGCCCAGAGGCCAGCCAATTCCACTCCTCTGCACCAAGTGAGTAGATCCTCAGAGAGAGACCAGGACCAAAGTAGGGCAATGTGAGGGACAACTTTGATCCAGGATTGGGGGGTGTCAGTGGGGAGCAGTCAACCATTGGAGGAGTGTAGTAAGCCATTGTTGTAAATTGTGGCCGCCATTAGAAGATGGCGCCGGCTTCCACTGTGGCCTGTGATAAATCAAATTCCTTTGTGGAGAGTTGGCGCGCTATCTCTTGCCACCCTATAAAAAAGACCCACGCGGCAGCTTAAGATTGGTACGTGGGAGGCTTTATTAGGCTGTGCTTGGGCCCTCAGAGAGGAAGAAGAAAGAAAGTGAGTCACTAAAAGATACTTAAATCAAGGCCTGAATAAACTGCTGAAAGAAGATTCCTGAGTTGCGTCTTCCTTGCGGGCAAGGGGTCGCGACAAGTGGTGCCGAGACCCGGGAACCAGAACTTTCAGCAGTCAGGGGTGGTGCACCAATTAGTCCCCAGGTAAGGTGGGACCCGCAGGTAAAGCGGAAGATCAGTCCTAGATAAGTAGGACCCGCATCAAAGCAGAGATTAGTCCCAGGTTAATTGGGACCCCGGTTAAAGCGGGGATTAGTCCTAGGTAATTTAGGACCCGCTGTCAAGGCGGCAGCTCCTCTGTAAAGCCAGAGAGAGCATTAAATCTTATTGCAGCTGCACTGTGTACTTTTGCTCTTACTTTCACTCTTGTTTGTTGTGTGTCTTTTGTTGTGTCATGGGTGCCGTATCTTCAAGTCCGCTTCTCCTGGCCCTAGATAACCTGTTACGTTCCAAGGGCCTAAAAGTGAAACGTAGTACTTTACAGAGATTTTTACAGAAGACAGATATTGCTGCATCGTGGTTTCCGTTCTGGGGCAGCTTTACTCTGCCTAGCTGGGATAAGTTAGGCAGAGACCTTGACTTTGCTTCTGAGCAGGGCATATTAGAGGGTGGGGTGATACCCCTTTGGAGGATGATTTGTAGTTGCCTCACAGATAGCAGATGTCAGGAAGCACTTACTAAAGGACAAGAAGTTTTAGAGCAATTACATGAAGAAAAATCAGAAATAACAGGCAGTGAGGTATTTCAGGAGGGTGGGAGTGTGCGGAGCGAGAAACAGGGGAGGAAACAATTATCTCCGGCAGGCAGTGACGTATTTCAGGAGGATGGCAGTGTGCGAAGCGAGAAACAGGGGAGGAGGCGATTGTCTCTGGCACGGAGTGAAATATTTCAGGAGGAGGGGAATGTGCAGAGCGAGAAACGGGGGAGGAAACGCTTGTATCCAGATCTCAGTACACTGCGCACACTCCCATGCAAAAGTGGGTCAGAAGAGGAGGAGGAAGAACAGGAGGAGCTCGGGAGACTGTCTCGGCAGCTAGGGAATTTAACTATGGGAGAAGGGAATAAAAATAAACAGGAGCTCAAGAAAAATGATCCTCCAGACCCGCCGCCGTACGGTGAGGGTGTTTCGAGGAGAGCTTTCCATGCCCAAACATGGAGGGCTGTTAATGCTGAGATGGGTCTTGCTTATCCAGTTTTCCAGGATGACAATAGGGGAAGATTCCATGAGCCCTTAGATTTCAAAATTGTGAAGACCCTGGCAGAGTCTGTGCGTACTTATGGGGTGGATGCCGCCTTCACATTAACTCAGGTGGAGAGTCTGTCTAGATACTGTATGACTCCCTCTGATTGGGCTAGCCTTGTTCGGGCTTGTGTTTCTCCAGGCAAATATTTGGACTGGAGAGCCTTTATGCTAGAGGGTGCTGTAGAGCAGGCTGCCCAAAACTATGCGGCGGGACACCCCCATTGGGACAAGGAAATGCTTTTGGGACAAGGCAGATATGCTAATCAACAAACAGGATATCCCCCTGAGGTATATGAACAGATCAATAACATTTGTATCCGTGCATGGAAATCACTCCCAAATAGAGGAGAAGTGTCTGGCAATTTAACAAAAATCATGCAAGGCCCCACAAAACCTTTCTCGGACTTTGTTGCTAGGATGGTGGATGCCGCAGGAAAAATCTTTGGTGACCCTGATAGAGCAATGCCCTTGATTAAACAACTTGTTTTTGAGCAATGCACCAAAGAATGTAAAGCAGCAATCGCTCCTTATAAAAACAAGGACATAGAAGCTTGGATGAAAGTGTGTAGAGAGCTTGGAGGACCTTTAACTAATGCAGGTCTTGCAGCTGCTGTCCTTCGGATTGCAAAAGGGGGCGGTCCTGGTGCCGGAACATGCTTCCATTGTGGTCAATCCGGCCATTTCAAACGTGACTGTCCCAAAAAAGGCAATTTTACTGGACCTCCTCGCGGTGGCCCTTCTAATGGCCCTCGTCAACCGGGGCTGTGTCCAAAATGCAAAAAGGGGAAGCATTGGGCAAGGGAGTGTAGATCAGTGAGGGACATCCATGGACAGCCTATTTCAGCTGGGCCAAAAAACGGCCAAAGGGGCCCCCGACCCCAGGGCCCACGAATATATGGGGCAATGGAGAATGTCACACCCAAACCCGAGACATGGCCTTCTCTGCGCCATCCCACGAGATGCGGAGAGCCACTACAGGTGCCGCAGGATTGGACCTCTGTTCCACCTCCAGACTCGTATTAACACCTAAGATGGGAGTCCAATTGGTGGAAACTGAGTTCAAAGGGCCTTTACCCCCTGGCACTGTAGGTTTGTTAATTGGACGTGCATCCTCTATCCTACAAGGTCTTCATGTTTTCCCCGGAGTTGTAAACCCTGATACTGTAGGGGCAGTAAAGGTTATGGTAGAAGCTCCAAGGGGCATTGTGTCTATCTCCCCAGGGGATCAGATTGCTCAATTGCTAATTTTGCCTAGTTTGCATAATCACTTCCCTGCTGACTCAAGGTCACGGGCAGGAAATCAGATTGGTACCACCGGAGGAAATTGTGCCTATTTGTCACTGGATATGAGCAATCGCCCCACTTTGGAATTAAGCATAGAGGGTAAATCTATTGTGGGATTGCTGGACACAGAAGCAGATCGTAGTATCATAGCCCTTAAGGACTGGTCTAGGGGATGGCCAGTGCAGGCTTCTGATCAATCCTTAAGAGGACTTGGATATGCCCAAGCCCCTCAAATCAGCTGTAGACATCTATCTTGGAAGGACTCGGAAGGACACGATGGTACCTTTCAGCCTTATGTACTTGATTTACCTATTTCTTTATGGGGCCGTGATCTGATGAAAGACATGGGGTTCACTCTTAGTAATGACTATTCCCCAGTGTCTCAACATATCATGCAAGATATGGGGTATAAGCCAGGTCTAGGACTAGGAAGGCACCTACAGGGACGTAAGCATCCTGTGCAAGGTCATCAAAAGCTTAACAGGTTTGGTCTGGGTTTTTCCTAGGGGCCACTGGGGCTCAAATACCCATAACATGGCTCACCGAGGAGCCTGTTTGGGTGCCTCAGTGGCCTCTTCCCTCGGTTAAGCTGGCAGCAGCCCATGATCTAGTCAAAGAACAACTTGATTTGGGTCACATCCAACCTTCTACTTCTCCATGGAATACTCCCATATTTGTCATTAAGAAAAAATCAGGGAAGTGGCGCCTACTGCATGATCTACGAGCAGTTAATGCTCAGATGCAGCTTATGGGGCCCATTCAAAGAGGGCTGCCTCTGCTCTCTTCTGTTCCTCAAGGCTGGCATATAATTGTTATTGACATTAAAGACTGTTTCTTTTCCATTCCTTTGCATCCTAAAGATTCCCAACGTTTTGCTTTCACCCTTCCCTCGTGTAATCATGAGGAACCAGATCAAAGGTTTGAGTGGGTGGTGTTGCCACAGGGGATGGCTAACAGTCCCACGATGTGCCAGATGTATGTGGGAAAGGCACTCGCACCTCTCAGACATAAGTATTCCTCCACCAAGATCATTCACTATATGGATGATGTGTTATTGGCCGCAAAATTAGAACAGACAGTTTATGAGGCTTATAAAGAACTCGTGATGCTGTTGGCTCAACATGGACTGCACATCGCACCTAAAAAGGTTCAAACGGGGGATTCTATCAGGTTTTTGGGAGCAACAATTGGGTATGACAAATTAAAACCACAAAAAATTACCATCAGGACTCAAGATCTCCGAACTTTAAATGATTTTCAAAAATTGCTGGGAGATATTAATTGGATAAGAGGATATTTACATATTCCTAATATTGTGCTCCAGCCTTTGTATGCTACTCTTAAGGGTGATCCAGATCTTGCTTCCCCTCGTAGCCTCACTACTGAGGCTAGAGCGGCCCTTATAAAAGTAGAACAAGCTATACAGCATGCCACTCTATGCAGGCTCCAGAGTGATAAACCTTTCCAGTTATGTGTGCTTGCCACTATGCGGCAGCCTACTGGAGTACTGTGGCAAGATGGGCCTTTACTATGGATCCACCCACATGTATCCCCAGGAAAATCCTTAGAATATTATCCTGATGCTGTTGCAGCATTGGCACTTAAAGGGATTCAACAAAGCATTCAATTTTTCGGCCAATCACCTTCTTCTCTTATCATACCCTACACTAAAGCTCAACTTAATGTTTTATGTGCTACTCTAGACAACTGGGCTATTCTGTGTTGCTCGTTTCAAGGGAGTATTGATAATCACTACCCTTCTCATCCATTACTCCATTTTGTTAAAGAACATCCCATCATTTTCCCTAAGGTAACTTCATCCAGTCCAATTCCGGGGGCTGTTAACATTTTTACTGATGGTTCCAAGTCTGGAATGGGAGCCTATGTAATTAATGACTCTCCCCCTATCCAGCATCAATTTGCTCCTGGAAATCCACAATGGGTAGAACTACAAATTGTTATTGAAGTTTTTAAACAGTGTTCTTTTCCTTTTAATCTTATTTCGGACTCCAGTTATGTGGTACAAGCACTAAAAGTCCTGGAGGCCGTGGGAACTATTAGTGATGCCCACAATGTGTCTGTTTACTTTACTCAGCTTCAACAGCTTATCTCTAACCGCACTGCTTCTTTTTATCCAATGCACATCAGGGCTCACACCTCTCTTCCTGGTCCGTTATCCCAAGGTAATGCCTGTGCGGACTTAGCCACTAGAAGTCAATTGATATGCTTGGCTTCCTCCTTAGAGAGGGCTAAGTTGTTTCACCAAAACTTCCATGTTAATGCATTAACGCTGCGCAGGCGTTTTTCCATTTCAAGAGCGGATGCTCGGCAGATAGTATTGCAATGTCCCCATTGTGTCACATTTCTTCATCCCCCTAATTATGGAGTAAACCCACGGGGATTAAAGCCATTGGTTGTTTGGCAAATGGATGTGACACATATACCTGACTTTGGTAACCTTAAGTATGTGCATGTTTCCGTTGATACGTGCTCTGGAATTATCCATGCTTCTGCTTTATCGGGAAAAAAGGCACGTAATGTCATTACTCACTGTTTAGAGGCATGGGCAGCATGGGGTGCACCTGCATCCCTTAAGACTGATAATGGACCTGCTTATACTGGCAGACAATTTACAGCTTTTTGTTCTACTATGGGAGTGCAACTTACTCATGGTTTGCCTTATAATCCTCAAGGACAAGGCATTGTTGAGCGTGCTCATCGCACCTTAAAGGAAACTTTACAAAAACAAAAAGGGGGAATAGGAGCTGAACACACTCCTAAAGAACGCCTGTCCTTAGCTCTCTTTACCATTAATTTTTTGAATTTGGATATTCATGGTCGCTCTGCGGCTGATAGACATGTGTCCCCTCAGCCCTCTGTGATTGGCTATGTTAAGTGGAAGGATGTTCTCACGGGCCAATGGAATGGCCCTGACCCCGTGCTGACATGGGCACGAGGATCTGTATGTGTTTTTCCCCAGGATCGTACGGAACCATTGTGGGTCCCTGAACGCTTGACAAGAAGAGTCTCGACATCAGCTGACCAGCAACAAGAGATACCACAACAATCCTGTGATGAAGATCTTCATTCTGCTAAGTGCTCTGGCTCTGGTGCTGGTGCCGATGGCACAGGCGACACCAATGCGGTGGTGGGCAGTGGCACGGGCATGGCCAATGCCGATGCCGGTTCATGGTAATTCTAATGTCCTCCCCACTCTTTTTTCTACCTCATGTGAGATGTCTGCTCCCTGTGCCTCTCCTAGAGGGGACATGGAGAGAATTTTTAATCAATCTCAAGTTAATCTTACAGGAGTTTTTTGTTTCAGCCTTAAAAACGCTAATTGCATTAGCCTTAAGACCAAAAATTTGACTAACTGGGAGGAACCATTGCGGTCCAATCAGGTCTCAGGAAGCATTATCAGTGCTGTATTGAGCTAAGTAGTTTCGGGGAAGCAATCAGGCTCAGGGACCCCCGCAAACAGCAGCTCTGCTCTTAACATAACTACCTGGGCTATTATCTCCGAGGTACTAATCCCAGTGCCTCCTTCTTCTAGTAGTATTTATAAGGCCACTCATTTTAAGGCCTCTCCTTACTGTTCCCCTAATCTTGGTTTCCCCCCAACATTTACGCCTTGTCAGGATCATTCTTGGGAGAAACATCAGGTTGCTAAAGGTTTCTCTCTTTCCCCCTCTCTTAAGAGGTATGTTTATAACTTTAACAATAGTGCCAGCTCCTCTACAGGAGTAGGTTGGTCCTGGTTTCAATGGCTGATTTCTAATGAAAAGGGGGCTTCAGCCGATATTTCTGCACTGGCTCAGTTGGTAGGAGCCAAAAGTTGGCTGGCTAATATTTCTGGTACTGTTAGGGAAAGTGAACAAGGTAATAGACTTACATCTGTTTCATTCAACTCTCTGTTGTATAATGCCGCATTGCCTCCTGCAATGGTCTGTGTCCAATCCCCTTTCTTATTCCTTCTGGCTGAGGCCACCTCATCGGAGATGCTGGATTGTTCTCATACTACCTGTCTCTTATCTGAGTGTTGGAATGGTTCCTGGACTGTAGCAGTGGTTATGAAAATTCCAACTTTCGCCCCAATCCCGGTCACTGCGGATCCTGATAGATTCCCTATTGTTGAGCTACTTAGAGTCCGCAGAGATTTTGGGATCACAGCGGCTATAGTGACAGCCGTAGCGATATCTGCTGCTGCAGCGATTACAGCCGGAATGGCTATGGCCAATCAAGTACAAACTGCTGCCACCATTAATCAAGTTGTCCAACAAACTTCCACTATACTTGAATCCCAAAATACAATTAATCAACATATTTTGTCAGGGATTTTAGCTGCCAACCAAAGAATAGATTTACTCCAAGCTCAGGTAGAAGAATTGGCTGACTTAGTACTTTTGGGTTGTGTTGACCAACGTGCACATTTATGCATAACCTCTGTCAGATTTAATGATTCCAGGAATGCTTCCCGCATCATTGGCGAATATTTGGCTGGAAATTGGTCCATGGAAGCGGAAGACATGATCCAGTCTCAACTAACCCAGATAGCTGTCTTGAATAACACCCGTGTTGATCCCGTGACTTTGGGTCAATTCACCGATTGGATATCTTCTGCTTTTTCCTTTTTTAAAGAGTGGGTGGGGGTAGGCATTTTTGGTGCAATGTGTTGCTTCGGTATGTTTCTCTGTTTGTGGTTTCTCTGTCGCCTCAAGGCCCACAATGCTCACGATAAGGCTATGATCATCCAAGCTCTTGCAGCTTTAGAAAATGGCAATTCACCTCAAGTCTGGCTTGCGCATCTTAAACAGTAAATCTTTGACATGGTCGTTGCACCCCAAGTTGTTATAACATTGCACTGGGATCGACATGTCTTTCCTCGTTATTCTCTTAGTGTTGGAAAGCCCTTGCACTCTGCCGGTCTTGCTGCCATTGCACGCAGGTGGGTTTCCACACTAATACTTCTCTATCGCCTTAAAGTCCGTGCCTTTCTTTCAGGGTGCTGTCAACTCGTTTGTCGTTGTATACAGCCACAGAACAGCCTCAGCTGTCCCCCTTCATCCACCTTCATCACGATGCAGGATGCGAGGCAAAGCACTGCACTTGAGTGATCCTTCAACGGACCTCAAGGAAAGCATGTCCTATTGCATGCGGGTTTGACGTCCACACCCCCGCCCTACGAAAAAAGGCGTCAGCTGATATGGGGTCAGGTCTGGGGAAGGGCCCTCCTTAGGACTGAACCATACATTGCAGCCACTTCTGCACAGTAGGATAGGACCTCTACTTTCGCCTGCATTGTTTTATAAATTAGAAGGGGGAACTGTAGTAAGCCATTGTTGTAAATTGTGGCCGCCATTAGAAGATGGCGCCGGCTTCCACTGTGGCCTGTGATAAATCAAATTCCTTTGTGGAGAGTTGGCGCGCTATCTCTTGCCACCCTATAAAAAAGACCCACGCGGCAGCTTAAGATTGGTACGTGGGAGGCTTTATTAGGCTGTGCTTGGGCCCTCAGAGAGGAAGAAGAAAGAAAGTGAGTCACTAAAAGATACTTAAATCAAGGCCTGAATAAACTGCTGAAAGAAGATTCCTGAGTTGCGTCTTCCTTGCGGGCAAGGGGTCGCGACAGAGGAGACCAGGCTAGGGAAAAGCATGGGGACAGCAGAGTCCTGACAATGACAAAATACCACAGTACAAGGGGAACAGAGGGGAGGAAAAGGGGGGGTCCAAGCAAGGGCCCTGAAATCAAGGAACAAGGACAGGGTCCTCAATAAGGGTGAACAGTTGCTCCAACAAGGAGCCAGGGCCAAGAATTGGGAACCAAGTGCCTGGACCTGGTCCTGGATCCTATGAAAACATAGAGGGATGGGGAGGGAAGAATGGAGAGAAAGGGGAACAAGGGTAGTGAGTGGTGCAGTGAGAGGAGGGTTCAAGGCCCAGGTTCGCTGCATGTTGTCAGGATGGAGGAGCAGGGCCTGGGCGGAGAGTTCAAAGTACCAGACAAGGGGCACACTTACATTTTCCCAAAGGGAGACCACAGGGCCAAATGCCCAGTTCCAGTCCCCTGGACATGGTGAGCCTCCTGGGGAAGGAATCTTGAAAAGGGGCCCAGCAGGGACAGAGGCAAAAGGATGGATGAAGGAGGGTACAGCATAAAAGGCGAGAGAAAGGGTGTTGATTGTGTGCAGGCAAGGACTCCAGAAAGGATCCCAGGCTAGGGATCAACAGGAGAGCCCAGGTCAGGAAAGGGCAGGGAAGGGCGAGACTGGGCAGATGGTTGACAGAAGGGTTCTGAGGTTCAGGGAATACAAGGGGAGTTGGGTATTGGCCCCATTGAGGCCCACAGTCCAAGTCCAGGGAAACATGGAGCAAGAAGTTCCCACAGAGTCTCAAGCGAGGAAGCAGGCCAAGGAATAGAGAATCAATGGCCAGGGCTTGAGCAGGGGGCTCAGGACAGTGGAGAAGACTTTGGAAGGATGGCAGAGTATCCAGCAGGAGGCAGGCAGGCTTCTGCCCAGGGCAATTGCAAGGGTTCTGGGTGTAGGACCAAAGGCCCAGAGAGAGCAAGGGGCCCAGGCAAGGAGGTAAAACTCAGTTTCCCATAAGGTGCCCTGCCCAGATGAAAATCCAGGGACATGGACCTGGCAAAGGAGGCCTGGCAAGTGAAGGGGGCCAGGAGGAGGGTGATGGGAGGACATGGCTCGAGTCTTGGTAGGTGTGTGTGGGGGGCAAAGTCCAGCACCCAAGTCAGATGCCTAGGCAAAGGACCCACCTGACTGACCATGGATGAGGGACCCAAGAAGCAGGAGACCTGCAAGCACCAGGGGAAAACCAAGGGGAAGGGAAGAAGGGCTGTGGAAGTAAATGGAGGCAGAGAAAAGCAAAATGGGCACCTAAGGGAGCATGCTGGCAGTCTCAAGAAAGGGCCCCCCAAGTCCAATCCAACAAGAAGAGATTCCATGCTATGCCAAGTGACATGAGGAACAATGTCAGGGGCTCATATGAGCACCAGGCCCGGGGACTGAAGTACAAATGGTCAGGGTTAGGAAGGGTTGGTAGGGGCAGCATGCAAGGTGAGAGGGAAGGGGAGGATATCTAGTAGATCTCTCAGGGCTGAATTGGAGCAAGTCACATGTTAACAGCCAGGCCTCAAGTTTCAGCAGGAAAGGGACTCAGGCAAGGGGCAGGGCTGTGTTTCCCTTATGGAGACTTAAGGTCACAGAGGCCAGCCAATTTGGCTCCTCTATCCAGGTGAGTAAATCCCAAGAGAGGGACCAGGACCAAAGGAAGGTCAAAAGAGGTTGTGGGAGTGGTCAGTTGGCAGCCTGGATTCATTTGAGGAGTGCAGGGTAAGGAGAAGAAGGGAAAGCAAAGGGTCCCAGTAGTGCCATTATATCATAGCACCAGTGGAACAGAGGGGAGGCACAGTATGGGGTCTATAAAAAGAGCACTAAAATCAAGGGAAGTGAAAGTGTCCCACAGAAGAGCAGCCAGGGGCTCAAGCAAGGAGCCATGCCCAGTAATAGAGAGCCAAGTGCTAGTACCAGTGGCAGGGTGAATGAAAATGGATATGGATGTGGAGGGGAGGAAGGGGAGAAATCTGAGCAGGTGGCACAGTGGGAGAAAAGGATGAAGTCCCAGGTCCACTGCAGGATGTCAGGATTGGGTAGCAGGGCACGTGCTGAGGAAGGCCAAATGGCCCAGACAAGGGGAAGGGCTACATTTTTCCCAAAAAATGCCCCCAGAACCACAAGGCCATGTCAAGTACCTGGCCTGGTGAGCATCCTGGGAAGGGGATCAGAAAAGTGGGCCTGGAAAAGACAGAAACGACAGGAGGGCCAAAGGAGGGCACAGCCTAAAAGGCCGCACGACAGGTCTGGGTGGGCTAGTGTCCAGGTCCCCATCAAGGAGCTAAGAAAAGGGACCTAGAGGAAGGTCCAGGCCAGGGGTGAAGTGGGAAGGTCGGGTCCAGTAAGGTGGGGCTGCACTAGGGTACTGCAGTACATGGAAGACAAGGGGGAGAGAGAAGCAGCCCAGTTAGGGTCCCTCAGATAAAGCCCAGAAAAAAAAGGAACAAAAAGGACCACCAGAGGCTTAAGCGAGGAGCCAGACAAGGGAATGGAGTGCCAAGGCCCAGAGATTGGGCAGGAGGCTTAGGACAGTGAACAAGACTTGGGAGAGAAGGCAGGGAATCCATCCGGGTGCAGTCAGGCTCCAGGCCCAGGTATCAGGATTTTGGTGCAGCACCAAGCACCCAAAAAGAGTAAGTGGCCCAGGGGCAGGGCAGGGTTCTGTTTCTCATAATGTGCCCTTGCCCAGATGAGAATCCATGAACAGGGACCTGGAAAAGGAGGCCTGGCATTTGAAGGGGGCCAGAATGAGGGCTATGAGAGGGCACATACTGTGGTCACAGTGGGTTCATGGTGGAAGTTGAGCCAGGACGATAGCAAGGTACTCAGACAAGGTACCCACCAGAACAATTTAGTACAAGGGATCGAAGAAGCATGAGACTCACGAGTACCAGGGGAATTCCTGAGCGGTTGAGGAGGTTGGGCTCCATGAGGAGGAACCTGATACAGAGGGAAGCTGAAGTGGCACCTAGGGGAGCCCACTGGCAGGCACGAGCAAGGGGGCCCCAGTTCAGACCCAACAGGAAGAGACTCCATGCTATTCGAAGGGACATGAAGAAAAAGGTCAGGGACTCAAGGCAGCACACAACCCTGGGGACAGGAGCACCAAGGGTCTAGGTTAGGGAAGACTGGGGCAGGACTGGGGTAGGGGCAGCATGCAAGACCAGAAGGCAAGGGAGTGAAGGGACAGGATCAGTAGGGCTGGGATGGAGTAAGTTGCATCTTAACTGCCAGGCCTCAAGTTTCAGGCAGTGAAAAAGATGCAGCTGACATCAGGGCAGTGTTTCCCATAGAAAACTTTAAAGGAGGAGAGACCAGCCAATTCAGCTCCTCAGACCCAAGTGAGTAGATCCTCGGAGAGGAACCTGGACCAAACAAGGGGTAAAAGAGGGGACTGTGAGAGGATACCTGGCATGTGGAGGTTGGAGTTGGGGTCGGTGAGCAGCCAGGACGCATTTGAGGAGACCAAGCTTGAAAGAAGCAGAGGTAGCAGAGGATCCAGGCAGTTCCAGGATACCAACATGAGGGAATCAGAGGGGAGGCACAGGATTGGGCTGGCAAAAGGCACCTGAAACCAAGGGACAGAAAAACAGTCCTCAAAAATTTGGGTTAGGGGCTCAAGCAAAGAGATGGGCTCATAATGGAGAGCCAAGTGTTAGCACCTGGGCCCAGGTGAATGAAAAGGAACATAGCTGAGGATGCAGTGGGAAGGTAGTAAGTGGAATGGGTGGTTAAGAGAGATAAGGCACAGGTCCACTTCAGGGTATCAGGTTCAGGAGCAGGGCCAGGGTTTAGGGAGCCTAAAGGGCCCAGGAAAGGGGCAGGGCTATGTTTTCTCAAAAGGAGCCTGTAGGGCCAAGAGGCGAGGTCAAGTACCCTAGCCCTGCAGATCCTCCTGGGAAGGGGATCAGGAAAGTACGACTGGGAGAGACAGAAAGGACAGGAAGACCAAAGGACGGCATGGCCTAAGGGCTGCAAGATGGGTGGAGGTGGGGTGGGGTGGGGCCCAGGACTCCAGCAAGGAACCCAGGCAAGGATTCTAGAAGAGGGTCCAGGCCAGGGGAGAGCAGAGAAGGCCAGGGCCAGGAAGGGAGGGCTGCACTAGAGTATTGCAGTACAGAGAAGCCAAGAGGAGCAGGGAAGTGGCCCCAGTGAGGGACCCTTAGCCAATGTCCAGAGAAGCAGTGAGGGAGAAAGGCCACCAGAGGCTCAAGCAAGGAGCCAGGTCAGAAAACTGAGAGCCAAGGGCCAGGGCTTCAGCAGGAGCCCCAGGACAGTGTACAAGTTTTGGAAAGGAAGGGAGAAGATCCAGCAGGGGGCAATCAGGCTCAGGCCAAGTGCCACCTCCAGGTTTCAGGATTACTGGTGTTGGAACAACTATGCAGAAAGAGTAAGGGGCCCAGGCAATGGGCAAGGCATTGTTTCCCATAAGGCACCCTGGATCAGATGAGAATCAATGGCTAGGGTCCTGGCAATGGGGGCCAGGAAAAGGATGGGGTCAGAAGGAGGGTGATGGGAGGGCACAGAGGGGGGTTGGGGTGTGTTCACATAGGGACAAGACACAGGATCCAAGCCAGGCACCCAGGCAAGGGACCCAACTAATCAATGGTGATGGGGGACCCAAGGACCAGGAGACCTGTGAGTGCCAGAAAAAGGTGCGAGAAGAAGGGGAGAAAGGGGCTGTGTGAGGACCAGGAGATGCCAAGGGGAACCTAGGGGAACCCGCTGTTGGGCCCAAGTAAGGGGCCCCCAGGTCAGACCCAACACAAAGAGACTCCTTGCTATGCCAAGGGCCATGTGGAATGCATTAGGGGCTAAGAATAATGCACAGGCCCAAGGACTGGAGACCATAGGTTCACGGTTACAGAGGGATGGGTGACTGTAGGGGCAGCATGCAAGGCCAATGTTCAGGGGAGGGAAGGGTGAGGGTTGCTCATGGCTCAGTTGCAGCAAGTCCATGTTAACTGCCAGGCCACAAGGTTCAGGCAATGAAGGGGACTCAGGCGAGTGGCAGGGTTGTGTTTCCCATAGGGAGCATTCAGGGCACAGAGGCGAGCCAATTTTGCTCCTCTTTCCTATGTGAGTAGATCCTCAGAGAGGGACCTGGACCAAAGGAGGGGTCAAAGAGTGTACTGTGAGGGGCTACCTGGTTTGTGGAAGTAGGGGCGGTTAGACTGCCAGGACCCATTCGAGTAGCATAGGCTAGGGAGAAGCAGGTAGAGTGGCCAGGATACATAGATTGAGGGGATCAGAGGGGAGGCACGGGGGTGCCTGGCAAAAGGATACTGAAATCAAGGGACAGGGATAAGTTCCTCAAAAATGGTAGCCATGGTCTCAAGCAAGGAGCTGGGCACAGTAATGGAAAGCCAAGTGCTAGCACCTGGGCCTGGGTGAATGAAAAAAAAACATGGAGGGGGAGCAGCAGGAGGGGAGAAAGTGGAGTGAGTGGCAGAGTGAGAGAAGAGCTCAAGGCCCAGGTCCACCACAGGGTGTAAGGGGTCAGGAAAAGGGGTCGGCAGCAGGGCTTGGAATCAGGGCCTGGGCTAAGGGATAACAAAGGGCCTATGCAAGGGGCAGGAATAGGTTTTCCAAAAGGGAGCCCCCAGGGCCAAGAGGCAGGTCAAGTCGCCTGTCCCGTGTGAGCAGCCTGGGAAGGGGACCAGGAAAGCTTGCGTTGCAGAGGTAGAAAGGTCAAGAGGGCTGAATGAGGGCACAGCCTGAAGGTCCAATAGATAGGTGTAGGTGGGATGGGGGCCATGACCCCAGCAAGGAGCCCAGGCAAGTGACCTAGAGGAGGGCCTAGGCCATAGGAGAGCAGGGAACCTCAGGCTGGGAAGGTGGGCCTCCACTACGGTACTGTAGTGAAGGGACGCCAAGGGGAATAGGGAAGAGGCCCCAATGAGGGGCCCTCAGACAATGCTCAGAAAAGCAGTAAGCAAGAAGGGACACCAGAGACTGAAGCGAGGAGCCAGGTCTGGGAATGGAGAGCCAAGGTCCAGGAATTGGGCATGGGGCTTAGGACAGTAAACAAGATTTGAAAAGGAAGGCAAGGGATCCAGCGGGGGGGAGTCAGATTCCAGGCCCAGGACCACCTCCAGGTTTCAGTGTTCCTGGTGACTGACAAAGCACCCAAGAGAGCAAGGAGCCCAGGCGAGGGGGAAGGCATTGTTTCCCATAAGTCACCCTGGATCAGATGAGAACCTATGGCCAGGTTCCTGGCAAAGAGGGCCAGTAAAAAAAAGGAGGCCAGAGGACGCTGATGGGAGGGCATGGCAGGTGGTCAGGGTGGGTGCGCAAAGGGCTAAGTCCCAATATCCAAGCCTGGCTCCCATTCAAAGGACCCACCCAATCAATGGTGATGGGTGACCCAAGGAGCAGGAGGCCTGCAAGCGCCAAAAAAGGCACAAGGGGAAGTGAGAAAGGGGCTGTGTGAGGACAAGGACAAAGCAAGGGGCACCTAGGTGAGCCCGCTGGCAGGCCCAAGCAAGGGGCCCCCATGTCAGACCCAACAGGAAGAGACTCCTTGCTGTGCCAAGGGTCATGATGAACGTGGTCAGAGGCTCAGGCGAATGTCCAGGCCCATGGACCAGAGCACAAACTGTCAGGGTTAGGGAGGGCTTGGTTGCAGTAGGGGCAGCATAAGAAGGCAGGAGGAAAGGGAGGGGATTCCTCAAGGTTCAGGCAGTGAGGGGGACTCAGGCGATCTGCAGGGCTGTCAATTCAGCTCCTCTGCCACAGATGAGTAGATCCTAAGAAATGGACCTGGACCCAAGTAAGGGGGTGGGCAAAGAGGTTAT
This sequence comes from Callospermophilus lateralis, assembly GCF_048772815.1. NCBI lineage: Eukaryota > Metazoa > Chordata > Mammalia > Rodentia > Sciuridae > Callospermophilus > Callospermophilus lateralis. The sequence continues at coordinate 65,467,319 of NC_135315.1, forward strand.
TGTGAGGGGATACCTGGTGTGCGGTTGTGGGGAGTGTAGGCTGCAGGACCCACTCCAACAGCACAGGTAGGGAAACGCAGAGGGAGCAGAGGGTCCAGGCAGTGCCAGCATACCAATGCATGAGGGGAACAGAGGGGAGGCACAGGGTGGGGCATGCAATAGGGTCCTGAAATCAAGGAAAAGGGAAAGGGTTCTCAACAATTTGGAGAACTGCTCAAGGTCTCAAGCAAGTAGCTGGGCCCAGTAATGGAGAGCCATGTGCTACTACCAGGTCCTAAATGAATAAAAATAAACATAGAGAGGGAGCAGCAGGAGAGGAGAAAGTGGAGTTGGTGGCACAGTAGAGAATGGCTCAAGACCCAGATCAGCTGTAGCTTGTCAGGGGTTAGGAGGAGGACCCAGCTGAGGGAGGCCAAGTGGCCAGGCGTGGAAAAGGGCTACGTTTTCCAAAGGGAGCCCCCAGGCCCAAGAGGCCAAATCAAGTTGCCTAGCCTCAGGGAGAATCCTGGGAAGGGGATCAGAAAAACAGTTGTGGCAGAGACAGAAAGGACAGGAGGGCCAAAGCAGGACACAGCCTTAAGGGCTGCAGGACAGGTGTGGGAGGGGTGGGGTCTAGGACCCCAGAAAAGAGCCCAATCAAGGGACTTACAGGAGGGCCCAGGTCAGAGAAGAGCAGGGAACCCTGGGTCTGGAAGGCAGGGCTGCACTACAGTACTGCAGTTCAGGAATGCCAAGGGGAGCAGGGAAGCAGCCTCAGTGAGTGGTCCTAAGACGATGCCCAGAAAAGCAGTGAGTAGGAAGGGCCACTAGATGCTCAAGCAAAAAGCCAGCCAGGGAACAAAGAGCCAAGTGCCAGGGAATTGGCAGGGGGCTCAGGAGAGTTGATTAAATTTGGGAAGGAAGCCAAGAGATCCGGCATGGGGCAGTCAGGCTCCAGGCCTAGGGCTATCTCCAGGTTTCAGGATTCCTGGTGTCAGACCAAACACACAGGGAAAGCAAGGGCCCCAGAAGAAGGCCAGGGCATTGTTTCCCATAAGGTGCTCTGTATCAGATGAGAAGCTATGGCAGGGTCTTGGCAAAGGAGGCCAGGAAAAGGAAGGGTGCCAGAAGGAGGTTGACAGAAGGGCACGTACGGTGGTCGGAGTGGGTGCGCATAGGGGCGAGACCCAGGACCTAAGTCAGGTGCCCAGGCAAGGGACCCACTCGATCAATGGTGAGGAGGCCCCAAGGAGCAGGCAACCTGCAATCGCCAGAAAAATGTGCAAGGGGAAGAAGAGGAAAGGGCTGCGTGTGGACCAGGAGAAGCCAAGGGGCACCTAGGGGATCCCACTGGCAGGCCCAAGCAAGGGGCCCCCAGGTCAGACCCAACACAAAGAGACTCCTTCCTATGCCAAGAGCCATGAGGAACGTGGCCAGAGGCTCAGGCAAACACTCAGGCCCAGGGACTGGAGCACAAAGTGTCAGGGTTTGGGAGGGCTGGGTTGTGGTAGGTGTAGCATGGAAGGCTGGAGGGAAGGGAAGGGATTACACAGTGCTGGGTTGGAGCAAGTCCATGTTAACTTCCGGGACTAAAGGTTGAGGCAATGAGGGGGACTCAGGCACATAGCAGGGCTGTGTTTCCCATAGAGAGAATTCACGACATAGAGGCGAGCCAGTTCCCCTCCTCTACCCCAGGTGAGTAGATCCTCAGAGAGGTCTTGGACCAAAGGGAGTGGGCAAAGAGGGTACTGTCAGGGTATATACCTGGTGTGTGAAAGTGTAAGGGTGGTGGGCTGCAGGACCCATTCCAGCACTAAAGGGTAGGTAGAAGAAGGGGGAGTGGATGGTCTGGGCAGTGCCAGCATACCACAGCACAAGGGGATCAGAGGGGCGGCACAGGAGGGGCCAGGCAACAGGAGCCTGAAACAAAGGGACAGGGAAAGTGTCCTCAGGAAGTGGGAGAATTGGTCAGGGTCTCAAGCAAGGAGGCGGGCCCAGTAATGGAGAGCCAAGTGCTAGCACCTGGGCCTGGCTGAATGAAAAGAAAGATGGCGGGGGAGCAGCAGGAGGGGAGAAAGTGGAGTCAGTGGCACAAGGGGAGAACAGCTCGAGGCTCAGATTGACTATAGGGTGTCAGGGCTTGGGAGTAGGGCCCTGGTAGAGGGAGGCCAAAGGGCCCAGGCAATGGGCAGGGCTACATTTTCCAAAGGGAGCCCCCAGGGCCAAAAGGCAAAATCAAGTCTCCTGGCATAGGTGAGCATCCTGGTAATGGGATCAGGAAAGCAGACATCACAGAGACAGAAAGGATTGGAGGGCTGAAGCAGGGCACATTTTGAAGGGCCACAGGACAGGTGTGGGTGGGGTGGGGGCCAGGACCCCAGCAAGGAACCCAGTCAAGGGACCTAGAAGATGGCCAAGGCCAGGGGAGAGCAGGGAATGCCGGGCAGGGAAGACAGGGCTGAACTAGGGTACTGAAGTCCAGGAATAGTAGGGGAAGCAGTGAAGCGGCCCCAGCGAGGGGCCCTAAGACCATCCCCAGAAAACCAATGATCAATAAGGGCCACAAGAGGATAAAGCAAGAAGCCAGGCCAGGCAACGGACAGTCAAGGGCCAGTTCTTGAACAGGGGGCTCAGAATAGTGAATTACATTTGAAAACGAAGGCAGAGGATCCAGCAGAGGACAGTCAGGCTCCAGATCCAGAGCCACCTCCAGGTTTCAGGGTTCCTAGTGCTGGACCAAGCACCCAGGGAGAGCCATGGGCCCAGGCGAGAGTTTGCACATTGTTTCCTATAAGGGGCCTTGGATCAGATGAGAACCTACAGCCAGAGTCCTGCAATAGTAGGCCAGGAAAAGGAAGGGGACCAGAAGGAGTGTGAAGGGAGGGCACGCTATGGGGTGGGGTGGGTACGCATAGAGGTGAGATCTGAAAGGCCAAGGTTCCTCGTCGGAGATTAAAATGCACACCCACAGATAGCAGTGATAAAGATGAAGCACTTTACTGCAAGCTGGTGCTAGTTTATATAGAAAGTGAGAGTCAGTTATTTTAAACCAGGAAGCTCCAGGGACCAATCATAGTAAAGGTCAGGTCATCACCTATGGTGCATGCACGTCTGCTCTGCATAAGATTCATGGGGGGCAAGAACTGCCCATGAGTTCAGAAGATGGGAGGGCCAATTAGAAGGTTTTCAAAACAACTTGTTATCTGCCCACTGGCAACTTGCCCGCCACCATATTTCATTAGGGGCTCCTTATCTGAAAGGCCCAGGGAGTTCTAGTCACCCACTGGCAATTCACTGCCATGTTTGAAAGGCCTGGGGAGTTCTCAGGGAGACTTCCAAGAAGATCCAGGACCCAAGTCAGGTGCCCAGGCAAGGAATCCATCGGATCAATATGTTGGGGACTTCAAGGAGCAGGAGACCTGCAAGCACCAGAAAAAGGCACAAGGGGAAAGGGAGGAAGGGGCTGCCTGAGGACAAAGAGAAGCCAAGAGGCACCTAGGGGAGCCAATTGGTGGGTCAAAGCAAAGGGTTTCCTGGTCAAACCCAATACGAAGAGACTGCTTGCTATGCCAAAGGCCATGAGGAATGCGGTCAGGTGCTCAGGCAAACTACCAGGCCCAGGGACCTTAGCACAAAGGGTCATGGTTAGGGAGAGCTGGGTTGCAGAAGAGGAAGCATGGAAGCCTGGACAGAAGGGAGGTGATCTCTCAGGGCTGGGTTAGAGTAAGTCCATATTAACTGCCAGGCCTCAAGGTTCAGGCAGTGAGGGGGACTCGGGCAGTGGCAGGGCTGTGTTTCCAATAGGGAGCATTCAGGGTGCAGAGGCATGCCAATTCTGCTCCTCTGCCCCAGGTGAGTAGATCCTCAGAGAGGGAACTGGACCAAAGGAGGGGGTGGCAAAGAGGGTACTGTGAGGGGATACCTGATGTGCAAAAGTGGGGGGGGGGTCGCTGCAGGACACATTTCAGCAGGACAGAGTAGGGAGAAGCAGGGAAAGCGAAGGGTCCAGGCAGTGGCAGATCAGAGGGGAGGCAAAGGACAGGGCAGGCAATAGGGTCCTGAAATCAAGGGACAGGGAAAGGGTTCTCAGAAGTGAGAGAATGCCTCAGGTTCTCAAGCAAGGAGGCAAACCAGTAATGGAGAGTCAAGTGCTAGTCCTGGGCCTGGCTGAATGAAAAGAAAGATAGAGGGGGAGCAGCAAGAGGGGAGAATGTGGGGTCAGTGGCACAGGGGGAGAACATGTCAAGGCCCAGATCCACTGCAGGGTGTCACGGGTCAGGAGCAGGGACCTGGCTGAAGGTGGCCAAAGGGCCTAGGCAAGGGGTAGGATGACATTTATTGAAGGGAGCCCCCAGGCCCAAGAGGCCTAATCAAGTTGCCTAGCCTGGGTGCGCATCCTGGGAAGGCGGACATGGCAGAGAGACAAAGGACAGGATGGCCGAAGCATGCACAGCCTGAAGGGCCACAGGATGAGTGTGGGTGGGGTGGGGACCAGGACCCCATCAATAAGCTCAGGCAAGGGACTTAGAAGAGGGCAGAGGCCAGGATAGAGCAAGGAATGTAGGGCTGGGAAGGCAGGGCTGCTTTATGGTACTGCAGTCCAGGAATGCCAAGGGGAGAAGGGAAGCAGCCCCAGCAAGGTGCCCACAGACAAAGCCCAGAAAAGCAGTGATCAAGAAGGGCCCCCAGCGGCTCAAACAAGAAGCCAGGATAGGGAACGGAGAGTCAAGGGCCAGGGCTTGGGAAAGGGGCTCAGGACAGTGGATTACACTTGGGAAAAAGGCAGGGGATCTAGCAGGAGGCATTCTGGCTCCAGGCCCAGGGCCACCTCCAGGTTTCAGGGTTCCTGGTGCCAGACCAAGCACCCAGGGAGAGCAAGGGGCCCAGGCGAGAGGCAGATTGTTTCTCATAAGGCACCCAGGATCAGATGAGAATCTGTGGCAATAGTCCTTGCAAAGGACGCCAGGGAAAGGAAGGGGACCAGAAGGAGAAAATGGGATGTCAGAGCAGAGGTTCATGGTCGGTGCTCTGAGGGGCAAGAGCCAGGACGCAAGTCAGGGGCCCAGACGAGGCACCCACCCGATCAATGGTGATTAGGGATCCAAGGATCAGGACACACATGAGGGCCAGAAAAAAGCATGAGGGGAGAAAAGGATGGGGCTGCGTAAGGACCGGGAGAAGTCAAGGGGCCCCCAGGTCAGACCCAATACAAAGAGTCTCCTTGTTATGCCAAGGGCCTTGAGGAATGCAGTCAGGGGCTCTAGCGAATGACCAAGACCAGGTACTGGAATGCAAAGGGTCAGGGTTAGGGAAACGTGGGTTGCGGTAGGGGCAGCATGCAAGGCCGGTGTGCAGGTAAGGGAAGGGAGGGGATTGCACAGGGCTGGGTTGAAGCAAGTCCATGTTAACTGCCAGGCCTCAAGTTTCAGGCAGTGAAGGGGACTCAGGAGAGTGGCAGGGCTGTGTTTCCCATAGGGAGCATTCAGGGCGCAGAGGCAAGCCAATTCTGCTCCTCTGCCCCAGGTGAATAGAACTTCAGAGAGGGACCTGGACCAAAGGAGGGGCCAAAGAGTGTACTGTGAGGGGATACCTGGTGTGCGGTAGTAGTGGGAGGTTAGGCTTCCAGGACCCATTCAAGCAGCATAGGCTAGGGAGAAGCAGGGATAGTGGAGGGTCCTGGCACTACCAGGATACCACAGCTGAGGAGATCAGAGTGAAGTCACAGGAGGCGGCTGAAAAAGGGGCCTGAAAACAAGGAACAGGGAAAGGGTCCTTGAGAAGGGTAGCTGAGTGCTCAAGCAAGGAGCTGGGCCCAGTAATGGAGAGTCAAGTGCTAGCACCTGGACCTATTTTATGAAAAGATACATGGTTAGTTGGGGCAGAAGGGGAGAACAGAGAGCTGGTGGCACAGGGTGATGAGGGCTCAAGGCCAAGGTCCACTGCAACTTTTCAGGGTTTGGGAGCAGGTCCTGGGTAGAAGGAGGCAAATGTGCCCAGGCAAGGGGCAGGGCTACGTTTTCCCAAGGAGACCACATGGCCAAGACACCAGGTGAAGTTCCTTGGCCCGGGTGAGCATCCAAAGAAGGAGACCATGAAAGCCGGCATGGCAGAGACAGAAATTACAGGAGGGTTGAAGGAGGGCACAGCTTCAGGATGTGTGTGGGTGGGGTGGGGGCTAGGACCCCAGCAAGTAGCCCAGGCAAGGGACCTAGAGCAGGGCCCAGGTAAGCGGAGAGCAGGGAACACTGGGCCAGGAAGACAGGGCTGCACTAGGGTACTGCAGTACAGGATTGCCAAGGGGATCAGGGAAGTGGCCCAAGCAAGGGGCCCTCAGACAATGCCCAGAAAAGCACTGAGCAAGAATGCTCAAGCGAGGATCCAGGTCAGGGAATGGAGATCCAAGGGCCAGGGCTTGGGCAGCCTAACCTCCCACTACTACCGCACACCAGGTATCCCCTCACAGTACACTCTTTGGCCCCTCCTTTGGTCCAGGTCCCTCTCTGAAGTTCTACTCAGGAAAGCGGACAAGATTTGGGAAGGAAGGCAGGGTATACAGCAAGGGGAAGACAGGATCCAGGCCCAGGGCCATATCCAGGTTTCAGGGTTCCTAGTGCTGGACAAAGCAAGCAGGGAGAACAAGGGGCCTAGGTGAGGGGCCAGGCACTGTTTCCCATAAGGCACCCTGGATCACATGAGAATCTAAATCTAAGGCCAGTGTCCTGGCAAATGAGACCAGGAAAAGGAAGGGAGCCAGAAGAAAGGCAATGGGAGGGCACGGCAGAGGTTCTGGGTGGGTGAGCATTGGGGTGAAACCCAGGACCCAAGCCAGGCGCCCAGTTAATGGACCCACCCAATCAATGGTGATGGGGGAACCAAGGAGCAGGAGACCTGTGAGTTCCAGAAAAAAAAAAATGCAAGGGGAAGGTGTAGGAAAGGGCTGCTTGAGGACCAGGAAAAGCCAAGGAACACCCAAGGGAGCCCGCTGGCAAGACCAAGAAAGAGGCCCCCAGGTCAAACCCAACATGAAGAGACTCCTTGTTATGCCAACAGCCATGAGGAATGCAGTCAGGGACTCAGGCGAATGCCCAGGACCAAGGACTGGAGCATTAATGGTCAGCATTAGGGAGGGTAGGTTGTGCTAGGGGTATTATGCAAGGCCAGAGGGTAGGGGAGGGAAGGGAGGGGATCCCTCAGGGCTGGGTTGGAATAAGTTGATGTTAACTGCCAGGCCTCAAGGTTCAGAAAGTGAAGGGGACTCAGGCATGTGGCAGGGCTGTGTTTCCCATAGGGAGAATTCAGTGCGCAGAGACCAGCCAATACTGCTCCTCTGCTCCAGTTGAGTACATACTCAGAAATGGACCTGCACCAAAGGAGGGGCCAAAGAGGGTACTGTGAGGGGATACCTGGTGTGTGGTAGTGTGGGGGGTCAGGTGGCCAGAAACACTTCAAGAAGCATAGGCAAGGAAGAAGCTGGGGGAGCATAGGGCCTGGGCAGTACCAGGATACCACAACATGAGGGGACCAGAGAGGAGGCACAGGACAGGGATGGCAAAAGGGGACTTAAACCAAGACATAGGGAAAGGGTCCTTGAGATGGGTAGCCAGGGGCTCAAGTAAGGAGCCAGGTCCAGTAATGGAGAGCCAAGTGCTAGCACCTGGACCTAGGTGAATGAAAACTAACATGGAATGGGAGCAGTGAGAGGGGAGACAGTGGAGTGGGTGTCATAGGGGAAGAAGGGATCAAGGCCCAGGACCACTGCAGGGTGTCAGGGTCATTATCAGGTCCTGAACTGAGGGAGGCAAAGGGCCTAGGCAAGGAGCAGGGATGCGTTTTCCGAAGGAAGCCTCCAGGGCCTGCATTCCTGATCCCCCTCCCTGACTAACCCTGACCATTTGCCCTCCAGTCCCTGGGCCTGGGAGTTCCCCTGAGCCACTGACAGTATTCCTCATGGCCCTTTGCATAGCAAGGATTCTCTTTGTGTTGGTTCTGACCTGGAGGCCTCTTGCTTGTGCCAGCCAGTGGGCTCTCCTAGGTGCCCCTTTTCTTCTTCTGGTCCTCACACAGCCCCTTCCTCCCCTTCCCCTTATGCTTTTTTTCGGGCGCTTGCTGGTCTCCTGCTCCTTGGGTCCCCTATCATCATGGATCCGGTGGGTCCCTTTCCTGGGAGCCTGGCTTGGGTCCTGAGTCCTCGCCCTAAGCACACCCAACTCTAACACCTGCCATGCCCTCCCATTGCACTCCTTCTATCTCCTTTCCTTTTCCTGGCCCTCTTTGCCAGGAACCTGGCCATAGATTTTCATTTGACCCATAGCGCCTTATGGGAAACAATGTCCTGCCCCTCGCCTTGGCTCCTTGCTCTACCTGGGTGCTTTGTCAGGCACCAGGAACACTGAAACCTGGAGGTGGTCCTGGGCCTGGAGCCTGACTTCCCCCTTTTGGATCCCCTACCTTCCTTCCCAAATCTTGTCCACTGACCTGAGCCCCCTGACCAAGCCCTGGCACTTGGCTCTCTGTTCCTTGACCTGGTTCCTCACTTCAGCCAAGGTGGAGGGCACTGGCTCCTCCAGTTGGGAAACACCTCCTACATGGGTGTTCTGGGAGCTCTTATGTGGCACCAGCCAAAGTAGAGGGGATTTGCCCCTCCAGGTTGGAGACCCCTCCCATCTGGGTGCTGGGGTCTTGTGCAGATTGTATACTGCCAAAGACAGGGTACAGGGGACTCGCGCCTCCAATCGGGAGACCCCAGTCAACTAAGGGTCTGTGGAAGCTTCTATACCTGCACAGCCATGGTAGAGACTATTTTCTCCTCTTAGCAAGAGACCCTTCCTACCAGAGTGTCCGGGGGAACACTTATCTTGCAACAGCCCGGATAGAGGGAATTCACCATTCCAGGCAGCATACCCCTTCCTCCTCAGTGTCAGGGGGAGCTCTTATACCTCCACAGCCAGAGTAAAGGGGATGTGCCCCTGTAGGTAAAAGATCCCTTCCACCTGGGTGTCCAGGGGAGCTCGTATACTGCCACAAGAAGGGTAGGGGAAACTCTCCACTCCAGGAGGCAGACCCCTCCCACCTGGGTTTCAGATGGAGCTAGTATACTGGGCCATCCGGGAAGGGGGCACTCTCATCTCCATATTGGAGACCTCGCCCACCTTGGTGTGGGTGAAGGAGCTCATACACCACTCTAGCCAATGTACCGGGGACTCACTTCTCCAGGCGACAGACACCTCCCACCTGGGAATGGGGGTAACTCCTATACCACCTTAGCGAGGGTAGAGGGGACTCACCCTTACAGGCGGAAGACCCCTCCCACATGGGTGTCTGGTAAGGGGTGATCCTATACACCTGAAACCTGGGTAGCAGAGACCTGTCCTCCAGGCGGGAGACCTCTTCAACCTGGGTGTGTGTGGTGGCTCCTATACTGCCACAGCAGGGTAAAGGGAACGCACCATTCCAGGTGGAAGTTCTTCCCACCTGGGTGTACTGGGACCTCTTATATGTCAAAAGCTAGAGGGGACTCACCCTTCCAGGCAGAATACCCCTTCCACCTGGTTATAAGGTGGAGCTCATATACACTAGCAGCCAAGTTAGAGGCGACTTGCACAGCAGGAGAGAAACACCTCTCACCTTGGAATGGAGAAATCTCCTAAACCGCCTTAGCCAGGGTAGGGGGACTTGCCCCTCCAGGTGGACCACTCCTCTCACCTGGTGTCAGGTGGAGCTCATATACCCCAGCAGCCAGGGTAGAGGAAACTTGCACCTCCAGTCGACAGACACCTTTCATCTGATAATGAGGGTATCTCTTATATCGTTTTAGCAAGGGTAGAGGGGACTCGCTCCTCCAGGCAGAAAATCCATCTCACAAGGGTAACTGGCCAGGTGGGTTTGGAATCCAGCTGCAGCTTGGGTGGCAGTAACTTGGTCTTCCGGGAAGGAGACCCCACCCTTCTGGGGGTAAGAGGGAGCACTTATACACTCGCAGCCAGTGTTGAGGGGACTCGCTACTTCATGCGGGAGACCCTCCCACCTGAGTGTGGGGGGGAAGCTCATATACAGCCACATCCAGGATAGTGGAGACTTGCCCCTGCATGCGGGAGACCCATTCCACCTGGGGATCTGGTAGAGCTTGTTTACTACCACAGCCAGGGTAAAGGGGACTCCCCTCTTCAGGTGGAAGACCCCTTGCACCTGGGTGTAGGGGGGAGCTCCTATACCACTGCAGCCAGGGTAGAGGGGACTCCCCTCTCCAGGCCGGAAACCCTCCCACCTGGTTGTCTGGGGGAGATCCTTTACCACCGCAGCCAGGGTAGAGGAGACTCACCCCTCCAGGCGAGAGCCCCATCCAACCTGAATTTCAGGGAAAGCTAGTATACCACTGCAGCCAGGGTAGAGGGGACTCGCACCCTCAGGCGAGAGACACCTCCCATCTGGATGTGAGGGGAAATCTTGTATATCACAGCAGCCAGAATAGAGGGGACTCACACCTCCAGGCAGAAGATCCCTCACACCTGGGTTTCGTAGGTAGTTGGCACACCCCCTCAGCCAGTGTAGAGGGGACTCATCACTCCAGGTGGAGGACCCTTCCCACTTGTGTGTTAGGTGAATTCCTATATCACTGCTGCCAGGAAGAGGTGAGTCACCTTTCCAGGCTGGAGACCCATCCCACCTGTGTGTTCAGAGGAGCTTTAATACTGCAGCAGAAAGGGTATATGGGACTTGCCCTTCCAGTCAAGAGATCCCTCTAATCTGGGTGTCGGGATGAGGTCCTATACCCCTCAGGCAGAATAGAGGTTACTTGCCCCTCCATGCTGGAAACCACTCCCATCTGGGTGTCTGGGGAAGCTTATACTCTGCCAAAGCCAGGGTAGAGAAGACTCACCTCTCTAGGCAGGAGACCCCTCCCACCTTGGTGTCAGGGAGAGCTCCTATACTGCTGCTGCCAGGGAAGAGTGGACTCCCTCCTTGAATGGGAAAACCTCTCCCACGTCAGTGTCTTTTGGAGCTTATGTATAGCTTGATCCATGATAGACCCCTCCAGGCAAGGGACACCTTCCACCTGTGTGTCAAAGGAGCTCATATACCCCAGCAGCCATGGTAGAGGCAAGTCACCCATGCAGGCAGCAGAACCCCCACACCTGGGAATCAGAGGGAACTGGTATACCACTGAAGCTTGGGTAGAGGAGACTTGGCCCTCCAGGGGAGAGGCCCCTCCCACCTGGGTGTCCTGGGGTGGGGGCTCCTATACTGCTCCACCCAGAATAGCAGGGATTCGCCCCTCCAGTGAAGAGACCCCTCCCAAGAGAGTGTTGAGGGAAGCTCCTATACTACCAAAGCCAGGGTAGTGGGGTTTGGCACTGCAGGAGGGAGACACCTCCCACCTGGATGTCCAGGGAGCTCTTATAGGGTACCATCCAAAGTAGAGGGGACTCCCGCCTCCAGGCGGCAGATCCTTCCCACCTGGGTGTCAGGGGGAGCTTGTATACCACCACAGCCAGGAGAGAGGGAACTTGCCACTCCATGTGGGAGGCTCCTCCCACTTGGGTGTCTGATGGAGCACCTATACTGCTGCAGCCATGACAGAGGGGACTCGCCTATCCAGGCGGGAGACCTCTTCTTGCTGGGTGTCGGGGGGAAGCCTGAATTTGGCCAAACTAGGATAGAGGGGACTCGTCCCTCCACTCAAGTTTCTCCTTCCATCTGAGTGTCAGAGGGAGCTCATATACTGGCATAGTCAGTGTAGAGGGGACTCGCCCCTCCAATCGGGAAAACCCTCCCACCTGGGTGTCCAGTGGGAGCATGTACACCACTGAAGCCAAAGTAGAGTAGACTTGCACCTTCAGGCAGGAGACCCTTCCCATCTGGACATCAGGGGGAGCTCTTATACTGACAAAGCCATGGTAGAGGGGACTCTCCCATCCAGTCAGGAGACCCATTTCACCTGAGTGTCCTGGGGGGCTCCCATACTGCTGAAGCTAGGGTACTGGGGACTCGCCCTTCCCACCTGAGTGTCAGGGGGAGTTCTTTTATTGCCAAAGCCAATGTAGAGGGGACTAGACCCTCCAGGCGTGATACCCTCCCACATGGGTATAAGGGGGGAGCTCCTGTATAGCTGTAGCCAAGGTAGAAGGGACTCGCCCCTCCAGTTCACACACCTACCTGGGTGTGGGGGGGAGCTCAAATACCACCACAGCCAGGGTAGAGGAATCTGGCCTCGATAGGTGGTAGACCCCTCCCACCAGTGTGTCTTGGGGAGCTCCAATACTGCTGCAGCCAGGGTAGAGGGGACTCCCCCATCCAGTCTAGAGAACCCTCTAACCTGAGTGTGGGGGAAGCTCTTATACTGGGCAGCCATGGTAGAGGCGACTTGCTCATGCAGGCAAAATACCCCTTGCACCTGTGCTTTGGGGTGGGTCAAGCTTTTATGCAGACTTAGCCAAGGTAGAAGGGACTTGCCCCTCCATGCAGAAGACCCCTCCCGGCTGTGGATCTATATACCACTGCAGCCAGGGTAGAAGGAACTTGTTGCTCCTGGCCGGAGACCTCTCTCACCTGGATATCACGCGAGCTTCTATTCTGACACAGCCAGGAAAGAGGGGACTCACCCCTTAAGGTGGGAGACCACTCCCACCTGGGTGTGAGGAAAGCTTGAATACTGCCACAGCCAGGGTACAGGGTACTCGCCCCTATAGTCAAGAGACCCTTCTAACCTGGATGTAGGGGGAGGTCCTATAGCACCTCAGCCAGATTAGAGGAAACTCTCCCTCCATACTGGAGACCCCTTCCACCTGGGTGTCTGGGGGAGCTCATACACAGAAATAGCCAGCATAAAGGGTACTCAAAACTGAAGGTGGGAATCCCCTCTCATCTGGATGTCAGGGAAAAATTTTATAATGCTGCAGCTAGGGTAGAGAATACTTGCCCCTCCAGGCATAAGACCTCTTTCACGTGGATGTCCGGTGGAGTTCTTATATCTCTGCTGCCAAAGTAGAGGAGACTAGCACCTCCTGGGTAGGAACATTTCCCACTTGGGTGTCATCAGAGCTCCTTCACCACAACAGCAATGGTAGAGGTGACTCGCCTCTCCTGGCAGAGGACCCATCCCACCTGGGAATCTGCAGGAACTTGTATACCATCATAACCAGGGTAGAGGGGACTAGCCCCTACAGGCGGGAGAACCCTCCCACCAGGATGTTGGAGGGTGGGACTCATACCACCACAGCTAGGGTAGCAGGTACTCACCACTCTAGGGGAGACACCCCTCTTACCTGGGTGTAGGGAGAGCTTCTATACATCCACAGGCAGGCTAGAGGGGACTCGACCCTCCAGTTGGAGACCCTTCCCACCTGGTTGTGGGGGGAGCTCAAATACTGCTCCAGCCAGGGTAGAGGGCACTCGCCCCTACAGGCGGGAGACCCCTTTCACTAGGGAATCAAGGGGAACTCCTATACTGCCAGCTAGGGTAGAAAAGCTTGTCCCTGCAGGCGGGAGACCCCTCCTACCTAGGTGTCCAGGGAGCTCTTATAGGACACCAGCCAAAGTAGAGGAGACACGCCCCACAAGGCAGGAGACCCCTCCCACCTGTGTGTCAAGGAGAAGTTCTATATAATCTTGACCATGGTAGAGGGCAATTACCCCTCAATGCGGGAGACCCTTCCCAACTGGGTGTCTGGAATAGCTTGTATACCGCTGAAACCAGGGCACAGGGGACTTGTTGCTACATGCAGGAGACCCCTCCCACCTGGCTGTCTGGAGGACCTGGAATACTGCCTCAGCCAGGGAGACCCCTCCCACTAGGGTTCCCAGGGAGCTCTTATATGCCACCACCCTAAGTAGAGGAGACTTTCCCCTCAAGGCAGGAGACCCCTCCCACCTGGGTGTCAGGGGGAACTCACATACTGTCACAGCCAGGGTGAGGGGAATTACCCCTGCTGTTGTGGGACTCCTCGTACCTGGGTGTCCTGGGAGCTCTTATATGGCACATAACAAAGTGGAGGAGAATCGCCCTACCTGGTGGGAGACCACTTCCACCAGGTGTCAGGGGGAGCACATATAATGCAGCAACCAGGATAGAGAGGACTCGCCTCTCAGGTGGGAGACCCCTCCCATTTGGGTGTCCAAGGGGGCTCCTACACTCCCATAGCTAGGGTAGAGGGTACTCTACCCTCCAGGCGGGAGACCCCTCACAGCTTGATGTGGGGGGTGGCTCATATTTCACTGCAGCCAGGTTAGTGAGAGTTGCAACTCCATGCATGAGACCCCTCCCACCTGGTGTCAGGGGAGCATGAATACCACCCTTAGCCATGTTAGAAGGGATTCACTCCTGCAGGCTGGGGACCCCTCCCATTTGGTGTCTGGTCGAGCATGTATTCTGCTGCAGCAAGGGTAGTGGGGACTCGCCCCTCCAGGTGAGAGACCCCTCTCACCTTGATGTTGGGGAACTGAATTACCACTGCAGCCAGGGTAGAGGACATGGCCCTTCCAGGGGGGGTACCCCTCTCACCAGGGTGTCAGGGGGAGCTCTTATACCTCTGCAGCCAGTGTAGAGGGGACTTTCTCCTCCAGGCGAGAGACCCCACCAACATTGGTGACAGGGCGAGCTTGTATTTCACCTTAGACAGGGAATAGGGGACTCACCCCTCCAGGAGGGAGACCCCTCCAACCTGGGGGTGTTTGGGGGGGCTAGTATAAACTGAAGCATGGTAGCAGGGACTGGCCCCTCCAGGAGCGAGAACACTTTCACCTGGGTGTCTGGGGGAAGCTCGTGTCCTGCAGCAGCCAGGATAGAGGGGACTCGCCCCTTCATGTGGGAGACCCTCTCATCCTGGTATGGGGGGCAGCTCATATACAGCCACAGCCATGGAAGAGGGGGCCTCATCCCTGCACGCAGGAGACCCCTATCTTCTGGGTATCCAGGGAACTCTTATCGGGCACCAGCCAAACTAGAGGGGACTTGCCCCTACAAACGGAAGACCCATCCCACCTGGGTGTCTGGGGGTAGCTTGTATTCCTCTGCAACCAGGGTAGAGAGGACTCGCCCCTCCACTTGGGTGACCCATCCCACCTGGCTGTTTGGGGAAGCTCCAATAACTCCACAGTCAGGGTTCAAGGGACTCACCATTGCAGGAGGGAGAACCCTCCCACCTTTATGTGGAGGGGGGGGGCTCCTATACTGTCACAGCCAGGATAGAGGGGTTTGCCTTTTTAGGTGGGAGATCCCTGAAACCTGGGTGTTCCTGGAGCTCTAATAGAGCACCAGCCAGGGTGTCCTGGGGAGCTTTAATACTGCTGCAGCAGGGTAGAGGGTATTATAGTCTTCTGGCAGGAGACTCCTCAAAATTGGATGTCAGGGAAGCTTGTATACCACCATAGCCAGAGTATGGAGGACTTGCCCCTCCAGTCGGGAGACATATCACACCAGTTTTTCAGGGACAGCTCATATACCTCTGCAGCCAGGGTAGAGGGGACTTGCTCCTCCAAATGGGCGACCTCTCCCATCTAGGTGTCCTTTGGGGGTTCTCATATACCTCCGCATCCAGGGAAGAGGGGACTCGCCCCTCCAGGCCAGAGACCCTCCCACCTGGATGTCGGGGAGCTCCTTTACTGCCTCAGCCAGTGTAGAGGAAACTCATGCCTCTAGGCGGGATGCCCCTCTCACCTGGCTGTCAGGGAAAGCTAGTATACCACTTTAGCCAGAGAAAAGATGATTCGCCCCTTCAGTCGGGTGACCCCTCCCACCTGCGTGTCACAGGGAGCTTGAAGACCACCTTAGCTAGGGTAAAGGTGAATACACACCTCCAGGTGGGGGACCCCTTCCTCCTGGGTGTCAGGGAGTTTGTATATTGCATTAACCAGGGTGGAGGGTAAAACCTCCACTAGGCAGTAGACCCCTCCCATCTTGCGATGGGAGGGGAGCTAATATACCGCTGCAACCAGAAGAGAGGGGAATTGCTCCACTAGGTGGGAGACCCCTAAACCCTGGTTGTCAGGGAAGCTCATATACCACAGAAGCAGAAAAAGGGGACTCGCCACCTGTGTGTGTGTGAGTGGAGCTCTTATACCACAACAGCCAGGATAGTGGGGACTCGCCCCTCCAGAAAGGAAACCCCTCCCACCTGGGTGTCTTGGAGAGCTTGTATACAACCTTAGCCAGGATAGAGAGGACTCACCACTCCAGGTGGGAGACCCCTCCCACCAGGGTGTCAGGGTGGGGGAGCTCTTATACCACTGCAGCCAGTGTAGTGGGGACTAGCCACTCCAGACAGGAAAACCCTCCCTCCTGGGTCCCCTAGTATAACATCTTAGCCATGATAGAGAAGCCTTGACCCTCCAGGCAGAAGACCCCTCCCTCCAGAGTGTCATGGAGAGCTCTTATACCACAGCAGCCAGGGAAGAGGGAAATGGTCCCTCCATGTGGAAGACCCCTCCCACCTAGTGGGAGGGGAACAGTGGGGGGGCTCCAATTACAGCCCTAGCCAAGGAAGAGGGGACTCCCCCCTCCAGGAAGGAGACCACTCCCACATGGGTGTTGCAGGGAGCTTGTAAACCAAGTTAGCCAGGATAGAGGGGACTGTAGATGTGAATCCCCTCTACCCTGGCTTTGGTGGTATATAAGCTCCCTCAGAAACCCACGTGGGTGGGGTCTCCCACATAGAGGTGAGTCACATCAACCCTATCTGTGACTCTTTTGAGTTCCCCCCAATACCTAGGTGTGAGGGGTCTCAGTCTATAGGGGAAGCAGTATAAGAGCTCCCCAAAAAACCCAGGTGGGAGGGGTCTCCTGCTTAGAGAAGGGAGTCACTATACCCTGGCTGCTTGGCTATAGGAGAACCCCGAAACACAGGTGGGAGTTGTCTTCTGTTTGAAAGGGCAAATCCCCTCTCTCCTGACTGCAGCAGCATATGGGGAGAAAAAGGAGTAAAGGGAACAGGTGGTTCAGGGAAAGGAGGGCTCATGGCCCAGCTTAACTGCAGGATGTCAGGATTGATGAGCATGGCCCAGGCTGAAGAAGGCCAAAGCCCCCAGGCAAGGGGCAATGCTACCTTTTCTCAAAGGAAGACTGCAGGGCCAAACATCCCAGTTCCTTCCACTGGCTCTGGTGAACATGTTGCCAAAGGAATCTTGAAAAGGAGCCCAGCAGGGACAGTGGCAACAAGAGGGCCAAAGGAGGGCACAACATGAACTGCTGTAAGAATGGTGTTTGTGGGGTTTGGGTCAGGACCACAGAAAGAGCCCAGGCTAGGTACCTAGAGGAGCACCCAGCCAATTGGAGAGCAGGAAAGGGCAGGGCCGGGCAGGCAGGAGCTGAACTAGGCTTCTCATATTCAGGGAAGACAAGGGAATTATGGAAGTGGCCCCAGCGAGGCCCACAGTTCAAGCCCAGAGAAGCATGGAGCAAGAAGGACCCCCAAAAGCTAAAGAGGGGAGCCCGTCCAGGGAGAATCAAGGGCCAATGCTGGGGCAGGGGGCTCAGGACAGTGGACAGAGCTGAGGATAGAAGGCAGGGGATCTAGCAGAAAGGAGGCAGGCTCGAGGCCCAGTGCCACTGCCAGGTGTTAGTGCCAGGTTCCTGGTGCTGCCCTAAGGGCCTAGGTAGAGCAAGTAGCTCAGTAGAGGGTCAGGATTCTGTTTCCCATCAGACGTCCTGGCCCAGATGAGGATCAAGGGCTAGGGACCAAGCCAAAATGCCTGAGAAAAAACAGAAGCCAGGAAGAGTGCAATGTGAGGACACAATGGGGGGTTACAGTGGGTACAGAGAGGGGTAAGAGCCAGGACTCAATCAAGAAACCCAGGTAAGGGACCAGACCCACCAAAAGGTATTAGGGACCCAATGAGCAGGAGGCCCCTGCTCCAGGAATAATTGGTAGGGGAAGGAGAGGTAGGGTCTGTGCTAGGATAAGAAGACAGAGGGCTGCGCACAGCGCACAGAGAGGAGCAAACTTGGTGGCCAAATCAAAGGGTGCCCATGTGAGACACGACAGGAAGAAACACTACAGAAAGCAATGCACCCTGAGTAATGCCATAAGGAGCTCAATCTGGCAGCCAGGACAGGAGACTGTAGGACAAAAGGTCAGGGTGAGGAATGGCTGGGTTGGCTTAGGGACAGCTTGCAAGGCTGGAGGGCAGGAGAGGGAAGGGAGGGGATTGCGCAGGGAAAGGTCATCACTAGGCCCATGTCCACTGCCAGTTGTCAAGCTTGTACAGCAAAACGGGTCCAGGTGAGAGGCAAGGCTGTGTTGCCCATAGGGATTCTTCAGGGCCCACAGGCCAGGAAATTTCACTCCTCTGCCTCAGGTGAGTAGATCCTCAGAGAGAGACCAGGACAAAAGAAGGGCAATGTGAGGGACACCTTTTGTCTGAGATTGGGGGTGTGTCAGTGGGGAGCCAGCAACCATTGAAGGAGACCAGGCTGATGAGAAGCAGGGCAAGAACAGGGTTCTGGCAATGACAAAATACCACAGTACAAGGGGAACAGAGGGCAGGAACAGGAGCGGTACCAAGCAAGGGGCCTGAAATCAAGGAACAGGAACAGGTTTTTTGAGAAGGGTGACTGGGGGCTCCAGCAAGGAGCCAGGCCCAAGAATGGGGAGCCAAGTACCATGACCCAATCTTGGGTCTTATGAACACAAATAGGACTGGGCAGGGGAGAATGGGGAGCAAGGGTAGTGGGTGGCAAAGCGAGAGGAGGGGTCAAGGCCCAGGTTCACTGGTAGGTGTCAGGATTGAGAATCAGGGTCTGGGAAGAGTCCAAAGTCCAAGGCAAGGTGCATAGCTATGTTTTCCCAAAGGGAACCCACATGGCCAAACACCCAGTTCCAGTCCTATAGACCTGGTGAGCATCCTGGGAAAGGAATCTTGAGAAGGGGCCCAGAAGAGACAGGGACCACAGGAGGGATGAAAGAGGGTATAGTGTGAAATGCCAGAGGAAGACTGTTGATAGGGTGCAGGCCAGGACTCTAGAAAGGAGCCTAGGCTAGGGACCAACAGGAGGGCCCAGGCCAGGAAAGGGCAGGGAAGGGTGGGGCTTTCCAGGCAGGTGACAGTAGTGTTCTGAGGTTCAGGGAAACCAATGGGAGGAGGGGTCTGGCTCCAGCAAGGCCTGCAGTCCAAGCCCAGGGAAGCATGGATCCAGTAGGGCCCCCAGAGGCTGAAGCGAAGAGGCAGGCTAGGGAATGGAGAGCCAAGGGCCAGGGCTTGGGCAGGGGGCTCAGGACAGTGGAAAAGACTTTGGAAGGATGGCAGTGATTCCTGCAGAGTGCAGTCAGGCTCCTGGCCCAGGGAGACTGCCAAGTGTCAGTGTTCTGGGTGCAGGACCAAAAGCCCAGAGAGAGCAAGGGACCCAGGCAAGGGACAACACTCAGTTTCCCTTTATGCACCTTGGCGCAGATGAGAATCCAGGGACAGGGACCTGGTAAAGGAAACCTGGCAAGTGAAGGTGACCAGGAGGAGCATGATGGGAGGGCACAGCGGTGGGTCTTGGAAGGGTGCATGGGGGGGCAAAATACATGACCCAAGTCAGGTGCTTATGCAACGGACCCACCTGACTGACCATTGATGAGTAACCCAAGGATCAAGAGACCTGAAAGCACCAGGGAATAGTTCAAGCGGAAAGGGTGTAAGGGTTGCACAAGGACGAGGAGAGAGAGAAAAGTGCAACACGTATCTAAGGGAGCATTCTGGCAGTCCCAAGCAAGGTGTCCCCAGGTCAGGCCCAACATAAACAGACTCTCTGCTATGCCAATTGACATGAGGAATACTTTCAGGGGCTCATGTGAGTGCCAGGCCTGGGGACTGAAGCACAAAGGGTCAGAGTTAGGGAGGGCTGGGTTGGGGTTGGGGTAGGGAGGACTGGGTTGCGGTAAGGGCAGCATGCAAGGCCAGAGGGCAGGGGAGGCAATGCAGTGGATCTTTCAGTGCTGGGATGAAGCAAGTTGCATGTTAACTGCCATGCCTCAAGGTTCAGGCAGCAAAGGGGACTCAGTCAAGGGGTAGGACTGTGTTTCCCATAGGGAGCCATAAGAGCACAGAGGCCAGCAAATTTGGCTCCTCTGTCCCAGGTGAGTAGATCCTCAGAGAGGGACTTGGACCAAAGGAGGGTCAAAAGAGGGCCCTGTGAGGGGATACACTTGGCTTATGGAGATTCTGGGTGTGGTTGTTTGACAGCCTGGACCCATTCAAGGAGCACAGTCTAGGGAGAAGCAGGGAAAGCAAAGGGTCCTGGCAGGGCAAGAGGAACAGAGGCCTGAAACCAAGGGAAGGGAAAGGATCCTCCAATAGGGCAGTCAGGAGCCCAAGCAAAGAGACATGCCCAGTAATGGAGAGCCAAGTGCTAGAACCTGGGGCTGGGTGAATGAAAATGGATATGAATGGGGAGGGGAGCCAGGGGAGAAATCTGAGCCAGTGGAACAGGTGGAGGAAGGTTGAGGGCCCAGGTCAACTGCAGGGTGTCAGGATTGGGTAGCAGGGCATGGGCTGAGGGAGGTCAAAGAGCCGGAACAAGGGGCAGGGCTATATTTTCAAAATGGGAATCCATATGGCCATGAGGCCAGGTCAAGTACCTGGCCTGGTGAGAATCCTGGAAAGGGGATCAGGAAAGTCAGCCTTGGAGAGACAGAAATGATAAGAAGGTCAAAAGAGGGCACAGCTTCAAGGGCTGTAGGACAGGTCTGGGTAGGGTGGGGGCCAGGACTCCAACAAGGAGCTAAGACAACGGACCAAGAGGATGGCAGCAGGCCAGGGAAGTGGAGGGAAGGGTGGGCCCAGTAAGGCATGGCTGCACTAGGGTATGGCAGTACAGTGAAGTCAAGGGGAGGAGAGAAGCTGCCCCAGTGAAGGGCCCTCAGACAAAGCTCAGCAAAGAACGGAATAAGAAGGGCCACCAGAGGTTCAAGCGAGGAGCCAGGCAAGGGAATGGAGTGCCAAGGGCAGGGGGCTTAGGACAGTGACAAGACATGGGAGGGAAGGCAGGGGATCCAGCAGGGGTAATCAGGCTCAAGGCCCAGGGCAACTAACCAGGTTTCAAGGTTCCTGGGGCAGGACCAAGCACCCAGAAAGAGAAAGTGGCCCAGATATGGGACAGGGCTCTTTTTCTCATAAGGTTCCCTGGCCCAGATTAGAATCTTTGGAGAGGGACCTGGCAAAGGAGACTTGGCAATGGAAGGGGGACAGAAAGTAGGCTATGGGAGGGCACGGCTCAGAGTCATGGTGGGAGGAGAGCCAGGACTGCAGATAGGTGCTCAGACAAGGTACCCACCTGGCCAATCTAGGACGAGGGACCCAATCAGCAGGAGACTCACAATAACCAAGGAAATCCGTGAGG
The DNA here is from genome assembly GCF_048772815.1 of Callospermophilus lateralis. Classification (NCBI taxonomy): domain Eukaryota; kingdom Metazoa; phylum Chordata; class Mammalia; order Rodentia; family Sciuridae; genus Callospermophilus; species Callospermophilus lateralis. The sequence goes on from NC_135315.1 coordinate 65,488,611, forward strand.
GGATGGGGAGTATGGGCTCCACTGGGACCAATAGGCAGAGGGAAGCTCCAGGGGAACCTAGGAAAAACCTCTGGTGGGCCCAAGCAAGGAACCCGCAGTTGAGACCCATCATAAAAAAACTCCACGCTATTCAAAAGAATGCGAGGAAATTGGTCAGGGGCTCAAGGAAGCACACAGGACCAGGGACAGGAGCACCAATTAGGGAAGGCTGTGTTGAGATAGGGGCAGCATGAAAGACCAGAGGGCAACAGAGTGAAGGGAGGGGATCTTTCAGGGCTGGGTTTTAGGAAGCCGCATTAGGAAGGGCTTAAAACCAAGGACCAGGGAAAGGGTCCTCAAGAAAGGTAGCCAGGGTCTCACCCAAGGAGACAGTCCTAGTAATGGAGTGCCAAGTGCTAGCATCTGGGCCTGTGTGAATGAAAAGAAACATGGAGGGGGAGCTGCAGGGGGAGAAACTGGAGAGGGTAGGACAGGGAAAGAAGGGATCAAGGCCCAGTTACACTGCAGGGTGTCAGGGGTTGGGAGCAGGGCTCCGGGTGAGGGAAGCCAAAGGGCTCAGGCAAGAAGCAGGGTTATGTTTTTCCAAAGGGAGCCCCCATGGCCAATAGGCCAGGTCAAGACGCTTGGCCCAAGTCAGCATCTTAGGAAGGGGATCAAGAAAGCAGACATGACAGAGACAGAAAGGGCAGGAGGGCCAAAGGTAGAGACAGCCTGAAGAGCTGAAGGACGGATGTGAGTCTGGTGGGGGTCATGACCCCAGCAAGCAGACCAGGCAGGGGACCTAGAGGAGGGCCCTGGATAGGAAACAGCAGGGAAGGTTGGAGCCAGGGAGACAGGGCTGCACTAGTGTACTGCAGTACAAGGAAGCCAAGGGGAGCAGAGAAGCGGCCCCAGCGAGGGGCCCTCAGACAATGCCCATAAAAGCAGTGAGCAAGAAGGGCCACCAGAGGCTCAAGTGAGGAGTCAGGCCAGGGAACAGTGAGCCATGGGCCAGGGCTTGGGTAGGGCCTCAGGACACTGAACAAGATTAGGGATGGAAGGCAGGGGATAGAAGGGGCCACCTTTATGTTTCAGGGTTCCTGGTGGAGGACCAAGCACCCAGGGAGAACAAGGGGCCCAGGCGAGGGGAAGAGCTCTTTTTCCCATAAAGCTTCCTGGGTCAGATTTGAATCCAGGGCCAGGGACCTTTCAAAGGATGCCAGAGAGGGAACAGGGCCAGGAGGAAGGCGATGGGAAGGCCTGGTGTGGGGTCATTGTGGGTACACTGTAGAGGAAGAGCCATGACCAAAGAAGACACCCAGGCAAAGGACCTACCCAACCAATTATGATGAGGGACCCCAGGAGCAGGACACCTGCAAGAGCCAGGAAAAAGCCTGAGGGGAAGGGAGGTAGGGGCTGTGTTAGGACCAGGAGACTGAGGAAAGTGAAAGGGGCACCTAGGTTAGCTCTCTGGGGGGCCCAAGTAAGGGGCCTCCAGGTCAGATCCAACCCAAAGAGACTGCATGCCATTTCTAGGGACATGAGGAATGCACTCATGGACCAGGCGAGCACCCAGGCCTGTAGACTGGAACACAAAGGGTCAGGGTTAGGTAAGGGTGGGTTGGGGTAGGGGCAGCATGCAAGGCCTGAGGGCAGGGGAGGGAATGGGTTGGAGCAAGTCCCATGTTAACTGCCAGGCCTTAAGTTACAGGCAATGAAGGGGACTAAGGTTACTGGCAGTGCTATGTTTCCCATAGGGAGCAGTCAGGGTTCAGAGAACAGCCAATTCTGCTCCTCTGCCCCATGTGAGTAGATCCTCAGAGAGGGACCTGTACAAATGAGGGGAAAAAGAGGGTACTCTGAGGAGATACGTGGCATGGTGAGGTTGGGGGGTTTAGTGGGCTGCAAGACCCAAATAAGGAGCCTAGGCTAGGGCAAATCAGGGGTAGCATATGGTCCAGACAGTGCCAGGATACCACAGCCTGAGGGGAAAATAGTGGAGGCACAGGAGAGGGCTGATAAAAAGGGGTTGAAACCAGAAACAGGGAAGGATCCTCGAGAAGGGTGGCCAGGGGCTCAAGCAAGGAGTTGGGCCCAGTAATGGAGAGCCAAGTCACCTAGACCTGGGTGAATGAAAAGAAACATTGATAGGGAATGTCAGGAGGGGAGAAAAGGGAGCTACTGGCACAAAGGGAGGAGGGCTCAATGCAGGGTGTCAAGTTGCAGGAGTAAGGCCCAGGCTGAGGGAGGTGAAAGTGCCCAGGCATGGGGCAGGGCTACATTTTTCCAAAGGACATATTGATATTGTCTGGCCCAGCTCAGCATTCTAGGAAAGGGGTCAGGAAAGTGGGTGTAGCAGAGACAGAAAGGACAGGAGGGCCAATGGAGGGCACAGCCTGAAGGGATGCAGGATACGTGTGGGTGGGGTGGAGGCCTGGACCCCAGCAAGGAGCCCAGGCAAGTGACCTAGAAGAAGGCCCAGGACAGGAAAGAAAAGGGAACACCGGGCCGGGGAGGCAGGTCACTAGGGTACTGTAGCACAGGGAAGCCAAGGAGAGCAGGGAAGCGGCCCCAGTGAGGGCCCCTCAGACAATGTGCAGAAAAACAGTGACATAAAGAGCCAGAAGTGGCTAAAGTAAGGAGCTAGGTCAGAGAACTGAGAGCCAAGGACCAGGGCTTGGGCAGGGGCCTCAGGACAGTGGACAACATTTGGGAAGGAAGGCAGAAGATCAAGCAGGAGATATGAGCTGTTGAACTCTCTACATATTTCTATTTCCTTAGCCAGTAGGTAATCTAATTCCAAGTGGTTTTGATAGTTAACCACTCGTGTAAGCTCTGTTTTGTGGCTAGGAGGTCTATGGCTGTGGCAGTCTGATTAATAATAATTTCTAGTAGATCTTATAAATTATTAATTCTGTTTAACAAGTAAATAGGAGTTCTATGACTCCAACTGCCATTTTGTGCCTAGGTAGCGGGACTATAAGTGGCAATGATCCTCTGGGTTGACCAGTTATCTTCACCCCGAGATTGGTGACCTTCTAAATCAAGTTAACTTCCAAATGTACCTATTGTGTCTTTCCAAACAGTCAACCATCCACTGTATTACTTTTGCAGTACAGGTCCTAAATATATGTTTTACAACCTCTTGGTTATAATGGATTGTCTTGACATATGGTTCACATAATCTCCATGGTTGTAATAGGAGTAGAACAGAACTTCTTGAGGTTATCAAAGGAAACCAAACTAAATAATAGACTAATGTTTTGGTTAGCATAGGTTAAACAGTATAAATTAACAAAGTAAAACTAATAACACCCAACAAATCCTGGAAAATTTAAATGAGCAAGATAAAATATATAAATTAATTTTTTTTTACCCAGTATCCAGTCAGTAGGAGCTACTGTTATCAAACCAGTAGCAAAAACCATAGAATTATGTATATATCTAGAAGAAAGGATTGGAAATGCTTTATAGTATAAGAAATATTTTAGGGGTTGATCGTGTTCATTATTCCTGGTGGGAAGTTTATCTTTCATCGTGCATTGATCAGCCAGTCCCTGCCATGTGGCTGAAGCAGGGCCATAGGCTCCTCAAGCTTCAGATGTGCATATATCAGTCAGCTTCTATAGTGACTGGAGCAGGGCTGCTGTCGTTATGACCCTCAAGCTTCTCTGGTGCTCCTCTTTTTTTTTTTTCCTAGACAATCAGTTTCAAGGGCATAGGAGCATCTGGAGTTAATGCCCAGTCCACAGCTGCAGGATTGTAGTCAACCAAGTGACTTATATCTGCAAACTTGACTGCAGTTTAGGTGGATAAAATAAGAGGAAAATGGCCCTTCCAAAGAAGTTTAGGTGATTGTTATTCCATTCTTTAACCCAGAATCAATCTCCAGCCTAGACGGAGTGTGCACCTTTGGTCAAACTTAGTGGCAATCTTGCTCTAACACAATGGTTGAGAAGCTGTAAAGTTTTCCCTAACAACTGAAGCTGTCATCTCAGGGTGAATTCTACTAACTCTCTTAAGTCTCCCAATGGTCCCCTAATAAGAGGGGCCCTCATTTATAGTAGCTTTTAAAGAGAGAATCCTGTCCTCCTAATGGGCATAGATCTAATCCTCAACAGTGTAGTAGAGAGAAGTTCATCACAATGTGAGTCTCCTGACACAGCTTATGCAATTGAGACTTTAAGTCCTGTTCTTCCTTTGAACTTTACAAGAAATCTGCAGCCTATAAGCAGTATGTAACTTCCATATGATGTTTAAACTCTTGGTCAGTAATCATATCACCTCTTCACAAAAGCTGGCCCATTGTCTGAGCCAATAGTGATTGGGATAAAATGTATGGAATCATTTCCCAGAGGAGCATAATGGTTATCTCCCTAGCCTATTCAGGGTGGGTGGGAAAGTCTTTCACTCAGTCAGAGTTGGAACACACAAAAAACAAGAGTTACTTGTAGCCCCTTGAGCGTGGTAGTTCAGTGAATGTCGCGACCCCTTGCCCGCAAGGAAGACGCAACTCAGGAATCTTCTTTCAGCAGTTTATTCAGGCCTTGATTTAAGTATCTCTTAGTGACTCCCTTTCTTTCTCCTCCTTCCTCTTTGAGGGCCCAAGCACAGCCTAATAAAGCCTCCCACGTACCAATCTTAAACCGCCGCGTGGGTCTTTCTTATAGGGTGGCAAGAGATAACGTGCCAACTCTCCACAAAGGAATTTGATTTACCACAGGCCACAGTGGAAGCCGGCGCCATCTTCTAATGGCGGCCACAATTTACAACAATGGCTTACTACAGTTCCCCCTTCTAATTTATAAAACAATGCAGGCGAAAGTAGAGGTCCTATCCTACTGTGCAGAAGTGGCTGCAATGTATGGTTCAGTCCTAAGGAGGCGCCTTCCCCAGACCTGACCCCATATCAGCCGACACCTTTTTTCGTAGGGCGGGGGTGTGGACGTCAAACCCGCATGCAATAGGACATGCTTTCCTTGAGGTCCGTTGAGGGATCACTCAAGTGCAGTGCTTTGCCTCGCATCCTGCATCGTGATGAAGGTGGACGAAGGGGGACAGCTGAGGCTGAACTGTGGCTGCACACAACGACAAACGAGTTGACAGCACCCTGAAAGAAAGGCACGGACTTTAAGGCGATAGAGAAGCATTAGTGTGGAAACCCACCTGCGTGCAATGGCAGCAAGACCGGCAGAGTGCAAGGGCTTTCCAACACCAAGAGAATAATGAGGAAAGACATGCCGATCCCAGTGCAATGTTATAATAACTTGGGGTGCAACGGCCATGTCAAAGATTTACTGTTTAAGCTGCGCAAGCCAGACTTGAGGTGAATTGCCATTTTCTAAAGCTGCAAGAGCTTGGATGATCATAGCCTTATCGTGAGCATTGTGGGCCTTGAGGCGACAGAGAAACCACAAACAGAGAAACATACCGAAGCAACACATTGCACCAAAAATGCCTACCCCCACCCACTCTTTAAAAAAGGAAAAAGCAGAAGATATCCAATCGGTGAATTGACCCAAAGTCACGGGATCAACACGGGTGTTATTCAAGACAGCTATCTGGGTTAGTTGAGACTGGATCATGTCTTCCGCTTCCATGGACCAATTTCCAGCCAAATATTCGCCAATGATGCGGGAAGCATTCCTGGAATCATTAAATCTGACAGAGGTTATGCATAAATGTGCACGTTGGTCAACACAACCCAAAAGTACTAAGTCAGCCAATTCTTCTACCTGAGCTTGGAGTAAATCTATTCTTTGGTTGGCAGCTAAAATCCCTGACAAAATATGTTGATTAATTGTATTTTGGGATTCAAGTATAGTGGAAGTTTGTTGGACAACTTGATTAATGGTGGCAGCAGTTTGTACTTGATTGGCCATAGCCATTCCGGCCGTAACCGCTGCAGCAGCAGATATCGCCACGGCTGTCACTATAGCCGCTGTGATTCAAAAATCTCTGCGGACTCTAAGTAGCTCAACAATAGGGAATTTATCAGGATCCGCAGTGACCGGGATTGGGACAAAAGTTGGAATTTTCATAACCACTGCTACAGTCCAGGAACCATTCCAACACTCAGATAAGAGACAGGTAGTATGAGAACAATCCAGCATCCCCGATGAGGTGACCTCAGCCAAAAGGAACAAGAAGGGGGATTGGACACAGACCATTGCAGGAGGCAATGTGGCATTATACAACGGAGAGTTGAATGAAACAGATGTAAGTCTATTACCTTGTTCACTTTCCCTAACAGTACCAGAGATATTAGCCAGCCAACTTTTGGCTCCTAGCAACTGAGCCAATGCAGAAATATCGGCTGAAGCCCCCTTTTCATTGGAAATCAGCCATTAAAACCAGGACCAACCTACTCCTGTAGAGGAGTTGGCACTATTGTTGAAGTTATAAACATACCTATTAAGAGAGGGGGAAAGGGAGAAACCTTTAGCAACTTGATGTTTCTCCCAAGAATGATCCTGACAAGGCGTAAATGTTGGGGGGAAACCAAGATTAGGGGAACAGTAAGGAGAGGCCTTAAAATGAGTGGCATTATAAATACTACTAGAAGAAGGAGGCACTGGGATTAGTACCTCGGAGATAATAGCCAAGGTAGTTATGTTAAGAGTAGAGCTGCTGTTTGCGGGGGTCCCTAAGCCTGATTGCTTCCCTGAAGCTACTTTGCTCAATACAGCACTGATAATGCTTCCTGAGACCTGATTGGACCGCAATGGGTCCTCCCAGTTAGTCAAATTTTTGGTCTTAAGGCTAATGCAATTAGCGTTTCTAAGGCTGAAACAAAAAACTCCTGTAAGATTAACTTGAGATTGATTAAAAATTCTCTCCATGTCCCCTCTAGGAGAGGCACAGGGAGCAGACATCTCACATGAGGTAGAAAAAAGAGTGGGGAGGACATTAGAATTACCATGAACCGGCATCGGCATTGGCCAGGCCCGTGCCACTGCCCACCACCGCATTGGTGTCGCCTGTGCCATCGGCACCAGCACCAGAGCCAGAGCACTTAGCAGAATGAAGATCTTCATCACAGGATTGTTGTGGTATCTCTTGTTGCTGGTCAGCTGATGTCGAGACTCTTCTTGTCAAGCGTTCAGGGACCCACAATGGTTCCGTACGATCCTGGGGAAAAACACATACAGATCCTCGTGCCCATGTCAGCACGGGGTCAGGGCCATTCCATTGGCCCGTAAGAACATCCTTCCACTTAACATAGCCAATCACAGAGGGCTGAGGGGACACATGTCTATCGGCCGCAGAGCGACCATGAATATCCAAATTCAAAAAATTAATGGTAAAGAGAGCTAAGGACAGGCGTTCTTTAGGAGTGTGTTCAGCTCCTATTCCCCCTTTTTGTTTTTGTAAAGTTTCCTTTAAGGTGCGATGAGCACGCTCAACAATGCCTTGTCCTTGAGGATTATAAGGTAAACCATGAGTAAGTTGCACTCCCATAGTAGAACAAAAAGCTGTAAATTGTCTGCCAGTATAAGCAGGTCCATTATCAGTCTTAAGGGATGCAGGTGCACCCCATGCTGCCCATGCCTCTAAACAGTGAGTAATGACATTACGTGCCTTTTCTCCCGATAAAGCAGAAGCATGGATAATTCCAGAGCACGTATCAATGGAAACATGCACATACTTAAGGTTACCAAAGTCAGGTATATGTGTCACATCCATTTGCCAAACAATCAATGGCTTTAATCCCCGTGGGTTTACTCCATAATTAGGGGGATGAAGAAATGTGACACAATGGGGACATTGCAATACTATCTGCCGAGCATCCGCTCTTGAAATGGAAAAACGCCTGCGCAGCGTTAATGCATTTACATGGAAGTTTTGGTGAAACAACTTAGCCCTCTCTAAGGAGGAAGCCAAGCATATCAATTGACTTCTAGTGGCTAAGTCCGCACAGGCATTACCTTGGGATAACGGACCAGGAAGAGAGGTGTGAGCCCTGATATGCATTGGATAAAAAGAAGCAGTGCGGTTAGAGATAAGCTGTTGAAGCTGAGTAAAGTAAACAGACACATTGTGGGCATCACTAATAGTTCCCACGGCCTCCAGGACTTTCAGTGCTTGTACCACATAGCTGGAGTCCGAAGTAAGATTAAAAGGAAAAGAACACTGTTTAAAAACTTCAATAACAATTTGTAGTTCTACCCATTGTGGATTTCCAGGAGCAAATTGATGATGGATAGGGGGAGAGTCATTAATTACATAAGCTCCCATTCCAGACTTGGAACCATCAGTAAAAATGTTAATAGCCCCCGGAATTGGACTGGATGAAGTTACCTTAGGGAAAATGATGGGATGTTCTTTAACAAAATGGAGTAATGGATGAGAAGGGTAGTGATTATCAATACTCCCTTGAAACGAGCAACACAGAATAGCCCAGTTGTCTAGAGTAGCACATAAAACATTAAGTTGAGCTTTAGTGTAGGGTATGATAAGAGAAGAAGGTGATTGGCCGAAAAATTGAATGCTTTGTTGAATCCCTTTAAGTGCCAATGCTGCAACAGCATCAGGATAATATTCTAAGGATTTTCCTGGGGATACATGTGGGTGGATCCATAGTAAAGGCCCATCTTGCCACAGTACTCCAGTAGGCTGCCGCATAGTGGCAAGCACACATAACTGGAAAGGTTTATCACTCTGGAGCCTGCATAGAGTGGCATGCTGTATAGCTTGTTCTACTTTTATAAGGGCCGCTCTAGCCTCAGTAGTGAGGCTACGAGGGGAAGCAAGATCTGGATCACCCTTAAGAGTAGCATACAAAGGCTGGAGCACAATATTAGGAATATGTAAATATCCTCTTATCCAATTAATATCTCCCAGCAATTTTTGAAAATCATTTAAAGTTCGGAGATCTTGAGTCCTGATGGTAATTTTTTGTGGTTTTAATTTGTCATACCCAATTGTCGCTCCCAAAAACCTGATAGAATCTCCCGTTTGAACCTTTTCAGGTGCGATGTGCAGTCCATGTTGAGCCAACAGCATCACGAGTTCTTTATAAGCCTCGTAAACTGTCTGTTCTAATTTTGCGGCCAATAACACATCATCCATTTAGTGAATGATCTTGGTGGAGGAATACTTATGTCTGAGAGGTGCGAGTGCCTTTCCCACATACATCTGGCACATCGTGGGACTGTTAGCCATCCCCTGTGGCAACACCACCCACTCAAACCTTTGATCTGGTTCCTCGTGATTACACGAGGGAAGGGTGAAAGCAAAACGTTGTGAATCTCTAGGATGCAAAGGAATAGAAAAGAAACAGTCTTTAATGTCAATAACAATTATATGCCAGCCTTGAGGAACAGAGGAGAGCAGAGGCAGCCCTCTTTGAATGGGCCCCATAAGCTGCATCTGAGCATTAACTGCTCGTAGATCATGCAGTAGGCGCCACTTCCCTGATTTTTTCTTAATGACAAATATGGGAGTATTCCATGGAGAAGTAGAAGGTTGGATGTGACCCAAATCAAGTTGTTCTTTGACTAGATCATGGGCTGCTGCCAGTTTAACCGAGGGAAGAGGCCACTGAGGCACCCAAACAGGCTCCTCGGTGAGCCATGTTATGGGTATTTGAGCCCCAGTGGCCCCTAGGAAAAACCCAGACCAAACCTGTTAAGCTTTTGATGACCTTGCACAGGATGCTTACGTCCCTGTAGGTGCCTTCCCAGTCCTAGACCTGGCTTATACCCCATATTTTGCATGATATGTTGAGACACTGGGGAATAGTCATTACTAAGAGTGAACCCCATGTCTTTCATCAAATCACGGCCCCATAAAGAAATAGGTAAATCAAGTACATAAGGCTGAAAGGTACCATCGTGTCCTTCCGAGTCCTTCCAAGATAGATGTCTACAGCTGATTTGAGGGGCTTGGGCATATCCAAGTCCTCTTAAGGATTGATCAGAAGCCTGCACTGGCCATCCCCTAGACCAGTCCTTAAGGGCTATGATACTACGATCTGCTCCTGTGTCCAGCAATCCCACAATAGATTTACCTTCTATGCTTAATTCCAAAGTGGGACGATTGCTCATATCCAGTGACAAATAGGCACAATTTCCTCCGGTGGTACCAATCTGATTTCCTGCCCGTGACCTTGAGTCAGCAGGGAAGTGATTATGCAAACTAGGCAAAATTAGCAATTGAGCAATCCGATCCCCTGGGGAGATAGACACAATGCCCCTTGGAGCTTCCACCATAACCTTTATTGCCCCTACAGTATCAGGGTTTACAACTCCGGGGAAAACATGAAGACCTTGTAGGATAGAGGATGCACGTCCAATTAACAAACCTACAGTGCCAGGGGGTAAAGGCCCTTTGAACTCAGTTTCCACCAATTGGACTCCCATCTTAGGTGTTAATACGAGTCTGGAGGTGGAACAGAGGTCCAATCCCGCGGCACCTGTAGTGGCTCTCCGCATCTCGTGGGATGGCGCAGAGAAGGCCATGTCTCGGGTTCGGGTGTGACATTCTCCATTGCCCCATATATTTGCGGGCCCTGGGGTCGGGGGCCCCTTCGGCCGTTTTTTGGCCCAGCTGAAATAGGCTGTCCATGGATGTCCCTCACTGATCTACACTCCCTTGCCCAATGCTTCCCCTTTTTGCATTTTGGACACAGCCCTGGTTGACAAGGGCCATTAGAAGGGCCACCGCGAGGAGGTCCAGTAAAATTGCCTTTTTTGGGACAGTCACGTTTGAAATGGCCGGATTGACCACAATGGAAGCATGTTCCGGCACCAGGACCGCCCCCTTTTGCAATCTGAAGGACAGCAGCTGCAAGGCCTGCATTAGTTAAAGGTCCTCCAAGCTCTCTACACACTTTCATCCAAGCTTCTATGCCCTTGTTTTTATAAGGAGCGATTGCTGCTTTACATTCTTTGGTGCATTGCTCAAAAACAAGTTGTTTAATCAAGGGCATTGCTCTATCAGGGTCACCAAAGATTTTTCCTGCGGCATCCACCATCCTAGCAACAAAATCCGAGAAAGGTTCTGTGGGGCCTTGCATGATTTTTGTTAAATTGCCAGACACTTCTCCTCTATTTGGGAGTGATTTCCATGCACGGATACAAATGTTATTGATCTGTTCATATACCTCAGGGGGGTATCCTGTTTGTTGATTAGCAAATCTGCCTTGTCCCAAAAGCATTTCCTTGTCCCAATGGGGGTGTCCCGCCGCATAGTTTTGGGCAGCCTGCTCTACAGCACCCTCTAGCATAAAGGCTCTCCAGTCCAAATATTTGCCTGGAGAAACACAAGCCCGAACAAGGCTAGCCCAATCAGAGGGAGTCATACAGTATCTAGACAGACTCTCCACCTGAGTTAATGTGAAGGCGGCATCCAACCCATAAGTACGCACAGACTCTGCCAGGGTCTTCACAATTTTGAAATCTAAGGGCTCATGGAATCTTCCCCTATTGTCATCCTGGAAAACTGGATAAGCAAGACCCATCTCAGCATTAACAGCCCTCCATGTTTGGGCATGGAAAGCTCTCCTCGAAACACCCTCACCGTACGGTGGCGGGTCCGGAGGATCATTTTTCTTGAGCTCCTGTTTATTTTTGTTTCCTTCTCCCATAGTTAAACTCCCTAGCTGCCGAGACAGTCTCCCGAGCTCCTCCTGTTCATCCTCCTCTTCTTCTGACCCACTTTTGCATGGGAGTGTGCGCAGTGTACTGAGATCTGGATACAAGCGTTTCCTCCCCTGTTTCTCGCTCTGCACATTCCCCTCCTCCTGAAATATTTCACTCCGTGCCAGAGACAATCGCCTCCTCCCCTGTTTCTCGCTCCGCACACTGCCATCCTCCTGAAATACGTCACTGCCTGCCGGAGATAATTGTTTCCTCCCCTGTTTCTCGCTCCGCACACTCCCACCCTCCTGAAATACCTCACTGCCTGCCATTTCTGATTTTTCTTCATGTAATTGCTCTAAAACTTCTTGTCCTTTAGTAAGTGCTTCCTGACATCTGCTATCTGTGAGGCAACTACGAATCATCTTCCAAAGGGGTATCACCCCACCCTCTAATATGCCCTGCTCAGAAGCAAAGTCAAGGTCTGTGCCTAACTTATCCCAGCTAGGCAGAGTAAAGCTGCCCCAGAACGGAAACCACGATGCAGCAATATCTGTCTTTTGTAAAAATCTCTGTAAAGTACTACGTTTCACTTTTAGGCTCTTGGAACGTAACAGGTTATCTAGGGCTAGGAGAAGCGGACTTGAAGATACGGCACCCATGACACAACAAAAGACACACAACAAACAAGAGTGAAAGTAAGAGCAAAAGTACACAGTGCAGCTGCAATAAGATTTAATGCTCTCTCTGGCTTTACAGAGGAGCTGCCGCCTTGACAGCGGGTCCTAATTACCTAGGATTAATCTCCGCTTTAATTGCGGGTCCCAATTAATCTGGGACTAATCTCCGCTTTACCTGCGGGTCCCACCTTACCTGGGACTAATTGGTGCACCACCCCTGACTGCTGAAAGTTCTGGTTCCTGGGTCTCGGCACCACTTGTCGCGACCCCTTGCCCGCAAGGAAGACGCAACTCAGGAATCTTCTTTCAGCAGTTTATTCAGGCCTTGATTTAAGTATCTCTTAGTGACTCCCTTTCTTTCTCCTCCTTCCTCTTTGAGGGCCCAAGCACAGCCTAATAAAGCCTCCCACGTACCAATCTTAAACCGCCGCGTGGGTCTTTCTTATAGGGTGGCAAGAGATAGCGTGCCAACTCTCCACAAAGGAATTTGATTTACCACAGGCCACAGTGGAAGCCGGCGCCATCTTCTAATGGCGGCCACAATTTACAACAATGGCTTACTACAAGTGAAGTCTACTTCCAAGTCTTAAAAGCATGCTCCTTTTGTAGTTTGGATGCCTGGTGGGAGCTCTGGCCTCTGACAAGAAATGTTGTGAACACAAACCTCAAATCTTTTTCAGAATATCCAGGTGAAGTTTGTGAGCCACGCGACATAGCAATGTTGACTCAGAACTGACTCAATTGCTGTATATCCAACCTCTTCTCCTGTGGAACTGTTTGATCAAGGCTGGGGTTAGTATCTCCAGGATGGCTATGCTGGCCCTCAGAATATCTCCATCATCCTACTGGGAGAAAATTTTCTTTTTCAGTCTCAAAGCATTTAATTTCATGTTGGGAGTACATTGGCTCCCATTCTATTATATTGTCGGCCAGGCAGAAGGGCAGCCTTTAAACCTGGGACTTTATTTTCTTCTCATTTCTTGCAGGTAGCTAACCTGGCCTCTCTGTCAGCTCTCCAGTTGCCCTGAGAAACCACAGTGTTTCCCTTTTGATGACCTTGGCAATATATAATCAGAAAATTCCCGGGAGCCCAGAGTGCATCCAAAATTTTAAGAATTTCTTGCCCATACATCATACCTTTTTTATCCTCCTGAGTTAATGAGCCCCTTTTCCTTACATAAGGCCCTATGAACATGAAGGGTAGCAAACACATATTTTGAGTCTATGTAAACATTCACACAGACTCCTCATGTCAACTGAGGTGCTTGTGTCAAAGCAATAAATTTTGCTATGTGTGCTGAGATTCCCTGAAGCAGAGGTTCTGCCTTGATAGTGGAGTCCAGAGTGACCAGTGCATATCCAGCAAAACATACCCCATATTTTATAAAACCGCTTCCATGTGTGAAGTAACTCCATCTGGGTCCCTGAGTGTTAGTCTTCCAGGTGTGAAGTTGAAATGAACATTTCATCCATGACTTCAAAACAGTTTTGATCAGGTTGTTCATGTCCAATGGGCAACAAGGGTGCTGGGTACAGAGTCTGGATGACTTCCACATGGATACATTGATTTTCACATTACATTTTCTGGTATTGACCATTAGTCAACACTGAATGAGGAACCCTGAAAACCAATTTTTGTCCCGTAGCCAGTTTATCAGCTTCCAACACCAGAAAATCTGTGCATCCAAGGGCCCAGAAAAAATGTGGCCAGTCTTGGGCTACAGAACCCAGATCTTTGAACACATGTCCCATGTCAAGACTCCTACAGCCATTCCACACTGTTCCTGGACATACAGAAAGGTCAGGGAGCCCTAGTCCAGATGCATTGGGAGTGCTTGTTTAATGTCCTCAAAGGTCTTTGGCTTTGATAGCCCACATATTAGAGGGTTCTATTATCCCAGCTTTGTGGCTTTCCAGAGGGTTTGCTATAACTGAAAGGTGGGGATCCATATTTAGCTACCATATATGGTAGCCCCCAAATAATTCTCTAGTCTGAAGGCAGGTTGAAAGGAATGGAATTGAACAGAATTCCTGTTTATTTTTAGGCCCAGGGGCTACTATCTGTTCTGTTGCTGAGTCAGATGTTAACCAAAGTATTTGACCTTTTTCTTGATAGATATGGGCTTTTAAGTCAGAGTTTTGTACTGTCCCAAGGATGGTTTCCTGAAGTACCTGGGAGGAATTGTCATTTAGGGAAAGGGAGCATACATTGTTCCTCTGGCATTTTAAAATGCAGGAATTTTTTTGTTATCTCCTGGTGTATGATCTTTGCTGCTGCTATTCTCCAACTCTCAAATCTGATATAAATCTTAACAAAGATTGTTTCCTAGGACATCAGTTGTATAAAAGTCACTTATGTCAATCTCGGCCTGGTCTATCTGCCAAGGTTTGAGGGCAGGTTCCCTGCAGGTCCTGGTCTGGCAGCCACCTTGTGCTCATGTAGGTATTGCTCTTTATCTGCATGACTTTCTCCTGTTGAGAGGTGGGAGCCTGCTCTAATTGTTTATAGTGGCTTCCCCACTTGTGTTTTTGTTTGCTATGTCTTGGTGCATGGGGCTTTGTTTCCATTCTTGTTTGTGGCTCACAGCTTGTGGCTTGGAGCCAGGGTGGCATGTCTTTTTAGAGTGTGCACCCTATGGTCCTCTATTGGGTATTAACATGAATATATTTCTGGTTCATTTTGGGGCTTATAGAATCTGAACCAACCTGAGGTGATGGGTTCCTTGCATCACATGACGTTGTGTGTGTCTATCAGACCCATGACATATTCATCAATCATCAACTTCTGGGCAAGTGGAAAGAAACTGAAAAGAGGGGTGGGGGTCAAAGGCTCAGGGAAAGCATTCATTTCTTCTCTGTTCAAGGCTTAGCATTTGAGCATTGTAGTGGGTACTTGCCTGCCAGGGTCACTGGAGCATTCCCCTTTTGTCTGACCATGCTTTTTTTTCCCTTATAAATATTTGGACCATTGGCTTTGCTCTAGTGAGACCCCAAAATTGAGTGACCTCAGGGTTTGTGGTGAGTACAGCTGTAAGGAGAACCAACCTCACCTTTATCTGTTTGGTCTTCCTGTCTTTGAGCCTATGTGTCCGTTGAGAAAAACTATGGTGGCCATCTTTGTCAGCTCTCTGGCACACTTCTCAATAAAGCCAATTTGTAATTTTTGGTAAATTTCACTCTGAGCCTCTTCCACAAATGTTGCTTTGGTCACCTGTTACTTGAGCCTCTGCTTCTCTTTCCTGACAAACTTGCATTGTGGCAGCTATGCTTGCCTGGTGCCCCTCCTCTCCTGGAAACCTCTGGGCAGGGAGTGGGGCAGCATCAGCAGTGGCCTGGACACTCAGCTCTGAGTCAATTGGGCATGACTCTTTTGATTATTACTGCCAGTTTCATAAGGCACACGGGCCTTAGGCAGACATGGGGTCCAGAGAAATGTTCAGAACTATTAAAGTTTCAAGAGAGGAGATGCTAGAGCAGCAGGAGTCTTTGCTTGGTTCTGTTTGTCTACAGATGTGCTCTGGCTTAGGCTAGGGCTTAGGGTTGGCTCTGATTTCTTCTAACTCTTGGGCCAAGTTTCTGTCTTATTTTTTTTCTCTTAGACTTCCAACGAGGGCTTCTTGATATCTCTTTATTTTTAGCCCTTTTTCTTGTTTGGGCCTCATCCTAGGTCTGGATTATGAGCTGCATCAGATCATTCATGATTTCTCCATGGAGGAGGATGTATGATGTTTACAGCTTATGAGTGCAATGGTGGTGAAAGGCTGGCACACAAAACTGCCTTGTCTTCCTCAGGTGTTTTCCTTTTGGCAATATTGGCAGGTCTTTTAGTCCCTTGCAGGGGCACCTGGAGTGCTTTTATCTGGGTTGTGTTTCTGGTCTTGGACAAATCTTCCACCTTAATCTTGGGAGGTGAAAGAGTCTTTGGTTCTAGAAAACCTTTGGCTTTGAGTTTACCAAAGAGGAAGGAATAGCCAGTATTGGGGGCCATCATTTGCGTCTTCTGAGGAATAGGTGGCTGAGGGGATAGTTTGCTATTCCACTGGTCTTGGCAAAGTTGGATAGAGCGGCACACAAGGTGGTGGGTCCTCTTCTGACTCATGGGGAAAACTTTTTCCCTTCCTGTTTTTTTCCTCCATTAGGTATTCTGGTTAGCTGCTTTCTGCTGAGTCTTAGAGACCACTAGACTCCTGCCTAAGATCAGCTTGGACTGTCAATCTAGACAGGCTCTCAACCAAGGGGGCTGTTTCTGTACTATCTCGTGACAGCAATCAAGGGAAGAGAAATGGTTCAGGGATTCCAACAATAATCAAAAGGACCTCAGCAATGACTGTCTCATTTAAAGATCCTTCTGATGGTCAGCCCAAATCTTGGGTGGGCCACTTTAATTTAGAGAGTATGCCACTTTGTGGAGTGATTTTCACCCCACAGTTACCTGGAAAACCTTCCTAAAGGTTTCTAGCAAACATTTCAGAAGGTGCACTTTTCTTTGTGTGCCTCCCATGTTCTAACCTGCATCATCATCGCACATTTAGGACAAGACTTGCTTTGTGTGCCTCAAATGTTTTACTCTGCATTGGTGTCACACATTTAGGACAAGACTCGCTTTGTGTGCCTCAAATGTTTTACTCTGCATTGGTGTCACACATTTAGGACAAGACTCGCTTTGTCCATGTCTGGCTGTGCCCCTTGAGGGGACTTAGGTCCCTCTTAGTCTTGCAGGTCGGCATTAATCTCCGACCTGAAGTTTCAACTAGACATTGGTTGGTGAAATTCCACCATAGACTGTATGAGGTGCCATGGAACCTTGGATCAGGACTCCACAATCACTTCGACCCTGGAGTTGGGTAGGAAACCTTCCCTTTGTCCATTTTATTCACATACTTTTCCCACAGATATAGTAAGAAGAAAATTTCTATGCTGCTCAAATTCCAACAATTCAAAACCATACAAAAAGGGCATCACAATTACTCCTCTGCTCCCTGATCCCAAACACATTCTACTCTGGTGAACCCCCGGGTATGTTTCAGCTCCAAACACTTTGGAGAATACTTGGGACCCAACAGAGGTTGACCAAGCCTCTCTTCCATCTGCTTAGGCCTCAAAGGGGAAGTCAGGTGGTCTTCAAAAACAAATGGACTCAGGTCCTAACTGTTCAGCTAGGCAGTGCTCCAAAACCCTAATACTGGTTCCTGCTGCCTGTGGGTCCCTTTGTGTTCTGAGGCGGAAGACCCAGGGTGTTGGGTGAGTGGATCCTCCTTCAGGTCAAGAGTGGCCTGGTGCACAAAGGAGAATGCTGTCCCCAACAGACCCAGGGAAGTGGGTCCCCAGAGACAAGAGAGGCACCATAGCCTTCCCTAACTCCTCTGTCCCATCTGGGTCCCCACAAATGTTGTAAGGACTTGTGAGTCAGGGCACCAAACAGAGTAGGAAATACTTTTATTTGGCTGCAGCCAGGCTCAGGGAGCAGAGCTTTTGCTGTAATCAATAAATTCCATGAAACCCAAGTTAAGGCAGTTTCAGAATTATATACCCAGCATGTAAGGGGAGGGGTCCAGAAGGTCACAGTCTGAAAAAGTTCACATAAAATCAGCTTTTTCTTTCACTGTTTTGGGCAAATTAACTCTTCAAGAACAACTCCTGAAAAGGGGAGAGCTTCTTTTCCCTATTTTTCCTCTCCCTGTCAGTTGTTAGCATGGAGCCCAGTTGGTAACATATCTTAAAAATGTAGATGTCTCTGTGAAGCCTAGCTCCAGGTCAGCAGTCGTGTTTGCACATTTCTACAAATTACTGTGTTTGACATGATTGTGAAAAAGTAGTAAGGTGTGCTCAGCACCTGGAGTGCTGGTATCTTCACAGCCAGTGGCCAAGTAAATCAGGGCAATAAGAAAAAAGGAAGTTAATCAATATTGAACTCTTTTTCAGAGGCTCTTTTGCTGACAGTCTAAAAATAGCCATGGTAAAGAATTCTGGAGATGCCCAGTTAAGACTATTCTGTGGAGGGCTGGGGATGTGGCTTAAGTGGTTGATCGCTTGCCTGGCATGCATGCAGCCTGGGTTCGACACTCAGCACCACATACAAACAAAGATGTTGTGTCCTCTGAAAACTAAAAGATAAATATTAAAAAATCTCTCTCTCTCTCTCTCTCTCTCTCTCTCTCTCTCTCTCTCTCTCAAAAAAGACTATTCTGTGGAGAAAGGTGGTGACACTTCAATACAAGGAGAACAGAGTGCAGGCACAGGAGTGGGCTCGATAAAGGGGCTTGAAATCATGGAAAAGGGACAAGGTCCTGGAGAAGGGTGGCCTCAAGCAAGGAGCCAGGCCCAGAAATGGAGATCCAAGTGTGTTGGCCTGGGCAGGGGTCCCATGCAAACAACTAGGGCAAGAGAGGGGAGGGAGGGGAGAAAGGCATACTGGTAGTGCAGGGAGAGGAGGGCTCAAGGCCCAGGTCCCCTGATGGATTTCAGGACTTGGGAGCAGGGCCCAGGTGAGGGAGGGCAAAGGGTCCAGATAAAGGGAAAGGGCTACATTTTTCATAAGAGCGCCCACAGGGACAAAGCCCAGAACTAGTCCCCTGGCCCTGGTGAGTTTCCTGGTAAAGGGATAAGGAAAAGGGGCACCACAGGGCCAGTGACAACAAGAGGTCCCTAGGAGGGTACAGTAGCAAGTGACAGAAGATGCCTCTTAGTGGCGTGAGGGCCAGAACCCCAGAAGGGATACCAGGCCAGGGAACTAAAGGAGGGCTCCATACTGAAAGAGCAAGAAAGGGAGGGGCTGGGAAGGAAGGCAGTACTAGGGTTCTTCCATGCAGGGAAGCCAAGGGGGGCAGAGAAGCAGCCCAAAAGACAGGTCCCTAGTAAAAGCCAAAAGAAGCAGAGAGCAAGAAGAGTCACCAGAGGTTCAAGTGAGGAAACAGGCCAGGAAATTGAGAGACACGGGGCAGGGATGGGGCCAGGGGATCAGGACAGGGACATGGCAGAGGAGGGAAGGCAGGGCATAAGGCAGTGGAAAGGCAGGCTCCAGGCCCAAGGCAATTGCAAAGGCTCAAGTTTCCAAGTGTAGGACCAAGGGCCCAGGGAGAGCAAGAGGCCCTGGCAAGGGACAGGGCTCTTTTTTCCATGAGGTGCCCTGCCCAGACAGGGGCCTGGCAAGGGATGGGGGCCATAAGAAGGATGATGGGAGGGCAGGGTGGGGTGTTGTGGTGGGTGTGGAGAGGGGTAAGAGCTAGGATCAAAGCTAGGATCACAGACAAGTGACCAATCCAGCCAACAGAGCATTAATGACCCAAAGATCAGGAGGCCAGCACTTCAGGGTAAAACACAAGTGGAAGGAGAGGAAGGGTTGGTGCTAGGATATAGAAACAGAGGGCATAGTAAAGGGCACCCAGTGGAATTCATTTAGGGGCACAAGCAAGGGACCCCAGGTAATCCCCAAAGTGAAGTGACACCTTGTAATACCACACAACATGAGGAAAAGGGTCTAGAGATCATAAGAGCAGCCAGGTCCAGAAACTGGTGTCTAAAACATCAGGATTTTAGAGGGCTGGGTTGGGGTAGGAGCATCATGCAAGGCTAAATGGTAGGGGAGAGAAGGGAGATCATCATGCAGAGCAATATCAGTGGATGGCTCAAGTGCACAGCCAGGTGTCAAGATTTAAAAGACGAAGGGGGCCCAGTGAGAGGCAGGGCTGATTTTTTCATAGGGAGCCTTCAGGGTCCAGAGGCCAGCCAATTCCATTCTTCCCCAGGTGAGTAGAAGCTCATAGAGAGACCAGGACCAAAGCAGGGCCAAAGGAGAGCACTTTGAGGGGATACCTTGCATGTGGAATCAAGGATAGGGTTTGTGGGGAGCCAGAATTCCTTCGAGAATCACAGGCTAGGGAGAAACCGAAGGATTGGAGGGTCCAAGCAGTGCTAGTATACCACAGTACATGGGGATAGAGAGGAAGCCTAGGAGGGGGCCAGAAATATGGGCCTGAAATCATGGGAAAAGGAAAGGATCCTCAAGAAGAGCACCCAGGGATTCAAGCAAGAGACAGGGTCTAGAAATGGAGAGCCAAGTGGTAGGACCTAGGATTGTGTTTAATGAAAATGGACAGGGATGGGGAGAGGAGGGAGAATAGAAATGGGATCGGGTGTTGCAGGGAGAAGAGGGCTCAAAGACCAGGTCCACTGCTAGGTGTCAGGGTTGGGGAGTAGGGCCCAGGCTTATAAAAGCCAAAGGGCCAAGGGAAGGGGCAGTGCCACGTTTTCCCAAAGGAAGCTCAAAGTGCCAAAGGCCAGTCAAGTCCCCAGTCCTGGTGTGTATCCTAGTAAAGGGATCAGGAAAAGGGCTTTGTCAGGAACAGGGAAAACATGAGGTCCAATGAAGGGCACAGCAGAATTGGCCACAGAATGTGTGCTGTTGGGTTGGGGGCCATGATCCCAGCAAGAAGACCAGACTAGGGACCTAGATGTGGTCCCATTCCAGGTCAGAGCAGGGAATTCCAGGACCGGGGAGGCAGCGAGCACTAGTGTTATGCAAGGAAGGGAAGCCAAGGACAGCAGAAAATTTGCCCAAGCGAGAGGCACAAGTCAAAGACCAGGGTAGAGACACTGGGAGAAAGAAGGGGCACAGAAAGCTCCAGGGAGGAGCCAGGCTAGGGAATTCAGAGCAAAGGGCCAAAGCTGTGGCAGAGGAATCAGGACAGTATACAGGTCCGGGGAGTGAAGGCAGGGGTTCCAAGAAGTGACAGGCAGGCTTGAGGCCCAAGGCCACTACCAGGTGTCCAAGTTCCTTGTTTAGGATGAAGGGTCATAGGAGAGCAAGGGGCCAGGGAAGGGGCAGGGATCTGTTTCCATAAGGTTCCCTGGCCAAGATGAGAATATAGGGCCACTGAAAGGGGAAAGGGGGCCTTGCAAGGGACGGGGCCCAGGAAGAGAGCAACACGAGGGCACAGTGCAGGGTCGCAGTGGATGCAGAGAGGGCCCATAGCCAGGACCCAAGCAAGGAGCCCAGGCAAGAGTCCCATCCAACCGACCAAAAATGAGGAACCCAAAAAGCAGGAGGCTTCTGGGTGTGCCCAGTTAAAACACAAGGGGATGGGAAGAAAGGGGTGACACGAGAAGGTGGGGTCAGCTGGAAGCATAGGATAACCAAGAGAAGCATGATAGGGGGCCCAAAACGAAATGAAATCAGGCAAGGGATGCCATGGGACTCGGGCACACAGTCAGGGCCTCAGTTGGAGGTTCAGGGTCAGTGATGCTGGGTTAGGTTTGTAGCAGCATTGAAGGCCAGAGGGCAGGTGAGGGAAGGGACGGAATGGTGCATGTCTGAAGTAAAGCACACTTCCCCTGCCAGGTTTCAGGTTTCTGGCAGTGAAGGAAATCAGGCAAGGGGCACAGCTGTTTTTCCATAGGGAGATTTTAGGACATAGAGGCCAGTAGTCTGCCCTGTGTGAGTAGATCCTCAGAGAGGGACCAGCAGAAAAGGTGGGCCAAAGGAGGGTACTGTGAGGAAATGCCTTTCATCCGGATGTGGGGGGGGGGGTTGGTGGGGAGCAAGGTCCTAGTAAAGGAGCCTATTCTAGGCAGAATCAGTGGAGGGAAGGGTCCAGGGAATACCAGGATACCACAGCAGAAGAAAAACAGAGGGTGGGCATATCAGTGTCCTGAGTAAGGGACCTGAAATTAAGGTAGATGAGCAAGGTCCTCTAGCAGAGTGGCACAGGGCTGAAGCAAAGGGCCAGGCCCAGAAATAGAGAGCCAAATGCATGGGCCAGGGCCAGAGGTGCATGAAAATTGATAGGGCTGGTGAGGGGAAGGAGGCACGTCAGGGAGCTGGTGGCACAAAGGTGGGAGGTTCAAGGCCCAGGCCCACTGCAAGGTGTCAGTGTCCAGAAGCAGGGCCTGGGCTGAGGGAGGTCAAATGGTCTATGCAAGTGGAAGGGCTATGTTTAACAAAATGGAGCCCACAGGGCCAAGAGGCCTGGTCCGGTCTCCTGGCCTGGGTGAGTATCTTATGGAAGAGAACAGAAAAAGGGGCTTGGCAGTGACAGGGAGGAGAGTAGGCCAAAAGAGGGCACAGCCTGAAGGGCCAGAGCACTGGTGTGGGTAGAATGTGGGCCAGAATACAAGCAAGAGTCCAGGTTAGGGACCTAGAGGAGGGCCCAGGTCATGGGAGAACAGGGATGGGCAGGGCAGGTAAGGTGGGGCTTCACTAGGGTACTGTGGTAGACAGAATCCAAGGGGAGCACAGAATTAGCCTTAAATAGGGACCCACACACCAAGCACATGGAAACACTGAGCAAGAATGGCCACTAGAGGCTCAAGTGAGGAGCCAGGCAGAGAATGAACAGCCAAGGGCTGGGGCATGAGTCTCAAGTAAGTGGAAAAGGGTCGGGAGAGAAGGCAGGGGATCCATCTGGGTGAAGGCAGGCTCCAAGCCCAGGGCCACTGCCAGGGATCAGGGTCCTGGCGGCAGGACCAATGGCCCAGGGAGAGCAAAGGCTCCAGGCCAGAGGCAGGGATCTGTTTTCTATAATGGACACTGGTACAGATGAGAATCAGGTCCAGGGAATGGGGAAATTTTTTTGACAAGGGAAAACGGCCAGGGGGGAAGGTAGGGCGGGGGGGGGGGCTCAACATGAGATCATAGTGGGTGTAGAGAGTGGCAAGATCCAGGAATGAATCAAGGAGTCCAGTCAATTTACCAACCTGACCCAAGATGATGAGAGGCCCAAAAAGCAAGGGACAAACAAGGGGAAAGTAGGGAAGGGGAGGAAGTGGTGACCCGAGGATGAGGAGACAACTGGTGAGTGGGCAGCGCAAGGGGCACCAAGGGAAGTGAGGTAGTTGGCTGATGCCACACAAAGGGATTCCACATAAAGCCACGGTGACACTACCCCACAGGACGATTGAACACAATCAGGGGCCAAGGCAAAGAACCAAGCCCAAAGATTGGAGCACAAAGGGTCAAGGTTTTGGAGGTCTGATTTGGTGTAGGATCAGCATTCAAGGGGAGAGGACAAGGGAGGGAATGGAGGAGATGAGCAGAGCAAGGTCTGCACAAGAGCCAT
This sequence comes from Callospermophilus lateralis, assembly GCF_048772815.1. Lineage (NCBI taxonomy): Eukaryota > Metazoa > Chordata > Mammalia > Rodentia > Sciuridae > Callospermophilus > Callospermophilus lateralis. The sequence goes on from NC_135315.1 coordinate 65,511,906, forward strand.
ATACACTGCCAGGGGCCAGGGCCAGAGTTTGGGCAGCCAAAGGGGCCCAGGTGAGGGGCTGGGCTCTGTTTCCCATAGGAACCTTCAGGGTACAGAGGCCAGCCAATTCCACTCCTCTGCCCCAGGTAAGTAGATTCTCAGGGAGGCATCTGGACCAGAGCAGGTCTGGGGAGAGTTGGGAGAGGAGATGGGGGATCTGCTGGCACACAGGGAGAAATTTTCAAGGCCCAAGTCCACAGATAAGTGTCAGGGTTGAAGATCAGGATGAGGGCTGAAGGAGGCCAAAGGGCCCAGGCATGGGGCAGGGCTACATTTTCTCTTAGGGAGCCAGAAGAGCCAATAAACCAGGTCCACTCCCCTGGTGTGGGTGTAAATCCTGGGAAAGGCATCAGAAAAGGAGGCTTGACAGGGACAGGAATGAAAGAAGGGCACAGCAGGAAGGGCCAGAGGACAGATGCTTATGGGGTAGGGCCTGGACCCCAGCAAGGAGCCCAGGTTAGGACCTAGAGGAGGGCCTACACCAGGGGAGAACAGGGAAGGGCAGGGATGGGCAGTCAGGCGGCACTCATGGACTGCAGTGAAGGAACACCAAGGAGAGCATGGAAGCAGTTCAAGCAAGGGGCCCACAGTCAATGCTCAAGCATGCTCTGAGCAACAAGGGTCATCAGAGGCTCAATCAAGGAGCCAGGAAAGGGAATGGAGAGCCAACAGCTAGGGCTGGGGCAGTAGGTTCAGGACAGTGGACAAGATGTGGGTGGGAAGGAAGGGGATCCAACAGGGGCAGGTAGGTACAGGCCCTGGGTCACTGACTGGTGTCAAGATTCTGGGTGCAGAATCAAGCACTGAAAGAGCACAGGGCCCAGGCAAGGGGGCAGGGCTCCCTTTCTCATAAAGTGCTCTGGCCCAGATTAGAATCTGTGACCAGGGACCTGGCCAAGGAGGCCTGGCTAGGAAGGGGGACAAGAGGAAGGTGATGAGAGGGCATGGGGACGGGTCCTGGTTGGTGCTCAAAGGGGCGAGACCCAGGACCCAAGCCAGCATTCCAGGAAAGGGACCCACAGGACCGTTCTTGGATGAGAGACCCAAAGAGAAGGAGACACCAAGATCCAGAGGAATTCACGTGGGGAAGTTGATGAAGGGGTTGCATGAAGACCAAAAGATAGAGAAAAGTGCAAGGGGCACATAGGGGAGCCCGCTGGCGGGAACAAGCAAGAGGCCTCCAGGTCAGATGCAACACAAAGAGACTCCATGCTACTCTAAAGCATTCAGGGACTCAGGTGAGCAGACAGACCCTGGGACTGGAGTGCAATGGACCAAGGTTAGGGAAGGCTGGTTTGGGTTACTGGCAGCATGCAAGGCGAGAGGGCACTGGAGAGAAGGGAGGGGATTTTTCAGTGCTGGGTTGGAGCAAGTCACATGTTAACTGCCAGGTATCAAGGTTCAGGCAGCAACGGAGACATAGGTAAGTGGCAGGGCTGTGTTTCCCACTGGGAGCATTCAGGGTGTAGAGCCCAGCCAATTCCGTCCATCTGTCTCAGGTGAGTAGATCCTCAGAGAGGGACCTGGACCAAAGGAGGGGCAAAAGTGGGCACTGTGAGGTGATACCTGTGGTGCAGAGTTTGAGGTGGGGTAGGTAGGCAGCCAGGACACATTTGAAAAGTCCAGGCTAGAAAGAAGTGGGGGGAGCATGGGGTCTTGGCAGTGCCAGGATACCTCAGCTTAAGGGGAAAAGAGGGGAGTCACAGGAGGGGGACGGAAAAAGGGTACTGAATCCAAGGGACAGGGTCCCCAAGAAGGATGGCTAAGGGCTCAAGCAAGGAGCTGGGCCCAGTAATGTAGGGTCAAGTACCAGCACGTGGGCCTGGGTGAATGAAAAGGGACATGGTTGTTTGTGGGAGCTCTTATAACTCTGTAGCCTGTGTAGAGAAGACTGGCTCCTCCAGGCGAGAGACCCCCTCCCACCTTGGTGTCCAGGATAGCTTGTATTCTGCCTCAGCCAGTGTGGAGGGGACTTTCCCCTCCAGGCAAGAGACCTCTCCCACCTGGGTTTCTAGGGAAGGCTCCTATGCAGCTTTAGCCAGGGTAAAAGGAACTCAACCCTCCAGGCGGGAGACCCCATTCTGAGGAAATTCATATACCTCCGCATTCAGGGTCGAGAGGACTCGTCTCTCCAGGCAAGAGACACCTCCCAACTGGGTGTAAGAGGAGGTAGTACACTGCACCAACCAGGGTAGATGGTATTCGTGTCACCAGGCCAGAGACCTACCTCTCCCACCTGGGTGTCTGGGGGTTCTTTTAAAACATAGCAGGCAGGTTAGAGGGGGCTCACCCCTCTGTTAGAGTGTGTAAATAAGTCTGGATGGCGCCTGGCATTTTGCCAGAGGGAGTGGTTTGTGAAGTAATGCAAGCAAGCCATTAATTGTAGAGATTCCTTATTGGGTAACTGATGTATCTAGTTTATGTTAATTAAGATAAGCTGTGTGGAATGTATAAATACCTCTGTTGTCCTACAATAAAGGGCTCCCACTCCTGCTGTATCAATGTACACAAGTTGTTTGTCACCCCCCCCCCCGGGTTATTTTGCTGTAGTCGGACTGCGGCAGATGGTGGCCCATTACAGGGAGCCCCGGGACACTCTGGGGTAAGTGACGAAAAAAAGCTGCCCATTCATATTTAGGACAGGAGCAAATCAGCTCGTCCCTAGGCAGATAGGGCGACAGGAAAAATGGCCATTTTGAGAAAATGGAGAATATTGATACAGTGTGTTTGTGTCTTCTTTTGTCTTGAAATGTTGTATTGTCTTTGGGATGAAAATATGGAAGGGGTGAGAAGTAAATTACTAAGGGAAAGAGGCACCCCAGTGGAACCAAGAATAGTTAGGGCATGTTAAACACATGGAAGCCAAGGAACTCTAGTCAGAAAGAAGAAAGTTCAGAAGAAGAAGGATTATCAGGAAAAAAGTTGCAGCAAAAGGCTATTACTGAATACTTTTCCTTACCAGAGGGTGCAGCGGCTGCCACGTGCGCGAGCCGGTCATGGTGCAGCAAGGGCTTTCCAAGCGGCAGCAGCTGGCTCTTCCCCGCCCCCTGCCTGGAGAGCTGGATGCCACTGCAAGAGCCCAAATCCAAACCTGACCCAGAGGCACAGTCTCATGGGCTCTTGCTCCCTGTGCACAGAAGCAGTTTGAATCCAGGAAACTCCCCAGGGCCATCTGGGACTGCCCAGGACACTATAGCCAGCAGAAGATGCTACCAGTGTCTCTGATCTTTGGTCATTTTCAATGCCAATAACTAAACTACAATGGTTTTCCCACACCTGGAAGCTAATGAGTAATGAGCACCATTAAGGCTTATTTCAAATGTAAAAAAACCTTGAGATAATGTACTAAATTGTTCAGAAGGTTGTTTTCTTAGTGGAATACTACAGGATTTTCTTTAGCCAGCATTGCCAGAGTTCCTGCCTTCATACCAGTGCCGGTGAAGAAAAAGGTGGAAGAATTTCCAGTGTTTCTGATAACTGTACAAGACTTAGCATCAAGCTAGCTGCCTGCAGAACTTACCTGGACTTTGATTTAAGCTAGCTGTCTGCAGAACTTACTTGTACTGTGATTTACCTAGACTGTGAGTTAATCTATTGAGACACTGCTTTACCTGGACTGAGACAACAAACTGTAATCTACAACAAATTGTAACTCGGTATCTTTGCAAACAGTGTCATTGCTGGTAAAATTTTTCCAGGGGCTTTTGCATGGAGCTATCAATTGGCTTGGTATTGTGGCATTTTGTATTCTTCCCTTCTGCTTGTAACAGATTATTTGTGGTGTTTGTGTAAAAAACACTATGGTCATTATTTAAATTAAACAAAAGGGGGAAATATTAGAGTCTGTAAACAAGTCTGGATGACACCTGGCATTTTGCCAGAGGGAGTGGTTGGTGAAGTAATGCCAGCAAGCCATTAAGTGTGGAGATTCTTTATTGGTTGACTGATGTATCTAGTTTATGTTAATTAAGATAAGCTGTGTGGAATGTATAAATACCTCTGTTGTCCTACAATAAACGGCTCACACTCCTGTTCTATCAATCTACACAAGTTGTTCGTCACCCCCCTGGCTAGTTTGCTGCAGCCGGATTGCAGCACCCCTCCAGGAGAAGACCCCTTCTACTTGGGTGTAGAGGGGAGCTCATATACTACCACAGCCAGGGTAGAGGGGACTCACCCTGCTAGCCTGGAGACTCCTCCCACCTGGGTGTCGTGATGAGGCTCCTATACCACTGCAGCCAGGGTGTCAGGGACTCGCCCCTCCAGGCAAGGGATTCCTCCCACCTGGGTGTTAGGAGAGTTATACCGCCAAGGTTGCAGGGATCCACTCCTCCAGGAGAGAGACTCCTCTCACCTGGGTGTTATGGCAGCTCCTATACCACTGCAGCCAGGTTAGAGGGGACTCACCCCTCCAGTCGGGAAACCCCCTCCCACCTGGGTGTCTGGGGGAATTCCTATAACTTCCATCCAGGATAGAGCGGACTCAACCCTCCAGTTGGGAGAAGCCTCCCACTTGGGTTTCCTGGAAGCTCTTATATGGCACCAGTTAAGTAGAGGGGACTTGCCTCTCCAGGTAGGAGAACCCTTGCACCTGGGTGTTGGGGTGAGCTAGTATACCACCAAAGACAGGGTAGAGGGGACTTGCCACTCCAGTCGGGAAATCCCTCCCATCTGTGTTTCTGAGAAAGCTTGAATACCTCCTCAGCTAGGGTAAAGGGGATTCATTGCTGTAGGCAAGGGACCCTTCCTACCAAGGTATCAGAGGGAGCTCTTATGCTGCCACAGCCAGAGTAGAGGGGATTTGCCCTCCCAGGCAGGATACGCCTCTCACCAGGGTGTCAGGAGGAGCTCTTATACCACCATACCCAGGATAGAGGGGACCTCTCCCCTCCAGGGGAGAGATACCTTCCACCTGGGTGTCCAGGGGAGCTCCTATACCATCACAGGAAAGGTAGGACAAACTCGCCACTCCAGGTGGGAGACTCTTCTCACCTGGGTTGTCAGGGGGAGCTAGTATACTGTCCCATACAGTATACTGTCCATCCAGTATACTTGCCCCTCCAGGCGGGAGACTCTTCTCACCTGGGTTGTCAGGGGGAGCTAGTATACTGTCCCATACAGTATACTGTCCATCCAGTATACATGCCCCTCCAGGTGGGAGACCCCAATCACCTAGTTCTGGGTGAGGGAGCTCATATAAACCACTATAGCCAGAGTAGTGGGGACTCTCTTCTCCAGGGAGGAGACCCCTCTCAACTTGGTGTCAAGGGAGCTTGTATAACACCTTATCCAGGGTAGAGGGTATTCACCCCTTCAGGTGACAGACTCCTTCTACCTGGGTGTCAGGGGAGGTCATATTCCATAGCAGCCAGGGTACAGGGGACTCTCCCCTTCATATTGGAGACCGATCCAACGTGGGTATGTGGTGGGGGGCTCAGATACCGCTGTAGCCAGGGTAGAGGGGACTTGCCCCTCTTTGCCACAGAACCCCTTGCAACTGCTTGTCAGTGGAGCTCCTACACCACTGCCGCCAGGGTAGAAGGGACTCACACATCTAGGCAGGAGACCACTACCACCTGGGTGTCTCAGGGAGTTCCTATACAGCAGCAGCCAGGGGAGAGCCTACTGGCCCCTCCAGGCGAGAGACCTCTCCCATCTTGGTGCAAGGGCGAACTTGAATTCTGCTTTATCCAGGATAGAGGGGACTCGCCCCTCCAAGCGGGAGACCCCTCCCACCTGGGTGTTGGAGCCAGGGTAGCAGAGACTCCTCTCTCCAGGCTGGTGACCACCTTCACCTGGTTTTCAGGGGGAGCTCTTATTCTGCCACAACCATTGTAGATGGGACTTGCCACTCAAGGCAAGAGACCTCTCCCCCCTGAGTGGGGGGGAAGCTCATATATCTCCAAAGTCATGGTGGAGGGGACTCGCCCCTCCTATTGGGAGACACCTAAAACCTGGGTGTCAGTGGGGGCTCCTATACCACCACAGGCAGAGTCCATAGGACTCTACCATGCAAGAGGGAGACTCCTCCCAACTGGGTGTCAGGAGAGCTCCTGTACTCCAGCAGAGAGGACTCGCCTCTCTAGGTAGAAAATTTTTTCCACCTGGGTGATTCAGGGAGCTTGTATACCACCTTAGCCAGGGTAGAGGCGACTTGGTCCTCCAGACGGGAGACCCCTCCCAACTCCGTGTGGGGGGAGCTCATATATGACTGCAGCCAGGGTAGCAGGGACTCACTGCTCCAGGTGAGAGACCTCTCCCACCTGGGTGTCAGGGCATCTCCTATACTGCTGCAGCCAGGTAAGAGGAGAGTTGCCCTTCCAGTCTGGAGATCCCTCCCACCTGGGTGTCTGGGGAAGCTCCTATACTTCTGCAGTCAGGGTAGAGGAGCCTCACCCTTGCAGTCCTGAGATGCCTCCTACTTGGGTGTCTGGAGAAACTTGTATACCTGCACAACTAAGGTAGAGGGGATTCACTGCTCTAGGAGGTGGACTATTTCTACCTGGTTTCAGGGGGAGCTATTACACTGACGCAGTCAGGGGAGAGGGGATTTGCCCCTCCAGGGGGGTACCTCTTCCAACTGGGTATCACCAGGAGCTTGTTTAAAACCGTAGCCATGGTGGAGGCAACTCATCCCTCCAGGCAAAAAGCTCCTCCCTCCTGAATGTCAAGGGAATTCATATACCACAGGCTTAAGGGTTCTTGCCCCTCCAGGTAAGAAATCACTCCCACCAGGGTGTCAGGGGGAGCTCATATATTGCAGTAGCTAGGGTAGAGGGGACTTGACCTCCATATTGAAGACCCCTCCCACGTGGGTATGGTGGAGGGGAACTTGTATACAGACCTACCCAGGGTAGAGGGGACTTGCCCCTCCTTTCTGGAGACCCCTCCCACCTGGGTGTCTGGGGGAGCTCCTATAAAGCATCTGCCAGGAGAGAGTCAACTTGCCCCTCTAGGTTGAAGACCCCTCCCACCTGGGTGTCAGGGGAAGCTCTTTTACTGCAGCAGCCAGGAAGAGTGGACAAACTCTCCAGGCAAGAGAACCGTCCCATATTGGTGCCAGGGTGTGCTTGTATTCTGCCTTAGCCAGGGTAGCAGGCACTCGCCCTTCCAGGCAGGAGACCTCTTTTATCTGGTTGTCAGGGGGAGCTCTTATCCTGCTGCAACCGTTGTAGAGTGGACTCGCCCCTCAAGGGAAGAAACCCCCTCTCTCCTGAGTGTGTGTGGGGGGAACTCCTATATCTCCAGAACCAGAGTGGAGGGAACTCGCCCCTCTAGGCTGGTGACCCCTCCCACCTGGGTGTCAGGGGGAGTTCATATACTGTGGCAGACAGGATAGAGGTGACTTGCTGCTCCAATTGGATGACCCTTCCCACCTGGATGTCAGGGGAGCTCATATACTGCCACAGGCAGGTTAGAACAGAACTTGCCCCTTGAGGCGGGTGACCCCTCTCACCTGGGTGTCTATGGGAGCTCATACACCACCACAGCCAATGTAGAAGGGACTCTCCCCTCCAGGCGGGAGACCCCTTCCACCTGGATGTCCTGGTGAGCTCCTATATTGCTGCAAGAAGGGTATAAGGCACTCTCCCCTCCAGCAGGGAGACTCCTCCCACCTCAGTGTCAGGGAGGTTCCTATACCACAGCAGCCAGGATAGAGGGGACTCACACCTTTATGCAGGGGACTCCTCCCACATGTGTGTTTGGGGGAAATGTACATGCTGCAGCCAGGTTAGAGGTGACTCACCCTTCTGGGCATGAGACCCCTCCCACCTGGGTGTCAGGTGAAGCTCATATACCCCAGCAGTCAGGGTAGAGTGACTCACACCTGGTATAATGCTTCAGGCAGGGTAGAGTGGAATGGCCCCTCCAGGCAGAAGTCTCCTCCCACCTGGATGCCAGGTGGAGTACATATACCCCAGCAGCCAGTATAGAGGCAACTCAAACCTCCAGAAAAGACACCTCCCGCCTGGGAATGGGGGTAACTCCTATACCGACTTAGCCAGGGTAGAAGGGACTCGCCCCTCCATGCTGTTGACCCTTCCCACAGGGATGTCTGGCTACCTGGGGTAGCAGCGACACCCCCATTTATGTGGGAGACCTCTCCCTCCTGAGGGTAGGAAGGGGTTCTTATACCCCTGCAGCCAGGGTTGAGGGGACTTGGCCTTACAGGCGGAGACCCTCACACCTCCGTGTGTTGGGGGGAAACCCCTATATCTCTGCAGTTAAGGTAAAGCCAACTCGCCCATACAGGAGGAAGACCCCTCCTACTTGTGTGTGGGTGGTAGAGCTCGTATACCCTGCAGCCAGTGTATTGGATATTCACCCCTCCAGGCAGGAGACCCCTCCCACCTGGGTATAAGGGGGAGATCTTATAGCACAGCAAACATGGTAGAGTGTACTTTCCCCTTCAGGTGGGAGACCCCTCTCACCTGGGTGTCCTGAGGAGCTCCTATACAGCAGCAGCCAGGCAAGATGGATTACTCCTTCAGGCTGTTGACCCCACCTACCTGGGTGTCAGGGGATGTCCTATACCGATGCAGGTGGTGTAGAGGAAATTCTACCCTCCAGATGGGAGACCCTTCCACCTGGGTGTCCTGGGGAGCTCCTATACTGCTGCAGCAATTTAGAGAGGACTCTAGCCTCCTGGCAGGAGACTCCTCCCAATGGGGTATCAGGGGAGTTCCTATACCAAAGAAGCCAGGTTAGAGGGGACTCCCACATCTAGGCAGGAGACCCCTCCCATCTGTGTATCAGGGGGAGTTCCTCTACCACTGCAGCAAGGGTAGAGCAGACTTGCCCTTCCAAGGGGAGAACCCTCCCACCTTGGTGTCCGGGTATGCTCCTATACCTCCGCAGCCAGAGTAGAGGGGACTCATCCCTTGAATCAGGAGACCCTTTCCACCTGGATGTCTGAGAGAGCTTGATTATGGCAGCAGCCAGGGTAGAGGGAACTCACCCCTCCACGCGGGATACCCTCCCCACATGGGTGTGTGCAGGAGCTCCTATACTGCCACAGCAGGGTAGAGGGAACACGCCCCTCCAGGTGGAAGCCTCTCTTATGTGGATGTACTGGGAGCTCTTATATGGCAAGAGCTAAGGTAGAGAGGACTTGCCCATGCAGGCGGGATACCTCTCCCACCAGGGTGTCAGATGGAGCTCATATACCCCAGCAGCCAGGTTAGAGGTGACTTGCACAGCAGGCGAGAGACACCTCCCATCTGGGAATGGGGGAAACTCCTATACCACTTTAGCCAGGGTAGAGGGAACTTGCCCCTCCAGGTGGAACACCCTGCCATTTGGCTGTCAGGTAGAGCTCATATACCCCAGCAGCTAAGGTAGAGGTGACTCACACTTTCATGTGACAGACACCATCCACCTTATAATGGGGGTAACTCCTGTATCGCCTTAGCCAGGGTAGAGGGGACTCGCCCCTCCAGGCAGAAGACCCAGCCCACATGGGTATCTGGCAAGGTGGGTTTTGTATACAGCTACAGCTGGGGTAGTAACAACTCGCCCCTCATGGCGAGAGACCCCTCCCTCCTGGGGTTAAGAGGGGTCTCTTGCTCTTATACCATCCCAGTCAGGGTTGAGGGGACTCATCCCTTCAGGTGGAAGTCCCTCCCACCTGAATGTTGGGGGACAACTCGTGTACCGCTGCAGCAAGGGTATTGGGGACTTGCCGCTCCATGTGGGAGACCCGTTTCACCTAGGTGTCCGGGAGATCATGTATACCGCCACAGCCAGGGTAGAGGGGACTCATTTCTACAGGTGGGAGACCCCTCCCACCTGAGTGTTGAGGGGAGCTCCTATACCACTGTAGTCATCGTAGAGGGGACTCCCCTCTGTAGGCTGTAGACCTTCCCATCTGGGTATCAGGCAGAGATCCTTTACCACTGCAGCCAGGGTAGAGGGGACTCATCCTTCCAGGCAACAGCTCCATCTAACCTGCCTGTTAGGGAAAGGTAGTATAATACTGCAGCCACAGGAGAGGGGACTCTCTAAATCAGGCTGGAGACCCCTCCCATCTAGGTATGGGGAGGGGGAATCTCCTATAACACAGCAGCCAGAATAGACGGGACTTGCCCCTCTAGGCAGGAGAACTCTTCTGCCTGGGTTTCTTGGGTAGTTGGTACAAGGGCTGAGTCAGTGTAGAAAGGACTTATTGTTCCAGGTGGAGGACTCTTCCCACCTGGGTGTTGGGCGAGCTCCTATATGCAGCAGCCAGGGAGAAGTGACTTTCCCCTCTAGTAGGGAGACCCATCCCACCTGTGTGTCTGGAAGAATGTGAATACTGCAGCAGACAGGGTATTCAGGACTCATCCTTCCAGTCAAGATTCCCTCTAACTTGGGTTTCAGGTGGAGCTCCTATACCAATCACCTCAGCCAGAATAGAGGGTACTTGCGCATCCATGCTGGAGACCCCTCTCACCTGGGTGTTTGGGGGAGCTCATCCACAGCCACAGCCAGGGTAGAGGGGACTCACCACTGAAGGCGGGAGACCCCTCCCACCGGGTGTCAGGAGGAGCTCCTATACTGCTGCTGCTAGGGTAGAGTGGACTCAATTCTCCAGTGGAAAGACCCTTCCACGTGGGTGTCTTTTGGAGCTTATGTACAGCTTAAGCCATAATAGAGGGGACACGACCCTCCAGGCAAGGGTCACCTCCCACCTGGGTGTCAAGGCAGCTCATATACCCCAGCAGCCATGGTAGAGGTGAGTCACCCATCCAGGTGTCAGACCCCCTCCCACCTGGAAATCTGAGGGAACTGGTGTATGACTGCAGCCAGGGTAGAGGGGACTCACCCTTACAGGCAAGAGACCCCTCCCACCTGGGTGTTGATGAAAGCTCCGATACTACCAGAGTCAGGGAAGAAGGGACTTGCCCCTCTATGTGTGAGACTTCTCCCGCGTGGGAGTCAGGTGGAACTGCTATACCACTGCAGCCAACATAAATGGGACTTGCCTGACCAGACCGAGACTCCTCCCACATGGTTATCAGGGGAACTTGAATTCAGCCAAACCAGGGTAGAAGGGACTCGCCCCTCCCAGTCTAGATACCTCTCCCACCAGGGTATCAGAGGGAGCTCATATATGGCCGCAGCCAGGGGAGAGGGGACTTGCCCCTAGCGGGAGACCGCCATAGCCAGGGTAGAGGAGACTTGCCTCTCCAGTAGGGAAACCCCTCCCACCTGGGTATCCAGTGGGAGCTTGTAAACCACTGAAGCTAAAGAACAGGGGATTCACCCCTCCAGGCGGGAGACCCTTCCCACCTGGGTGTCAGAGGGAGCTCTTATATTGACAAAGCCATGGTAGAGGGGACTCTCCCATTCAGGCAGGAGACCCCTTCCACCTTGGTGTCCTGGGGAGCTTTTATATGGCTGAAGCCATGGTACTGGGGACTCGCCATTCCAGGTGAGATAACTCTCCCACCTGAGTGTCAGGGGGAGTTCTTATATCGCCAAAGCCAGTGTAGAGGGAACTAGTCCCACCAGGCAGGATACCCTCTACCCTGGGTAAGAGGGGGAGCTCCTATACAGCTGCAGACAAGGTATAAGGGACTCGCCCCTCCAGTCGAGACACTCACCTGGGTGTTGGGGGGAGATCCCCTACCACCCCAGCCAGGGTAGTGAGGACTCACTAGTCTAGGCGGGAGACCTCTCCCAACTGGTTGTCAGAGGGGGTTAGTATACCATGGAAGCCATGGTAGCAGGAACTCTCCCCTCCAGACGAGAGACCTTTCCCCTCCTGTGTGTCTAGGGGAGCTCATATGCTGCATCCAGGTTATAGGGGACTCACCACAGAAAGAAGGAGACCTCTCCCACCTGTGTGTCAGGGGAAGTTTGTATACTGCTGCAGCTAGGGTAGAGCATACTCACCCTTTCAGGGGGAAGACCTCTTTCACATGGGTGTCATGTGGAGTTCATATACCGCCAAAGCCAAGTAGAGGGAATTTGCCCCTCCAGGCGGGAAATCCACCCACCTGGGAGCCATGGGAGCTCTGTGTGTGTGAGAGCTTATATACTGCTGCAGCCAGGGTAGAGGGGTTTTCCCCTGCAGGCGGAAGTCCCCTACCACCTGGGTGTCAGGGGAAGCTCCAATACTGCTGCAGCCAGGGTAGAAGGGACTCACCCCTCCAGTCAATAGAACCATCTAACCTGGGTGTGGTGGAAGCTCCTATACTGTGCAGCCAGGGTATTGGGGACTCGCCCATGCAGGTGAAAGATGCCTCTCACCTGTACTTTGGGGTAGGGTGAGCCTGTATACTGCTTTAGGCAGGGTAGAGGGGACTTGCCCCTCCATGCAGGAGACCCCTTTCACCTGGGTGTCTGGGATAGCTTGTATAATGCTGCAGACAGGGTAGAGAGGACTTGTTGCTTAAGGCCAAAGAATCCTCTCACCTGGGTATCAGGAAGCTTGTACCCTGCCACAGCCAGGGGAGAGGGGAATCACCTCTCCATGTGGGAGACCACTCCCACATGGGTGTTGGGGGCAAGCTTGAATACTGCCACAGCCAGGGTAAACGGTACTTGGCCCTCCAGTCAAGAGACCCCTTTAACCTGAGTGTAGGTGGGAGGTCCTATACTGCCTCAGCCAGAATAGAGGTGACTCGCCCCTCAATGAGGGAGGCCCCTCCCACCTGGGTGTCAGGGGAAGCTTTAATACTGCTGCAGCCAGGGTAGAGCATACTCACCAGTCCAGGCAGAAGACCCCTTTCATATGGGTGTCGTGTGGAGCTCTTATATCTCTGCAGCCATGGTAGCAGGGACTCGCCCATCCAAGGTGGGAACCCCTCCCACCTGCGTGTCAGGGGAGCCCATATACCCCAGCATCCATGGTAGAGGGGTTTGCCCCTGCAGGCGGAAGACCCCTCCTACCTGTGTGTCCAGGGAGGCCTTATAGGGCACCAGCAAAAGGTAGAGGGGAATCATCCTTCCAGATGGGAGACCCTTCCCACCTGGGTGTCAGGGGAAGCTCCAATACTGCTGCAGCCAAGGTAGAGAAGACTTGCCCCACCTCGTGGAAGACCCATCCCACCTGGGAATCGGTGGGAACGTGTATACCACTGCCATACTTCGGCTAGGCTGCCCAAGCCTGGCTAGGCAAAATAACCGAGACGTGACAAGCAACTTGAAGGTTGAAGCAGGAACTACTTTATTGCCAGTGAACTCAGCAGGAACTGAGAACTCAAAGTAGCGGGCACCCAGGGTAGCCAGAGCTGCCTCTCTGCCATACTGTAGAGGTATATATACCCAACTAATTACACACAGCTTAACTTATTTGACCTCATCTTGACACAGCAGTCAGTCATTAAGAAATCCTCATCTTAATGGCTTGCTGGTGTTACTTCACAAACCACTCCTCTTGGCATACTGCCAGGGGCCATCTTAACTTGGTTGTGGCCCTCATCATACCACCACAGCCTGGATACAGGAAACTATCCCCTCCAGGCCAGAAACCCCTCCCACCTGAGTGTTAGATGGTGGGACTCGTATACCGCCACAGCTAGGGTAGCAAGGACTCACCACTACAGGGGAGACACCTCTTTTACCTTTGTGTTGGGGGAGCTTCTAATCCTCCGAAGTCAGGATAGAGGGGACTCACCCCTCTAGGCAAGAGACCACTCTAACCTGGATGACAGGGAAGTTCCTACATTGCAACATCCAGGGTAGAAAGGACTCACCACTCTAGGCCGGAGACCCCTCCTACTTGGATGTAAGAAAGGGGAGGCTCATATACTTCAGCAGCCAGGGTAGTGGGATTAGCCCCTCCAGGGGAGATACCCCTCTCACCTGGGTGTCAGGGTAGCTCCTATACCTCCACAGCCAGAGTAAAGGGCACTCGCCCCTCCAGTTGGGAGAACCCTCCCACCAGGGTGTCAGAGAGAGCTCCTATACAACCAATGTCATGGTGGAGGATTTCACCCTTGTAGGAGGGAGACCCCTCCCTCCTGGGTGTCCAGGGAGCTTTGACAAAGCACCAGCCAAAGGGACTCGCCCTTCCAGGCAGGAGACCCTTCCAACCTGGGTTTTCCTGGGGAGCTTGTATATGGCATTAGCTAGGGTAGAAGGGACTTGCCCCTCCATGCGTGATACCCCTCTTACTTGAGTGTCTGGGGAAGCTTGTATACCCCATAGCCAGTGTAGATGGGACTCCTAACACTAGACTGGAGCCCCCCCCCACTTGGGTGTTGGTAGAGCTCATATAATTCTGCAGTCAGGGGAAAGGGGACTTGCCCCTCCAGGCGGGAGACCCCTCCCACCTGGGTGCTAGGGGAAGCTTGAATACCTCTGCAGCCAGGTTAGAGAGGACTCCACCCTCCAGTCAAGATTCCCCTCTAACGTGAGTGCTGGGAGTGGTCCTATACTGCCTCAGCCAGAATAGAGGGACTAGACCCTCCATGCGGGAGAGCCTTCCACCTGGGTGTCTGGGGGAGTTTGTACACTGCCACACCCAGGGTAGTGGGGACTCACCACTCTAGGAGGGAGACCCCTCCCATTTGGTAGTTTGGGGGAGCTTGTATACTGCTGCAGCTAGGGTAGAGCAGACTCATCCCTCCAGGCAGAAGACCCCTCCCCCGTGGGTGTTGGATGGAGCTTGTATGCCACCACAGCCAAGGGAGAGTGGACTCGCCCTTCCAGGACAGGGCCCCCCTCCACCTGGGTGTCATAGAAGCTGGTATACTCCAGAAGCCATGGTAAAATCAAATTGTTCCTCCAGGCAGGTGACCCCTCCAACATAGGTTTGTGTGGGGGGGGGGGCTCATACTGCTGCAGCCATGGTAGCAGGGACTCCGCCCCTCCAGCTGGCAGACCCCTCCCACCTGGTTTTCAGGGAGAGCTTGAATACTGCTGCAGCCAGGGTAGAGGAAACTCACCTCTATAGGCGGGAGACCCCTCCCCCCAGGGTGTCTGGGGGAGCTCCTGTACTGCCAGAGCCAGGGTAGAGGAGTTCGCCCTTGTAGGTGGAAGACTCCTTCCACCTGGTGTCCAGGGAGGCCTTATAGGGCACCAGCCAAAGTAGGGCGGACTAGTCCTTCCAGGCGGGAGACCCCTCCCACCTGGGTATCAGGGAAGCTCCAATACTGCTGCATCCAGGGTAGAGGGGACTCTCCCCTCCAGTCAAGAGACCCATCTAACCTGGGTGTGGATGGAACACCTCTAGGGCCGAAGCCATGGTAGTGGAGACACGCCCATCCAGGCAGGAACCCTTCCCACCTTGGTGTGGTGGGGAGCTTATATTGAACCTTAGCCAGGGTAGAGGGGAATCACCCCAACAGGCGGCTAATGCCTCCCACCTAATACCACCCAAACTAGGGCAGAGTGTGCTTGCCCCACCAGGCGGGAGACTACTCCCATCAGGTTTCAGGGCGAGCTCATATAGTGCAGTAGCCAATGTAGAGGGGATTTGCCTCTCTGTTCGTGAGACCCCTCCCACCTGGGTGTTCAAGGGGGGTCCTACAATCCCATAGCTAGGGAAGAGGGAACTCTCCCCTCCAGGCGGGAGACCCCTCGTAACTAAGTGTGATGGGGGAGGGGCTCGTGTACCGCTGGAGCCAGGATAGTGGGGACTTGCCCCTCTAATCAGGAGACGCCTTCCACCTGGGTGTAACGGAGATCATGTATACCACCTTATATATGTTAGAAGGGACTGGCCCCTATAGGCTGTGGACCTCTCCCATATTGGTGTCTGGGGGACCATGTATTCTGTTGCAGCAAGGGTAGAAGGGACTTCCTGCACCAGGCGGAAGACCCCACTCACCTGGGTATCAGGGGACCTCCATTACCACTGCAGCCATTGTAGAGGAGACTTGCCCCTCCATGCGGGTGACTCCTCCCACCAGGGTGTCACAGGGAGCTCTTAAACATCTGCAGCCAGAGTAGAGGGGACTTGCTCCTCCTAGCGAGAGACCCCTCCCACATTGGTGTCAGGGTGAGCTTGTATTCTGCTTTAGCCAGGGTATAGGGGACTCACCCCTCCAGGCGGGAGACCCCTACCACCTGGGTGTGTGTTGGGGGGGCTCATATACAACTGCAGCCTGGTAGCAGAGACTGGCCCTTCCAGGCAGGAGAAGACTTTCACCTTGGTGTCGGGGGAAGCTTGTTTCCTGGTGCAACCAGTATAGGGGGGACTCACCCCTTCAGGTGGGAGGCCCCTGTCATCAGGCTATGGGGAGCATCTCATATACTGCCACAGTCAGGGTACAGAGGACTCACCCCTGCACGTGGGAGACCTCTCCCATCTGGTTATCCTGGGAAATCTTACAAGTCACCAGCCAAAGTAGAGGGGACTCACCCCTCCAATTAGGAGACCTCTCCTACCTGGGTGTTTAGGGGAGCTAGAATAACTCCACAGTCAGGGTACAGGGGAATCGCCCCTACAGGAGGGAGACCTCCTCCCACCTGTGTGCTGGGGAGAGCTTGTATACTGCAACAGCCAGGGTAGAGGGGTTTGCCTCTTTAGGCCGGGGACCCCTCCAACCTGGGTATTCCTGGAGCTCTTATAGAGCACCATTCAGTGTAGAGGGGACTCGTGACTCCAGTGGGAGACCTCTCTCACCTGACTGTGAGGGGGGCTTGCAAGCCACTTTAGCCAGGGTACAGGTGACTTGCTCATCCATGATAAAGTCCCCACCCACCTGAATGTCTGAGAGAGCATGTATACAGCAGCAGCCAGAGTAGAAAGGACTCGTTAGCAGGTACACCACTCAAACTGGAGTATCAGGGGAATTCCTTTTCCGAGACAGGCCTGGTAGAGTGGATTCACCCCTCCAAGAGGGATACCTCTCCCACCTAAGTGTAGGGTGGCAGGTCTCGCATCCCACCCAAGCCAGGGTAGAAGGGACTCACCCCTCCATGAGGGAGACTGTTAAGTTCTGTAAACAAGTCTGGATGGCGCCTGGCATTTTGCCAGAGGGAGTGGTTTGTGAAGTAACACCAGCAAGCCATTAAGTGTGGAGATTCCTTATTGGTTGACTGCTGTATCTAGTTTATGTTAATTAGATAAGCTGTGTGGAATGTATATATACATCTCTTGTTCTACAATAAACGGCTCCTACTCCTGCTGTATCAATGTACACAAGTTGTTCATCACTCCACCGGTTATTTTGCTGCAGCCGGACTGCAGCAGGAGACCTCTCTGACTTGGGTGTCTGGGGGTAGCTTGAACACCCCTGAATCCAGGGTAGAGGGCACTTGCCATCTAGGCAGTACACCCCTCCAAATTGGGTGTCACAGGGAGTTCATGTACCACTGCAGAAAGGTTAGAGTGGACTCGCACCTCCAGGCGGGAGACCCCTCACACCTGGATGTCTCAGAGAGCTTCTATACCACCTTAGACACTGTAGAGCCAACTTGCCACTCTAGAAAGGAGATCTCTCCCACCTGGGTTGCAGGGAAAGCTCCTATACTGCAGCAGCCAGGGTACCAGGGACTCACCCCTCCAGGTGAAGAACCCTCCCACCTGAGTTTTGGAGGGTGCTCATATACTGCCCCAGCAAGGGTAGAGGGGACTCACCCCTCAAGGCAGGAGACCCCTCCAACCTGGGTGTTCTGGGGAGCTCCAATACTGCTGCAGCAAGGGATCTCATGCATCCAGGCGGGAGACCCCTCCCACCTGGCTGTCAGGGGATTCTAGCCTCCTGGTGGAAGATTCCTCCCAATTGGGTGTCAATGGGAGCTCCTATACCACCACAGCCAGGGTATAGGGAACTTGTCCCTTCAGGCGGGAGACACATCTCATCAGGTTTTCAGGGGGAGCTCTTATACCACTGCAGCCAGGGTAGAGGGGACTTGACCATTCAGGCCAGAGACCCTCCCACCTAGGATTCAGGGGGAGCTCCTTTACTGCCACAGCAAGTGTAGAGGGAACTCATGCATCCAGGCAGGAGACTCCTCACACCTAACTGTCAGGGAAAGCTGGTATACCACTTCAGCCAGGGAAAAGGGGACCTGCCCCTTCAGTCAGGAGACTCATCCCACCTGAGTATCACAGAGAGCTTGTAGATCATCTTAGCCAGGGTAAAGATGAATGCTCACTTCCAGGTGGGAGATCCCTCCCTCCTGGGTGTCCAGGAGCTTGTATAATGCATTAGCCAGGATGGAGGGTATTAGGTTCTCCAGGCAGGAGACCCCTCCCATCTTGCTATAGAGGGAGCCCATATACCACTGCAGCAAAGAGAGAGGGGACTGACCCCACTAGGCAAGAGACCCCTAAATCTTGGTTGTCAGAGGCAGGAAAAGGGGACTCTCCACTCCAGCCTGAAGAACCCTCCCAACTGTGTGTGTGGGGAGAGCTCTTATACCACTACAGCCAGGGTAGTGGGGACTCGCCCCTCCAGAAAGAAAACCCTTCACACCTGAATGTTTTGGGGAGCTTGTACACCACCTTAGCCAGGGTAGAGAGGACTCTCAACTCCAGGCAGGAGACCCGTCCAATCAGGGAGTTGGGGGGGGGGGAGCGCCTTTACAGTTCAAAGCCAGGGTATAGTGTATATGCATTTCCAAGCAGGAGATCCATCCTACCTGGGTGTTAAAGGGTGTTCTTATACAGTTGCAGCCAGGGTACAGGGACTCGTACCTCCAAGCTGGATATGCCTCCCAATTGGGTATTGGAGGGGGCTAGTATATCCCTGCAGCAAGTAACCCCTCTAGGCTGAAGAACTTTCCCACCAGGGTGTCAGGGTGAGGGAGTGCTTATATCATTGCCACCAGGATAGTGGGGACTCACCCCTCCAGACAGGAAACCCCTCCCATCTGGGTGTAGTGGGGAGATTGTATACCACCTGAGCCAGGGTAAAGAAGACTCACCCATCCAGGTAGGAGACCCCTCCTTCCAGTGTGTCAAGGAGAGATCTTATACCAAAGCAGCCAGGGTAGAGGGGAACCACCAGAGGACTCCTCCCACTTAGGTGTTTGGTGGGGAGTTTGTATACAGACCTAGCTAGGGTAAAGGGTAGAACCCCCTCCAGGAAGGAGACCCCTCCCACCTGGGTGTTGCAGGGAGCTTGTATACCAAGTTAACAAGGGTAGAGGGGACTGGAGGTCTGAATCCCCTTTACCCTGGCTGTGGTGGTACATGAGATCCCCCTGAAACCCAGGTGGGTTGGGTTTCCCGCCTGGATGGGGAAGTCACCTCTACCCTGGATGTGGCTGTTTTGATATCTCTCCAACACCCAGGTGGGAGGGGTCTCCCACCTATAGGGGTGAGTGCCCTCTACCTTGGTGGCAACTCTGTAGGAGCTCCCCCCAAAACCCAGGTGGATGGGGTCTCCCGCATAGAGGAGGGAGTACCTCTACCCTTCCTTCTGGGCTATAGGAGCTTCCCTGAAACCCAGGTAGGATTGGTCTTATGTATGGAGGGATGAGTCACTTCTCTCCTGTCTGTGCCAGTACATAGGGGGAAAGGAGAGTAACGGGAAAGAGTGGAGGGGGAGAGGAGGGATTATGGCCCAGATTCAATGCAGGGTATCAGGATTGAGGAGCAAGGCCCAGTCTGAAGGAGGCCAGAGCCTCCAGGCAAAAGGGCACTGCTATCTTTTTCCAAAGGAAGACCACAGGGCCAAACAACCCAGTTACATTCACTGGCTCTGGTGAGAATCCTGGGAAAGGGATCTGGAAAAGGAGCCCAGCAGGGAAAAGGATCACAAGAGGGCCAAAGGAGGGAACAGCATGAAGTTCTAGAAGAAAGGTGTTTTGGGGGTGTGAGTCAGGATCACAGAATGGAGAACAGACTAAGGACCTAGAGGAGGGCCCAGGCTAGGGGAGAGCAGGGAAGAGTGGGGCCAGGCAGGCAGGGGCTGGACTAGGTTTCTGAGAGGCAGGGAAGACAAGGGGAGTGGGGAGGTGGCCCCAGCGAGGCCCACAGTTCAAGCCCAGGGAAAAACAGAGCAGGAAGGACCCCCAGATACTCAAAGCAGGAGCCAGTCCAGGGAATGGAGAATCAAGTGCCAGCGCTAGGGCAGGGGGCTCAGAACAGCCGACAGGTCTGGGGAGGGAATGCAGGGGATCCATCAAGGGGGATGCAGGCTCTAGGCCCAGGTCCATTGCCAGGTGTCAGGTATCTTGGTGCTTTCCCAAAAGCCTAGGGAGAGCAAGTAGCCCAGTCAAGTGTCAGGGTTCTGTTTTCCAAAAGGTGCCCTGGCCCAGAAGAGAATCAAGGACCAAAAACCAGGCCAAAGTGCCTGGCAAGGGCCACGGGCCAGGAGGAGTGCAATTTGAGGGCACAGTCAGGGGTTGTGGTGGGTTCGGGCAAGAGTCAGGACTCACTCAAGGAGTCCAGATAAGGAACCAACCCCAACAAATTTTATCAGGGACCCAAAGTGCAGAAGGCCCCTTCTCCAGGAAAAATCACTAAAGGAAGGAGAGTTAGGATCAGTGCTAGCATGAGGAGACAGAGGGCTGCACAAAGGGCACAGAGAGGAGCGAGCTGAGGGGACAAATCAAAGGGCACCCAGGTCAGACACGACAGGAAGAGACATCAAAGAAAGCAATATAACGTGAGTAATGCAGTAAGGAGCTCAGGCTGGCAGCCAGGCCAGGGGTCTTTAGGGGGAAGGGTCAGGGTGAAGAAGGGCTGAGTTGGCTGAGGGGCAGATGGCAAGGCTATCAGGCAGGAGAGGGAAAGTAGGGGATTGCCCAGGGGAAGGTCATCACTGGGCTTATGTCCACCACCAGTTTTCAAGATTGGACAGCAAAAGGAGCCCAGGCTAGGGAGAAGCAGTGAAAGCGAAAGGTCCCAGCAGTGTCAGGATACCATAGCTCCAGTGGAACAAAGGGAGGCAGAAGATAGGATCTATCAAAAGAGGCCTGAAACCAAGGGAAGAGAAAGGGACCTTGAGAAGTGAAGCCAGGGGGTCAAGCATGGATCTGTGCCCAGTAACGTTGAGCCAGGTGCTAGCACCTGGGGCAAGGTGAATGAAACAGATATGGATGTGGAGGGTAGGGAGGGGAGAAATCTGAGAAGATGGCACAGGGGAAGAAAGGCTGAAGGTCCAGGTTCACTGCAGGGTGTCAGGATTGGGTAGGAGGGCATGGGTTGAGGGAACCCAAAAGGCCCAAGCAAGGGGCAGGGATACATTTTCCAAAAGGGAGCCCTCAGGACCACGAGGCTAGGTAAAGTACCTTGCCTGGTGAGCATCCTAGGAAGGGGATCAGGAAAGTAGGGCTAGGAGAGACAGAAACAACAAGAGAGCCAAAGGAGGGCACAACCTGAAGGGCTGAAGACGGGTCTGGGTTGGTTGGGGCCAGGAACCTAGCAAAGAGACCAGACAAAAGACCTAGAAGAGGGCATAGGCCAGGGGAGACCAGGGAACACCATGCCTGGAAGGCAGGGCTGCACTAGGATACCAAGGTACAGAAAAGCTAAGGAGAGCATGGAAGTTGCCCCAGCTAGGAGCCCTCAGACACTGCCCAGGAAAGCAATGAGCAAGAAGGACCACCAGACGCTCAAGCAAGAAGCCAGGCCATGGAACTGAGAGCCAAGGTCCAGGGCTTGCACAAGGGGCTCAGGATAGTGGACACTATTTGGGTGGGATGGCAGGGGATCCAGCAGGGGGCAGTCAGGCTCCAGGCCCAGGGACACCTCCAGGTGTCAGGGTTCCTGGTGGAGGACCCAACACCCAGGGATAGCAAGGGCCCCAGGTGAAGTGCACTGCTCTCTTCCCCATAAGTCTCCCTGGATTAAAATTGAATCCAGGGTAAAGTACCTGGCAAAGGAGGCGAGACAAGAAAAGGGGGCTAGGAAGGGGGGCAAAGGGAGGGGAGGTTGGGGGGTCAGGGTGGGTGCACTGGAGAGAAAGGGCTATGAGATAAGACAGTCCCCCCCCCCCCCAGGCAAGGGACCCACCCAAGATTGTAATGAGGGACCCAAGAAGCAGGAGACCTGCAAGCACCAGGGAAAAGTGTGAGGAGAATGGACATATGAGCTGTGTGAGGTAAAGGAGACAGAGGGAAGCACAAGGGACACCTAGGGGATCCATCTGGGGGGCCCAATAAGGAGCCCTCAGGTCAGTACCAACACAAATACACTCAATGCTATGCCTAGGGAAATGATGAATGAGGTCAAGGGCTCAGGTGAGTGGCCAGGCCTGGAGACAGGAGGGTAAGGATTAGGGAGGGCTGGGTTGGAGTCAGGGAAGCATGAGAGGCCAGAGGGCAGGAGAGGGAAAGGAGGGATTTGATCAGGGCTGGTTGAAGCATGCCCCATGTTAAATGCCAGGCCTCAAGGTTCAGGCAGTGAAGGGGACCCAGGTGAGTGGCAGGGCTGTATTTCCCAAAGGGAATATTCAAGGTGCACTTAGAGGGTATTGTGAGGGGATACCTGGTTTTCAGAATTGGGGGGGGGCTGCCAGGACCCATTTGAGTAGCAAGGTTAGGAAGAAGCAGGGGGAGCAGAGGGTCCAGGCAGTGCCAGGATACCACAGCATGAGGGAATCAGAGGGGTGTCACAGGATGGGGCTGCCAAAAGGGTCCTGAAACCAAGGGACAGAAACTGGGTCCTTGATAAGGGCAGCCAGGGGCTCAAGAAAGAAGCCACGCCCAGTAGGAGGACCAAGTGCTAGCACCTGGGCCGTGATGAATGAAAAAGGACATGGTTGTCTGTGAGAGCTCTTATACCTCTGCAGCCTCCATAGATTGGACTGGCTCCTCCAGGTGAGAGAACCCTCCCAACTTGGTGTCCAGCCTAACTTGTATTCAGCCTCAGTCCATGTTAGGGGATTCACCCCTACATTCATGAGACCCTTTCTACCTGAGTGCCCAGTCGTGGGGGGCTCATGTACAGTGCCAGCCAGGGTAGAAGGCACTCAACACTCCAAGTAGAATACCCCTCAAACCTGAGTTTATATGGGGGGCTCCTCTACAGCTTTAGCCAAGGTAACAGGGACTTGCACCTCCAGGCGGGAGAACCCTCCCACCTGAGTGTTGTGGGGATCTTGTATTCTGATGCAGCCAGGTAAGAGAGGACTCGCCTCTCCAGAAAAAGACCCTCCAACCTGGGTGATGAGGGGAGCTCATATGCCACTGCAGCCTGGGTAGTGGGCACTCGCCCTGCCAGGATGGAGACCCCTCTCACGTGGGTGTCTGGGGGGCTCTTATACCCTGAGTCAGGTTAGAGGGGACTGGAACTTCCAGTCGGGAAACCCCTCCCACCTGGGTAACTGGGAGAGCTCCTATACCTTCCAGCCAGGGCAGAGGGGACTCGCTCCTCCAGTTGGGAGATGCCTTCCACGTAGGTGTCTTGGGACCTCTTATATGGCACCAGCCAAAGTAGTGGGGACTCACCCCTGCAGGTGGGAGACCCTTCCCACCTGGATGCTGGGGTGTTGTATAGCTGTATACCATCAATGCCAGAGTAGAAGGGACTTTCTTCTCCAGTGAGGAGACTCCACCCAACTGGGTGTTGGGAAAGCTTGTATACCTGCTCAGCTAGGGTAGAGGGGACACATCCCTCCAGTCAGGAGACCCCTTCCACCAGAGAAGCTCCTATACCGCCATAGAAAGGATTGGGGAAACTCTCCATTCCAGGCTGGAGATCCCTCCCACCTGGGGTCAGGTGGAGCTGGTAAAATGCACCAACCAGGGTAGAGAGGATTCGCCCCTTCAGGTGAGAGACCCTGCCCACCTGTGTGTGGGTGGAGGAGCTCATATACCATTGTAGCCAGGGTAGTGAGGACTCAATTCCAGTGAGGAGACCCCTCCCACCTAGGTGTAGCTGGGAGCTTGTATAACACCTTAGCCAGCATAGAGAGGACTAGCCCCTCCTGGCGGAAGACTCCTCCCTCTTGGGTTTCAGGAGAGCTCATGTACTGCAGCAGCCAGGGTAGAGGGTTCTTGCTCCTCCAAGCGGGATACCCCTCCCACCAGGGTGTCAGGTGGAGCTCATATACTGCTGCAGCCAGGGTAGAGGGGACTTGCCCCTCTATATTGGAGACCCATCCCATGTGGGTATGGTGGGGGGCTTCATATAGCACCATATCCAGGGTAGAGGGTAGTCACCCCTCTCTGTGGGAGACCCCATACACCTGGGTGTGGGTGGAGGAGCTCATATACCACTGTAGCCAGGGTCGTGGGGACTCACCTCTCCAGAGAGCTTGTATAACACCTTAGCCAGGGGAGAGGAGAGTCGCCCCTCCAGGCGGGTGACTCCTCCCACCAGGGTGTCAGGAAAGCTTACAGCAGCCAGGGTAGAGGGTCCTTGCCCCTCCAGGCGGGAGACCCCTCCAACCAGGGTGTCAGGGGGAGCTCATATACTGCAGCAGCCAGGGTAGAGGAGACTCACCCCTTTATATTAGAGAACCCTCCCATGTGGGTATGGTGGGAAGGGCTAATATACAGCCATAACCAGGGTACAGGGTACTCGCCTGTTCATGCAGGAGACCTCTCCCACCTGGGTGTCTGGGGGAGCTCCTACACCACTGCAACCAGGGTAGAAGAGACTTGCCCCTCTAGGCAGTAGACCCCTCGCACCTGGATGTCTGGGGGAGCTCCTATACAGCAGCAGCAAGGGGAGAGTCAACTCGAACCTCCAGGAGGAAGATCCCTCCCAACTGGGTGTCAGGGGAAACTCGTATACTGCTGCAGCTAGGGTAGAGTGGACACACTCCTCCAGGCGAGAGACCCCTCCCATCTTGGTACTAGGGCGAGCTTGTATTCTGCCTTAGCCATGGTAGAGGGGACTTGCAACTCCAGACAAGAGACCCCTCCCACCTGGGTTCCAGGGGGAGCTCTTATACTGCTGCAGCCAGGGTATAGGGAACTTGCCCCTGCAGGTGGGAGACTTCTCCCACCTGGGTGTCCTGGGAGCTCATATATGGCGCCACTGAAAATAGAGGGGACTCTTGCCCTTCCAGGCAGGAAACCCCTTCCACCTTGGTGTGGGTGGTGAGTTTGTATGCTACCTCAGACAGAATACCTGGGACTCACCTGTCAAGGAGAGAGACCTCTCCTACCTATATGTCAGGTAACCTGTATACTGCCACAGACAGGGTAGAATGGACTTGGCCCTTCAGGCGGGAGACCCCTCCCACACCGTGACAGGGGGAGCTCTTATACTGCCTCAGCAGGGTAGAGGGGACTCACCCTTCCAGGGGTGAGACTGCTTCAACCTGGGTGTCCAGGGGAGCACCTATATAGCCACAGGCAGGTTAGAGGGGACTCTACTCTCTAGGCTGGAGACTCCTCACAAATGATTGACAGGGGATCTCCTATATAGCAGCAGACAAGGTATCGGGGACTCACCCTTCCAGGCGGGAGACCCCTGCAACCTGGGTATTGGGGGTGAAGTTTTTATACCCCTGCAGCCAGAGTAGAGTGAAAATGCTCCTCCAGGCAGGAGACCCCTCCCCCCTGGGTGGCTGGGGAGCTCCTATACCACCGCAGGCAGAGTAGAGGGAACTCTACTCTCCCAATGGGAGACCCCTTCCATCTGGGTGTCCTGGAGAGCTCCTATAATGCTGCAGCCGGGTAGAGGGGAATTGCAGCTCCACCTGGGTGTCAGGGGGAGTTCTTATACCACTGCAGCTAGGGTAGAGTGGAATTGACCCTCCAGACGGGAGAACCCTGCCACCTGGGTGTGGGGGGGTGAAGCTTTTATACCCCTGCAGCCAGAATAGTGGAAATTTGTTCTTCCAGGCAGGAGATCCCTCCCATTTGGGTGTCAGAGGGAGATCTAATACCACCACAGCCATGGTAGAGGGTACTGTCCCCTTCAGGCAGGAGACCCTTCCCACCTGGATGGCTGGGGAACTTCTATATCGCCACAGACAGGGTAGAGGGAACTCTACCCTCCAGACAGGAGACCCCGTCCATCTGGGTGTCCTGGGAACTCCAATACTGCCACAGCAATGTAAGAGGGAACACGACCCTGCAGGCAGAAAGACCCTCCCACCTGGGTTTCCTAGGAACTCTTATATGGAAAGAGCTAAATAGAGGGGGCTCCCCCTTCCAGGCGGGATACCCCAACCACCTTGGTGTAAGGGGATTTTGTATACCATGAAAGCCAGGGTAGAGGGGACTCATCTGACCATGAGGAAGACCACTTCCACCTGTGTGTAGGGTGGCCCTTGTATTCCACCTTAGCTAAATTAGAGAAGACTTTCCCCTCCAGGCTGCAGACCCCTCCCTCCTGGGTGTCTGGGAGAGAATGTATACCACCACAGCCAGTGTAGAGAGGAATCATTGCTCCAGGAGGGAGACCCTATATCCCTGCAGCCAGACTCACCTCTCCAGTTAGGAACCTCATAACCTGGTGTTGGGGGGATCTCCTATACCGCCAGAGCCAGGGTAGAGGGGACACGCACCTCTGCGTTAAAGACCCCTCCCACCTGCGTGTCAAGGGAAACTCATATAGTGCTGCACCCTGGGTAGCAGTGATTCACGCCTCCTGGCAGGAGACCCCTCCTACTGGGAGTAGGAGGGGGCTCTTATACCCAGAAGCCAAGGTTGAGGGGACTCGGCCCTTCAGGTGGGAGACCTTCCCACCCGGGTTGGGGGAAGTGCCTATACCACTGCAGCCAGAATAATGGAGTCTCGCCTGTCCAGGCAGGAGACTCCACCAATCAGGGTGTCCTGGGGAACTTTTAGACCACTTTTGACAAGGTAAAGGAGGCTTGCCCAGGTGGGAGACCCTCCAACTCCTCCCCCACTGGGTGTCTGGGGTAGCTTGATTACTTCAGTAGCCAGGGTAGAGGGGATTCACCTCTACAGGCTGGAGACACTTTTCACCTGGGTGTCGGGGGGACCTCCTATACTAGAACAGCCAGGGTAGAGGGAACACACCCCTGCAGGCAGAAGACTCTCCCTCCTGAGTGTACTGGGAGCTCTTATACAGCAAGAGCTAAAGTAGAGGGGACTCGCCCTTCCAGGCTGATACCCCTCCCACCTGGGTGTCTGCGGAGCTTTTATAGCACCAAAGCCAGGGTAGAGTGGACTCACCTGTCCATGCAGAAGAACATTCCTAGCTGTGTGTAGTGGGGCACTTATATAATTCCTTAGCCAGGGTAGAGAAGACTTGCAACTCCAGGCAGGATACCCCTCCCATCTGGGTGTCTGGGAGACATTGAATATTGCCATAGCCAGGATAGAGGGGACTCACTGCTGTAGGCAGGAGACCCCTCCCACCTGGGTTTCAGTTAGATACATTACATTAGCAGCCATGGTTCAGGGAACTCGCCTCTCCAGTGGAGAGACCTATCCAACCTGGGTGTCAGGGAAAGCTAGTATACCACTACAACCAGGGTAGAGGGGACTTGCCCCTTCAGGCAGGAGACCCCTACCATCTTGGTATGGTGGGTGAGCTCCTATACCATAGAAGCCAGAAGAGAGGGGACTCGCTTCTCAAAGCAGGAGACTCTCCCCACATGGGTGTCTGGGAGAGCTGGTACACCCCCTCAGGCAGGGTAGAGGGAAGTCACCCCTTTTGGTGGGAGACCCCCTCCCACCTGGGATTCAGGGGAACCACTTTAACCGCTGCAGCCAGGGTAGAGAAGACTCGTCCCTCCAGGCAGAAGACCCCTCCCACCTGGGTGTCAGGTAGAACTCACATAGCCCAGTAGCTGGGGTAGAGGCAAATCGGGACCCCTCCAACCTGGGTGTGGGGGGTGGAGTTCCTATACCCCTGCAGCCAGGGTAGTGGAAATCACCCCTCCAGGCAGGAGACACCCTGGGGGAGTTTTTATACCACTGCAGCCATGGTAGAGGGTACTTTCCCCTTCAGGCAGGAGGCCCCTCCCAACTAGGTATTGGTGGAACTCGAATACCACCTTAGCCAGGGTAGAGGAGACTTGAGTCTCCACTCGGGAGACCCTTCCCACCAGTGTGTCACAGGGATGTCGTATACTGCCACAGCCATCCTATAGGGTAGTTGCCTTTTCAGTCTGGCATCTCTCTCACCTAGGTGTGTGTGTGGGGGGACATACTATACCGCCACAGCCAGGGTAGAGGGGACTCGCTCCTCTAGGTGTCTGGGGGAGATCTTACACCTCCGCAGTGATTGTAGAGAAAACTCGCTCTCTAGTCGGGAGGCCCTTCCCACCTGTATGTCAGGGGGGGAGCTCTTATCCTGCTGCAGCCAGGGTAGAGGGGACTCGCCTCTCTAGGAGTAAGACACCTTCCACCTGGGTGTCCTGGGGTGCTTCTATACTGCTGAAGCCAGGGTAGAGAGGACTCGCACCTCTAGGCATGAGATGCCTTCCACCTGGGTTTCAGGGGGGAGTTCCTATACCTATATGGCTTAAGTCAGACTTGCTCTTCCAATCAGGAGACCCCTCCCACGTGGGTGTCTAGGTAAGCTCCTATACCTCTACAGCAAGGATAGAGGAGACTTGCCCCTCTATTCTGGAGACCCCTTCCTCCTTGCTGTCTGGGGGTACTCCTATAGTGCCACAGCCAGGGCAGAGGAAACATGGCCCCGTGGGGGGGAAGACCCCTCCCACCTGGGGGTACTGGGGCCTCATACATGTAAAGAGATAAAGTAGAGAGGACTCGCCCTTCTGGTCAGAACACTTCTCCCATCTGGGTAATAAGGGGATCTCAAATACCAAAGCAGACAGAATAGAGGGGACTTGCCCCTACAAGAAGGAGACATCTCCCAACTGGGTTTCTGGGTGAGCTGTTATACCCCTCAGCCCAGGTAGAGGGGAGTTATGCCTCTAGGAAGAAGACCCCTCCCAACTGGGTATCAGGGGAAGCTACTTACCACTGCAGCCAGGGTAGAGGGGCCTCACCCCTCCAGGTGAGAGACACCTCCCACCTTGGAAGGGGGATAACTCCTCTACCACCTTAGCCTAGGTAGAGGAAACTCATCCCTCCAGGAGGGAGAACCCTCCCAACAGGGTGTCTGTCAAAGGGGGTTCTTATTCAGCTGCAGCTGGAGTAGCAGTGACTCACCACTCCAGGCAGGAGTCCTCTCCTTCCTGGGGAGAGGAAGGCGTTCTTATACCCCCACAGCCAGGGATGAGGAAACTCGACTCTTCAGGCAGAGACACTCCCACCTGGATGTGGGTGGTTAGCTCATATACCACTGCAGCCAGGGTAGTGGGGATTTACCCCTCCTGCCAGGATATCCCTCCCACTTTGTTGTTGAGGGGAACTTGTATACCACCTTAGCCAGGGTAGAGGAGACTCGCCCATCCAGTTGGCAGACCCCTCCAACCCGACTCTCAGCGGGAGCTCATATACCACCACAGCCAGGGTAGAAAGTACTTGCCCCTCCTAGAAGGAGATCCCTCCCACCAGGGTGTCGGGGTGAAAGAAAAGTGACCACAAAGCTTGGATTGACCACTGGTTTATTGCAGCAGTGCCAAAGAGGAGAAAAAGAGAGAGAATGAGAAAGAGAGATGGCAAGAGAAGAAAGAGAGAAAAAGGGAGTGAGAAAGCAAGAGAGGTAGACAGAAAGAGCAAGAGAGGGGGCCCCAGCAGGAGGGAGTTTTTATAGCCAAATTCTAATGGGGTCTGTGGGTCTGCAAGCTTCCTTGTTGGTGGACAATGAAGATCACACTGTCGTTGCTGAGTGTGTCATCTTCTGCCTTCAGGAAGATGGGGCAGGGGTCCGATGTGGGTTTCTTTTGCACCAGACAGGTGGGGGTAAAATGATCAGCCTTGAGTGGGGTTGAGTATTCATACTTGTTGCAAACAGGTGAAAAAGGACCAGACAGAGGGGGGTTTGAGTGTGTGGGTTATCCTGCAGCTAATATTTGTTCAGCCTGTCCTGCAGACAACTTAGTTCAGCCTGTCCTGCACTTATCAAGAGGGACGCATATACCTCCACAGCCAGGATAGAGGGGACTTGCCCTTCCATGCAGGAGACCCCTCCCTCCTGGGTGACCTGGGGAGCTTGATTATTGCAGCAACCAGGGTAGAGAGGACATGCCCCTAAAGGCAAGAAACCCATTCCACCTGGGTGTCAGCTGGGAGCTCCTAAACTGCCACAGCAAGGGTAGATGAAACGTGCCCCTGCAGATGGAAGAGCTCTCCCACCTCCGTGTACTTGGAGATTTTATATTTCACGAGCTAAAGTGGAGGGGACTCGCCCTTCCAGGTGGGATACCCCTTCCACCTTGTGTTGGGGAGCTTGTATACTGCCAAAGCCAGGGTAGAGGGGACTCGCCAATTCATGTGGAAGAACACTCCCACCTGTGTGTACAGGGGTACTTGTATACCGTCTTACCTAGGGTAGAGAAGACTTGCCCTCCAGGCCAGAGAACCCTCCCACCTGGGTGTCTGGGAGAGCTTATATACTGCCACAGCCAGGGTAGAGGGGACTCATTGCTCCAGGCAGAAGTTCCCTTCCACCTGATTGTCAGGGGAGTTTCTATACTGCTACAGGCAGGGTAGAGGGGACAAGCCACTCAAGGTGGGAGACCCCTTCCACCTGGGTGTAGGGGGAAGCTCCTATACCACTACAGCCAGGGTCAAGAGAATTCACCTCTCTTGGCTGTGCACCTGCCTACCTGGGTGTCAGGGGAAAATCCTTTACCACAGCAGCCAGAGTTGAGAGGACTCGCCCCTTTGGTTGGGATACCTACCCACCTGGGGGTGTGGGGGGGAGCTTGTATACCGCTGCAGCCAGGGTAGTGAAGACTCCTTCCTCCAGGCAGGAGATCCCTCTCATCTGGGTATGGGGGGGAGCTCATATAAGACAGCAGCCAGGGTAAAGGGGACTCATGCCTCAATGTGGGATACCCCTCCCACCTGAGTTGCGGGGTGGGTGGGGAGAGCTGCTATATTACTACAGCCAGGGTAGAGTGGACTCGCCCTTCCAGGTGGAAGACCCCTCCCACCTGGGTGTCAAGGGGAGCTCCTATACGACTGTAGTCAGTGTATAGGGTACTTGCCCTTTCAGGCAGGGGACCCCTCCCACCTTGGTGTCCTGGGGGTGGCTCCTATATAGCTGCATGCAGGGTAGTAGGGACTGGAAATGCCAGGCAGAACACCACTTTCACCTGGGTGTCTGGGGAGTTTCTATCCTGCAGCAACCATGGAAGAGGGGACTCACTCCTCCAGGCAAGAGTCCTTTTCTATCTGATGGTCTGGGAGAGATCCTGTACTACTCTAAGCAGGAGAGAATGGACTCGCCCCTCCAGGCAGGAGAGAGGGGACTCGCCCCTCCAGGCAGTAGATCCCTCCCACCTGGGTGTCAGGAAAAGCTAGTGTATCACTGGAGCCAGGAAAAAGGGGACTCCCTGTTTCAAGCGGGAGACCCCTCCCATCTGCTAATGGGGGTGGCTCACATACCACAACATCCAGGGTAGAGGGGACTCACCAATCAATGCAGGAGACCCCTCCAACCTGGGTGTCTGGGGGGAGCTTCTATACTGCCTTAAGCAGAGTGGAGGGTACTCTCTCCTTCAGGTAGGAGACCCCTCCCATCTAGCTATGCAGAGGGGAGCTCATATATTTATACAGCCTGGATAGAGGGCACTCGCCCTACTAGGCAGGAGACCCCTCAACACTGATTGTCAGGGGAGCTCATATAACCCCACAGACAGGGTAGAGGGGACTCACCACAAAGGGCCAGAGACCCCTCCCAAATTGGTGTAGAAAGCTCCTGTACCTCCACAGCCCAGGTAGAGGGTACTCACCACTCCCAGCTGGAGACTCCTACCACCTGGGTGTCAGAGGGAGCTTATATACTGCCCCAGCAGGAGAGAGGGGACTTGCCCCTCTTTGCAGGAGACTCCTCCCATCTGGGATACTGGGGGGAGTTCTTACACCACTGAATCCAGGGTCGAGTGGACTCGCCTCTCCAGGCAGAAGACCCCTCCCTCCTTGGTGTCCTGGGCAGCTTGTATACCACCTTAGCCAGGGTAGAGTGGGCTTGCCCCTCCAGACAGAGATTGCTCCCATCTGGGTGTCAGGGAAAGCTCCTCTACCACAACAGCTAGGGTACCAGGGATTCGCTCCTCCAGGCAAGAGACCCATCCCACCTGGGTGTTGGAGGGAGCTCATATAACACCCAAGCCAGGGGAAAGGGGACTCACCTCTCAAGGCAGGAGACTCCTCTCATCTGGGTTTCCTGGGGGCAGGGATATCTCCTATACAGCAGCAGGCAGGATAGCAAGGACTCATCCCCCATGGTGGAAGACCACTTTCACCTGGGTGTCGGGGGAGCTCCTATCCTGCTGTAGCCATGGTAGATAGGACTGGCTCCTCCAGACAAGAGACCCATCACACCAGATTGGGGGGGGGGGTAGTTCATATACCTCTGCAGCCAAGGAAGAGGGGACTCACCACTCTAGGCCAGAGACCCTCCCACCTGGGTGTATGGGGCAGCTCCTATACCACTGCAGCCAGGGTAGAGGGGACTCACTTCTCCAGGCCAGAGATCCTCCCTTCTGGGTGTCAGGGGAGTGGCTTTACTGCCACAGCCAGTGTAGTGGGAACTCATGACTTTAGGCGGGGGACCCCTCCCACCTGGTGTCAGGGAAAACTAGTATACAACTTCAGCCAGGGAAAAGGGGACTCACCCCTTCAGGCTGGAGTTCCCTCCCACCTGGGTGTCACAGGGAGCTTGTATACCACCTTAGCCAGGGTAGAAGTGACTTGCACTTCCAGGCAGGAGGCCTCTCCATCCTGGGTGTCTGGGAGCTTCTATATTGCATTACCCAGGGTGGAGGGTGCTCCTCCATGTAGAACACCCCTCCCATCTTGCTATGGGGGGGACTCCTATGCTGCTGCAGCTTGAAGAGAGGAGCCTCACCCCACTAGGTTTGAGACTCCTAAACACTGGTTTTCAGAGAATCAAATATATCGGTGGAGGCAGGGAAGAGGGGACTTGACATTCCAGGCAACAGACCCCTCCCACCTCTGTGTGTATGGGGGGAGCTCTTACAACACTACACCCCTGGTAGTGAGAACTCCCCCCCCCAGACAGGAAATTCCCCCCACCTTGGTCTCTTTGGGCACTTGTATATCACCTTAGCCAGGGTAGAGAAGACTCCCCATTTCATGTGAGAGACCCCTTCCCACCAAGTTGTGAGGGGGGAGCTCTTATATCATTGAAGCCAGGGTATAGGGTGTATGCCACTCCAGTTGGGAGATCCACCCCACCTGGCAGTTAAAGGGATCTCTTATACAGCTGCAGACAGGGTACAGGGGACTCACCCCTCCATGCTGGTGACGCCTCTTACCTGGGTGTTGGAAGAATCTAGTATACCTCTGCTACCAATGTAGAGGAAACTTGTCCCTTTAGGCTCGAGGCCCTTCCCACCTGGGTGTCAGGGTGGGGGAGCTCTTATACCACTGTAGCCAGGGTAGTGGTGACTTGCTCCCCAGACAGGAAACACCTCCTACCAGGGTGTAGCAGGGAGCTTGTATATCACCTTAGCTTGGGTAGAGAAGACTCAACTATCCAGGCAGGAGACCCCTGCCACAAGGGTTCAGGGGGAGCTTCTATACTATAGCAGCTAGGGTAGAGGGGAATCGCCCCTCCAGGCGGGAGACCCCTCCCACCTGGGTGTTGCAGGGAGCTTGTATACAAAGTTGGCCAGGGTAGAGGAGACTGAGTGTGTGAGTCACCATTACCCTGGCTGTGGATGTTTGGAGTTCCCCCCAACACCCAGCTGTGAGGGGTCACCTGTCTATAGTGATGAGTGCCCTGTACCCTGGCTACAGTGGTATAGGAGCTTCCCCTGAAACCCAGGTGGGTGGGGTCTCTCACGTGGAAGAGGGAGTCCCCTCTACTCTGGTTGCTGGGTTCTAAGGGCTCCCTGGACACCCAGGTGGGAGTGGTCTCCCATCTGAAAGGGCAAGTCCCCTTTCTCCTGGCAACTGCAGTATATGTGGAGAAAGGGGAGTAAGGGGAATGGGTGGAACTGGGAGAGGAGCACTCAATGCCTAGGTTCACTGCAAGGTGTCAGGATTGAGGGGCAGGCCCCAGGATGAAGGAGGCCAAAGCCCCCAGTCAAGGGGCACTGCTACCTTTTACCAAAGGAAGCCCGGAGGCCCAAACATACCATTTCGATCCCCTGGTTCTGCTGAGTATCCTGGGAAAGGGATATGGAAAAGGAACCCAGCAGGGACAAGGACAACAGGAGGGCCAAAAGAGGGCACAGCATGAAGTTCTGGAATAATAGGGTTTGTGGGGTGGGGGCCAGGACTGCAAAATAAGAGTCCAGGCTCGGGACCTAGAGGCGGGCTCAGGCTAGGAGAGAGCAGGGAAAGGTGGGGACAGGAAGGCAGGGGTGGCACTAGGATTGTGAGATGCTTTGAAGCCAAAGGGAGCAAGGAAGGGCTGCCAGCAATGCCCGCAGTTCATGCCCAGGGAAGCATGGAGCAAGAAGTACCCCCAGAGGCTAAAAAGATGAGCCAGTCCAGGGAATGGAAAGCCAAGGGCCAGTGTTATGGCAGGGGGCTCAGGACAGTGGTCAGGGCTGGTGTAGGAAGGCTGGGATCGAGCAGGGGGGAGGCAGGCTCAAGACCCTGTGACACTGCAGGGTGTCAGGGATCCTGGTGCTGCCCCAAGGGCCTAGAGAGAGCAAGTAGCCCAGTTGAGGCTCAGGGTTCTTTTTCCCATAAGGCACCCTGGCACAGATGAGGATTTAGGGCCAGGGTCCAGGCTAAAGGGCCTGGCAAGGGACAGGGGCAAGGAGAAGTGAAATGTGAGGGCATAATGGGGGGTTGTGGTTGGTGCAGAGAGGGGAAGGAGCCAGGACCCAATCAAGGAGCTGAGGTGAGGGACTGACTCCAACAAAAGTTATTAGAGACCCAATGATCAGGAGGCCCCTGATCCAGGAAAAACCGCTAAGGGAAGGAGAGGTAGGATTAGCACTAGGATGAGAAGACAGAGGGCTGCACAAGGGACACACAAGGCAACAAGCTAGGGTGCCAAATAAAGGGGCGCCCAGGTCAGAAATGACAGGAAAAGACACCACAGAAAGGAACACAACCTGAGTAACAGATTAAGGAGCTCGGGCTGGCATCCAGGACGAAGGGTCAGGTAGAGAAAGGGCTGGGTTGGCTTAGGGGCAGCTTGCAAGGCTAGAGGCCAGGAGAGGGAAGGCAGGGGATCACCTAGGGCAGATCATCACTAGGCCCATGTCCACTGCCAGTTGTCAAATTTGGGCGGCAAAGAGGGCCTAGATGAGGCAGGGCTTTGTTTCCCATAGGGATCTGTCAGGATGGAGAAGAAGGGCCAGGGCAGAGAGAGTTCAAAGTCTCAGGCAAGGGGCACAGCTACGTTTTCCCAAATGGAGCCCACAGAGCCAAACACCCAGTCCCAGTCCCCTGGACCTGGTGAACATCCTGGGAAAGGGATAATAAAAAGGGGCCCAGCAGGGATAGGGACAACAGGGGGGATGAAGGAGGATACACAGTGAAATGCCAGAGGAAGTGTTTTGATGGGATGTGGGCCAGGATTCCGAAAGGAGCGCATGCTAGGGATCAACAGGAGGGCCTAGACCAGGAAAGGGCAGTGAAGGGCAGGGCCAGACAGGGGAGCAGCAGTAGGGCTCTGAGGTTCAGGGAAGCCAAGGGAAGCAGGGTACTGGCCATAGTGAGGACCGCAGTTCAAGCCCAGGGATCCACGGAATAAGAAGGGCCCCCAGAGGCTCAAATGAGGAGGCAGGCCAGGGAATGGAGAGCCAAGGGCCAAATTTGGGCAGGGAGCTCAGGACAGTGGGCAAGACTTTGGAGGAATGGCAGGGGATCCAGCAGGGGGCAGGCAGGCTCCTGGCCCAGGGCCACTGCCAGGTGTCAGGGTTTCAGTTGCAGAACCAAAGGCCCAGAGAGAGCAAAGGGCCCAGGCAAGGGGCAGGACTCAGTTTCTCATAAGGCACCTTGGCCCAGATGAGAATCCAGGGATAGGGACCTGGCAAAGGAGGCCTGGCAAGTGAAGGCACAGGAGGAGGGTGATGGGCAGGCATGGCGAAGGGTCTTGGTGGGTTCATTGGGGAGAAAGATCCAGGACCCAAACTAGGCACCCAGGCAAAGAATCCACTTGAGTGATCATGGATGAAGGATGCAAGGAGCAAGTGACCTTTAAGAGTCAGGGGAAAGCACAAGGGGAAAGGGAGGGAGGGCTTTGCAAGGAGCAGGAGACAGAGGAAAGTGCAACAGGCACCTATGGAACACACTTCCAAGCATGGGGCTCCCAGATAAGATCCAACAGGAAGAGACTCCATCCTATGACACGAGACCTGAGGAATTCTGTCAGGGGATCATGGGAGCACTCAGGCCTGGGTACTGAAGCTCAAAGTTTCAGGGTTAGGGAGGGCTGGGTTGGGGTAGGGACAGCATGAAAGGCGATAGGTCAGGGGAGAGAAGGAATGGGATCCCTCAAGGCTGGTTTGGAGCAAGTCACATTTAATTGCCAAGTCTCAAGATTCAGACAGCAAAGAGGACTCAGGCAAGAGGCAGGCTTAATTTACCTTAGGGAAACTTAAGGGCACAGAGGCCAGCCAATTTGGCTCCTCTGCCCGGGTGAGTACATCCTCAGAGAGGGACCTGGACCAAAGGAGGGTCAAAAGAGGGAACTGTGTGGAGACACCTGGCGTACGGAGGTTGTGGAGGTGGTCGGTTGGCAGCCAGGACTCATTACAGGATTCCAGGCTAAGGAGAAGAAGTGAAAGTGAAGGGTCTCGGCAGTGCCAGGATACCATAGCACCAGTGGAACAGAGGGGAGGCACAGAATAGGGCCTGTATAAAGAGGCCTAACAATAAGGGAAGGGAAAAAGTCATTGAGAAGGGCAGCCAGGGGATGAAGCAAAAAACAGAGCCCAGTAATGGAGAGCCAAGTGCTAGAACTTGGGGTTGGATGAATGAAAAGGGACATGGATGGGAAGGTGAGAGAGGGGAGAAAGAGTATCCAGTGGTACAGGGGTAGAAAGGCTGAAGGCCCAGATACACTCAAGGGTGTCAGGGTTCTGGAGCGTTGCACGAGATTAGGGAGGCCAATGTTCACAGGTAAGAGGCAGGGCTACGTTGTTCCAAATGAAGCCCGCAGGGGCAAGAGGCCAGGTCAAGTCCCTTGGCCCTTTTGAGAATCCTAGGCAGAGGATCAGGAGAGGGGGTGTGGCAGAGACAGAAACTACAGGAGGGCCAAAGGAGGACACAGCATATAGGGCTGCAGAATGGGTGTGAGTGGGGTGTGTTCCAGGACCCCAGCAAGGAGCCTAGTTAAGGGACATAGTGGAGGGCACAGGCCTAGTGGAGAGCAGAAAGGCCAGAGCCAGGAAGGTGGAGCTGTACTGTCGTACTGCAGTACAGGGAAGCCAAGGGGAGCAGGGAAGTGACCCCAGTGAAGGGCTCTCAGACAAAGCCCAGAAAATCACAGAGGAAGAACTGACACCAGAGGCTAAAGTGAGGAACCGGCCAGGGAACTGAGAGTGAATGGCCAGGGATTGGACAAGGGTCTCAGAACACTATACAAGATTTGGGAGGTAAGCCAGGGGATCCATCAAGGGGCTGTGAGTGTTCAAAAAAATGGATAAAGAGCCCCTATGTCCAAGCGATCTTTTTGCTCTGAACCACTTCTGCTCTCTGCACCTCTTGCAAACCTCAAGAATTTTTTTCTAGTTTGCAAACCAATCCCCACAACCACGGTTCCCCAATATTGCTCCCCCTGATTCTCCCTACCCTGTGCTGCTGGAATGGGTTCTGCAGCACCCCCCCCACTTTTGCATATCAGGTATCCCCTCAGAGTACCCTCTTTGCACCCCCATCCTTTGTTCAAGGTCCCTCTCTGAGGATGTACTTTACTGGGGCAGAGGAGCAAAATTGGCTTGCCTCTTCGCTCTGAATGCACGCTATGGGAAACACAGCCCTGGCCCTCACCTGGGCCCCTTGCCCTCCGTGGGTGCTTGGTCCAGCATCAGGAACCCTGAAACCTGGAGGTGGCCCTGGGCCTGGAGCCTGACTTACCCCTGCTGGATTCCCTGCCTTCCTTCACAAATATAATCCACTGTCTTGAGCCCCATGCACAAGCCCTGAGCTTTGGCTCTCAGTTCCCTGCCTGGCTTCTCGCTTGAGACTCTGGTGACCCTTCTTGCTCACTGCTTTTCTGGGCATTGTTGGAGGGCCACTTGCTGGGACGCTTCCCTGCTCACCTTGGCATTCTGGACTGTAGTACCCTAGTGAAGCCCTGCCTTCCCAGCCTGGTATTCCATGCTCTCCCCTGACCTGTGCCCTATTCTAGGTCCCTTGCCTGGACTCCTTGCTGGGGTCCTGGACCCCACCCCATCCACAACCATCCTGCAGCCCTTCAGGCTGTGCCCTGCTTTGGCACTCCTTTCCTTTCTGTCTCTGCGATTCCCGCTTTTCCAATCCCCTTCCCAGGATGCTCACCAGGCCAGGTGAATTGATTTGGCCTCTTGGCCATGGGGGCTCCTTTTGGAAAACATAGCCCTACCCCTTGCCTGGGCTCTTTGGCCTCCCTGAGCTGGGGTCCTGCTCCAGAGCCCTGAAACACTTTGTGGATCTGAGTCTTGAGCTGTTCTCCACTTGTGCCACCGACTCCACTTTCTCCCCTCCCTCTGCTCCCCATCCATGTTTCTTTTTATTCACCCAGGGCCAGGTGCTAGCACTTGGTTCTCCATTACTGGGCTCAGCTCTTTTCTTGAGACCCTGAGACATTCTGTTCTCCCCCTTCTTGAGGACCTTTCCCTGTCTCTTGGTTTCAGGCCCCTGTTGCCTGCCTCCTCCTGTGCCTCCCCTCTGATCCCCTCATTCTGTGTCATGCTGGCACTGCCTGAACCCTCCGCTCCCCCTGCTTCTCTCTACCCTGAGCCCAACAGCCCACACCCCCCACTTCCTCACACCAAATATCCACTCACACTATCTCTTTGGCCCACCTCCTTTGTTCCAGGTCTCTCTCTGAGGATCTACTCACCTGAGGCAGAGGAGCGGTATTGGCTCGCTTCTGTGCCCTGAATGTTCCCTGTGGGAAACAGAGCCCTGCCACTCACCTGAGTCTCCCTCAAAGCCTGAACCTTGAGGCCTGGCAGTTAACATGAACTTGTTCCAACCCAGCCCTAAGAGATCCCTTCCCATCACTCTGGCCTTCTATGCTTCCCCTACTGCAACCCAGCCCTCACTAACACTGAAATATTTTTCTCCAGTCCCTGGGCCTGGGAGTTCAACTGAGCCTCTGACCACGTTCCTCTGAGCCCCTGACTGCGTTCCTCATGGCCCTTGGCATAGCAAGGAGTCTCTTTGTCTTGGGTGTGAAATGGGGGCCCCTTGCTTGGGCCTGCCAGTGGGCTCCCCTAGGTGCCCATTGGCTTCTTATGGTCCTCGAGCAACACCTTCCTCACCTTCCCATTGTGCATTTTTCTGGTGTTTGCAGGTCACCTGCTCCTTGAATCCCCCATCACCATTGATCATGTGCTTCTTTGACTGTGTGCCTGACTTGGGCCTTGGTTCTTGCCCTTAAGTGCATTCAAACTCACCCCCTGCTATGTCCTCCCATTGCACTCCATCTGGCCCTCTTTCTTTTCCTGGTTCTCCTTTGCCAGGACCATGACCCTAGATTCTCATCTGATCCAGGGCACCTTATAGGAAACCATGCCTTGCACATTGCCTGGGCCCCTTGCTCTCCCTGGGTGTTTTGTCTGGCACCAGGCCCTGAAACCTGAAGTGGTCCTAAGACTGCAGCCTGACTCTCCCCTGCTGGATTCCCTGGCTTCCTTCCAAATATTATCCACTGTCCTGATTGACCTGCACAAGCTCTTGGCCTTGGTTCTCCATTCCCTGGCCTGCCTCGTCTCTTGAGCCTCTGGTGGCCTTCTTGCTGACTGCATTTCTGGGTATTGACTGAGGGCTCCTCGCTGGATTTGCTTTTCAACTTCCCTTGGCTTCTCTGTACTGCAGTACCCTAATGCATCCCTGCTTTCCCAGCCCAGCGTTCCCTGCTCTCCCCTGGCCTGGGCCCTCTTCTAGGTTCCTTGCCTGGTCTACTTGCTGGGATCTCAACCCCCACCCCACCTTCACCCATCCTGTGGACCACCAGGCTGTGCCCTCCTTTAGCCCTCCTATCCTTTCTGTCTCTGCCATACCCACTTTCTTGATCTCCTAACTAGGATGTCCCTCCACCCCAGGCCAGGCAACTTGATTTGGCCTTTTGGCCCTGGGGACTCCTTTTGGAAAACATAGCCCTGCCATTTGCCTGGGCCCTTTGGACTCCCTCAGTCAGGTGCCTGCTCCTGAGCCCTGAAACACTTTGTGAATCTGAGCCTTGAACCATTTTCCCCCTGTGCCACTGACTCCACTTTATCCCCTCCACTACTCCCCTTCCATGTTTCATTTCATTCACCCAGGCTCCAGGTGCTAGCACTTGGCTCTCCATTACTGGGCCCTGCTCCTTGCTTGAGACCCTGGCTACACTTCTTGAGGACCTTTCCATGGCTGATGGTTTCAGGCCCCTGTAGCCTGGCCATCTTGTGCCTGCTCTCTGATCCCCTCATGCTGTGGTATCCTGGCACTGCCTGGAATCTCCTCTCCCCCTGCTTCTCCCTACCCTGTGCTGCTGGAATGAGTCCTCCACTTCTGCACACCAGGTATCCCCTCACAGTACCCTCTTTGCCCCCCCTTCTTTGGTCCAGATCCCTCTCTGAGGATCTGCTCATCTGTGGCAGAGTAGCGGAATTGGCTCACCTCTGTGCCCTAAATGCTTCCTATAAGAAACACAACCATGCCACTAACCTGAGTCCCTCTCCCTGCATGAAACTTGAGGCTTGACAGTTAACATGAACAAGGTCCAACCCAGCTCTGAGGGACACCCTCCCTTCCCTCTGGCCTTCCATGCTGCCCCGCCCACAACCTATCCTTCCCTAACCCTGACACTGTGCTCTCGCTTATGGGCCTGGGCTTTTGCCTGAGCCCCTGACCACATTTCTCATGGTCCTTGGCATACCAAAGAGTCTCTTTATCTTGGCTCTGACCTGGGGCTCCTTCCTTGCGCCTGAGAGCAGCCTTCCCTAGGTGCCCATTGGCTTATCCTGTTCCTCAGACAGCCCCTTCCTCCCCATCCCCTTGAGCCTTTTTCTAGCACTTGCAGTTCTCCAGCTCCTTGGGTTCCCCATCACATTGAACACGTAGGTGCCTTGCCTTGGCGCTTGACTTGGGTCCTGATTCTTGCCC
Source organism: Callospermophilus lateralis (assembly GCF_048772815.1). Lineage (NCBI taxonomy): Eukaryota > Metazoa > Chordata > Mammalia > Rodentia > Sciuridae > Callospermophilus > Callospermophilus lateralis. The sequence continues at coordinate 65,553,015 of NC_135315.1, forward strand.
CCATGCATACCCACCCCAATCTCCTTGTGTTCCCTCCCATTGCCATCCTTCTAGCCCACTTCCTTTTCCTGGCCTCCTTTACAGGACCGTGGCTGTAGGTTCTCATCTGATGCAGGGCGCCTTATGGGAAACAATGCTCTGGCACTTACCTGGGCCCCTTGCTCTCCCTGAGTTATTGGTCTGGCACCAGGAACCCTAAACCTGGAAGTGGCCCTGGGCCTGGAACCTGACTGCCCCCTTCTGGATGCCCTGCCATCCTTCCCAAATGTAATTAACTGTTTTGAACCCCCTGTCAAAGCTCTGGTCCTTGCCTCTTCGTTCCCTGGCCTGGCATCTGGCTTGAGCCTCTGGTGGCCCTTCTTGCTCACTGCTTTCTGGGCATTGTCTGAGGTCCTCTTGCTGGGGCTTCTTCCATGCTTGCCTTGGTATTTCTGGACTGCAATACCCTAGTACAGTCCTACCTTCCTGGCCCGGTGTTCCCTGCTCTCCCTTGGCCTAGACCCTCTTCTAGGCCCCTTGCCAGGGCTCCTTGCTGGGGTCACAGCCCCCACCCCACCCATACCCATCTTGCAGCCCTCAGCCTGTGCCCTGCTTCAGCCCTCCTGTCCTTTCTGTCCCTGCCACGCCTGCCTTCCTGATTCGCTTCCCAGGATGCTCACCTGGGCCAGGTGACTTGATTTGACCTCTTGGCCCTGCGGGATCCCTTTGGAAAATGTAGCCCTGCCACGTGCCTGAACCCTTTGGCCTCCCTCATCTGGGGCCCTTCTCCCAACCCCTGACACCCTGCAGTAGATCTGGGCCTTGACATGTTCTCCCCCTGTGCCACCGACTCCACTTTCTTTCCTCCCTCTGCTCCACCTTCATGTTTTTTTTTTATTCACTAGGGAATTTGCCTCTCCATTATAGAGCCCAGTTCCTTGCTTGAGACCCTGAGCCATTCTCCTGCTTCATGAGGACCCTTTCCCTGTCCTTTGGTTTCAGGCCCCTGTTGCCTGACCCTCCTGTGTCTCCCCTCTGATCTCCCATATGTGGTATGCCCAGACCCTCTGCTCCCCCTGCTTCTCCCTACCCTGTGCTGCTGGAATGGGTCATTCAGCCCACCCACACTCACTTCTGCACACCAGGCATCACCTCACAGTACCCTCTTCTGCCCTCCTTCCTTTGGTCCAGGTCTCTCTCTGAGGATCTACTCACATAAGGCAGAGGAGAAGAATTGGCTCGCCTCTGATCCCTGAATGCTCCCTATGGGAAACACAGCCCTGCCACTCACATGAGTCCCCCTCACTGCCTGCACCTTGAGGCCTGGCAGTTAACATGGCCTTGTTCTCACCCAGCCCTGAGGGATCCTCTAACTTCCCTCTTGCCTTCTATGCTGCCCCTCCTGCAACCTAGCCCTGCCTAACCCTGACCCTTTGTGCTCTGGTCCCTGGGCCTGGGCGTTTGCCTGAGCCCCTGACCATGTTCCTCATGGCCCTTGACAAAGCAAGGAGTCTTTTTTTGTTGGGTCTGATGTGGGTGCCCGTTACGTGGGTCCTCCAGCAGGCTCCCCCAAGTGCCCCTTTGTTTCTCTTAGTCCTCATGCAGGCACTTACTTCGCTTCCTCTTGCACCTTTCCCTGGCACTACTAGGTCTCCTGCTCTTGGGTCCCCCATCACCATTGATGAGGTGGGTCCCTTAACTGGGTGCCTGGCTTGGGTTCGGGATCTCATTCCTATGCGCACCCACCCCGACCCACTTGCATGTCTTTTCAATGCCCTCCTTTTGGCCCCCTTCCTTTTCCTAGACTCCTTGGCCAGGACCCTGATGGTAGGTGCTCTTCTGATCCAGGGTGCCTTATGGGATACAATGCCCTGGTCCTCGCCTGGGCCCCTTGCTCTCCCTGGGTTCTTGGTCCTACACTAGGAACCCTGAAACCTGGAGGTGGCCCTGGGCCTGGAGCCAGACTTCCTGGCTAGATCCCCTGCCTTCCTTCCCACATGTAATACACTATCCTGAGCCTAGTGCCCAAGCCCTGACCCTTGGCTCTCTGTTCCCTGGCCTGGCTTCTTGCTAGAGCTTCTAGTGACCCTTCTTGCTCACCGCTTTACTGGGTATTGTCTGAGGACTCCTTGCTGGGGCTGCTTCCCAGCTCCCCTAGGCATTCCTGGACTGCAGTACCCTAGTGCAGCCCAGCTTTCCTGGCCCGGAGTTCCCTGCTCTCCCCTGGCCTGGGCCCTCTTCTAGGTTCCTTGCCTGGGCTCCTTGCTGGGGCCTCAGGCCCTACACAACCCACACCTATCCTGTGGCCTTTGAGGCTGTGCCCTGCTTCAACCCTCCTGTCCTTTCTGTCTTTGGCACACCTGCTTTCCTCATCCCCTTCCCAGGATGCTCACCCAGACCAGGCAACTTGATTTGGCCTCTTGGCTCTGGGGGAACCCTTTGGAAAACGTAGCCCTGCCTCTTGCCTGAGTCCTTTGCCACCCTCAGCGGGGCCCTGATCCTGACCCCTGACACCTTGCACTGAATCTGGGCCTTGACCTCTTCTCCCTCTGTGCCACAGACTTCACTTTCTCCTCTCCCATTACTCTCACTTCACATTTCATTTTATTCACTCAGGCCCAGGTGCTGGACTTGACTCTCCATTACTGGGCCGGGCTCCTTGCTTGAGCCCCTGACCCCCCTTCTCAAGTACCCTGTCCCTGTTTCTTGGTTTCAGGCCCCTTTTGCTAGCCCCCTCCTTTGCCTCTCCTCTGTTCCCTTATGCTGTGAAACCCTGGCACTGCCTGGAGCCTCTGCTAGCCCTGCTATGCTCTAGCCTAGGCTCCTCAAATGGGTCCTGCATCCACCCGATCCCCCCAACCTTCTCATGCCAGGAGGTATTCCCTCACAGTGCCCTCTTTAGCCCCTCATTGGTCCAGGTCCCTCTTTTAGCATCTACTCACCTGGGGCAGAGGAGCAGAGTTGGATGATCTGTGCACCCTGAATGGTCCCTCTGGGAATCACAGCCCTGCCAGTTACCTGAATTCCTTTCACTGCCTATACCTTGAATCCTGGCAGTTAACAAGGGACTTGCTGCAACCCAGCCCTGAGCAATGTACTCCCTTTTCTCCCCTGCCTTCTGGCCTTGCATGCTGCCTGTACCCAATCCCAGCCTTCTGTAACCCAGATCCTTGGAGCTCCTATCCCTGACTTGTGTGCTCCCTTGAGCCCCTGAACGCTTTCCTCATGTACCTTCACAGAGTCTGGAGTCTCTTCATGTTGGGTCTGATCTGGGGCCCCCTTGTTTGGTCCTGCCAAAGGCCTCCCCTATGTGTCCCTTGAGCTTCCCTCTGTATCATGATCCTCATGCAGCTCATCCTCCCTATATCTTAGAGAATTTCCCTGGTGCTCATGAGTCTCCTGCTCCTTGGGTCCCTCGTCCTAGGTTGGTCTGGTGGGTATCTTGTTGGAGCACCTGGCTACCATACTGGCTCTGCACCCACCACTCACCCACCACGACCCCTGGGCTTGCCCTCCCATATCCCTGCTTCTTGCCCCCTTCCATTGCCATGACTCCTTTGCCAGGACCCTCACTATGGATTCTCATTTGGGCAGAGTGCCTTATGAGAAACACAGCCCTGCCTCTTGCCTGACCCACTTACTCTTTCTGGGTAGTTGCTCCTCCACCAGGAACTCTGACACCTGGTAATGGCGCTAGGTCTGGAGCCTGACTGCTCCCTGTTGGATCTCCTGCCTTCCCTCCCAAGTCTTGTCCACTGTCCTAAGCCCCCTGCAAAATCCCTGGCCCTTGGCATTTCATTTCCTTGCCTGGCTCCTCGCTTGAGCCTCTGGTGGCCCTCATTATTCCTTTCTTTTGTGGGCTTTTTCTGAGGGCAACTCACTGGGACTGCATCTCTCCTCCCCTTGGCTTCCCTGTAATCCAGTAGCCTATTGCAGTCATGCCTTACTGGCTTTGCCCTTCCCTGCTCTGCCCTTACCTGGACCCTCCTCTAGGTCCCTTGTCTTAGATCCTCAACACACCCAGATCTGTCCTGCGGCCATTAAAGCTGTGCTCTCCTTTGTCCCTCTTGTCATTTCTGTCTCTCCCACGCCCACTTTCCTGATCCCCTTCCCAGGATGCTCATCAGGCCAGGTACATGACCTGCCCTTGTGGCCCTGTGGCTTCCTTTTGGAAAAATGTAGCCCTGTTCCTTGTCTGGGCCCTTTGATTTCCCTCAGCCTGTGATCTGATACCCAATCCTGACATCCTGCAATGGACCTGGGCCTTCAGCCTTCCTCTCCCTGTGCCACCTGCTCTGATTTCTCGCCTCCATCCCCTCTCCATTCACATCTTTTTTAATTCATGATGTGCCAGGTGCTAACACTTGGCTCTCCATTACTGTGCATAGCTCCTTTCTTGAGCCCCTGGCTGCCTTTCTGGAGGACCCTTTCTCTTCCCTTGTATTCAGGCCTCTTTTTATAGCCCGTTCTGTGCCTCCCCTCTGTTCCACTGCTGCTATGGTATCCTGGCACTTCTGGGCCCTTTCACTTTCCCTGCTTTTCCCCAGCATGGGCTCCTCAAATGGGTTCAGCCTGCCATTTGACTACCTCCACTACCTCCATACACAAGACATTCCCTCACAGTGGCCTCTTTTGACTCTCCTTTGGTCCAGATCCCTCTCTGAGTATAAAGTCACCTGGGAAGTGGAGCCAAATTGGCTGGCCTCTTCAAACTTAAGACTCCCTATGGGAAATACAGTCCTGCCTCTTGCCTGAGTGCCCTTTGCTGTCTGAATTTTGAGGCCTGACAGTTAATATGTGATTTGCTTCAACCCAACCCTGAGAGATCCACTCCCTTCCCTCCCATGCCTTCTGGTCTTGCATGCTGCCCCTAACCCCAAGCCAGCCCTACATAACTCTGACCCTTTGCGCTTCAGTCCTCAATCCTGGCACTAACATGAGTCACTGACAGGGTTCCTCAGAATCCTACTGTCACCCACATGCCCAGCCCCACCCTTCCCTGCCCTTTTCTGACCTGGGACCTCCTGTTGGTCCCTAGCATGGGCTCCTTTCTGCAGACCTGGCCTACACCCCATCAGTACCTTTCCTCTGGCTTTTCATACTGTAGAATCTTTCATCCCTCCTGTTGTCACTGTTCCTGCTGGGATCCTTTTCAAGATTACTTTCTCAGGATGCTCACCACATCCATGGGAATGGAACTGGGCATTTGGCCTTGTGGGCTTCCTTTGGGAAAACATAGCTGTGCCTCTTGCCTGGGACTTTGTACTCTCTCTGCTCAGGCCCTACTCTCAATCCTGACACCCAGCAGTGAAACTCGGCCCTGAACCCTCCTCTCCCTGTGCCACCCACTACCCTTGCTCCCCTTTCTCCTCTCCCCAGACCTATGTGTTTTCATAAGACCCAGGACATGGTCCTGGCACTTGGCTCCCCATTTTGGGGCCTGGCTCCTTGCTGGAGCCCCCAGTTGCCCTTCTTGGGGACCCGGTCCCCGTTCCTTGATTTCAGGCCCCTTGTTGGTCCCCCACCTGTTCCTCCCCTCTGTTCCCCTTGAACTGAGGTATTTTGTCATTTCCAGGAACCTTCCCTGCACCAGATTCTCTTTAGCCTCATCTCCTCCATTAGTTGCTGGCTCCCCACCACACCACCCCCCAATCCCAGACCAAAGGTATCCTTCACATTGTCATCTTTTGGTCCTGGTCTCTTTCTAAGGATCTACTCACCTGGGGCAGAGGAGTGGAATTTGCTGGCCTCTGGCCTCTGAAGGATTTCAATGGGCAAAACAGCCCTGACCCTCACCTGGGCCCTCTTTGCTATCCAAACTTGACAACTGGCAGTAGACTTGGGCCTAGTGAAGACCTTGCCCTGGGCGATCCCCTCCCTTCTCTCACCTGCCCTCTAGCCTTGAAAGCTGCCCCTAAACCAACCCAGACCTTCCTCACCCTGACCCTTCGTCCTTCAGTTCCCTGGCCTGGCTGCAAGCCTGAGATCCTTACTGCATTTCTTGGGTTGTGTTGCTTTCTTTGCTGTCTCTTCCTGTCGTGTCTGACCTGGGTGCCCCTTTATATGGCTCCCAAACTCATTTCTCTCTCTGCCATTTGTGCAGATCACTGTCTACTCATAAAAGCACTGATCCTACCTCTCCTTTCCCTACTGCTCTTTCCTGGAGAAGGGGACTCCTGCTCTTTGGTTCCCTGATAACTTTTGTTGGGTTCAGTTCCTTATCTTGGCTCCTTGATTGGGTCCTGACACTTGCCCTTCTCTGCACTCACCAGGATCCCCCACTGTGCCCTCACATTGCACTTCTCCTGGCCCCTGTTCCTTGCCAGGACCTTTGGCCTGGTACCAGGCCCTTGATCCTCACCTTGGTCAGAACACCTTATGGGAAACAGAACCCTGATCCTTGACTTGGCTTCTTGGTCCCCCTAGGCCCTTGGGGCAGCACCAGGAATCCTGACACCTGGCAGTGGTGCTGGGCCTTGAGCCTGCCTCCCCCTTGCTGGATCCCCTGCCTTCCCTCCCCAGCCCTGTCCACTTTCTTGAGCCCCCTGCCTAAGTGCTCACCCTTGGCTCTCCATTCTCTGGACTGGCTCCTCTCTTGAGTCTCTGGGGGTCCTTCTTGCTCCTTGCTTCCCTGGGCTTGAACTGTGGGTCTCATGGGGCCGCTTCCCCACTCCCCTTGTCTTCCTTGCATCTCACAACCCTAGTTCAGCTCCTGCCTGCTGAGACCCACCCTTCCCTGCACTCCCCCAGCCTGGACCGTCCTCTAGGACCCTAGCCTGGGTTCTGACTTGCACCCCACTAATCTCCTTCTTCCCGCACTTTATACTGTTCCCTCTTTTGGCCCTCCTGTTGTCCATATCCCTGTTGCAATCCTTTTCCAGATCCCTTTCCCAGGATGCTGATCTAAGCCAGGGAATGGAACTGGGATGTTTTTCCCTGTGGTCTTCTTTTGAGAAAAGGAGGCATTACCCATTTTCTGGGGGCTTTGGCCTCCTTCAGCCTGGGTCTTGCTCCTCAATCCTGATACCCTGCAGTGAATCTGGGCTATGAGCCCTCCTCTCCCTGAACCACCCATTCCACTTACTCCCTTTTCTTCCCATATAATGCCACATCCAGGAGAGAGGGGACTCAACCTTCCAGATGGAAGGCCACTCCCACCTGTTTTTCAGGGAGCTCCTATAGCCCAGCAGCTAGGGTAGATGGACTCTCTCCTTTATTCGGGAGATCCCCTCCCACCTGGGTTTTAGGGGGAGCTTATATAGTACTGCAGCCAAGGTACAGGGCACTCGCCCCTATAGGTGGAAGACTCCTCAAACCTGGGTTTTGGGGGAGAACTCCAAACAGCCACAGCCAGGGTAGAGGTGACTCACCACTCCAGGTGGGAGAATCCACCCACCTGGGTTAAGCTGGGAGCTCATACCACCACAGCCAGGGTAGAGTGGATTTGCACCTCCAGTCAGCTCTACCCTGGCTAACTTGGTATACAAGATCCCTGTAAAACTCAGGTGGGAGGGGTCTCCTTCATGGAGGGATGAGAACCCTCTACCCTAGCTAGGACTGTATAGAACCCCCCCAGCAGACACCTAATTGTGAGGGGTCTTCCACCTGGAGTGGCGATTCACATCTACCCTGGCTGCTGTGGTACAAGAGCTCTCCCTGACACCCTGGAGGGAGGGGTCTCCTACCTGGAGGGGTGAGTTTTCTCCACCCTGGCTAAGGTGGTATACAAGCTCCCAGCGAGACCCAGTTGGGAAGGGTTTCCTGTCTAGAGGAGCAAGTTCCCACTACCCTGGCTGCAGTGGTTTAAGAGCTCTCCCACCTTGACACCCTGGTGGGAGGGGTCTCCTGCCTGGAGGAGCTAGCAACTCTTCACCCTGGCTAATGCAGTATTCAAGCTCCAGGCCCAGGAGTTAGGGATCTTTCGACTGGAGGTGAGAATTCACCTCTACCCTGGCTAAGGTGGTCTACAAGCTCCCTGAGACATGCAGGTTGGAGGGGTCTCTGACTGGATGGGCGAGTTTTTGGTACCCTGGTGGCTGCAGTATAGGAGCTTTCCTTGACACCCAGATGGGAGAGATCTCCCATCTGGAAGGGCAAGTCTGCTCTGCCTTGCTAAGGTAGTATACAAGCTTCACAGGACACCCAGGTGGGAGGGTTCTTCTGCCTGGAGGGGCGAGTCCTCTCTATCGTGGCTCTAGCAGTATAAGAGCTCCCCCCAGACACCAAGGTGGGAGGGGTCTCCCACCTGGTTGGGAGAGTCCACTGTACACTGTCTTCTGTGGTATAGGAATGCCCCCCATACCCAGGTGGAAGGGCTCTCTTGCCTGGAGGGGCAAGCACCTTTATCATGGTTGCATAGGTATAGGAGCTCCCCGCAAAACGCAGGTGGGAGAGGTCTCCCACCTGGAGGGGTGAGTCAACTGGAACCTGCCTGAAGTGGTATATGAGCTCCCCCCTTACACCCAGTTGGGAGGGTTGTCCCACCTAGAGGAGCAATTAGCCTCTACCTTGGACACCGAAGTTGGAGGGGTCTCACACATGGAGGGGCGTGTTCCTTCTAACCTGGCTTGGGCAGAATATGAGCCTCCCCACCCTAAACCTAGGTGGGAGAGGTCTCTGGCTTGGAGGGGTGGATCCACTCTACACTGGCTGTGGCAGTATATGAGCTCCCCCCAACAACCAGGTGGGATGGGTCACCCGAGTGGAGGGGCGAGCCAGCTCTACCCTGGCTGCAGAGGCATAGAAGCTCTGCCGGACACCCAGGTGTGAGGGTCTCCTGCATGTAGGGGTGAGTCCCCATTCTCCTGGCTGTAGCAGTATATGAGCTTCCCCTGACATCCAGGTGGGAAGGGTCGCCTGCTTGGAGGGACAATTCCTCTCTACCCTGGCTGCAACAGTATACAAGCTCCCCTGTACACCCAGATAGGTGGTGTCTCCCTCCTGGAGTGATGAGACCCCTCTAACCTGCCTGAGGTGGCGTATGCGCTCCCCTGAAAACTAAGTGTAAGGGGTCTCCCACCTAGTAAGGCGAGGCCCGCTATCCTGGCTGCGGTGGTACACAAGCTCTCCTGTCAATACACAGATGGGAGGGTCTCATGCTTGGAGGAGTAAGTCCCCTCCACCCTGGTGGTATACAAACTCCTCCAAAACACAGGTGAGTGGGGTCTCCTGACTGGAGGTGCAAGACCCGCCTATCCTGTCTTCAGAGAAATACAAGCTCTCACAAAGGAGCTGCCCCCCCCATACCCAGATGAGAGGGGTCTCCTACCTGAAGGGGCGAATCGCTTCTATCCTGGCTGCATTGGGATATGATCTCCTTCTGATAACCAGGTGAAAGTATTTTCTCGCCTGGGAAGCCAGTGCCTGCTATCAGGCTGCAGTTGTATAGGAGCCCCCCACAAACAGACACCCAGGTGGAAGGTGTCTCCCACCTTCAGGAGTGAGTCCCCTATACCCTGGCTAAGGCCAAATACAAGCTGGCCCTGACACCAAAGTGGGAGGGGTCTCTCATCTGGAGAAGCAAGTCCCCTCTACCCGAGCTGCAGAGGTATAAGAGCTCCCCAGACACCCAGGTGAGAGGGGTCTTTCACCTGGTGCGGGAAGTCCACTCTACCCTTGTTGCAGCAGTATAGGAGCTCACCCTGACACCCAGATGGAAGGGCGCTCCCACTTGGAGCGGCGAGTCTCCTCTACCCTAGACATGGTGGTAATTGAGCTCCGCCGACACCTAGGTCAGAGGGGTCTCACGCCTGGAAGGGCAAGTCCCCTCTATCTTTGCTGCAGTGGAATACATGGTCCCCCAGACACCAATATGTGAGGGTTCCCCAGCCTAGAGGGTCGAGTCCCTTCTAAATTGCCTAAGGTGGTATACATGCTCCCCGCGACACGCAGGTGGGAGGGATCACGTGCATGAAGGGGCGAGTCCCCACTACCCTGGCTGCAGCGGTATAGGAGCCCATCCACACACACCCAGGTGCGAAGGTTCTCTCGCCTGGTGGGGTGAGTACCCTCTATCCTAGCAATGGGGATGTAGAAACCCCCTCAGACACCCAGGTCAGAGGGGTCTCCCACCCAGAGAGGCGAGTCCCCTCTACCCTGGCTGCTGCGCTATATGAGCACCCCCTGACACCTGGTGAGAGGGGTATGGCACTTGGTGGGGCAAGTACCCTCTACAATAGTTTTGGAGGTATTAGAGCTCTCCCCGACAACCAGGTGGGAGGCATCTGCTGCCTGGAGGGGCGATTCCCCTCTACCCTGGCCAAGGTTGTACAAAAGCTCCCCATGACACCCAAGTGGGATGGTGTCCTGCCTGGATGGGCGTGTCTCCACTATCCTTGCTGCAGCCATATAGGTGCTCCCCCTACACCCAGTATAGAGGGTTCTATTGACTGGAGCGGCGAACCCCTCTACCCTGGCTGTGGCAGTATAGGAGCTCCCCCAGACACCCTGGGGGGAGGCGTCTCCCGCCCATAGGGGCGAGTTTCCTCTACCCTGGCTGCAGCGGTATTCAAGCTCCCGCTGTCAACCAAGTGGGAGGGGTCTCCGGACTGGAGGGGATATTCCCTGCTACCCTGGCTGAAGCATTATAGAAGCCTTCCACATACACACTCATGTGTGAGAGGTCTCCTGCCTGGAGAAACGAGTTGCCTCTACCATGGTTGCTGGGATATACCAGCTCCTATGACACCCAGGTGGGAGGGGTCCCCTCCTGGAGGGGCGAAATCACTCTACGTTGACTGTGGTGGTATATGAACTCCACCTGACACCCACGTGGGAGCGGTCTTCCACCTGGAGAGATGAGTCTACTCCACCCTAGCTGCAGCAGGATACAAGCTCCCCCAAACACCCATGTGGGAGGGTCTCCCGCCTAGAGTGGTGTGCCCCCTCTACCCTGGGTGCGGCGGTGTATGAGCATCCCTCAGACACCGAGATGGGAGGGTCTCCCACATGGAGGGGCAAGTCCCCTCTATTCAGGCTGAAGCCATATAGGAGCACTCTTGACACTCACGTTAGAGGGGTCTCTTGACTGTAGTGGTAAATCCCCTCTACCCTGGTTGTAGTGGTATTCAAGCTTCCCCAACACCCAGGTGGGAGGGGTCTCTGGCCTAGAGGGGCAAGTCCCCTCTCCCCTGGCTGCAGCAGTATATAAGCTCCACCAACATCCAAGTGGGTGAGGCCTCTGGCCTGCTGTTAGGAATCCCCTCTACACTGGTGTACAAGCTGCTCCCAGAAACCCAGGTTGGAGAGGTCTCCCAAATAGAGGGGCAAGTCCCTTCTACCCTAGCTGCAGTGTAAAGAGCTCACCAACACACACCCAGATGGGAGGGGACTTCCTCCTGGAGCAGTGAGACCTCTGTATCATGGATAAGGAGGTATAAAAGCTCACCAGGAAACCCAGGTGGGAGTGGTCTCCTGCCTGGTGGGGCGAATCTCCTCTACTTTGGCTGGTGGCATATAAGAGCTCACAAGACTTGCAGAATGGAGGGGTGTCCTGGCTGCAGGGGCAACTCCCCTAACACTGGCTGTGGCAGTATGTGATCTCCCCCTGAATCCCAGGTGGGAGGGGTCTCCTGCCTTGAGGGGCGAGTCTCCTCTTCTTTGGGTGGTGGCATATAAGAGCTCTCTGGATACCCTGGTGGGAAGGGTCTCCCTAGCTGTGGTGTTATTAAAGCTCCCCTGGACAACAATGTGGGAGGCGTCTCCCGCCTGGAAAAACAAGTCCCCAGAAACACTGTCTTTGGTGGTATACAAGCTCTCCCAGACACCCAGGTGGGACGGTTCTCCCACATGGAGGGGCAATACCCATCTCCCCTGGCTAAGGCGATATACAACTTCCCCATGACACACAGGTGGGAGGGGTCTCCCGCCTGAAAGGGCGTGTCTCCTCTATTTTGGCTGGTGTCCTATAAGAGCTTCATGGACACCCAGGTGGTAGGTGTTTCCAGCCTGCAGGGGCAAACTCCTATACCCTAGCTGTGGCAGTGTAGTAATTCCCCCCAACACCCTGGTGAAAGGGGTCTCCCACCTGTGGGGGCGAGTCCCCTCTACCCTGGCTGCAGCTGTATTCGAGCTACCCACACAACCAGGTGGGAAGGGTCTCCAACTGGAGGGCAGAGTTCCCTCTACACTAGATGCGGAAGTATAGAAGCTCCCTCAGCACCCAGGTAAGAGGGATATCTCCCATGGAGTGCCGAGTCCCTGAGTCCCTGCTACACTAGCTGTGGCGGTATACGAGTCCCATCCCCCAACACCCAGGTAGGAGGGGTCTCATGCCTGGATGGGCTAGTCCCCTCTACCCTGGCTGTGGAGGTATACAAGTTCCCATGGATTCCCACGTGGGATGGGTCTTCCACCAGGAGGAGTGAGTCACCTCTACCATGGTTGCTGTGGTATAGGAGCTCCCATGACACTCAAGTGGGAGGGGTCCTCCCCCTGGAGGGGCAAGTCCCCTCTACCCTTGGCTAATGCTGTATACAAGCTCGCCCAATCCCAAAGCACAGATGCAAGGGGTCTTTCGCCTGCATGGGCAAGTCCTGTCTACCCAGACTGTGCAGTATAGGCGCTTCCCCCATACCCAGGTTAGAGGGTTCTCTTTACTGGAGGGGCGAGTCTCCTCTACCCTGGATGCAGCAATATTGGATCTTCCCCTGACTTCCAGGTGGGAGGTGTCTCCTACCTTTAGGGAGGAGTCCCCTTTAATTTGGCTGTTGCCTTATAAGGGCTCCCTGGACACCCAATTGGGAGGGGTCTTCCACCTTCAGGAGCAAACCACTCTACCCTGGCTGTTGCAGTATAGGATCCCCTCCCCAGACACCCTGGTGGGAGGGGTCTCTTGCCTATAGGGGCGAGTTCCTCTACCGGGCTGGGGTGTTATTGGAGCTCCATTTGTCAACCACGTAGGAAAGTTCTCCTGACTGGAAGGGATAGTTCTCTCTATCCTGGCTGCAGAGGTACACGAGCTCCCCCAACACCCAGGTGAGATGGGTCTCTCCCCTGGAGGGGCGATTTCCCTCTACTCTCACTGCAAAGATATAGGAGCTCCCCGAAACTCAGGAGGAAGGCATCTCTCCCAGTAGAGGTGAATCCCTGCTACCCTGGCTGGAGTGGTATATGAGACATCACCTCAGGACACCTAGGTGGGAGAGGTCTCCTGCCTGGAGGGGTGAGTCTCCTCTACCCTCGCTGCTGCAGTAGTACACCAGTTCCCTCTGATTCCCAGTAGGGAGGGATATGCTACCTGAATGGGTGACTCGCCTCTACCATGGTGCTGGGGTATATGAGCTCCCTTGACACCCAGGTGGGAGGTGTCCTTTGCCTGGAGGGTCATGTCCCCTCTACCATGGCTCAAGCTGTACATAAGCTTCAAAAGACACCCACGTGAGAGGGGTCTTCCCACTGGAGGAACAAGTCCACTCTACCCTGGCAGTAGCAGTATAGGAGCTCCTCCTGACACCCTGGTGGGAGGCGTCTCCTGCCTAGAGTGATGAGTCCCCTCTCCCTTGGCATTGGCAGTGTATAAGCTCCCCCATACATCCAGGTGGGAGGGGTCTCCAGCATGGATTGGCAAGTACCCTCAATTATGGCTGAGGTATAGGAGGTCCCCCTGAAACCCAAGTTAGAGGGGTCTCTTGACTGGATGGGTGAGTCCCGTATTCTCTGTCTGCTGCAGTATTTGAGTTCCTCTGGACACACAGGTGAGAGGGGCGAGTCACCACTCCCTGGCTGCAGCCATATAGGACCCCTCCCAACATCCAAGTAGGAAGGGTCCCCAGCCTGGAGCTATGAGTCCCCTCTACACTGACTGAGGGGGTGTACCAGCTACCAGTGAAACCCAGATGGGAGGGGTCCCCTGTCTGGAGGAGCAAGTCCCCTCTATTCTGACTACTGTGATATACAAGATTCCCCCCCATACAAAGATGGGAGGGGTCCCCCACCTGAAGGGTCTAGTCCCCTCTGCCCTGGCTGCAGCGGCATAAGAGCTCCCCCTGAATCTCAGATTGGAGGGGTCTCCTGCCTGGAGGGGCAAGTTCCCTCTATTCTGGTTGTGGTGGTTTAGTATCTCCCCACCATACACCCAGGTGTGAGGGGTCTCCGGCATGGATGGGCGGGTTTCCTCTACCCTGTCTGTGGTGATATATGAGTTTTCTCTGATACCCTGGTGGTGAGGGGGGTCTTTCACCAGGAGGTGCAAGTACATTCTACTGTGGGTTTGTACTTTCACCAAGAAGTGCAAGTACATTCTACCTGCCCCACAGACAGCCAGATTGGAGGCGACTACAGCCTGGATGGGTGAGTTCCCTCCACCCTGCTAAGGTGGTATACAAGTTCCCCAAAACACCTAGGTGGGAGGGGTCTCCTGCCTCGAAGGCTGATTTCCACTACAATGGCTGCAGAGATATACAAGCTCCTCCCCCACCCAGGTGTGAGGGTTTCCCGCCTGAAGGGATGAGTCCCCTCAAGACTGGCTGTGGGGGTACAAATGCCCTCTTCTTCCCCCAGGAGGAAGGGATCTCCCACCTGGAGAGGTGAGTCACTGCTACCCCAGCTGTAGCTGTATAGGAACACCCCCACCAGATACCTATGTGGGAGGTGTCTTTGGCCTGGAGGGGCATGTCCCCTCTACCGTGGCTAAGGCTGTATAAGAGGTACCCCCATTCCCAAGTGGGAGGTGTCTTCATCCTGCAGTTGCCTCTACCCTGGCTGCTGGGGTATATGAGCTCCACCTGCCATCCAGGTAAGAAGGGTCTTTCTCCCAGAGGGACAAGTCACATCTAACCTGACTGTCGCTGTATACAGTTCCCCCAGACACCCAGGTGGGAGGGGTCTCCTGCATAAAGGGGCGAGTCCCCTCTATCCTGGCTGCTGTAGTATAGGAGCTCCACTGACACTGAGGTGGTAGGAGTCTCCTTCCTGGAGGGGAGAGTCCCTTATAACCTTCCTACAGCTGTGTAGGAGCTCAACAGGACATCCAGGTGGAAGGGGTATCCTGCCTGGAGGGAAGAGTCCCCTCTACACTGACTGTGGTGGTGTATGAGCTCCCACAGACACCCAGGTGACATGGGTACCCCGCCTGGAGGGGCGAGTTCCATCTATCCTGGATATGGCAGTATAGGTGCACCCCCCCATCATACCACATGGGAGGGGTATCCAAAATAGAGGGGCGAGTCCCAGCTACCCTGGCTGCAGTATATGAGCTCCCCCTGACACCCTGGTGGGAGGGGTCTCCTGCCTGAAGGGGCAAGAACCCTTTACCCTGCCTGCTGTGATATATGACTTCTCTTGACACCCAGGTGGAAGGAGTCTTTCACCTGGAGGGATGAGTCCTCTCTACCCTGGCTAAGATGTTATACAAGCTCCCTGTGATATCCAGGTGTGAGAGGTCTCCTCCCTGGAGAAGTGAGTTTCCACTACCTTAGCTACAGTGGTATGCTGCAGTCCAGCTGCAGCAAAATAACTGGGGGGTGACGAGCAACTTGTGTAGATTGATACAGTAGGAGTAGGAGCCAGTTTATTTTAGGATAGGAGGGGTATTTATACATTCCACACAGCTTATCTTAATTAACATAAATTAGATACAGCAGTCAACCAATAAGAAATCTCCACACTTAATGGCTCCCTGGCATTACTTCACAAACCACTTCCTCTGGCAAAATGCCAGGCACCAATGTGACTTGTTTACAGACTCTAACATTTCCCCCTTTTGTTTAATTTAATTAACGACCATAGTGGTTTTTACACAAACACCATAAAAATCTGTTACAAGCAGAAGGGGAGGATACAAAATGCCACTATACCAAGCCAATTGATGGCTCCATGCAAGAAGCCCTTGGAAAAATTATACCAGCAATGACGCCGTTAGCAAAGATACTGAGTTACAATTTGTTGTAGATTACAGTTTGTTGTCTCAGTCCAGGTAAAGCAGTGTCTTAATAGATTAACTCACAGTCCAGGTAAATCACAGTCCAGGTAAGTTCTGCAGGCAGCTAGCTTAAATCACAGTCCAGGTAAGTTCTGCAGGCAGCTAGCTTAATGCTAAGTCTTGTACAGTTCTCAGCAACACTGAAAATTCTTCCACCCTCCTCCTCACTGGCACTGGGATGGCTAAAGAAAATCCTGTAGTATTTCAGAAGGCACCAAGAAAACAACCTTCTGAACAATTTAGTACATTATCTCAAGGTTTATTACATTTGAAATAAGCCTTAATAGTGCTCATTACTCATTAGCTTCCAGGTATGGGAGAACCATTGTAGTTAGTGGCCTTGAAAATGATCAAACTTCAGGGATGCCTGCAGCATCCCAGGCAGCCCCAGATGACCCCAGGGAGATTCTGGGGAGTGTTCCGGACTCAAACTGCCAATGGGCACAGGGAGCAAGAGCCTGCAAGACTGTGCCTCCAGGTCAGGTCTAGATTTGGGCTTGCGGCAGTGGAAGAGCCAGCTGCCATGGCTTGGAAAGTTTTTGCTGCACAGTGACCGTCTGGCACACATGGCAGCCGCCACACTGATTCATGCACCCTCCGGTAACAAAAAGTATTTACTAATAGCCTTTTGCTGCAACTTTTTTCCTGATAATCCTTCCTCCTCTGGACTTTCTTCTTTCTGACTAGAGTTCCTGGGCTTTTATCAACACATGCCCTAATTGCTCTTGGTTCCACTGGGGTGCCTTCTTCCCTTAGTAATTTACTTAACACCCCTTCCATATTTTCTTCACAAAGACAATACAATACACTTAGACAAAACAAGACACAAACATACTGTATCAGTCTTCTCTATTTTTCCTGTCACCGTATCTGCCTAGGGACAAGCAGATTTGCTCCCGTCCTATCTAGGGACGGGAAGCTTTTTTTTTTTTTTTTTTTTTTCCATCACTTACCCCTGAGTGTCTCAGGGCTTCCCATAACGGGCCACCATCTGCCGCAGTCCAGCTGCAGCAAATTAACCGGGGGCTGATGAGCAACTTGTGTACATTGATACAGCAGGAGTGGGAGCCGTTTATTGTAGGACAGGAGGGCTATTTATATATTCCCCACAGCTTATCTTAATTAACATAAACTAGATACAGCAGTCAACCAATAAGAAATCTCCACATTTAATGGCTAGCTGGCGTTACTTCGCAAACCACTCCCTCTGGCAAAATGCCAGGTGCTATCCTGACTTGTTCACAGACTCTAACAATGGTATATGAGCTCCCCCACTGACATCCAGTGGGTGGGTTCTCCTGCCTGGAGTGGTGAGTTTACCCTACCCTTCCTGGGGTGGTATAGGAGTTCCCCTGGACGCCTAGGTGGAAGGGGTCTCATGCCTGGAGTGGGGTGTCCCCTCTACCCTGGCTGTGGCAGTGTGAGGTCCCACTCCTAGAGCACTGAATCCCCTCTACCTACCTCTGGAGGAATACAAGGTTCCCCAGACACCCAGGTGGCAGGGGTCTCCCACCTGGAGGGGCAATTCCATTATACCGTGGCTTTGGCTGTATACAAGCTCATCCCAGCACCAGGTGGGAGGGGTCTCCTACCAGAAGGGGCAAGTCCCCTCTTGTAGTGAATCAGATGTGACTGCTAGTTTGAAAACGTAATTTTTACATTTCTTGATGAAGTCTTTCTGCAAATGGGATATTCTGTCAAGGTTTAGATAAGGTAACAGTGGACATACTTGAAAACGAGGTGTCTGCTGTCCTTGGGAGGGCTTTCTCGCAAATGAAAGGCTCCTTCAAGGTTTAGATAAGGTAGCAGCAGACATTCTTGAAAACAAGGTGTCTGCTGTTTTGGGGAGGACTTTCTCACAAATGGGATATTCTGCCAAGTGGGCTAGGAGGGTGCTAAGAAAAATTTTATTATCTGTTCTTAACAAAGAGCAGAGCTCAGCATGCTCTGGGCCAAGAGTAGATTAGCCATGAGAAGCGGGTCACTTCTGATTAGAAAGTAAAACTTCTGTATACTGTTTAACTAGCTGAAAGACCTGCTTTATTGCTGTTGGAAGGTTGCTTCTTTTTTCAAAATACTATAAAAAGATTGCTGGATACAATAAAGGACATTTTTTTTTTCTTCTGCTCCTTGGCTTCCTATTCTTCTTTTTTCCTTCTCATGCTGACCAGTGAGTGAATTACTGCAACACCTCTACTTTGACTGGTGCCATATAAGAGCTTCCCGGACACCCATGTGGGTCGAGTTTCCCAAATGGAAGGCCAAGGCCCCTCTACACTGACTGCGGAGGTATTGGAGAGCCCCCAAACACCCAGATGGGAGGGTTCTCTGGACTGGAAAGGCAACTCCTCACTAATCTGGCTGCAGTGTTATATGAGCTCCCCTGACACCCAGGTTGGAGGGTTCTTCACCTGGAGAGGTGAGTACCCTCTAACCTGGCCATTGCAGTATACAAGATCCCCCAGACATTCAGTTGGGAATGGTCTTATGCCTGTTGAGGTGAGTCTCCTCTACCCTGGCTGTGGCAGTATACAACCCCCCTGACACCCTAGTAGAAGTTGTTTCTCACCTGGTACAGCAAGTACTTTCTACACTGGCAGCAGTGATATATCAGTTCTCCCCACACCAAGGTGCTAGGGGTCTCCCGTCTGGAGTGGTAAGTTACCTCTACACTGGCTAAGGTAGTATACAACTTTCCTGAGACATCCAGGTTGAAGGGGTCTCCTGCCTGGAGGGGTGAGTCCTCTCTACCCTGGATGCTGCAGTACAGGAGCTCTCCTGACACTCATTTGAGAGGAGTATCCTGCCTTGTGGTTAGAGTCCCATGGACCCTGACTGTGGTGGTATAGGAGCTCACATTGATACCTAGGTTTTACATCTCTCCCACTGGAAGGGCAAATCCCCTCCACCCAGGCATTGGAGATATAGGAGCTTCCCCAACACACACAAAGGAGGGAGGTGTCTCTTTCCTTGAGGGGCAAGTTCCATCTAAAATGGTTGTGGTGAAATAAGAGTTCCCCCTGACAACCAGGTGGAAGGGGTCTCGGGCCTGGAGAGGTGAGTCTCTGCTACCCTGGCTGCAGCTGTATACCTGTCCTGCTCCAACACCCAGGTGGGAGGAGTCTCCCACTTGGAGAGGCAAGTCCTCTCTACTCTAAGGTGGAATTCAAGCTTTCCCTAGCACCAAGATGGGTGGAGTGTCATCTCTTTCCTAGCTTCTGCTACATAGGAGCTTCTCGAGACAACAAGGTGGGAGAGGTCTCTTGCTTAGGGGTGTGAGTCTCTTCTACCCTGGCTGCAGTGTTGTAGGAGCTCCCCCGACCCCCAGGTGGGAGGGGTTCTGCGGCAAAGCCGGGTAAGTACTCTCTACCCTGGCTATGGCAATATATGAGCTGCCCCCCACCATACCCACATGGGAAGGGTCTCCAATATGAAGGGGGGGATGGGTGTTCCGCCTGGAGGGGTAAGTCCCCTCTTCCCTGGCTAAGGTGGTATAGGAGTTTCCCCCATTCCCAGGTGTGAGGTGCCTCTCACCTGCTATGCAAGTTGCCTCTAACCTGGCTGTTGGAGTATAGGAGCTCCAACTGACACAAAAGTGGGAGGAGGTATCCCGCCTGGATGAGCAAGTCCCCCCTACTTTAGTTCTTGCCATATAAGAGCTCTCAGTAAATCCAGGTGGGAGGTGCTTCCTCCTGGAAGGACATCTTCCCTCTACCATGCTTCGACAGTATAGGTACTCCCCCCACCCACCCAGGTGGGAGGGGTCGTCCACCTCTAATGGCGAGTCCCCTCTACCCTAGCTGCTGCAGTAATAAAGTTCCCCTCGACACCCAGGTGGGAGGGGTTTACCACCTAGAGGGGTGACTTCCCTCTATCCTGGCTGAAGGGGTGTACTAGCTCTCTCAGGCACCCAGGTGAGAGGGGTTTCCTGCTTGGAGGGGCAAGTCCCCTGTATTCTGGCTGGTACATTATAGGATCTCCCCCACCCACCCAGATGGTAGGGTTCTCATGCCTGAAGTGCGAGTCTTCTCTTTGCTGGCTGCAGTAATATAGTAGCTTTTCCTGAAACCCAGGTTGAATGGGTCTCTCACCTGGAGAGGCGAGTCCCCTCTACCCTGCCTGCAGTGGTATAGGAGCTCTCCCCTACACCCAGGTGGGAGGGGTCTCATCACTGGAGGGGCAAGTCCTCTACCTTGGCTAAGGAGCTATACAAGTGCCCCTCTTGTATACACACAGGTGGGAATGGTCTTCCGCATGGATAGGCGAGTGCCCTCTACCCTGGCTAAGGTGGTATACAAGCTCCCCATGAATCCCAGGAAGGAGGAGTCTCCTGCCTGGAGGGGCGAGTTCCCAGTAACCTGTCTGCAGCAGTATATGTGCTCCACCTTCCACACCCATATGGAAGGTGTCTCCTGCATGGAGCTCCTAGTCCCCTCTATCTTGGCTGCAGGTATATAAGATCCGCCTCTGATACCTAGGTGGGAAGGGTCTCTTGCCAGGAGCAGCGAATCCCCTCTACCCTGGCTAAGGAGTTCCCATGACAACCAGGTTTGAGGAGTCTCCTGACAGGTTTGTAGAGTACCCATTACACTGCCTGTGGTTGTATAGGAGCTCCCTCAGAAACCCAAGTGGAAGGGGTCTCCCACGTGGAGAGGTGAGTCCCCTCTACTCTGACTGTGGCGGTTTAGTATCTCCCCACACACCCAAGTGGGAGGGGTCTCCCTCCTGGAGGGGCAAGTTTTCTCTACTCTGTCTTTGGTGGTATAGGAGATCCCACTGAAACACTAGTGGGAAGAGTCTACTGACTGGAGCACTGAGTCACCTCTATCCTGGCTGTGGAGGTATACAATCTCCCTCAGACACCTAGATGGGAGTGGTATCCCGCATGAAGGAGTGGAGTCCCCACTATCCTGTCTGTGGCAGTGTATGAGTTTGCCCTAATACCCTTGTGGGAAGGGCCTTTTGCCAAGAGGTGCAAGTACATTCTACTGTGGCTTTGGTGGTATATGAGCTCCCACAGACAGCCAGGTTGGAGGGGTCTCCAGCCTGGATGGGCGAGTCCCCTATACCCTGGCTAAGGTGGTATAGGATTTACCTCCATTCCAAAGTGGTAGTTGTTTCTGGCCTGGAGGAGCACGTAGCCTCTACCCTGGCTGCTGGGGTATATAAGCACCACCTGACACTCAGGTGGGAGGGGCCTTTAGCCCAAAGGGGCGAGTGTCCTCTAATCTGGCTGTGACAGTATACAGTTCACCCAGACACCCATGTAGGAGGAGTCTCCCAGGTAAAGGTGCGAGTCCCCTGTATCCTGGATGCTGTGGTATAGGAGCTGCTCTGACACTGAGGTGGGAGGAGTACCCCGTCTGGAAGGGAGAGTCCCTTATACTCTTCCTGCAGTGCT
Source organism: Callospermophilus lateralis (assembly GCF_048772815.1). Classification (NCBI taxonomy): domain Eukaryota; kingdom Metazoa; phylum Chordata; class Mammalia; order Rodentia; family Sciuridae; genus Callospermophilus; species Callospermophilus lateralis. Next base: position 65,574,314 of record NC_135315.1, read on the forward strand.
ATAGGAGCTCACCAGGACATCCAGGTAGAAGGGGTCTCCCACCTGGAGGGGAGAGTCCACTGTACCCTGGCTATGGTGGTGTATGAACTCCCACAGACACTCAAGTGTGATGGGTCCCTCGCCTGGAGGGGCAAGTTCCATCCTGGCTGTGGCAACATATGAGATCCCCTGACATCCAAGTGGGAGGTGTCATCCAACTGGAGGAGCAATTCCCCTGTACCCTGTCTGCTGCTTATATCAGCTCCCCCTGACACCCAGGTGGAAGGGGTCACCGGAATAGAGGTGCAAGTCCCTTATATCCTGGCTGGTTCAGTAAAGGAGCTCCCCTGATACCAAGGTCGGAGGTGTCTCCTGCCTAGAGGCCGAGTCCCCACTACCCTGGCTGCAGCGGTATACTAGCTCCCCTCCCCAACCCAGATGGGAGGGGTCTCCTGCCTAAAGGAGCAAGTACCCTTTACCCTGGCTATGATGGTATACGAGCTCCCCCCACACCATACCCACGTGGGAGAGGTCCCCAATATGGAGGGGAGAGTCCCCTCTACACTGGCTCCTGCAGTATATGAGTTTCCCTTGACACACTGGTGGGAGGGGTCTCTTGCCTGGAGGGGCAAGAACCCTCTACCCTGGCTGCTGTGGTATATGACTTCTCCTGATACCCAGGTGGGAGGAGATTTTCGCCTGAAAGGGCGAGTCCCTTCTACCCTGGCTGGGCAGTATACTAGCTCCCCCTGACACCCAAGCGGGAGGGGTCTCCCAACTGGAGTGGCAAGTTTCCCCTACCCTTTCTGTGATGGTATAGGAGTTCCCCGGACACCCAGGTGGAAGGGGTCTCCCGCATGGAGGGGTGCATCCCATCTACCATGGCTGTGGCAGTGTAAGAGCTGCCTCTGACACCCAGGTGGGAGGGGTATCCCTCCTGGAGAAGCGAATACCCTCCATCCTGGCTGTGGCTGTATAAGAGCTCTCCCTGACACCCAGGTAGAATGGGTCTCCCTCATAGAGCAGCGAATCCCCTCTACCTTAGCTGTGGAAGTGTACAAGCTTCCCCAGACACACAGGTGGGAGGGGTCTTCTGCCTGGAGAGGCAAGTCCCCTCTATCCTGACTCTGGAAATATACAAGCTCACCCCAGCACTCAGGTGGGAGGTTTCTCCCACACGGAGGGACGAGTCCCCTCTACTATGGCTGGTGGCATGTAAGAACTCCCAGGACACCTATGTGGGTGCTAACAACTGGAAAAGAAGGCACCTCTACCATGGCTGCGGAGGTATAGGAGCTCCCCCAGACACTCAGTTGGGAGGGGTCTCTCACCTGGAGGAGCGAGTCCATGCTACTCTGTCTGCAGTGATATATGAGCTCCTCTTGAAACCCATGAGGGAGGGGTCTTCGACCAGACAAGTGAGTCTCCTCTAACCTGGCTGTGGCAGTCTACAAGATCCCCAAGACATGGAAATGGGAAAGGTCTCCTGCTACTGAGGCAAGTCCCCTCTACCCTGGCTGTGGCAGTATACAACCTCCCACTGACACCTTGAACGGAGGTGTCTCGCCTGGTGCAGCTAGTACCCTCTGCACTGGTTGCAGTGGTATATGAACTTCCCCCACACCCAGGTGGGGGGGTCTCTCGTCTGATGGGGCAAGTCACCTCTACCCTGGCTAAGGTACTATACAAGCTCCCTGAGACCCAGGTGGAAGGGGTCTCTTGCCTGAAGGGTAGAGTCCCTTGGACCCTGCCTGTGGTGATATAGGAGCTCCCACTGACACCTAGGTTTTAGGTTTCTTCTGACTGGAGGCGTGAGTCCCATCCACCCTGGCTTTAGAGATATAGGAGCTCCCCCACACACACTCAGGAGGGAGTGTTCTCTTTCCTTGAGGGGCAAGTCCCATCTACAATGGTTGCAGCAGGATAAGAGCTTCCCCTGAACCAGATAAAAGGGGTCTCCTGCCTGGAGAGGCGAGTCTCTGCTACCCTGGCTGCAGCTGTATACCTGCCCATCTCACACACCCAGGTGTAAAGGTTCTCCCACTTAGAGGGGCAATTCCCCTCTACCCTGGCTAAGGCAAAATTCAAGCTTGCCCTGGCATCAAGATGGGAGAGGTCTCTCGCCTGGATGGAGGAGTTGGCTCTCCCCTGGCTGCTGCTGTATAAGAGCTACCCAAGACACCCAGGTGGGAGCGGTCTCCTCCCTAGAGGGGCAAGTCCTTTCTACTCTGGGTAAAGTGGTGTAGGAGCTCCCTCTAAACCCAAGTGTGTGTGGTTCTGCAGCAAGGAGGAGCGATTCCCCTCTACCCTTTCTATGGCAGTATACCAGCTGCCCCCTACCACACACATGGGGGAGGGGTCTCCAATATGGAGGGGTAAGTCCCCTCTACCCTGGCTGCTAAGAATATGAGCTCCCCCTGACACCTTGGTGGGAGGGGTCTCCCACCTGGAGGGGCAAGAACACTCTACCCTTGCTAAGTTTTTATACAAGCTTCTAATGACATCCAGTAGGTAGGGGTCTCCTTCCTGGAGGTGCAAGTCCCCTCCAACCTGGATACAGTGGTATATAAGCTCTACCTGCCTGGAGGAGCGAGTCACTTTTACCCTGGCTGTGGCAGTATAATAGTTCCCCCCACACACTCAGGGAGAAATGGTCTCCCACATGGAGTGGCGAGTTACCCCTAACCTTGTTGTGGCATTATAGGAGCTCCCCTGGACACCCAGGTGAAAGGGGTCTCTATCCTGAAGGGGTGTGTCCCCTGTACCCTGATTATGGAAGTATAAGATCGCCCCCTGATACCCAGGTTGGAGGCGCATCCTGCTTGGAGGGGCAAATCCCCTTTACCCTGACTGTGGCAGTATAAGAGCTCCCCCTGACACCCGGGTAGGAAGAGTCTTCCACCTAGAGCAGCGAATCAACTCTACCCTAGCTGTGGAGGTATACAAGTTTCCTCAGAAACCAGGTGGGAGGGGTCTGCCACCTGAAGTGACGAGTCCCCTCTACCCTGGTTTTTGTAGTATACAATCTCACTCCAGCATCCAGGTGAGAGCGTTCTCCCACCTGGAGGGGAGAGTCTCCTCTTCTTTAGCTGGTGCCATATAAGATCTCCCAGGACACCCATGTGGGAGGCAACTCCCCACTGGATGGGTGAGTCCCCTCTACACTGGTTGCAATGCTATATAAGCTCCTTTCCACACCCAGTTGATAGGGACCTTTCCCTGGAGAGGCGAGTCCCCTCTAAACTTGTGCTACAGTATACAAGATCCCCCAGACACATAGGTGGGAGGGGACTCTGGCCTGGTTGGGGGAGTACCCTCTGCCCTGGTTGGAGCTTTGTACTTGCTCCTCTGACACCCAATTGGGAGGCATCTCCTGCCTGGAGGTGTGAGTCCCCTCTACCCTTCCTGTGAAAATATAGGAGTTCCCCCAGACACCCAGGAGGGAGGGATCTCCCGCCTGGAGGGAGGAGTCCTTGTTACAGGGAGGGCTGCAGCTGTATAGGAGCCCCTTCTACAAACCAAGGTGGGAGGGGTCTCTTTCCTGGAGGGACAAGTCCCCTCTACACTGCCTGAAGCAGAATACAAGCTAGCCTGGACACCAAGGTCGGAGGGTTCTCTCTTCTGGAGGATCCAGTCTGCTCTACAAAGGCTGCAGAGGTATAAGAGTTCCCACAAACAACCATGACTCTTTTCATTCACCTAGGCCCAGTGCTAGTGCTTGACTCTCCATTACTGGGCCCAACTCCTTGCTTGACCTCCTGGCCGCACTTTTCAGGGAATATGTCCCTTTCCCTTGGTTTCAGGCCACTTTTACCGGCCCCCTCCTGTGACTCCCCTCTGTTCCCCTTATGCTGAGGTGTCCTGGCACTGCCCAGACCCTCTGCTCCCCACTGGGGTCCTCAAACAGATCCTGGCTGCCCGCTAGCCCAGCCCCAAACTCTGCACCACAGGTATCGCCTCACAGTGCCTGCTTTTGCCCCTCCTTTGATCCAGGTCCCTCTCTGAGGATCTACTCACCTGAGACAGAGGAGCGGAATTGGCTGGCCCCTGCACCCTGAATGCTCCCAGTTAGAAACATAGCCCTGCCACTCGCCTGTGTCTCCTTCACTGCCCGAACTTTGATGCCTGGCAGGAAACATGTGATTTGCTCCAACCCTGCCCTGAGAAATCCCCTCCCTTCTCTCCAGTGCCCTCTTGCCTTGTATGATTCCCCAACCTCAACCCAGCCTTCCCTAATGTAGTTCTGTTGCACTCCTGTCCCAGGGCCTGGCTGCTTGCCTGGACTCCTGACCCCTTTCCTCCTATCTTTAGCATTACATGGAGTCTCTTTGTGTTGGGTCTGACCTGGTGGCCTCTTGCTTGTACCCTCCAGCAGGCTCCCCTAGGTGTCTTGTGTTTTTGTCTGTCTTCTGGTTCTCATGCAACCCCTTCTTCGCCTTCCCCTTGCAAATTCCTCTGGCACTTGTGGGTCTCCTTCTCTTTGGGTCTCTCATCCAAGAATGGTCGAGTGGGTCACTTATTGGGCTACTATCTTGGGTCCTGTGTCTTGCCCCTCTGAGCACCTACCAGGACACCCTTCCATGCCCTGCTGTCACCCTCCTCCTGTCCCCTTTCCATTGCCAGGCTTCCTTTGCCAGGCCCTTGGGCCTGGATTCTAACTAGGCCAGGGCGCCTTATGGGAAACATATCGCTGCCTCTCACCTGGGCTCCTTGCTCTTTCTGGGTGCTTGGTTCTGTACCCAGAACCCTAAAACCTGACAATGTCCCTGGGCCTCTACCTGCTTGCCCTGATGGATCCCCTGCCTTCCCACCCAAGTCTTGTCCACTGTCCTGAGCCCCCTGCCCCAGCCCAAGCCCTTGGCTCTCCGTTCCCTGTCCTGGCTTCCTGCTTGAACTTCTGGTGGCCCTTGTTGCCCAGAGCATGCCTGGATGTTGACTGTGGGCCCCTTGTTTGGGCTGCTTCCTTGCTCCCCTTGTTCTTCCTGCTCTGCAGTCCACTAGTACTGCCTGCCTGTCCATCCCTACCCTTACCTATTCTCTCCTGGAGTGGGCCCTCCTCTAGGTCTCTAACCTGGGCTCCTTCTTTGGGTCCAGGTCCTACCCCACCAACACCCGTTCTCCAGCCCTTCTTGTTTTGCCCTTCTTTGGCACTCCTTTTGTTCCTGTCCCTGCCATGCCCCCTTTCCTGATCTCTTTCCTAGGATTCACACCCATGCCAGGGGAGTGGATCTGGCCAATTGGCCTCGCTGACTCCCTAAGGAATAAGTAGCCCTGCCCCTTGCCTGGGCCCTTTGACCTCCTTCAGCTCCGGTCCTGCTCCCCAACCCTGACACCTATCCGTGGACCGGGGCCTTGAGCCTTTCTCCCTGTGCGCTACCAACTCCTCTATCACCTCTCCCTCCCCTCTCCAGCCCTACTCTGGTCCAGGTGCCTCCCTGAGGATCTACTTACCTGAGGCAGAGAAGTGAAATTGGCTGGCATCTATGCACTGAAGTTTCCTATGGGAAAAAGAGCCCAGCTCCCCTGGCTGTTGCCTCTCACATCTCCTGCCTTCCCTTCCCAGCAATGTATATTGTCCTCAGTCCCTTGCCACCACATTGGCCCTCCACTCTGAATTCCCTGGACTGGTTCCTCCCTGGAGCCTCCTGTGCCCCTTCTTGCTCACAGCATCCCTGGGCTTTGACTTTGAGCCCCTCACTTGGGCCTATATTCTGCTTCCCTTGGTTTCCCTTCCTTGCAGAATCCTAGTGCTGCCCACCTGCCCAGTCCTGCCATTCCGTGCTCTGCCCTGGCATGGGACCACATTTAGGTCCCTAGTCTGGTCTCCTTGTTGGGATCCTGGCCCCCAACCCAATAACACACATCCTCTGGTCTCTTCTGCTGTGCCCTTCTTTGGACATCCTGTTGTCCCTGTCCCTGCTGTGGTGCATTTTCTGATCCCTTTAGTAGGATGCACACCAGGGCCAGGGACTTAACCTGACCTTTTGGCCCTTTGATCTCCCTTTGGGAAAATGTAGCCCTGCCCCTTGCCTGGGCCTTTTGGCTTCCATCAGCCCAGGCCCTATTTCCCAACCCTGACACCCAGCAGTGGACCTCATCTTTGAGCCCTCTTCTCCTAGCGCTACACGATCCCATTCCTGTTCTCCCTCCCCTCCCCAGCCCTGTCCAGCTTAGGTCCTGCCACTTGCCTCTCCATTACTTGGCCTCATCTCTTGCTTGAATCCCTGGGTGCCCTTCTTGAGGATCCTGTCTCTGTCTCGTGATTTTAGGGCCATTTTTCTGGCCCCCTCCTGGACGTCCCCTCTGTTCCCCTTGTACTGTGATATCCTGGCACTGCCCGGATCTTTGCATCCCACGGTTTCTCCTTAGCCTGAGATCCTTGAAGGGGTCCTTGCTCCCCATCAACCCTGCCCCAATTCCCAAGACAAGTTATCCTCTCACAGTGCCTTCCTTTGGCACTTCTTTGGTCCTGGTCTCTCTATGAGCTTCTACTTACCTGGGGCATAGGAGTGAATTGGCAGGCCTCTGTGCCCTGAAGGGAACCTATGGGAAAACCAGCCCTACCCCTCTCCAGGGCCCCCATTGCCTTCCAAACCTTCACATCTGGCAGTGGACTTGGGCCATCTGCTGATCTTGTCTTGCGTGATCATCTCCCTTTCCTCCCCTATCATCTAGCCTTGCATGATGCCCCTAGCCCAACCCAGTCCTCCCTAACCCTAATGTTTTGTGCTCCAGTTTCTGGAACTCGCTGCTTGCCTGAGCACTGGACTGCATTCCTCATGTTGCATGGCATGGCAAAGTGTCACTTTGTGTTGGGGATTATCTGGGTTCTCTTGCTTGGGCCCTTTAGTGCACTCCACTTGGTTCCATTTATTCTGCCCCCTGTTTCCACATCCTAGCCCCAACCCTTTCTCTCCTTTCATTTGTGAATTCCCCTGGAGTGCTTGGCACTTGCCTCTCTATGCACCCACCATGACCCCCATCCCTGGACTCCCATCATCCTCCTCATGGCCCCCATCCCTTGCCAGGCCCCCAACTGGGCAGGGCACATCATGGGAAATAGCCCTGTCCCTTGCCTGGGATTCTTGCTCTCCCTGATCCCTTGGTTCTACTCTTGGAAAACTGAGTCCTGGCAATAGCCCTGGGCCTGCATCCTGCTTCCACACTGCCTTATCCCTTGCCTTCCCTCTTCTGACATATTCACTATCCTGATCACCCTGCCACAGCCCTGGCCCTTTTCTCTCAATTCTCTGGCATGTCTACTCACTTGAACCTCTTGTTTGGACTGCTTGCCCCTTGTTTGGACTGCTTCCCTGCTTCCCTTGACTTCCCTGTCTGGCAAAACCCTAATGCTGCCTGCCTGCCCAGCCCCAATTTTTCTGCTTTTTTTTTTTAGGATTGGGCCCTCCTCCAAGTTCCTAGCCTGGTATCCCTGATGGGGTCCTGGCTGCACCCCATCATCAAGATTTCTCCAGCACTTCCTGCTGTGCCCTCCTAGGGACCTCCTGTTGTCACTGTCTCTATGGTGTTCCTTTTCCTTATCCCTTTACCAGGATGCTCACCAGGGCCAAGGGACTGGACCTGGACTTTGGACCTGTAGGCTGTCTTTGGTAAAATGTAGCCCTTTCCCTTTTCCTGGACCCTTTAGCCTCCTTCAGCCTGGGCACTGCTTCTCAAACTTCACACTCATCAGTAAACCTGGGCCTTGAGCCCTCCTCTTCCTGAGCCACCCATGCCTCTTTCTCCCCTCCTTCCCATTTATAGCCCTGTCTGTTTTCATGGGACCCCTTCCCAGGCCAATGCACTTTGGTCTCCATTCCTGGGCCTGGCTCCTTGTTTGTGGCTGCCCTTCTCCAGGACCCTGTCCCTTTCCCTTGATTCAAGCCCCTTTATTGAGCCCCCCTCCTGTGCCTCCCCTCTGTTCTCCTTGTATTGAATTGTCACCCCCTTACTCCATAGAAAAGTATTAACTGAGCTTCTCCAGAATTCTTCACCATGGATATTTTTAGGGCTATCAGCAAAAGAGTCTCTGCAAAAGAGTTCAATGTTGATTAAATTCCTATATTCCTATTGCCCTGTTTTACTTGGCCACTGGCTGAGAGTACAGTAGCACTCCAGGTGCTGGGCACCCCATAATAGTTTTTCACAAACATATCCAGTATAGTAGTTTGTAGAAATGTGCAAACAAGGCTGGTGTCCTTGAGCTGGGCTTCACAGAGATGTCTACATTTTTAAGACATGTTACCAACTGGACTCCATGGTAATAACTGGCACAGAGAAGAAAAATGGGAAAAGAATTTCTCCCCATCTCAGGAGATGTCCTTGAAGAGTTAACTTGTCCAAAACAGTGAAAGAAAAAGCTGATTTTATGTGAACTTTTTCAGACTGTGAAATTCTGAACCTCTCCCCTTACATGCTGTATAAAATTTTGAAACTGCCTGAAAAAGGGGTTCAGGGAATTGATTGATTACAGCAAAAGCTGTGCTCTCTGAGCCTGGCTGCAGCCAAATAAAACTGTTTTCTGCTATGTTCAGTGCCTTGCCTCGATTATCCCTAAAATATTTGTGGGGATCCAAATGGGACAGAGGAGGTAGGGAAGGATATTTTGCCTCTCTTGTATCTGGGGACCCACTTCCCTTCGGCTGTGGGGGTCAGTGTTTCCCTTGGTGCATCCAAGCCACTATTGGGCTGAAGGAGGATTTACTCACCCAGCACCCTGGGGCTGCCACCCCAGAGCACAAAGGGTCCCACAGGCAGCAGCAAAATGAATTATGGTTTTGGATCACTGCCAAACTGAAAAGTTAGGACCTCGGTCCATTTGTCTTTGAATCAAACCTGACATCCCTTTTAAGGACTAAGTGGGTGGAAGAGAGGCTTGATCAACCTCTGTTGTGTCCTGAGTATTTTCCAAAATGATTGGAGGGGCACCATACAAGCATACCTGCCATAATGCAAATTTGTTAGTAAAGAGATGCAGAGGCTCAAGCAACAGGTGACCACCAATGCAGCCTTTGTGGAACAGGCTAAAAGTGACATTTGCCAAAAATTACAAACTGGCTCCACTGAGAAGTGTGCTGGAGACCTGACAAAGATGACCACCACAGTTTTACTCAATGGAGACCCAGAGACTCAAAGATAGGCATACCAAAATGATAAAGAGGAGGATGTATTTTCTTACAGCTGCCCTCACCACAAACCCAGAAGTCACTCAAAGGGGGGTATCTCATTAGAACAAAGCCAATGGTCCAAATGTTTATAAGGTGAAAAAAAAAAAAGCATGACCAGACAAAAGGGCAAGGCTCCAGTCGCCCTGGCAGGCAAGCACCTACTGCCATGCTCAAATGCTAAGCCTTGAACAGAGAAGTAATAAATTTTTTTCCCTAGCCTATGGTCCCAGTCCCTCCTTTCAGTTTCTTCCAACTTGCTTGGAAGTTGATGATTGACAAATATAGCAGAGTTCAGATAGACACACTCAACTGTATATGATGCAGAAGATCCAGCGCCTCAAGAGGGCTCAGCTGCTGCAAGCCCCAAAATTAACCAGAAATATATTCATGTTAATACCCGACAGTGGGCCACAGGGTGCACACTCCAAAAGAACATGAAATCCTGGCTTCAAGCCACATGCTGTGAGCCATCAACAGATAGAGACAAAGAGCCCCATGCACCAAGGCATAGTGAACAAAAACACAACTGGGGCAGCTACTTTACATGAGTAGAGCAGGCTCCCACCTGTCAAGAGGAGAAAGCCACGCAGACAAAGAGCAACACCTAGGTGAGCACAATATGGCTGCAACACCAGGACCTGCAAGGAACCTTCCCTGCAACCATGGCAGACAACCCACGCCAAGATTCTCATAGGTACCTTTTATACAAATGACCTCTCAAGTCATCAATCTCTGCAGAGATTTACATTAGATTTGAGAGTTGGAGAATCCTAGCAGCCAAGATCCTATACTGAGAGATAACAAAAAAATTTCCTGCATCTTAAAATAATAGATAATTTACATACACTCTCCTGCCCCAAATGACAGTTTCCCCCAGGGGCTTGAGGACACCATCTTTGGAACAGTACTGGACTCTGAATTTAAAGCCCATATCTATCAAGAAAAAGGTAAAATATGTTGTTTATGATCTGACTCAGCAATTGAACAGAAAATAGCCACTGGGTGTCAAAAGAAAAAGGAAATCTGCTCAATTCCATTCCTTTCAACCTTCCATCAGACTAGAGAATTCTTGGAGGCTACCAGATACAGTCATATATGGATCCGAATTTCAGTTATAGGAAACACCTCTGTGAAGCCACGAAGGGGAGGAGAATGAAATCCTTAAAATGGGGGCCAAATATGCAAAAGACTTTTAAGGACATCAAACAAGCACTCTCGATGCATCTGGACTAGGGCTGCCTGACCTCAGAATGCTTTACATTCTGTAGATCCAGGAACAGTCTGGAATGGCTGTAGGAGTCATGATATGGACATCTGTCCAAAGAGCTGGGCCCTGTAGCCCAAGATTGGCCACATTTTTTGTGGGGCCCTTGGAGCCACAGATCTTCTGGTGTTGGAAACTGATAAATTGGCTATGTGACAAATATTGGTTTTCAGGGTTCCTCATTCAGTATTGATATTGATAGAGTACAAAGGACAATACTGGTGACTAGTGGTCTATATCAGGGCATATTATGTGAAAACCCATGTATCTATGTGGAAGTCATCCAGACTCTGAACCTAGCAAATTTGCTGCCCATTGGACCTGGACAACATGATAATAACTATATTGAAGTCATGGATGAAATGAAATGTTCTTCAGCAGACCACACCTGGAAGACCTGCCCTCAGTGTCCCTGATGTGGAGTACTTCACAGATGGAAGCAGTTTATAAAAATGGGGTATGTTTTGCTAGATATGCAGTGGTCACTCTGGATTCCACTGTTGTGGCAGAACCTCTGACTCAGAAAACCACAACAAAAATAGCAAAACTTTTTGCTTTGACTCAAGCAACTCAGTTGACAGCAGAAGTCTACGTGGATATTTACATAGACTCAAAATATGTGTTCACTACCCTGCATGTTCATAGGGCCTTCTGTAAGGAAAAGGGGCTCATTAAATCGGGAGAAAAAAGGCATGATATATGGGCAAGAAATTCATGAACTTTGGGATGCACTGTGGGCTCCCAAAAAAGTTGTGATTATATATTGCCAAGGTCATCAAAAGGGAAACACTTTATAGGTTTCTCAGAGAAACTGGAAAGCTGACAGAGGCCAGGGAACGGACTGCAAGAAATGAGAAGAAAATCTAGTTCCAGGTTTAAAGGCTGCCCTTCTGCATGGCCGATATTAAACAGAATGGGAACCAACTTACTCCCAACATGAGCGTAAATGTTTTAAGACTGAAGAAGATTTTTTCCCAGGAGGATGATGGAGATATTGTTATGACCAGCATAGCCATCTCGGAAAATCTAGTCCCAGCCTTTATTAAACAGTTCCACAGGAGAACATGTTGGATATACAGCAATTGAGACAGTTCTGAGTCAACATTTCTATGTCCTCTGGCTCACAACCTTCACTTGAATATTCTGAAAAGAATGTGAGTTGTGTGCTCACAAAAACCCTTGTCAGAGTCCAGAGTTCCCACCAGGAATCCAAAGTATAGGAGGAGCACCTTTTGAAGACTTGGAAGTAGACTTCACTGAACTACCATGCCACAGGTCTATAAGTAACTTTTGGTTTTTTTGTGTTCCTACTCTGACTCAGTGGAAGCCTTTCCCACTCACCCTGAGAAGGCAAGGGAGATAACCAGGATGCTTCTCTGGGAAATGGTTTTAGATTTATTATCCTAATAACTTTGGGCTCAGACAATGGGCCAGCTTTTGGACAGAGATGATATGATAATCAACCAAGAGTTTAAACATCAGATGAAAGTTACATACTTTATATAGGCTGTGTAGTTCAGGTAAAGTTCAAAGGGTAAAGAGTACTTAAAGTCTCAATTGCATAAGCTGTGTCAGGCGACTCACTTACATTGTGATGAACTTCTCCCTATGACACTGTTGAGGATTAAATCCATTCCCACTAGGAGGACTGGATTCTCTCCTTATAAGATAATGTACATGAGGCCCCCTCTTATTAGGGGACCCTTTGGAGACTTAAGAGCAATAGGAGAATTCACCCTGATGTGACAGCTTCAAGCCTCAGGGAAAACTTTACAGGTTCTCAACCAATGGGTTAGAGAAAGATTGCCACTAAGTTTGACTTCAAGTGAACAATCCTTCAAGCCTAAAGATTGATTCTGGGTCAAAGAATAAAATATTCAAACACATAAACTTATTTTGAAGGGCCCTTTCCCTGTTATTTTATCCACCCCAACTGCAGTCCAGTTTGCAGAAATAGGTCCCTTGATTGACTACACCAGACTCAAACCAGCAGCTGTGGACTGGGCGTGTATTACAGATGCTGTTATGCCCTTGAAGCTAATTGTCTAGGAAAAAAAGGAGCAGCAGAGAAGCTTGAGGGTCAGAAGGACAACAGTCCTGCTCCAGTCACTCTGGAAGCTGACTGGTGTGTGCACAGCTTAAGCTTGAGGAGACTACAGCCTTGCTTCAGCCACATGGGATGCACTGGCTGATCAATGCACCATGAACGATAAACTTTCCACCAGGATTAAGAAATGTTTTCAACCCCTAAAATAGTTATAATGCTATAATGCATTGGCACTCCTTCTAGATATATACATAATTTTCTGGGTATTGCTACTGGTTTGATAACAGTAACTCCTTCTGACTGGGCACTGGGTTAAAAAAAATTTATACTTTTCTATTTTGCTTATATAAATTTAAGAGGATTTGTTTAGTGTTATTAATTTTGCTTTGTTAATTTATGCTGTTTAACCTATGCTAACCAAAATGTTAGTTTATTATTTGGTTTGGTTTCCTTTGATAACCTTAAGAGGTTCTGTTCTACTCCTATTACAACCATGGAGATCATGTGAACCATATGTCAAGACAATTCAGTAAAACCAAGAGGTGGTAAAACATATATTTACGACCTGTCCTGCCAGAGGAATGCAATGGATGGATGACAGTTGGGAAAGACACAAAAGAGGTCTATTGGGACGTAACTTTATTTAGGAGGTCACCAATCTTGGGGTGAAGATAAATGGCCACCTCAGAGAATAATTGTCACATATGATTCAGCTACCTGGGCACAAAATGGCAGTTGGATTTATAAAACTACTATTTACCTGTTAAACAGAATTATTTACTTACAAGTTGTACTAGAAATTATTATTAACAGGACTGCCAAAGCCATAGACCTCCTAGCCAAAACACAGACCCGATGCGAATGGCTAACTATCAAAACCGCTTGGCATTAGATTATCCACTGGCTGAGGAAAGAGAAATATGTGGAGAGTTCAACAGCTCAGATTGTTGCATCCAAATGAATGACAATACACAAACAGTTAATAATACAGCCAATAACCCAAGAGAATTAGCACCTGTGCTACTTACTGCATATCTAGAAGGGCATTCAACTTTGGGTCCCAAACACACTTTGGAGACATAATTGTTAACTCTTGGTAGATTTCAAATCTTAACTGCTATAGTGGGTATTCTGCTGTTAACTTGTTTATGGCTCCCATATTTAGCTCCACTGGGCAATAAAACTAATGGGTCCACTATGGAAACTGCTCTTGAAAAGATGACAACAACTGAGTTTTTGACATAATATAAGGCCTTAAGCCAATATAATGGTAATGGTGCTCTTAAATTTAAAGGATTAATTTATGGGGAGCATCATTAAAGGTGGGGATTTAAGTGACACCCCCTTTCTCCACAGAAAATTCTTACCTGAGATTCTATAGAAATCTTCACCATGGCTGATTTTAGGACTGTTAGAAAAAAGTCTCTGCAAAAAAGTTCAATGTAGATAAACTTCCTATTTTCCTGTTGCCCTGTTTTACTTGGCCACTGGCTGAGGAGACACCAGCACTCTAGGTGCTGGGAACCCCCTTAAAAATTTTTAAAAATCATATCATGTACAGTAGTTTGTAGAAATGTGCAAAGATGGCCTCTGGCCTTGAGCTGGGCTTCACAGAGATGTCTACATTTTTAAGATATATTACCAACTGAGCTCCATGGTAACAACTGGCAGGGAGAGGAAAATTGGGAAAAGATGCTCTCCCTACTAAGGTGTTGTCCTTGAGGAGTTAATTTTCAGAAAACAGTGAAAGAAAACGCTGCTTTAATATGAACTTTGACATATTGTGAACTCCTGAGCACCTCCCCATCCATGCTGGGTATAAAATTCTGAAATTGCCTGAAATAGGGGTTCAGGGGATTGATTGATTACAGCAAAAGCTGTGTCGTCTGAGCCTGGCTGCAGCCACAGAAAAGTGTTTTCTGTTGTTAGGTGCCTTGTCTCATTTGACGTTACAACAGTATTGTGCTATTCCAGCATTGCCTGGACTCTCTCTTCCCACTGCTACTCCCTACGCTGGGCTCCAAGAATGGGTCCTGGTTCCCCATATACCCCCCATTTCCAAACACAAGGTATCCCCTAAAAGTGCCCTCTTTTGGCACTCCTTTGACCAAGGTCCCTCTCTGAGAATCTACACATCAGGAGCAGAGGAGTGAAATTGGCTTGGCCTCTTTCCACTGAAGGCCTAGTGCTGACCTTGCCCTCCCTGATTCCCTCCCTAAAGTCCCCTGCCCCTATCCCAACCCAGCTTCTTTCTCTGATGGTATGCATTCCAATTATAGGGCCAAGCAGCTCACCTGAGGCACTGATCGCATTCCTTGTGTTCTGTGGCTTCCCCTGGGTTCTCTTCTTGTCGAGACAGACCTGGGGGCCGCTTGCTTGGGCCCCATATTGATCTCTTCTCCTTGCCCTTTGAACTTCCCTCTATTTCCTCATCCTAGCACCACCCTGCTAATTTCTTTGTCAGCCTACCCAATGTTGCTTAGAGGAAAGACTCTCCATATAGGACCCAGGTCATTGGCAGTGACATTGCATGTAAGGTGACCTTGCTCAAGGACCAGGGCGGATCCAGCTTTAGGGTGTATCCTGCTGGGATTAGGGAGTATCCTGCTCCTTCAGTTTAGGGAGTTTTCAGGTTTAAGGTTATTCTTGCTGGGAATACAGGTATCCTGCTGCCTCAGGCATCTTGAGTTCCCATTGAGTTCTCATGGGATTCAGAGAGTATTTGGGATTCAGAGCCCAGTGGAGAGTGTGGATTTGGCCCAGAATGTGGATTTCCCCAGAACGTGTGTAGAGTGCTGGTGTGAGTTCGGGAATGAAGAATTGCTGTTTGAATCTACAAGGCTGTGTGTCGCTCGTGATTTTGTGCCCAGCCAGACTGCGGCACCACCCCTTCATCCTCTTCCCCTAGCACTTTTCCCTGTAGAGTGGGCCTTCTGCTCCTTTGGTTCCTAATCTTCTTTTGGGCGAGTTGGTCCCTTACCTGGAATCCTTGCTTGGGTCCTGGCTCTTGCCCCTCTCTTCACCCACTGCCTCCCTGTGCCATGCCTTGTGGTCACTGTCCTCCTGGACTTGTCCCTTGCTAGGCCCCCTTGGCCTGGTCCCTGGCACTTGATTCTCATCTGAGCCATGGCATCTTGTGGAAAACAGAGCCCGTCTGCTCACGTGGGCCCCTTGACCACCCTGGGCCCTTGGTTCTGCACCCAGAACCATTAAATCTGGCAGGGGCACTGGCACGTGAACCTGGCCCAACTAACAAAATCCCAGCCTTCCCTCCTCATCCCTGTCCACTGTACTTAACTCCCATCCCAGTGTTGGCCAGAAGCTCTCCATTCCCAGGCCTGGCTCCTCACTTGATCTTCTGGTGGCCATTCTTGCTCAGTGCTTGTCTTGGTATTGTTTGAGGGCCCATCCCTGGGGCTGTTTCCCTGATCCCCTTGGCCTTCCTGTACTGCAGTACCCTTGTACAGCCCTGCCTTCTTGTGGCAGTGTTCCCTTCTCTCCCCTGGACTGGGTTCTCTTCTAGGTCCCTTGCCTAGGCTTCTTGCTGGGATCCTGGCCTCCACCCCACTCACTCCCAACCTGCGGCCCTTCAGGTTGTGCCCTCCTTTGGTCCTCTGGTTGTTTCTGTCTCTGCCAGGCCTTCTTTCCCTATCCCGTTCCCAAGATACTCACCAGGGCCAGGAAAATTGACCTGGCCTCTTGGCCCTTAGGGCTTCCTTTGAAAAAACATTCCCCTGCCCCTTGCCTGGGCCATTTGGCCTCCCAGAGACCAGGTCTTGCTACTGAACTCTGAAACCCTTCAGTAAACCTGGGCCTTTAGCCCTTCTCCCACTGTGCCACCTGCTCCCCTTTCTCCCCTCCTGCCCCTTCTTATCCACTGTTTCTTTTCATTCACTCATGCCCAGGTGCCAGCACTTGGCTCTCCAATACTGGTCAGGCTCCTTGCTTGAACCCTGGTCACCATTCTTGTGGACCTTGTCCCTGTCTCTTGGTTTCAGGTCCCTTTTGCAAGCCCCCTTCTCTGCCTCCCCTCTAATCCCCTAATGCTGTGGTATCCTGGCATTGCCCAGACTTTCCACTACCCCTGTTTCGCCCAAGCCTAGGCTCCTCAAATGGGTTCTGCAGCCCACTGACAACCCCCATCTCTGCATCCCCTCCCAGGATGCTCTTTTGCCCCTAATTGGTCCAGGTTCCTCTCTAAGGATCTACTCACCTGGGGCAGAGGAGTGAAATTGCCTGGTTCTGCACCCTTAATGCTCCCTATGGGAAACACAACCTTGCCACTAGCCCTAGTCCCCTTCAATGCCTGTACCTTGAGGTGTGAGAGTTAACATGGGACTTGCTCCAACCCATCCCTGAGCAATTTCCTCCCTTCCGTCCCCTTCCCTCTGGTTTTGCATGTTGTTCCTACCCCAACCCAACCCTCCCTAACCCTGACCCTTTGTGCTCCAGTCTCAGGGCCTGGGCACTCTCCTGAGACCCTGACACATTACTCATGTCCCTTGGCATAGCATGAAGTCTCTTCATGTTCAGTCTGACCTGGGGGCCCCTTTCTTGGGCCCCACAGGTTGCTCCCCTATGTGCCCCTTGCACTTCCCTCTGTCTCCTGGTCCTCATGCAACCACTACCTGACTTCTCTTCATGCTTTTTTATGGTGATTGCTGGTCTCCTGTTCCTTGGATTTCTCATCACCATCTGTAGAGTGGGTCCCTTGCCTGGGAACCTGTCTTGGGTTTTGGCTCTTGCTCCTCAGTGCTCCTAACATGACCAACCCAAAATGACCTCCCTCTTCCTGGCCCCCTTTCCTTGTCTGGGTTTCTTTGCCAGGTATCTGGCCCTGGATTCTCATCTGAGTCAGGGCACCTAGGCCCCTTGCTCTCCCTTGGTGGTTTGTCTGGCACCTGGAACCCTGAAACCTGGAGGTGCCCCTGGGCCTGGAGCCTAAATGCCCCTTGCTGCATCCCCTACCTTCCCTCCCAAATATTGTCCAGTGTCCTGAGCCTCCTTTCTAAGTCATGACCCTTGGCTCTCAGTTTCTTGGTCTGGCTATTTGCTTGAGCCTCTGGTGTCCATTCTTCCTCTGTGACTTTCTGGGCTTCATCTGAGGGCCCCTCACTGGGGCCGCTTCCCTGCTCCCCTTGGCTTCTGTGTACTGCAGCCCCACATTTCTGACCCCGGCCTTTCTGCACTCCCCTGGCCTGAGCTCTCCTCTAGGTCCCTTACCTAGGCTTCTTGCTGGGGTCCTGGTCCACAACACACTCAAAATTGTCCTGCAGCCATTTAGGCTGTGCACTCCTTAGGCACTCCTGTAGTTTCTGTCTCTGCCAGGCCTGCTTTACTCATCCTTTTCACAGGATGGTCACAAGGGCCATGGGACATGACCTGACCTCGTGCCCCTACAGGTTTCCTTTGGGAAAACATAGCCCTGCCCCTTGCTTGGGCACTTTGGCATGCCTCAGCCTTGCCCTGCTCCAGAACTCTGACAAGCTGCAGTGGATCTGGGCCTTTAGCCTTTCTCCCCCTATGCTACCTGCTCCTCTTTCTCCCCTCTCTCACCTGCCCATTCATGTCCCTTTTCATTCATCCATTCCCTTGTGCTACCACCTGGCTCTTCATTACTGGACCAGGTTTCTTGCTTGAGTCCCTGGCTGGCCATCTCGAAGACCATTGCCCTCCCCTTGCTTTTAGGCCTCTTTTTACAGGCCCTATCCTGTGCCTCCCCTCTGTTCCACTGGTGTTATCCTAGCACTGCCGGGACCCTTAGCTTTCCCTTTTATTCTCTAGCCTGGGCTCCTGGAATGGGTCCTGGCTTCCCCCACAACCTCTATATGCCAGGTATCCACTCACAGTGCCCTTTTTTGACCCTCCTTTCGTCCAGGACTCTCTCTGAGTATCTACTCAACAGGGCAGAGGAGCCAAATTGGCTGGCCTCTGTGCCCTTTAGTTTTCCTATGGGAAACACAGCCCTGCCTCTTACGTGAGTCCCCTTTTCTGACTGCACCTTGAAACCTGGAAGTTAACATGTGACTTTCTCCATCCCAGCCCTGAGAGATCCCCTCCCTTCCTTCCCTTTCCCTCTCACCTTGAATACTGTCCCTACTCCAACCCAGCCCTTCGTAATCCTGACCCTTTACACTTCATTCCCTGGGCCTGGGTGCTCATGTAAGCCCCTGACAGTGCTCCTCATGTCACTTGGCATGGTCTCTTACTATTGGGTGTGACCTGGGGGCCCCTTGCTTGGGACTTCCAGTGTTCTCCTGTAAGTACCCATTGCGCTTTACTCTGTCTCTTGGTCCTTGTGAAGCCCTTCCTCCCCTTCCCCTTGTGCTTTCCCCTCGCACTTTCATTTCTCATGCTCCTTGTGTCCTTCAACCATGGTCAGTCAGGTGGGTCCTTTGCCTGGACACATGCCTTGGGTCCTGCATCTACCCGCCCACAGACCTACTGAAAATCCCAGGCATGGCCTTCCATTGCCCTCCTCTTGGAAGCCTTCACATGCCAGGCCTCCTTTGGCAGGTCACTGTCCCTGAATTCTCATCTGGGCCAGGGTGCCTTATGGGTACTGAGTCCTGCCCCTTGCCTAGGTCCCTTGCTCTCTCTGGGCCTCGGGCCATGAACCCAGGACTCTGACACCTGGCAGTTGCCCTGGGCCAGGAACATGCATGGCCCCTGCTGGTTCCCCTGCCATCCCTACAAAGTCTTGTCCACTGTCCTGAACTGCCTGCCCAAGCCCTGGTCCTTGGCTTTCCATTCCCTGGCCTGCATCCTTGCTTGAGCCACAGGGGGCCCTTCTTGATTGGTGCTTCCCTGGGCTTTGGCTGTGGGCCATGCTGGGCCCAGCACCCTTCTCCCATCGAATTCCCTGAACCTCAGAGCCCTAGTGTCACCCACCTGCCCAGCGCCCCTCCCCCCATTTACTGCCCTTTCCTGACTTGGGAGTCCTGGTCCACACTCCATCAACACTCTTCCTCTGGCCTTTCATGATGTACACTCCTTCATCCCTCCTGTTGTATCTGACTCTGCTGGGTCCTTTTAAAGATCCTGTTCCCATGATGCTCAACATGTCCAGGGGAGTGGAACTGGGCCTTTCGCCCTGTGGGTTCCCTTTGGGAAAAAATAGCTGTGCCCTTTTCCTGGGACGTTTGAATTCTCTCAACCCTAGCCTTGCTCCTCGATTTTGACACCCAGCAGTAAACCTGGGCCTTGAGCCCTCCTCTCATGGTGCCACCCACTACCCTTGCTCCCCTTTCTCCCCTCCCCAGCCAAGTCTGTTTTCATGGGACCCAGGAAGAAGTTCTGGTACTTGGCTCCCTATTCTTGGGCCTGGCTACTTGCTGGAGTCCCAATCACCCTTCTCCAGGTCCCTGTCCCTGTCCCTTGATTTCAGGCCCCTTGCTTGGCCATCCTTTTGTGCCTCCCCTCTGTTCCCTTGTACTATGATATTTTGTCATTAACAGGATCCTCCCCTTCTCCCTAACCTGGTCTTCTTCAATGGTTTCTGGCTCCCCACTGACACCCTCCAATCCCAGACCAAAGGTATCCCTCACATTGCTATTCTTGGTCCAGGTCTCTCTCTGAGGATCTACTCACCTGGGGCAGAGGAGTGGAACTGACTGGCCTCTGGCCCTGAAGGATCCCTATGGGAAACTCAGCCCTGCCTCTCATCTGGGCCCCCTTTGCTGCCCAAACTTGACAACTGGCAGTGGACTTGGGCCTAGTGATGACCTTGCCCTAGGTGATCCCCTCCCTTACCTCTCTTGCCCTCTAGCCTTGCAAGCTGTCCCTAAGCTAACCCAGTCCTTCCTTACCCTGACTCTTTCCCCTACAGTCCCTTGGCCTGGATGCCAGCCTGAGCTCCTTAATCCATTATTTGGGTTGTGTTCCTTTCTGTGGTGTCTCTTTCTGCCATGTCTGACCTGGGCGCCCCTTGATTTGGCCCCCTAGCTCGCTTCCCTGTGAGCCCTCTGTACAGCCCTCTGTTTTCTCATCCTAGTGCTGATCCTACCTCTCCTTCCCCAGGGCTTTTTTCTGGATCAAGGGCCTTCTGTTCATTGTGTCCCTAATACTTTTGGTGGGGTCAGTTCCTTACCTGGGATCCTTGATTGGGTCCTAGCTCTTTCTCCTCTCTGCAACCACAGTGACCCCACACTGTGCCCTTACATTGCACTCCTCCTGGTCCCTGTCACTTGCCAGGCCCTTTGGCCTGGTCTCTGGCCCTTGATCCTCATCTGGCCAGAGTGCCTAATGGGAAACACAACCCTGACCCTCGAATGGGCCACTTGCTCTCCCTAAGCCTTTGCGGAAGCACCTGATACCTGGCAGTGGTGCTGGGCCTTGAGCCTCCCTCCCCCCTGCTGCATGCCCTTCCTTACCTCCCCAGAACTTTCCACTGTCCTGAGACACCTGCCCCAGTGCTGGCCCTTGGCTCTCCATTCCCTGGAGTGGCTCCTCTCTTGAACCTCGGGGGTCCTTCTTGCTCCATGCTTCGTTGGGCTAGAACTGCGGGCCTTGCTGGGGCAACTTTCCCACTCCTCTTGGCTTCCCTGCATCTCACAACCCTAGTGCAGCCCCTGCCTGCCAGTCCCTTCCCTTTTCTCCCCTAGCTTGAGCCCTCCCCTTGGTCCCTAGACTTGTCTCCTTTCTGTGATTCTGACCCACAACCCACAAACACCCTTCTTCCAGAACTTCACACTATGCCCTCATTCAGCCCTCCTGTTGTCCTTTTTCCTGCTGGGGTCCTTTTTCTGATCCCTTTCCCAGGATGCTAACTAGAGCCAGGGGCTGCAACTGGTATGTTTTGGACCTGTGTTCTTCCTATGAGAAAAGGTAGCAGTGCCCCTTGCCTGGGGTTTTGGCCTCTTTTAGCCTGGGGTCTGCTCCTCAATTCTGACACCCTACAGTGAATCAAGGCCTTGAGCCCTCCTCTCCCTGTGCCACTCGTTCCTCTTACTCCACTTTATCCCCATATACCATACCACCTCAGCCAGGAGAGAGAGAAATAGCCTGTCCAGATGGAAGACCATTCTCACCTGGGAGTTCTTAAAGCCCAGCAGCCAGGGTAGACGGGACTCCCACTTCTATGTGGGTGACCCCTCCCACCTAGGTGTTGGGGGAAGCTCCTATACCGCCCCAGGTAGGTTTTAAGGAACTTACCACTACAGGCGGGAGACCCATCACACCAGGGTATTGGGGGGGAGCTTAAAACATCCACAGCCAGGGTAAAGGTGACTTGCAGCTCCAGTCCCCTCTACCCTGGCTAAGGTATACAAACTCCCTGCAACACCCAGGTGAGAGGGGTCTCCTGCCTGGAGGTGCAAGTCCCCTCTACCTTGTCTGCTGTGGTAAAGGAGCACCCCTTGACACCCAGGTGAAAGCCATCTCTGACCTAGAGGGGCAATATATGAGCTCCCTCTGACACGCAGGAGGGATGGGTTTTCCGCCTGGAGGAGTGAATCCCTGGTGCTCTGGCTGCTGCTGTATACGAGCTTTCCCTGAAACGCAGGTCGGAGGGGTCTCCCACCTGGAGGGGCAAGTCCACTCTACCATGGCTTCAGCAGTGTTAGAGCTCCCACCAGTAACCCAGGTGGGAGGGGTCTCCCACAAGGAGGGGAGAGTCCCTCTCTCCTGGCTGGTGTGGTATGCTGGGAGCCATCAGCCAAGTAGGTATGACAATTTCCTTCCCAGCTACTCCCATGCTGTCTAGTGGAAGGACTTCTGAAAGGTGACCTTGCTCAAGGATAAGGGCAGATCCGTGTTCCCCTTTAGAATAGGGCAGTTTAGCATATTAGGAGAGTAGGGTGTTCCCCCGTTAGAATAGGGCAGTTTAGCATAATAGGAGAGTAGGGTGTTCCCCCTTTAGAATAGGGCGTATCCTGCTGCTGAGTTCCTCTTGAGTTCTTAGGGTCAGACAGTATATTTTGGGAGACAGAAGCCCATGTGGAGTGGATTTGGGCAGAGTGTGGATTAGGGCAGAGTGTGGATTTGGGCAGAGAACGTGGATTTCCCCAGAACGTGTTTGTAGACGGCCGGTGTGAGTTCGGGAATAAAGAATTGCTGTTTGAATCTACAAGCTGTGTGGAGACTCGTGATTTGTGCCCAGCCAGAGACTGCGGCATCTGGTGGCTTGTACGTGGAACGCCTGAAGCTTGGGGGTAAGTGAAATTGCTCGCCCCTGAGGGAAGGCAAGAGAATGGGTGACCATTTCAAAAAACAATGTGTTCTTCTTTTGATTTATTTTGTTGTTTTTTTTTTTCAAGCTGCCTATCCCTAGAAATTTCTCAGGCAAACTGGAAAAAATGGTTGACTAAAGGCTTGAAGTTTGTCGGCCCTGAGGAAGAGAAAATTGATACAACGATTTTTTATTCCGTTTTTGCTTCATTCAGTTTTGGTTTCGTTTTGTGTTATCTTATTGGGTTGCGTTATCTTTATAGTAGATTAAAACAAACTGAAAAGATGTTAAGTAAATTGTTAGAGGTTCAGAACATGGAGAAAGACATTTTAGATCAAGCAAAAGAGAAGGTCTCTCGAGCTAGTCAGACAGAGGAAGAAAATTTAAAGGAAAAGGGGTTGTTAGGAAAAAGGCCACAACAGGAGGCTGTTGCTAACTCCGTTTTATCACAAGAGGGTTTAATTCAACCAACAGCCCCACCGATAGAGATAGCTGAGTGGCCCTCAAACCCCGTAGTTGATAATTGGGATCCTGAGACAGGACCTCGAAGATTAGCATGCCCTGTACTTGAGCAGGCAGGAGGGCAGCGAATTCACTGTGCTTTAAATTTTAAAACAGTGAAGCAGTTAAAGGAGGCTGTAACAACCTATGGTCCCCAAGCTCCCTTCACGGTAAGCATGGTCGAGTCCATTACTAATTTGGACATGACCCCAGCAGATTGGGCTAGCATGTGTAAATCTGTGCTAAATGGAGGACAATATTTGTTATGGAAGGTTGCCAATGAGGAATTTTGCGCAGAGACAGCTAGGCGAAATGCAGCAGCCGGTTACCCTCAAAGAAATCTAGAAATGTTGCTAGGGAAAGGACCTTATGAGGGTCAGCGGCAACAAATTGAATATGATCCTGCTATATATGCACAAATTGCTGCAGACGCAGTTAGGGCATGGAAGACTTTACAAGGACATGGAGATTTACAAGGTCAGCTATCTAAGGTAATACAGAGAGCTAATGAACCTTACGCTGACTTTGTAGATAGGCTAATTCAAATGGCTGCCAAAACATTTGGGGATACGGAACAAGCAATGCCATTAATAAAACAACTGGCTTATGACCAAGGAAATCGTTGCTGCAGAGAGGTTATTAGACCATGGAGACATGAAGATTTAAACACATATATTAAATTATGTAGAGATATTAATGAACAAGGGCAAGTCTTGGCAGCTGCAGTACAACAGGCTTTAGATGCCAGGCCAAAAACATGCTATGATTGTGAACAAACAGGACATTTTAAAAGGAGTTGCCCCATAGGAGGAGGATTTAACAAAACTAGGTGTCAAAGAAATGGAATACCGGGTATTTGCCCACAATGCCGTAGAGGGAGACATTGGGCTAATGAATGCCGTTCTCAAACTACCATAGAGGGTACTCCCTTATCAAAAAACGGACAAGGACCAGATATTTACCCACGATATCGTGGAGAAAGGCATCAGGCTCCATTGCCAAAAAACGGTCAAGGGGGCCCAATGCTCCGGGGCCCACAACCACAAATATACGGGGCAGTGGAGGAACCCAGCAACACCATCAGAGTAGTGCCCAGGACACATTGTCCATTAAATCCCTCAACAGACAAACCCGAGGGAGCGCAGGGTTGGACATCTGTGCCTCTGCCAGAGCAGTACTAACTCCAGAGATGGGAGTTCAAATCATTCCCACAGGAATAAAAGGACCTCTTCCCCAAGGAACAGTAGGCTTATTATTGGGACGTAGTTCATCTACATTAAAAGGACTTATAATAAGTCCTGGGGTAATTGATCCCGATTATGTAGGTGAAATAAAAATTATAGCTAGTTCTCCAAGAGGTATATCAGTAATTTCACCTGGAGATAGAATAGCACAGTTGTTAATAATACCCAGCCTACATAATAAATTTCCTAGTCATAGTGTAAAAAGAGGTTCCAGGGGATTAGGCTCCACAGGTGTAGATTGGGCTATGTTGTCTTTAAATTTAGATTCTCGCCCAATGTTAAAACTAAATATTCAAGGACACGACTTTAATGGGCTACTGGACACAGGTGCAGACCTTAGCATCATATGTAGTCAGGAATGGCCAAAACATTGGCCATTACAACAAGCCACTCAAACGCTTCGAGGCCTAGGAGTGGCTACTAATCCCCATAGAAGTGCAATGGTATTAGATTGGAAGGATCCTGAAGGATGTGAGGGAACTATACAGCCATATGTATTGGATCATCTTCCTATAAATTTATGGGGACGAGATGTCCTAGATCAATTAGGTTTGACGTTAACAAATAACATCAATCCTAATGCGCCCACTACTAGGGCTAGACAAGGTTTTAGGAAAGAAAAAAGATTAGGAAAACAAGGACAAGATATAGCAGCACCAATTCAAATAGATCAAGGAGCAGACAGACATGGGTTGGATTTTCAGAAAGGGCCACTGAGACAATAAAAATTACTTGGAAATCAGAAAGACCAGTGTGGGTTCCTCAGTGGCCCCTGACTAAAGAAAAGATACAAGTATCCCATGATCTGGTCAAACAACAATTAGTGGAAGGACATATACAACCTTCCATATCTCCCCATAATACTCCCATTTTTGTCATTAAAAAGAAATCTGGTAAATGGAGATTATTGCAAGATTTAAGAGCCATTAATAATGAGATGGTTATTATGGGACCTGCTCAATCAGGGATTCCTCAATTGTCTGCTTTGCCAAAAACCTGGCATGTTTTAGCCATAGATATTAAAGATTGTTTTTTTTCAATTCCAATTCATCCCGAGGATAGTTCACGTTTTGCATTTACTATCCCTGCATTAAATCATGAAGGTCCTGATCAGAGATATGAATGGAAAGTACTCCCTCAAAGGATGGCTAACAGTCCAACTATGTGTCAAATATATGTTAATAAAGCAATCCAGCCACTTAGAAATCAAAATCCTGAACTACAAATATTTCACTATATGGATGATGTATTATTGGCACATAAAGATAAAAACATATTGCTGGAATGTTATGCCACACTTACAAACTTATTAAAAAATTATAATCTAGAGATAGCAATAGATAAAGTACAATTAAATTTTCCAATTAGTTATTTAGGAGTTCTATTATCCTCAACCATGGTCCGTCCACCAAAAATTCAAATACGAGTAGATCAGCTCAAGTCACTTAATGACTTTCAAAAGTTATTGGGAGACATAAATTGGATAAGGCCTTATCTAGGCATACCAACAGGAGAGTTGGGACCTTTATTTGATATTCTAAAAGGTCCATCAGATCCAAACTCACCCCACATGTTAACGCCTGAAGCAAGAAAGGCATTGAAAATTATTGAAACATATATGGAAAATATACATTTGGATAGAATTGATATAAGTTTGCCTTTATTATTTATTGTACTACCAACAAAAAATATTTCTACAGGAGTATTTTGGCAAGAAGGTCCATTATTGTGGATACATTTATCTTATTCTCCTAACACTATTCTTACTAGGTATCCTGAGGCTGTAGGACAATTAATACTCAAAGGAATAAAAGCAGTGAAGGGAGTGTTTGGAATTTCTCCCAATAAAATTATTACTCCATATACTATGGATCAAATTGATGAGTTAGCTAATGAGTTAAATACTTGGGCAATAATCATGTGTAAATCTAATGTTGCATTTGATAATCACTTACCATCTAATCCTTTGTTGTCTTTTTGGTCTAAGCATCCTGTAGTTTTTCCAAAAATGACAAGAAAAACCCCTATCATGAATGCTCCAAATATATTCACTGATGGGTCAAATAATGGTACAGCAGCAGTAGTTACCCCTGATCAAACTTTTACATTTTTAGTACCCAAACAATTAGCTCAAAAGGTAGAGCTTAATGCAGTATTACAAGCCTTTTTAATGTTTAAAGATTCTGTATTTAATTTATTTTCTGATAGTCAGTATGTAGTTAATGCTATAGTATCTCTTGAAGATGCTGGTAGGATTTCCCCTTCTTCTACTGTTTTCTCTTTGTTTTCCACTATACAAAGTCTAATCTGGGACAGAAAAGATCCATTCTTTATAGGACATATTAGAGCACATACAGATTGCCTGGAGCCCTTAGTTTGGGCAATGATTTAGCAGATAAAACTACACATGACATACATATTTTCTCTGCACTAGAAGAAGCTACGAATTTTCATAAAACATTCCATGTTAATGCTAATACTTTACAAAAGCATTTTAAAATAACTAAGGAAGAAGCCAGATATATAATAAAACAATGTCAAAATTGTGTGACCTTTTTACCACAAGTTAATCTTGGAGTCAATCCTAGAGGACTGATACCTAACCATATTTGGCAGATGGACGTCACACACTTGCCAGAATTTGGAAAATTAAAATATTTACATGTTACAGTTGATACTTCTTTCGGATTTTTGATGGGCTCCCTTCATGCCGGAGAAAAAACTAAAGATGTTATAGCTCATTGCTTACAAAATTTTGCCACTGTGGGCGTTCCTAAACAGTTAAAAACTGATAACGGTCCTGGCTATACCTCTACCTCTTTTAAACAATTTTGCTCATCATTTGGTATTACTCATATAACAGGAATTCCATACAATCCACAGGGACAAGGCATAGTTGAAAGAGCTCATCAAACTATTAAAACGTACTTATTAAAGCAAAAAGAGGGAATTGGAAAGGGGTATATACCCCCCAAAGATAAACTTAAAATAACGCTTTTTACTCTAAACTTTTTAAATTTGGATTCATCAGGACTTAGTGCTGTGGAAAGGCATATGTATCCAAGAAATGTACATAAGCCTAAAGTTCTTTGGAAAGATATTCTAACAGGACAATGGAAAGGTTCTGACCCAGTGATTGTCTGGAGTCGGGGCTCTGTTTGCGTGTTTCCACAGGGAGAACAGCAGCCAATTTGGATTCCAGAAAGACTAACTAAAACGATTTCTACAGATCAAAAAGAAGATGATTTGACTCAAATCCATAACAGCTGATATCCAGAACTCCAGCTTGGCCATTCTTACATCTGCAACAGTGATTAACCAGGATGCTTTTTTCAATATCTATCTTATTATTGCATTTTTCCACATCATAAGGTTCTATTTTTATTTTTTGAGCTCATACAAACCTAGGTTAATGTTTTTTTTTTTTTTTTTTTTTTTTTTTTTGATCAGTTTTATTTTTTGACTGTGGAGTTTTTAAACATTGCAATGGAGATTTCACCTAGATAAAGCTACAAGGCCTTTATTATTATCTTATGTGTTGTACGTTTGTTTGCACATTTGTGTTTTGTGTTGTATGTCTGTGTGTGCGTATGTCCGTATTTCATATATGAGAAGCACTCATAAAAGATGGATTCAAATTATCATTTTTTTTATTCACGTGATTTAAATGGCTTAATTTAAATTAGGTAAACAGCTGTTAAAGATTGTTTTTAAAGGTGGTTAACAGATCTGCTTGTTTACTAATTTAAATCAGGTAAACAGCTGTTAAGGATTGCTTTTTAAGGAGGTTAACAGGTCTGTTTGTTTACTTTCACCTTTCCTTTTCATTATATTTAATAATTCTTTTCAGGATAATGTCTTTTTAGCATCATTGCCAGAATTCCTATCTTCATCCCAATGAATATAACTCAACAAGTATGCTCAATCAAGGAGCCAACTTACTTTGGGAGGCAACGGACTTTGGGAGGAGACGGACATATTGATAGATTCCTCCACTTTGAACTGCTTGCAGAACTTGCCTGGACTATGTAACTACGTTTAGTGCAGCTAATTGTGGTAATGCTGGCATATATTTGCTGATGGTGTCACCAGTGATGCAATTTTTATTTCCTTGCCAGCGCACCACATGTTAATTGTGGTAATGCTGGCATATCTTTGCTGAAGGTGTCACCAATGATGCAATTTTTCCAAAGGAACTGTCAATTGGCTTGGTGTCGTGGCATTTCTGTATCCTCCTCCCTTCTGCTAGTGATGGTCTAAATTTGGGGGCCAATGGCTACATGCTGGACTGGTAATCAGTGACGGGTATGATCCAATTGCAGTGGTATCAACCTAAGACAGGAGGCTGACACCTAAAGGTCAGTTGCCTAAAGGTCAGTTTTCCGATGACGGGTAAGAACCATATGTTGAATTGGACAACCTACCAGGCACGGTCCTTAAGCCACATTAACCTCACTCCCCCACTAGCACCAAGGCCAAATTTGGGGGCCAACATAGGTGAGGCAAAGAACCTCACCCCCCCACTGGTGCATAGACCTATCCACAAGTATGGCTGTATGCTGGACCGGTAGTCAGTGACGGGTATGATCCAGTTGCAGTGGTATCAACCTAAGACAGGAGGCTGACGCCTAAAGGTCAGTTTTCCAATGACGGGTAAGAACCATATGTTGAACTGGACAACCTACCAGGCACGGTCCTTAAGCCACATTACTTGTTGTTTAATTAATCAGAAGGGGGGAGATGCTGGGAGCCATCAGCCAAGTAGGTATGACAATTTCCTTCCCAGCTACTCCCATGCTGTCTAGTGGAAGGACTTCTGAAAGGTGACCTTGCTCAAGGACAAGGGCGGATCCGTGTTCCCCTTTAGAATAGGGCGGTTTAGCATATTAGGAGAGTAGGGTGTTCCCCCTTTAGAATAGGGCGTATCCTGCTGCTGAGTTCCTCTTGAGTTCTTAGGGTCAGACAGTATATTTTGGGAGACAGAAGCCCATGTGGAGTGGATTTGGGCAGAGTGTGGATTAGGGCAGAGTGTGGATTTGGGCAGAGAACATGGATTTCCCCAGAACGTGTTTGTAGACGGCCGGTGTGAGTTCGGGAATAAAGAATTGCTGTTTGAATCTACAAGCTGTGTGGAGACTCGTGATTTGTGCCCAGCCAGAGACTGCGGCAGTGGTATATGAGCACCCCCTGACACACAGGTGGTAGGGGTCTCCAGCATGGAAGGGTGAGTACTCTCTACCCTGGCTGTAGCAGTACAGGAGCTCCCCAATACACCAAGGTGGGAGGGGTCTCCCACCCTTTCTGGCGAGTCCCCTGTACCCTGTCTGCCTCAGTATTGAGCTCCCCTGACAACCAGGTTTGAGGTGTCTCCAACCTACTGTGGCAAGGCCACTCTATCCAGGCTGCAGTGATATATGAGTTACTCCTCACAGCCAGATGGGAGGCATCTCCCACCTGGAGGAGAGAGTACCCTCTACTCTGGCTAAAGCAGTATAGAAGCTCCCCCCAGATACCCAAATGGGAGGGGTCTCCTAAATGGATAGGTGAGTCCCCTCTACCCTGGCTGTGGTAGTATAGGAGATACTCCCATTTGCAGATGGTAGGGGTCTCCCACCTAAAAGGGGGATTCCCCTTTTCCCTGGCTCCATTGTGGTACACTAAACTTTCCCTGACACCCTGGTGGATGTTGTCTCCTGCCTGGAGGGACGAGTCCCCTCTACCCTGACTACAGTGGTATAGAAGCTCCCCCTGACACCATGGTGGGAGGAGTCTTCTGCCTGGAAGGGCAGGTTCACTCTACCATGGCTGTAGTAATATAGCAGCTACTCCCAGGCACCCAGGTAGGAGGGGTATCCCACATTGAGAGGCGAGTCCCTTTTACCCTGGTTGCTGCGTTATATGAGCTCTCCTGCATACCCAGATGCCAGGGGTCTCCTGCCTGGAGGGAGGAGTCCTCACTACCCTGGTAGTCTCCAAACTGAAGGGGCGAGTCCCCTCTACCTTCTACCCTGGCTGCACTTGTTTACTAGCTTTGCCTGACACCCAGGTTGGATGGGTCTCTCTTCTAGAGGGGAAAGTCCCCTCAACCCTGGCTGTGGCAGTAAAGGATCTTCCCCTAACACCCAGGTGGGAGGGTCTCTGGCCTGGAGAGGTGAATCCCCTTGTTCCTGGTTGTAGTGGTATAAGACCTCTACCCCTGCACCCAGGTGGTAGGGTTCTCTCTCCTCTAGTTGTGAGTCCCCTCAACCCCGCCTGTGGCAGTATATGAACTCCCCTGACAACCAGGTGGAAGGGATCTTCCACCTGGAGGGTCAAGTACCTTCTTCCTTGGCTCTGGCGATATAGGAGCTTCCCCTGATACCCAGTTTATGGGGTCTCCTAACTGAAGGGGCATGTCCCCTGTACACTAGCTGTGGGGGTATACAAGCTCCCCTAGACACCAGGTGGGAGTGATTCCCTGCATGGAGCAATGAGTCCCGTCTACCATGGCTGTGGTAGTATAAAATTCTCTCAGACACTCAGGTGGGAGTTAGGGGTCTCCCACCTGGAGGGGCAAGTTCTCTCTACCCTGGCTAAGGTGGTATACAAGTGCCCCCCTACAATAGGTGGGAGCATTTTTCCACATAGACAGGTGAGTACCCTCTACCCTGACTTTGGCAGTAAACAAGCTCCAACGATACCAGGGGAGGGATATCCCACCTGGAAGGTCAAGTCCCCTCTACTTTAGCTCTTGACATATAAGAGTTCCCAGTACATTCAGGTGGGAGGGGTCTTCCACCTGAAGGGGCGTGTTTCCTCTACCTTAGCTGTGTCAGTATAGGAGCTCCCCCCCCACACACCCAGGTGGAAAGGGTTTCCCGCCTGTAGGGGTGAGCTCTTTCATCCTGGCTGTTGCAGTAATCAAGCTCCCTGGACACCCACACTCCCAGGTGGGAGGGGTATCCTGATTTGAGGGGCGAATCCCCACTACAGCCACTACTATGGCTGCATAGGTATAGGAGTTCACCCAGACACCCAGGTGGGCGGGGTCTCTTAATTGGTAGGGCAAGTCTGCTCTACTCTGGTTGCAGAGGTATATTAACTCTCACTGACACCCAGGTGGGAGAGGTCTCGCACCTAGAGGTGCGAGTCCCCTCTACCTTGGCTGCTGTGGTATAGAACCTCCCCTGACACCCAACTGGAAGCAGTCTTCATCCAGGTCGATAAAGTACCCTGTATCCTGCTGCAGCGGTATAAGTGCTCCCCAGGACACCCAGGTGGAAGAGGTCTCCCGTATGGAGGGTAGAGGGAATTCTACCCTGCCTGCTGTGGTATAAAAGCTCCTCTGAAACCAAGGTGGGAGGGTTCTCCCTCCAGGAGGAACGAGTCTCCTCTTTGCTGGATGTGGTGGTATAGGAGCTCCCCTCAACACCCAGGTGGGAGGGTTCTCCCGCCTGAAGGGGAAAGTACCATTACCATGGCTTCCGTGGTGTAAGAGCTCCCCCTGATACCCAGGTTGAATGGGTCTCCTGCCTACAGCAGGGAATCCCCTCTCTCCTAGCTGTGGAGGTATACAGGCTTACTCAGACACCCAGGTGGGAGGGGTCTCCTGCGTGGAATGGCGAGTTCCCTGTACCCTGGCTTTGGTGGTATACAACCTCACCCCAGCAGCCAGGTGGGAGGGTTCTCCTACATGGAGGGGCGAGTCCCTTCTACTTTAGCTGGTGCCATATAAGAGCTCCCAGGACAAGCACATGAGAAGCGTCTTCTGCCTGGTGGCACAAGTACTGTCTATCCTTGTTAGGGCTGCGTACTAGCTCCTCTGACACCCATTTGGGTGGTATCTCCTGCCTGGAGGGGCGAGTCCCCTCGATCCTGCCTGTGGAGGTATAGGAGATCCCCCAGACACCCAAGAGGTAGGGATCTTCTTCCTGAAGGTGTGAGTCCCTGTTACTCTGGCTGCAGCTGTATAGGAGCCCCACCCTACAAACCCAGGTGGGAGGGGTCTCTTGCCTGGAGGGGCAAGTCCCCTCTACCTGGGTTCAGGCAGACTACAAGGTAGCATGGACAGTAAGGTGTGAGGGGTCTCTATTCTGTAGAAGCCAGTCTGCCCTACCCAGGCTGCAGGGGGATAAGAGCTCCCACAAACAACCAGGTCCCTTTGCATTCACCAAAGCCCAGGAGCTAGCACTTGGCTCTCCATTACTGGGCCTAGCTTCTTTCTTGAGTCCCTGGCCACCCTTCTCAAGGACCATGTCCTTGTCCCTTTGTTTCAGGACCCTTTTACCAGCCTACTCCTGTGACTCCCCTGTGTTCCCCTTTATGCTGAAGTATCCTGGCACTGCCCAGACCTTCTGCTCCTCCTGCTTCTTTCTAACCTGGGTTTCACAAATGGGTCCGGGAGCCTAACAACCCCACCCCAAACTCTGCAATGCATGTATCATGTCACAATGCCTGCTTTTGCCCCTCCTTTGGTCCAGGTCCCTCTCAGAGGATCTACTCACCTAGGGCAGAAGACTGGAATTGGCTGGCCTCTGCACCCTGAATGCTTCCAGTGGGAAACAGCCCTGCCACTCAACTCTGTCCCCTTTTCTACCTGAACCTTGATGCGTGATAGTTAACATGAGATATGCTCCAACCCAGCCCTGAGAGATCGCCTCCCTTATCTCCAGTGCCCTCTCACCTTGCATACTGCCCCTATCTCATCCCAGCCTTCCCTCACCTTGGCTGGTTGCGCTCCAGTTTAAGGGCTTGGCTGCTCGCCTGAGCCCCTGACCGCTTTCCTCATGTCCTTTAGTGTAGCATGGAGTCTCTTTGTGTTGGGTCTGACCTGGGGGCCTCGTGCTTGTGTCCCCCAGTGGGCTTCCCTAGGTGCCCTTATGCTTTTCTCTGTCTTCTGGTCTTCGTGCAACTTCTGCATCGCCATTCCCTGGTAAATTCCCCTGGTGCTTGTGGGTCTCCTTCTCCTTGGGTCACTCATCCCTGATTGGTTGGGTGGATTTCTTTCCTGGGCTGCTGGCTTGGTTCCTGGATCTCGCCCCTCTGAGCACCCACCAGGTCCCCCACCATTCACTCCCATAGCTCTCCTTCTGTTCTCCTTCCCTTGCCAGTCTCCCTTTGCCAGGTCTTCGGCCTGGATTCTAATCTAGGCCAGAGTGCCTTATAAGAAAAAAATCCCTGCCTCTCGCCTGGGCTCCTTGCTCTTTCTGGGTGCTTGGCCCTTCACCTGGAACCCTGACACCTGGCAGTCACCCTGGGACTGTACCTGCCTGCCAGTGTTAAAACCCTGCCTTCCCACCCAAGTATTGTCCACTGTCCTGAGCACCCTGCCCCATTCCAAGGCCTTGGCTCTCAATTCTCTGTCCTGGTTCTTCGCTTAAGTTTTTGGTGACCCTTCTTGCTCACTGTTTTTATGGGTATAGTCTGAGGGCCCCTCTCTGGGGATGCTTTTTTGCTCTCCTTGGCATTCCTGTACTGCAGTAACCTATTGCAGCCCTGCCTTCCCTCCCCGCATTCCCTGCTCTCTCCTGGCCCTGGACCTCTTCTAGGTCCCTTTCCTGGGATCCTTTTGGGGGTCCTAACTCCACTCCACCCACACCTATCCTACAGCCCTTCAGGCTGTGCCCTCCTTCAGCCCTCTGTCCTTTCTGTTTCTGCCATGCCTGGTTTCCTGTTTCCTTTCCCAAGATGCTCACCCTAGCCAGATGACTTGACTTTGCCTCTTGGCCCTGGGGGCTCTATTTGGAAAACGTAGACCTGCCCCTTGCCTGGGACCTTTGGCCTCCCTCAGCCAGGACTCTTCTTTTGAGACCTGACACCCTGCAGTGGACCTTGGCTTTGAGCTCTTCTCCCCCTGTGCCACCCACTCCACTTTCTCCCCTCTGGCTGCTCACCCTCAATGTTTCTTTTCATTCACCCAGTCCCAGGTGCTAGCACTTGGCTCTCCATTACAGGACCCAGCTCCTTGCTTGAGACCCTGGCTACACTTCTTGAGGACCCTTTCCCTGTGCATTTGTTTCAGGCCCCTTTTGCCAGCCTCTTCTGTGCCTCCACTATGATCCCTTCATGCAGTGGTATCCTGGCACTGCCTGGACCTTCCACTCCTCCTGCTTCTTCCTAGCCTATCCTACTCAAATGTGTCCTGGCAGCCTAAAACCCCCACACGTCCATACACCAGGTATCCCCTCACAGGACCCTCTTTGGCCTCTCCTTTTATCCAGGTCCCACTCTGAGGATCTATTCAACTGGGGCACAGTAACAGAAGTGGCTCGCCTCTGCGCTCTAAATGCTCCCTATGGGAAACACAGCTCTGCCACACGCTGGAGTCTCCTTCACTGCCTGAACCTTGAGGCCTGGAAGTTAACATGGACTTGCTCCAACCCAGCCCTGAGTGGTCCCCTCCCTTCTCTCCTCTGCCCTCTGGCCTTGCATGCTGCCCCTACAACAACCCAGCCCTCTCTAACTTTGACCTTTTTTGCTCCAGTCCCTGGGCCTAGGCGTTCTCTTGAGCCCCTGACCACATTCCTCATGGCCCTTGGCATAGCAAGGAGTCACTTCATGTTGGGTCTGACCTGAGGACCCCTAGGTTGGGCCTGCCAGTGGACTCTCCTAGGTTCCCCTTGGCTTCTCCTGGTTATCACGCAGCCCCTTCTTCCCCTTTCCCCTCGTGCTTTTTTTCTGGTGCTCACTTTTCTCCTACTCCTGGGGTCCCCCATCACCATTGATTGGGTGGGTAATTCTCAGAGTGCCTGTCTTGGGTCCTGGGTCTTGCCCCTATGCACACCCACCACGACCCCCTTGCTTGCCCTCCAGTTGCCTTCTTTATGGCCCACTTTCTTTCCTTGCTTCCTTTGAAAGAAGCCTGGCTGTAGATTCTCACCTGATCCAGGGCGCCTTATGGGAAATAATGTCCTGCCTCTCGCCTGGGCCCTTGCTTTCCCTGGGTGCTTGGTAAGGCATTAGGAACCCTGACACCTGGTAGTGGCCCTGGGCCTGGAGCCTGACTGCACTCTGCTGAATCCCCTGCCTTCTCTCCCAATTCTTGTCCACTGTCCTGAGGCCCTGCTGAAACCCTGGAACTTCACTCTCAGTTCCCTGGCCTGGATCCTTCTCTTGAGCCTCTGGTGGCCATTCTTGCTCACTTCTTTTCTGGGTATTATATGAAGGCCCCTCACTGGGACCACTTCCCTTCTTTCCTTGGCTTCCCTGTACTACCATATTCTAGTGAAGGCCCACATTCACGGCTATGTGTTCACTACTCTCCCCTGGCCAGGGCACTCCTCTAGGTCACTTGCCTGGGCTCCTCCTTACTGTTGTCTTGGGTCCCACCCCACCAACCTCCCTCCTGCAACCCTTCAGGCTGTGCCCTCCTTTGGCCCTCCTGTCCTTTCTATCTCTGTCACGCCTGCTTTCCTGATCCCCTTCCCAGGATACTCACCTGGACCAGAAGATATGACATTTGGGAAAACATATCCCTGCCCCTTGCCTGGGCACTTTTGCCTCACTCAGCCTGGGCCCTGCTCCTGACCCCTGACACCTTGCAGTGGACCTGGGCCTTGAGCCATTCTCCCCCTGTGCCAACCACTCCACTTTCTCCCCTCCTCTGCTCCCCCTCCATGTTTCTTTTCATTCACCCATTCCCAGGTGCTAGCACTTGGCTCTACATTCCTGGGCCCGGCTTGTTGCTTGAGATGCTGGCTAAGTTTCTTATGACCCTTTACCTGTCCCTTGGTTTCAGGCCCCATTTGCCGGCCCCCTCCTGTGCCTCCCCTCTGATCCCCTCATTCTGTGGTATCCTGGCTCTGCCCGGACCCTCCACTCCCCCTGCTTCTCCCTAGCCTATGATGCTGAAATGTGTCCTGCAGCCCAACCCCCCAATTGAGCACACCAGGAATACACTCACAGTATTCTCTTGCCCCCTCTTTTGGTCCAGGTCCATCTCTGAGGATCTAGTCACCTGGGGCACAGGAGCAGATTCGGCTCGCTTCTACACCCCGAATGTTCTCTATGGGAAACACAGACCTGCCAGTCGCCTGAGTCCTCTTCAGTGGGTCCACTTCACTGCTTGAACTTTGAGGCCTACTAATTAACATGGACTTGCTGCAACCTAGCCCTGAGCGATTCCTTCCCTTCCCTCCCCTGCCCTCTGGCCTCGCATGCTGCCCATACTGCAACCTAGCCCTCCCTAACCCTGATCTTTTGGGCTCCAGTCTCTGGGCATGGTTATTCACCTGAGCTTCTGACTCTGTTCCTCATGGCCCTTGGCATAGCAAGGAATCTCTCATGTTTGGTCTGACCTTGGGGTCCCTTGCTTTGGCCCACCAGCAGTCTCCCCTAGGTGCCCCTTGAGCTCCCCTCTGTATCATGGTCCTCATGCAGCCCATTCTCCCCAACCCCTCATGAATTCCCATGATTCTCGTGAGTCTACTGCTCCTTCAGTCCCTCATTCTAGATTGGTCGGGTGGGTATCGAGCACCTGGCTATGGTCCTGGTTCTCCTCGAGTCACACGACCACCACGACCAGTGGCTGAGGCCTCCCATAGCACTCCTTCTGACCCCCTTTCATTGCCAGGCCTCCTTTGCCAGGTCGCTCTCCATGGATTCTCATCTGGACCAGAGCACATTATGAGAAACAGAGCCCTGCCCCACAAATGCTCCACTTACTCTTTCTAGGTACTTGGTCCTGCACCAGGAACCCTGATACCTGGTTGTGGCCCTGGGCCTAGAGCCTGACTGCCCCCTGCTGGAACCCTGCCTTCCCTCCAAAGTCTTGTCCACTGTCTTAAACCCTCTACCCAATCCCTGGCCCTTGACATTACATTCCCTTGCCTGAATCCTCACTTGAGGCTCTGGTGGCCATTCTTGTTCCTTTATTTCCTGGGCTGTGTTTGAGGGCCCCTAACCGGGGCCGCTTCTCTCCTCCCCTTGGCTTCCCTGTACTGCAGTACCCTAGTACATCCTTGCCTTACTGGCCCTTCCCTTCCCTGTTCTCCCCTTGTTTGGCCCTCCTCTAGGTCCCTTGTCTGAGATCCTTGCAGGGATCCTGGCCCCCACCCCACCCAGACTCGTCCTGCGGCCTTTGAATGTGTGACCTATTTGGCCCTCTTGTCATTTCTGTTTCTCCCAGGGCGACTTTCCTCATACCCTTTCCAGCATGCACATCAGGGCAGGTACTTGACCTAGCCTTGTGGCCCTGTGGGCTCTCTTTGGGAAAATGTAGCCCTGCCTCTGGGCCCATTTTTCTCCTTCTGCCAATGCCCTTCTACTCAATCCTGACACCCTGCAGTGGACCTGGGCCTTCAGCCTTCCTCCTGCTGTGCCACCTGGTGGGATTTCTCCTCTCCCTCCTCTCCCTATCCATATCCATTTTTATTCACCCTTCCCCAGGTGTTCTCACTTGGCTCTCCATTACTGGGCATGTCTCCTTGCTTGAGCCCCTGACAGCGCTTTTTAAGGACCCTTTCCCTTCCATTGGTTTCAGGCCTCTATTTATAGACCTCATTCTGTACCTCCCATCTGTTCCACTGCTGCTGTGGTATCCTGGCACTTCTGGGACTCTTCACTTTCCTTGCTTCTTTCTAGCCTGGGCTCCTCGAATGGGTCCAGGCTGACAACTGATCAACCCAAAACCTCCATATGCCAGGTATCCTCTCACAGTGCCCTCTTTTGACTCTCCTTTGGTCCAGGTCCTTCTATAAGGATCTACTCACCTGGGAAGATGAAGCTAAATTGGTCTTGCCTCTTGCTGGAGTCCCCTTTTCTTCCTGAATCTTGAGGCCTGGCAGTTATTATGTGACTTGCTCCAATCCTGCCTGGAGAGATCTACTCCCTTCCCTCCCCTGCCTTCTCACCTTGCATGCTGCCCATAACCAGTCCTCCGTAATCCTGACCCTTTGTGCTTCAGTCCCCAGACCTGGGGCTCATGTGAGCCCCTGACAGTGTTCCTCGTGTCACTTGGTGTAGCATGGAGACTCTTCCTGTTGGTTCTGACCTGGGGCCCCTTACTTGGGGATACCAGTGTGCTCCCTTAGGTGTGCCTTGTGCTTTTCTCTGTCTCCTCCTCTTTCCACAGCCTTTACTCCCCTTCCCCTCAGGCTTTTCCCTGGCACTTTCAGGTCTCCTGCTCCTTGGGTCCCTCATCTATGGTCAGTCAGGTGAGTCCTATGCCTGGGCACCTGGCTTGGGTACTGGACCTAGCCCTCCCCACGCACCCACTGAGACCCCCTGCCGTGCCCTCCCATTATCCTCCTCCTGGCACCCTTCCCTTGCCTGGCCACCTTTGCCAGGTCCCTGTCCCTAGATTCTCATCTGGGCCAGAGTGCATTATGGGATATGGAGTCCTGCCCCTTGCCTTCTCCCCTTGCTCTCTCTGGGCCTTTGATCGTGCACCCAGTACCCTGACACCTGACAGTTGCCCTGGGCCAGAAACCTGCATGGCCCCTGCCAGATCCCCTGCCATCCCTCAAAAATCTTGTCCACTCTCCTGAGCTCCCTGCCCAAGCCCTGCCCCTTGGCTCTCCATTCCCTGGTCTACCTCCTCGCTTGAGCCTCTGGGGTCCTTCTTGCTCTGTACTGCCCTGGGAATGGACTGTGGGGCTTGCTGGGGCCAGTACCCTGTTTCCCTTTGCTTCCCTGAACCTCAGAATCCTACTGTCACCCACCTGCCCAGCCCTGCCCTTCCCTGCCATTTCCTGGCTGGAGCCCTTCTATTGGTCCCTAGCCTGTGATCCTTTCTGGATTCCTGGCCCACACACCATCAATATACTTCCTATGGCCTTTCACATGTATACTCCTTTATCCCTCCTGTTGTCCCTGTCCATAATGGTCCCCTTTTTAAGATCCCTTTCCCAGAATGCTCACAAATGTCCAGGAGACTGGAACTGGGAATTTGGCCCTGTGGTCTCCCTTTGGGAAAATGTAGCTGTGCCCCTTGCCTGGGACTTTGGACTCTCTCATCCCAGGCCCTGCTCCTCGATCCAGACACCCATCAGTGAACCTGGGCCTTAAGCCCTCCTCTCGCTGAGCCACCTACTACCCATGCTCCCTTTCTCCCCTCTCCAGCCCTGTATGTTTTAATTGTACCCAGGCTGGGGTCCTGGCACTTGGCTTCCAATAATTGGGCCTTGCTCCATGCTGGAGAACCTAGCTACCCTTCTTGAGGATCCTCTCCCTGTTCCTTGATTTCAGGCCCCTTAAGTGCCCCCTGCTACTTTTCCTCCCCTCTGTCCCCCTTGTACTGTGGTATTTTGTCATTTCCAGTACTTTTCTCTCCCCCTGCTTCTCCCTAGTGTGGTATTCTCAATGGTTGTTGACTCCCCACTGACACCCTCCCAATCGTGGATCAAAGGTATTCCTCACATTGCCCTCCTTTGGTCCTGGTCTCTCCCTGAGGATCGACTCACCTGAAGCAGAGGAGTGAAATTGGCTGGCCTATGGGCCCTGAAGGATCCCTATGGGCAACACAGCCCTGCCCCTTGCCTGGGTTCCCTTTGCTGTCCAAACTTGACAACTGGCAGTGGACTTGGGCCTAGTGACCTTGCCCTGGGCTATCCTCTTCTTTTCCTCTCCTACTCCCTATCCTTGCAAGCTTCCTCTATGCCATCCCAGCCCTTCCTCACCCTGACCCTTCGCCCTACTGTCCCCTGACCTGGCTGCAGGCTGAGCTCCTTCCTGCATTACTCAAGTTGCAGGTTACATTGCTCTCTGTGGTGTCTCTTCCTGTTGTGTCTTACCTGGGCACCCCCTGATTTGCCCCCTAGCTCGCTCCCCTCTGTGCCCTTTTGTGCAGCAATCAGTTTCCTCATTCTTGCACCGATGCTATCTCTCCTTATCCTACTGTTTTTTTCTGGAGCAGGTACCTCCTGATCATTGTGCCCCTAATACCTTTTGGTGGAGTCAGTTTCTTACCTGGGCTCCTTGTTTGGGTCCTGGCTCTTGCCCCTCTCTGCACCAACCACGACCCTCCACTATGCCCTAGCATCATACTCCTATTGGGTCCTCTCCATTGCCAGGCCCTTTGACCTGGTCCCTGGCCCTTGATTCCCATCTGGCTAGGATTCATATTGGAAAAAGAACCCTGACCCTCATCTGGGCAACTTACTCTCCCTAGGCCCTTGGGGCAGCACCTGGAACCCTGACACCTGGCAGTGGCACTGGGCCTCGAGCCTGACTCCCACCTGCTGAATCCCCTGCCTTTTCTCCCCAGCCGTGGCCACTGTCCTGGGCTCCCTGCCCCAGCTCTACCCTCGGCTCTCCATTCCGTGGACTGGCACCTCTTTTAAGCCTCTGGTGATCCTTCTTACTCCATGTTTCCCTGGGCTTGAACTTTGGGCCTCACTGGGCTTCTTGCCCTCTCCCCTTGTCTTCCCTGCATCTCAGATCCCTAGTGCATTCCATGCCTGCCTGGCCCTGGCCTTGCCTGCTCTCCCCTAACCTGGGCCCTCCTATAGGTCCCTAGGCTGGGCTCCTTTCTGTGGTCCTGACCTGCACCCCACAAACACCCTTCTTCATGCTGTGCCCTCCTTTAGCCCTCCTGTTGTTCTTGTCCCTGCTGGGTTTCTTTTCCAGATATCTTTCACAGGAGCCTCACCAGAGCCAGTAGATGGAAATGGGATATTTGGCCCTATGGTTTCCTTTGGGAAAAGTTAGCAGTGTCTCTTGCCTGGGGGCTTTGGCCTCCTTGAACCCAGGCCCTGCTCCTCAATCCTGAAACCTGCAGTGAGTCTTGGCCATGATCCCCACTCTCCCTGTGTCACCTGTTCCCCTTAATCCCCTTTCTCCCCATATTCCAATGCAGCCAGGAGTGTGGGCACTCACCCTTCCAAATGGTAGGCCACTCCCACCTGGTTTTCAGGGGAGTTCCTGTAGCCAGGCAGCCAGAGTAGAGGGACTTCCTTCTCCATGCGGGAGATCCCTCCCACCTGGGTACTGGGGGAGCTCCTATACTGCTGCAGCCAGGGAGAGGGCATTCATCCCTATAGGTGAGAGACCCCGCACACCTGGGTGTTACGGGAACTCAAAACAGCCACAGCCAGGATAGAGGTGACTTGCCCCTCCAGGCAGGAGACATCCCCCACCTGGGTTTTCAGGGGAGCTCAGATACCACCACAGCCAGGATAAAGTGGATTCGCACCTCCAGTCCCCTCTACACTGGATTGCTTGGTGTAAAAGCTCTCCACAACACCCAGGTTGGAGGGTCTCTTTCCTGGATGGGCTAGTCTCCTCTACCCTGGCTAGGGCCATATACAAGCCCCATAACTGAACACCTAGGTGGGAGGTGTCTTTTGCCTGGAGGGGCGATTCCTCCTACCCTGGCTGCTGTGGTATAAGAGCTCCCCCTGAAACCCTGGATGGAGGTGTCTTCTGCCTTGAAGGGCGAGTCTTTTGCTAAGGTGGTATACAAGCTCCCTTGGAGACCCAGGTGGGAGGGGTTTCCTGTGTGGAGGGGCGAGTCACCTCTACCCTGGATGTGGCTGTTTTGAGTTCCACCCATCACCCAAGTGGGAGGGATCTCCCACATGTAGAGTGAG
This sequence comes from Callospermophilus lateralis, assembly GCF_048772815.1. Taxonomy (NCBI): domain Eukaryota; kingdom Metazoa; phylum Chordata; class Mammalia; order Rodentia; family Sciuridae; genus Callospermophilus; species Callospermophilus lateralis. Next base: position 65,616,191 of record NC_135315.1, read on the forward strand.
GCCCCACTCTCCTGGTTGTAGCGGTATATGAGCTTCTGCTGACACCCAGGTGGGAGGGGTCTCCTGCCTCTACAGGCGAGTCCCCTGTACCCTGACTGCAGAGTTATTTAAGCTCCCCTCAATACCCAGGTGGGATGTGTCCCCAGCATGGAGGGGCGAGTCCCCTCTACCCTGGCTGCCGAGGTTTAGGAACTCTGCCTGACACCCAAAGGGAAGTCACCCGCCTGTTTGGGCGAGTCCCCACTCTCCTGGCTGTGGCGGTATATGAGCTCCCCCTGACACTCAGGTTGGATGGGTAATCAGCTTGGAGGGGCGATTCCTGGCTGCAAAAATATACAAGCTCCCCTGTACACCCAGGTGGGTGGGGTGTCCCGCCTGGAGTGGCGAATCCCCTCTACCCTGCCTGCGGAGGCATATGAGCTCCCCTGCCAAACAGATGTGAGGGGTCTCCCGCTTACTGGGGTAAGTCCCTGCTAACCTGGCTGAGGTGGTATATGAGCTCCCCCTTCAATACCCAGATAGGAAGGTCTCATGCCAGAAGCAATGATTCCCCTCCACTCTGGCAGTATACAAGCTTCTCCAAAACACAGGTGGGAGGGGATTCTCGACTGGAGGTGTAAGTCTGTCTACCCTGGCTTCTGAGGAATATAAGCTCCCCCTGATACCCAGGTGGAATAGGTCTCCCCCCTTGGAGGGGGAAGTCCCCTTTACTTTGGCTGGTGCCTTATAAGAGTTCCCGAACAACCAGGTGGGAGGGTCTTCCACATGCAGGGGTGAGTCTCCTCTACCATGGTGTGGTGGGATACAAGCTACCCCTGACACCCAGGTGGAAGTGGTCTCCTGCCTGGAGGGTCAAGTCCCCTCTACCCTTGCTGCAGCAGAATACATACTCCCCCAGACAACAATATGGAAGGGGTCGCCAGCCTAAAGTGGATAATCCCCTCTTCCATGGCTGAGGCATTAAAAGAGCTTCCGCCGATATCCAGGTGTAAAGGGTCTCCCACCTAGTAATTTGAGTCCCTTTCACCCTGGCTAATTCGGTATACAATCTCCCCTGGACATCCAGGAGAGAGAGGTCTCAAGCCTGGAGGGGCGAGTCACCTCTACACTGGCTGCAGCAGTATAAGAGCTCCTCACCCAATACATAGGTGGGAGGGGTCTCTTGCCTGGCCCCTCTACTCTGGCTGGGGCTGAACACTAGCTCCCCCTGACACCCAGGTTGCAGGGGTCTCCTGCCTGTAGTGGTGAATCCCCTCTACTCTGTCTGAAGTGGTGTTTAAGCTCCAGCAGACACCCTGGTTGGAGAGGTCCCCTGCATGGAGGGGCCAGTCCCCTCTATTCTGTCTGTGGTGGTATAGTAGTTCTCCCCAAAACCTAGGAGTGAGAGGTCCCATCTAGTGGGGAGAGTCTCCTCTGCCCTGGCTAAGTCTGTATGCAATCCCTCCTGGACACCCAGGAGGGAGAGGTCTCCCACCTGGAAGTTCTAGTAACTTCTATCCTGGATGCAGCGGTATAAGAGCTCCCCCTCTATACACAGGTGGGAAGGATCTCTTGCCTGGAAGTGCAAGTCCTCTCTTCCCTGGTTGTGATAGTACAGGAGTCCACCCCTGACACCCAGGTGGGAAGGCTCTCCCGCCTGGAGGGGCAAGTCCCTTTTCCCATTGCTTCAGAGCAATACAAGCTCCCCCCAACAAACAGGTGGGATGGGTCTCCCACCTGGAGGGGAGAGTCCCCTCTATTTTGGCTGGTGCCTTATAAGAGTTCCTGGGACACCCAGGTGGGAGGGGTCTCCTGCGTGCAGGGGTGAGTCCCAGCTACCCTGTTTGCAGTGGTATAGGAGCTGCTCCCCCATACCCAGATGAGTTAGGACTCTCGATCAAGGGGTGAGTCCCCTCTACTTTGGCTGCAGCAAGATAGGAGCTCTTCCCAACAACCAGGTGAAAGTTTTCTCTGCATTGAGTGGCCAGTGCCTGCTACCAGTTGTATAAGAGGACCCCCACCCAGTTGGGAGACGTCTCCTGCCTCGAGTAAGGGGTGAGTCCCCTCTATTCTGGCTAAGGAAGAATACAAGCTGGCCCTGACACCAATGTCGGAGGGGTCTCTTGCATGGAGGAGAAAGTCCCCTCCACTCTTGCTTCAGTGGTGTAAGAGCTCCACCTGATACCCTGTTGGGAGGGGTCTCCTGCCTGGAGGGTCTAGTCACTGCTACCCCAGCTGCAGCTGTATACAAATCCCCCTTCGAAGACATCGATGTGGGAGAGGTCTTCTGCCTGGAGGGGTGAGTCCCCTCTATCCTAGTTAAGTCAGTATAGGAGTTAGTCGCATTCCCAGGTGGGAGGTGTTCTCACCCGGAGTTGTGAGTTGTGTTCAGCTGGCTGCTGGCATATATGAGCTCCACCTGACACCCATGTGGGAGGTGGGGTCTCCCACCTCGAGGGGTGAGTCTACTCTACCCTGGCGGTGGTGGTATAGTATCTCCCCCTCACACACCCAATCCCCTCTACCCTGGCTGTGGCAGTATTTGAGATCTCCCTGACACACAGGTGGGCCTTCCACACACAGGTGGTATATGAGCTCCCCTGAAAACCAGTTAATAGGGGTCTCCCACCTTCAAGGGTCTCTTGACTGAAGCTAATCTCCTCTACCCTGGCTGCAAAGGTATACAAGCTCCCCCAAACACTCACATGGGAGGGGTCTCCTACATGGAGTGGCGAGTCCCCTCTATCTTGGCTGAGGCAGTATATGAGCTCCCCCTGACACCCTAGTGGGAGGGGTGTTCTGCATGGGTGGATGAGTCTCCTCTACCCTGGCTAAGGTGTTATACAAATCCTTGGTAACACCTAAGTGGGATGGGTCTCCTGCCTGGAAGGGTGAGTCGCCACTATCCTCGCTGCTGCAGTATACAAGCTCCCCCCCCCCACATAACCCGTTTGGAGAGACTAAAGCCTGAAGGGGCAAGTCCCCTCAACCCTGGCTGTGTGGGTATAAGAGCCCCTACTACCCCCAGGAGGGGGGTCTCCTGCCTGGAGGGGTGAGTCGCTGCTACCCCAGCTGAAGCTATATATAACTCCCCCTTGCAGACACCTATGTGGGAGGGGTCTTCTACCTGGAGAGGAGAGTCCCCTCTAACCTGGCTAAGGCAGTATAGGAGTTACTCCCATTCCCAGGGGGTAGGTGTTTCTGGCCTGCAGGTGTGAGTTGCCTTGAAGGTGACTGCTCGTGTATGTGATCTCCACCTGATACCCAGGTGGGAGGTGTCTTTCACCTGGAGAGGCAGGTTCGCACTACCCTGGCTGTAGCGGTATAGGACCTCTCCCCCCACCCAAGCACCTAGGTGGAAGGAGTATCCCACATTGAGGGGCGAGATCCCTTTACCCTGGCTGCTGCATTACATGAGACCCCAGCCATAGCCAGATGAGAGGGGTCTCCCGCCAGAAGGGACAAATTCTCTCTACCCTAGTCTCAGTGGTATTCTAGATTTCCCTGTCTTCCAGGTGACAGTGGTCTACCACCTGGAAGAGCGAGTCCCCTCTACACTGGCTTTGGTAGTAAAGGAGCTCCCCTCAGGTGTGACGGGTCCTGAACCTGGAGGGATGAGTCCCCTCTACTTTGACTGCTGTGGTATGAGGCCTCGGGTAGACACCCAGCTGTGAGGGGCCCCTCGCCTGGAGAGGCAAGTCTCCTCTACCCTGGCTATGGCAATATAGGAGTTCTCCCTGACACCAGGTGAAAGGAATCTTCTGCCTGGAGAGAAGAGTTTCCTCTACACTGACTGCAGAAGTGTATAAGTTCCCCCCAGCACCCAGGACAGGGGTCTCCTGCATGGAGAGGTGAGTCTCCTCTCTCCTGGCTAGGGCCGTATATGAGCACCCCCTGACACCCAGGTGAGACGGGTCTTCCACTTGGATTGGTGAGTCCACTTTACCCTGCCTGTGGTGGTATATGAGCTCCCCTGAAAACCAGGTAATAGGGATCTCCCACCTAGTGGTGTGAGTCCCCTATATCCTGGCTACAGCTGTATATGAGCTCCCCTCAATAGAGAAATTGGAGGGGTTTCTCGCCTGGAGGGGAACATAGACTCCACCCTGGTTAAGGCAGTATACAACCTCCGTGGGACAAATAGGAGGGAGGGGTCTCCTGCCTGGAGGGGGAAGTCACCTCTACCCTGGCTGCAACAGTATAAGAGCTCTCCCCCAATACCCAGGTGAGAGGGGTCTCTTGCCTGGAGGGGCAGCACCTTTATCATGGTTGCCGCGTGGTATAGGAGCTCCCCGCAAACTCAGGTGGGAGGGGTCTCCCGCCTAGAGGGGCAAGTCCACTCTAACCTACATGCAGTGGTATATGAGCTCCCCTCGACAACCAGTTGGGAGGCATCTCCCACCTAGAGGGGCGAGTCCCCTCTACCCTGGATTTGGCGGTGTATGAGCCACCCCCAGACACACCAGAGGGGTCCTCCCGCATTTAGGGGCAAGTCCCTTCTACCCTGGCTTGGGCGGTATACGAGCCCCCCACACACCTTACTTCTTCCACTAGGTGGGAGAGGTCTCCCACTTGGAAGGGAGAATCCATTCTACCCAGGCTGCAGTGGTAAAGGAGCTTCCATGACACCCCATGGGAGGGGTGTTCCAGCTGGAGGGGAGAGTCCCCTCTACCCTGACTGCTGCTGTATCCATGCGCTCACAGACAACCAGGTGGGAAAAGACTTTTGCCTGGAGGGGCAAGTCACTTCTACCCTGGCTAAGGCAGTATGTACGCCCCCGCCCCCTACACTCAGGTGAGAGGGGTCTCCCGCTGGAGTCTCAAATCCCCTCTACCCTGGCTGGTGCCCTAGAAGTACTCCAGGAACGCCCAGGTTGGAGGGCTCTCCCGCCTAAAAACGCAAGCCCCTTTATCCTGGCTCCAGAAGTATACAAGCTTCCCTGTACATGCAGGTGGGTGGGGTCTCCAGCCTGGAGTGGTGAGTGCCCTCTACCCTGCCTGAGGTGGCATATGAGCTCCCCTGACAACCAAGTGTCAGAGGTCTCCCGCCTAGTGGTGCGTGACACCGCTATCCTGGCTGCATCAGTACACAAACTCCCCCCTCAATACCCAGATGAGAGGGTCTCATGCCTGGAGGGGTGAGTCCCCTCCACCCTGGGTAAGGCGGTATACAAGCTCCTCCAAAACACAGGTAGAAGGGGTCTCCTGCGTGCAGGGAGTGATTCCGGTCTACCCTGGCTGAGACTGAATACAAGCTTCTCCAAAACCCAGGTAAATTGTTCACCAGTCCCTGCTACCAGGCGGCAATTGTATAGGAACCCCTATATAATACACCCAGGTGGGAGGGATCTCCCGCCTGCACGGGGGGCAAGTCCCCTCTACCATGGAAGCTGGGTATACAAGCTCCCCAAGACCCCGAGGTTGGAGGGGTGTCCAGCATGGAGGGGCAAGTCCACTCTACACTTCCTGCAGTGTAATACATGCTCCCCAAGACACCAATATGGGAGGGATCGCCAGGCTAAAGGGGCGAGTCCCCTCTACAATGGCTGAGGCTGTATAAGAACTCCCCACTAAACCCAGGTGGGAGGGGTCTACCACTTGGAGGGGCAAGTTCCCACTTCCATTGCTGTGGCAGTATATGAGTTCCCCGCACACCCAGGTGGGAGGGTCTCCTACCTGGAAGGGCTAGTCCCCTCTACCATGGCTAGGGCAGTATAGAAGCCCCCCATACACACCCAGTTGGGAGTGGTCTCTCGCCTGGAGGGTGAAGTCCCCTATACCCTGACTGCTGTGATATAGGAGCTCCCTGGACACAAAAATGGGAGGAGTCTCCTGACTGGAGGGGAGAGTCCCCTCTACCCTGCCTGCCCCAGTATAAGTGCTCCCCCTGACACCCAGGTGGGATGGGTCTACCACCTGAAGGCAAGTCACCTCTACCCTAGCTGTTGCAGTATAAGAGCTCCCCTCCAACATTCAGGTGGAAGGCATAGTGTATTAGGTTTTCCTGACACCCAGGTTGGAGCGGTCTCCCACAGGGATGGTCTAATCCCCTTTACACTGGCTGCGGCCATAAATAAACTCCCCCAGACAATCAGCCTGGAGGGGCGAGTCATTTCTACCCTGTCTGCGTAGGTATATGAGTTCCCCCAGTCACCCAGGTGGGATGGGCCTGAGTCCCGAAGGGGCGGGTTCCCTCAACCCTGGCTACAGAGGTGTATGAGTTCCCTTAGACACCCAGGTGGAAGGGGTCTCTCGCCCATAGGGACGATTCCCCTATACCCTTACTGCAGCAGTAATGGAGCTCCCCCTACACCCAGTTGGGAGAAGTCTCTCAGCTCCAGGGGCAAGTCCACTCTACCCTGGCTGAGGAGGTGTACAAGCTCCCTCAGACGAGGGAGGAGTCTCCCGTCTGGAGGGAAGCGTCTACTCTATCCAGGCTGCGGAGGTATAGAGCTCCTGCCCATACCCAGATGGGAGGGTCTTCTGCATGAAGGGGCAAGTACCCTCTACCCTGGCTGCCTTGGTACACTAGCTTTCCTTGAAACCCAGGTGGGCGGGGTCTTCCATCTGGAAGGGTGAGTCCACTCTACCCTGACTTCAGTGGTTAAGGAGCTTCCCCTGACACCCAGGAGAGAGTGGTCTCCTGCCTAGAAGGGTAACTTTTCTCTTCCAAGCCTGTGGGTGTTTACCAGCTCTCCAAGATACCCATATGTGAGGGGTCTCCTGCTTAAAAGCCTCTATTCTTGCCGCAGTCTGGCTGCAGCAAAATAATTGGGGGGTGACGAACAACTTGTGTACATTGATACAGCAGGAGTGGGAGCCGTTTATTGTAGGACAGGAGGGGTATATATACATTCCACACAGTTTATCTTAATTAACATAATCTAGATACAGCAGTCAACCAATAAGGAATCTCCCCACTTAATGGCTCACTGGTGCCACCTCACAAACCACTCCTCCTGACAAAATGCCAGGCGCCATTCTGACTTGTTTACAGACCCTAACATTTCCCCCTTTTGTTTAATTTAAATAACGACCATAGTGGTTTTTAAACAAACACCATAATTAATCTGCTACAAGCAGAAGGGGAGGATACAAAATGTCACAATACCAAGCCACTTGATGGCTCCATGCAAGAAGCCCTTGGAAAAATTATACCAGCAATGGCACTGTTAGCAAAGATACCGAGTTACAATTTGTTGTAGATTACAGTTTGTTGTCTCAGTCCAGGTAAAGCAGTGTCTTAATAGATTAACTCACAGTCTAGGTAAATCACAGTCCAGGTAAGTTTTGCAGGCAGCTAGCTTAAATCACAGTCCAGGTAAGTTCTCCAGGCAGCTAGCTTGATTCGAAGTCTCGTCTGGTTCTCAGCCGAAGACTCATCCAGTTTTCAGCAACACTGGAAATTCTTCCACCTTCATCTTTATCAGCACAGGGACAAAGACAGGAACTCTGGATGGCTAAAGAAAATCCCATAGTATTCCACTAAGAAAACAACCCTCTGTACATTTTAGTATATTATCTCAAGGTTTTTTTACATTTGAAATAAGCCTTAATAGTGCTCATTACTCATTAACTTCCAGGTGTGGGAGAACCATTGTGGCTTTTACTGGCCTTGGAAATGATCAAACTTCAGGGATGCATGCTGCCTTCCGCCTGCAGCGTCCCGTGCAGCACCAGATGGCGGCGGGGAGAGTCTGGGGCTCAAACTGTCATCCAGCATAGGGAGCAAGAGCTGTGAGACTGTGCCTCCTGGTCAGGTTTGGATTTGGAGCCGGCTGCCACTGCTTGGAAAGTCCTTGCTGCGCCATGACCAGCCTCGCGCCACAAATTCACGCACCCTCTGGTAACGAAAAGTATTCAGTAATAGCCTATTGCTGCAACTTTTTTCCTGATAATGCTTCTTCTTCTGAACTTTCTTTTTCTTTCTGACTAGAGTTCCTGGGCTTCCATCAACACATGCACTAACTGCTCTTGGTTCCACTGGGGTGCCTCCTTCCCTTAGTAATTTACTTAACACTCCTTCCATATTTTCGTCACAAAGACAATACAATACACTTAGACAAAACAAGACACAAATATACTGTATCAATCTTCTCCATTTTCTCGAAATGTTCATTTTTCCTTTTGCCCTATCTGCCTAGGGACGAGCAGATTTGCTCCCATCGTATATATGGATGGGCAGCTTTTTTTCGACACTTACCCCTGAGTTTCCCGGCGCTCCCTGTAACAGGCCACCATCTGCCGCAGCCTGGCTGGATGGGCAAAATAACCAGGGGGTGACGAAGAACTTGTGTAGATTGATAGAGCAGGAGTGGAAGCCATTTATTTTAGGACAGGAGAGGTATATATACATTCCACACAGCTTATCTAATTAACATAAACTAGATACAGCAGTCAACCAATAATGAATCTCCACATTTAATGGCTCGCTGGCATTACTTCACAAACCACTCCCTCTGGCAAAATGCCAGGTGCCATCCAGACTTGTTTACAGACTCTAACAGCCTGGACACCAAGGTGGGAGGGTTCTCTCCCCTGGAGGAGCCAGTCTGCTCTACCCAGACTGCAGAGGTATAAGAGCTCCACAGAAAACCATGTCCCTTTTCATTCACTCAGGCCTAGGTGCTAGCACTTGGCTCTCCATTACTGGGCTCCATCCCATGCTTGAGCCCCTGTCCTCCCTTCTCAAGGAAACTGTGCCTCTCCCTTGGTTTCAGGCCCATTTTTCTGGCCCCCTCCTGTGACTTCCCTCATTTCCCCCTGCTTTTTTTTTACCCTGGGCTCCACAAATGGGTCCTGGCTGCCCACTGACCCCCACCCCAAACTCTACACAACAGGTATCACCTCACAGTGCCTACTTTTGCCTCTCCTTTGATCCAGTGCTTCTCTGAGGATCTACTCACCTGGGGCAGAGGAGTGGAATTGGCTGGCCTCTGCTTCCTGAATGATCCCAGTGGGAAATACAGCCCTGCCACTAACCTGTGACCCCTTTGCTGCCTGAACCTTGATGCCTGGCAGTTAACATGTGACTTGCTCCAACACAGTCCTAAGAGATCCTCTCCCTTCTTTCCAGTGCCCTCTTGCCTTGCATGCTGCCCCTACCTCAACCTAGCCTTCCCTAATCTTGGTAAGGTGCGGTCCAGTCCCAGGACCTGGCTGCTCGCCTGAGTCCCTGACCGCTTCCCTCGTGTCCTTTAGCATAGCATGGAGTCTCTTTGTGTTGGGTCTGACTTGGGGGTCTCTTGCTTTTGCCTGCCAGTGGGTTCCCCTAGGTGCCTCTTTTGCTTTTTTCTGTCTTCTGGTCCTCATGCAACCACTTCCTCACCTTTTCCTCAAGAATTCCCCTGGCGCTTGTGGGTCTCCTTCTCTTTGGGTCACTCATCCCTGATCGGTTGGGTGGGTCCCTTTCCTGGGATGCTTGGCTTTGGTCCTGTGTCTCAGCCCTGTGAGCACCAACCAGGACCACCTGCCTTGCCTTCCTGTAGCCCTCGTCCTGTTCCCATTCACTTGCCTGGCCTCCTTTGCCAGGTCCCTGGCCCTGTATTCTAATCTGGGCCAGGGTGCCTAAGGGGAAACTGAGCCCTGCCACTTGCCTGGACCTCTTGCTCTTTCTGTATGCTTGGTCCTGCACCAGAATCCTGAAACCTGTCAGTGGCTCTGGACCTATACCTGCCTGCCCCTGTTGGATCCCTTCCCTTCCCATCCATGTCTTGTCCACTGTCCTGAGCTCCCTGCCCCAGCCCCAGTCCTTAGCTCTCCATTCCCTGCCCTGGCTCCTTCCTTGAGCCTCTGATGGCCCTTGTTGGCCAGAGCATGTCTGGGCATTTACTGTGGGCCCCTTACTTGGGCTGCTTTCCTGCTCCCCTTGGTGTTCCTGCAGTGCAGTACAATAATACATCCGACCTGTCCAGCCCTGCCCTTCCCTCTTCTCCCCTGGTGTGGGCACACCTCTAGGTCCTAACCTGGGCTCCTTGACGGGGTCCAGACCCTACCCCAAGAGCACCCGTCCTCCAGCCCTTCCTGCTGTGCCCTTATTTGGCCCTCGTTTCATTCCAGTCCCTGCCAAGCCCCTTTTCCTGATGGCTTTCCCAGGATTAACACCCATGCCAGGGGAGTGGACCTGGCCTATTGGCGCCATTGATTCTCTAAGGGAAAAATTAGCCCCGCACCTTGCCTGCATCCTTTTACCTCCTTCATCCCAGGTCCTTCTCCCCAACCCTGACACCATTCATGGAACTGGGCTTTGAGCCTTCTTCCCTGTACGCCAACAGCTCCCCTCTCTCCTCTCCCTACCCTCCCAAGCCCTGCTTTCGTCCAGGTGCCTCCCTGAGGATGTACTTACCTGGGGCAGAGGAGTTGAATTGGCTGGCCTCTGTTCCCTGAAGGTTTCTATGAGAAACAGAGCCCAGGCCCTCACCTGGGGACCTTTGGTGCCAGAACCCTCACACCTGGCAGTGGTCTTGAGACTTTTGAGGACCTTCCTCATCTAGATCCCCTCCTTTCCTTCCCCTGCCATCTCACCTTGCATGCTGCCCCTACCCTAACCCAGCCTTTCAGAACCCTTACCCTTTTATCTCCTGTTTTTGTGCCAGGCTGCTTGCCTGGGGCCCTAACTGTGTTCTTTCATTGTGTGGGGTAGTGTCACATGGATTTGCATGGCATCTCTTTGTGTGGGGTGGGATGGGGGATCTCCTTTCTTGTGCCTCTACCTCACTCCCCTTTGTTCCCATTGCACCACCAGCCTGCCCACTGTCTCCTCATACTTGCGTAGCCCCTTCCTCCCCTTCCCTGATTTCCCCTTGTGCAGTCCCCTGCTTCTTGGGTCTCTCATCATCTTCGGTCAGATCGGTACCTTGCCTGGATTCCTTGCTTGGTTCCTGGCTCTCACGCCTCACCACACCCAATGTGACATTATGTCGAGCCCTCCCCTCGCCTTCCTTCTGGCCCTATTCCCTTGCCAGCCATCTTTGCCCAGTCCCCGGCCTTGAATTCTCATCTGTGCCATTGTAGCTTATAGAAAACAGAGCCCTGCCCCTGGCTTCGATGTTTGCTCTCCCTGGGCCCTTGGTCATGCACCCAGAACCCTGAAACCTGGAATTGTCCCTGGACTTGGAGCCTTCCTCTTCCCTGCTGGATCCCTTGCCTTTTCTCTCCACACTATTCTACTTACCTGAGACCCCTGCCCCAGCCCTTGGCTCTCCTTTCTCTGGCTTAGCTCCTCAAGTGAGCTTCTGTTGGCCCTTCTTGCTCAGTGTTTCCCTGGGCTTGATGTGCTGGCCCCTCTATAGGGCTGCTTCCCTGTTCCCCTTGGAGTCCCTGTACTGCAGTAACCTAGTGCAGCCCCACCTTACCAGCCCTACCCTTTCCTGCTCTCCCCTGACATGGGCCCTTCTCTAGGTCCCTAACCTGGGCTCCTTGCTTGTATTCTGGCCCACATTCCACCCACACCAGTCCTCTGGCCCTTCATGCTGTGTCCTTTTTTGGCCCTCCTGTCATCCCTGTCACTGCCAGGCCCCTTTTCCTGATCTCATTCCCAGTATACTCACCCAGGCCAGGAGACTGGACCTGGCCTCTTGGCTGTACAGGATGCATTTTGTAAAAGCTTGCCCTTTCCCTTGCATAGGCCATTTGTCCTCCCTTAGCCCAAGCCCTGTTCCAGGATGTTAAAACCCTGCAGTGGGCCTGGTCCTTGAACCTCCCTCCTTTGTGCCACCAGCTCCCTGCCTTGCCTTTTTCCACTCACCGGCCCTGTCCATTTTCATGCACCTCTGGTTCTAGCCCTTACACTTGGCTCTCCGTTTCTGGGACTAGCTCCTTGCTTAAGTCCCTGGCCACCCTTGTGGAGGATCCTTATCATGTACCTTGATTTCAGGACCCTTACTCAGGGCCCTGATATGCCTCCCCTCTCTTTTCCTTGTGCTGTAGTATCCTGGCACTGCAAGGACTTTTACTTTCACTTATTCTGACTAGACTGGGCCCCTTGACTGGGCCCTTGCTCCCCAACATTTCCCCCCCCCCAGGTCAGGATGAAAGACATTTCCTCACAGTCCCCTCCTTTGACCTTCCTTTGCTTCCGGTCCCTCTCTGAGGATCTACCCATCCAGGACAGACTACTGGCCTCTATGTCCTGAAATATCCCTATAGAAACACAGCCCTACCCCTCCCCTAATCCCCCTTGTTGCCAGAAATCTGACACCTGGCAGTGGAAGTGTGCTTTGCACCAGACATGCCCTGTGCCATTCCCTCCCTTTCCTCTCCTGCCCTCTGGCCTTCAATGTTGCTACAACCCCAACCCAGCTCTTCCTGACCCTGAATCTTTATCTTAGCCCCTGACCACCTGCTTGAGTCATGTGGCGTCGTGTGGCTTCAGCTGGTATCATTCCGTTTTGGGCCCCCTAGCTTACTTCTTTTGGTTTGCCATGTGCTTTCAGCTGACTTCTCCATCTTCTGTCGCCCCTATCTTCCATCAGCTTTCTTTCCATCCCCTAGTGTTTTAACTGGGCATGCACCAAAGCCTCTGGGCTCTTTGGTTCCCTCATATTTGTTCAGTTGGATGAGACATTTGCCTGGGCTCCTTGCTTAGGTCCTGGCTCTGGGCCCTCTCTGCACCTACAGTGACCCTGCACCGTGCCCTCATGTTGCCCTCTTTCTCTGCCCCATCCCTTTCCAGGCACCCTTTGCCCATTCAATGGCCCTGGATTCTTATCTGGGCCAGAGCACCTTATGAAAACAGAACCCTCCACCTCACCTGGGCCACTTGCTCTTCTTTGGCTTTTGGTACTGAAAACAGAACTTGGACACTTGGCAGTGGCCCTGGGCCTTGAGCCTTCCTGTCACCTCTGGGATGCCCTGCCTTCCTTCCCCAGCCCTGTATACTGTCCTGAGACCCCTGCCCCAGCATTGGCCCTCGATTCTCAATTCCCCAGCCTGGCTCCTTCTTGGAGCCTCTGGTGCCCATTCTTGCTCCCGCGTCCCTGAGCTCTGACTTTGCGCCCCTTGCTTGGGCCAATTTTTGCTTCCTTTTGCTTCCCTTCCTTGTAGAACCATAGTGCTATCTGCCTGCCTGGTCCTGATCTTTTCTGCTCTGCCCTGGCATGGGACTACATCTAAGTCCCTAGCATGATCTTCTTGCTGGGGTCCTAACCCCCAACCCAACAACACACATCCACTGCCCTATTCTGCTGTGCCCTTATTTGGACCTCCTGTTGTCCCTGTTTCTGCCGTACCCCCTTTTCTGATCCCTTTCCTAGGATGCACACCAGGGCTGAGGACTTGATCTGGCTTTTTGATCCTTCGAGCTCTCTTTTGGAAAATGTAGCCCTGCCCCTTGCCTGGTCCCTTTGGCCTCCATCAGCCTGGGCCCTACTCCACAAACATGACATCCAGCAGTATATCTGGTCTTTGAGCCCTCCTCTCCCTGAGACACCGGGTCCCACTTCTATTCTCCCTCCCCTCCCTGCCCTGTCTGTTTGCATGAGACAATGGCCTAGTTCCGGCTGCTTGGCCTCATCCCTTGCTTGAACTCCTGGCTGCCCTTCTTGAGGATCTTGTCCCTGTCCCATGATTTCAGGCCAATTTTCCCGGCCCCTCCTGGACCTTTTCTCCATTTCCCTTGTACTGTGGTATCCTGGCACTGCCTAGACACTTCCCTCCCCCTGCTTCTCTCTAGCCTGGGATCCTCGAAGGGGTCCTGACTCCCAACCAAACCCACCCCACAATTCCAGACACAAAGTATCCCCTCACAGTGCCCTCATTTGCCAGTCATTTGATCCTGGTCTCTCTTTGAGGTTCTACTTACCCAGGGCAGAGGAGTGGAATTGGCTGGCCTCTGGGTCCTGAAGGATCTCTATGGGAAACAGAGCCCTGACCCTCACCTGGGCCCTCTTTACCTTCCAAACCTTGACACCTGGCAATGGACTTGAGCCTTTCACTGTCCATGACATGCACGACATCTCCCTTTCCTCCCCTAGCATCTAGCCTTGTTTAATGCCCCTACCCCAACCCAGCCATCCCTAACTCTGACGTTTTACACTCCAGTTTCCAGTCCTGGATGCTTGCCTGAGTCCCAGACCTTGTTTCTCATATTGTATGGCATCACAAGGTGTCATGTCACGCATCCTAGCACCAATCCTTCCTCTCTTTTCACTCATACTTTCCCCTGGAGTGCTGGCCTCCTGCTTCTTGGGTTTCAAATGCTCTGTTGCTGGGATTGGTCCCTTGCCGGGGATCCTGGCTTGGGTCCTGGCTCTTGCCCCTCTCTGCACCCAATATGACCCCCTCCCCTGCCTTCCCATCATATTCCTCATGGCTCCCATCCCTTGCTAGGCCCTCATCTGATCAGTACACCTCATGGGAAAGAGATTCCTCACCTACCCTGGGCCTCTTGCTCTTCCTGGCCCTTGGTCCTACACTTGGAAACCTGAGTCCTGGCAATGGCCCTGGAACTGGAGCCTGCCTCCCCACTGCCATATCCCCTGCCTTCCCTCCTCTACCATGTTCACTGTTCTGATCCCTTGGCCCCAGCCCTGGTCGTTTTCTCTTGATTCCCTGGCCTGTTTCCTCACATGAGCCTCTGGTGGCCCTTCTTGCTCTGTGCTTCCCTGGGAATGTACTGGAGGCCCCTTGTTTGGGCAGCATCCCTGCTCCCCTTGGCTTCCCTGCATAGAAGAACCCTAGTGTGGCCTGCCTACGCAGCCCCAACCTTCCCTGCTCTTTCAGGGGCCTTCCTCTAGGTCCCTAGCCTGGTATTCCTGCTGGTGTCCTGATCCCCACGCCATCAACAGATGTCCTCTGGCACTTCCTACTGTGCACTCCTTTGGACCTCCTGTTTTCACTGGCACTATGGTGCTCCTTTTCCTGATCCTTTTACCAGGATGCTGACCAGGGCCAAGGGACTGGACCTGGACTTTGGCCCTGTAGGCTTTCTTTGCGAAAATGTAGACGGTTCCCTTTTTCTGGACCCTTTAGCCTCCCTTAGCCCAGGCCCTGTACCCCAACCATCACATTCAACAGTGGACCTTGGCCTTGAGCCCTCCTCTCCCTGTACCACCTGCACCCATTTCTTCCCTCCCTCCCCTTCCTAGTCCTGTCTGTTTACATGTGACCCCTTTCAGGGCCAATGCACTTGGATCTCCATTCCTGGGCCTGGCTCCTTGCTTGAGGCCGCCCTTCTCCAAAAACCTGTCTCTTTTCCTTGATTTCAAGCCCCTTTGTAGAACCCCATCATGTGTCTCCCTCTGTTCTCCTTGTATTTAAGTGTCACCCCATTCCTCCACAGAAAAGTCTTAACTGAGATTCTCCAGAATTCTTCACCATCGATGTTTTTAGGACTGTTAAAAAAAGAGTCTCTGCAAAAGAGTTCAATGATGATTAACTTCCTATTTTCCTATTGCCTTGTTTTACTTGGACACTAGCTGAGAAGATAAGAGCACTCCAGGTGCTGGACACCCTTACTAGATTTTTACAAACATATCCAATATAGTAGTTTGTAGAAATGAGCACACAATGCCACTGACCTTGAGCTGGGCTTCACATAAATGTCTACATTTTTAAGATATGTTACCAACTGGGCTCCATGGTAACAACTGGAAGTGAGAGGAAAAATGTGGGAAAGAAGCTCCTCCTTTTCAGAAGTTGTCCTTGAAGAGTTAACTTCCTAAAACAGTGAAAAAAAAGCTGCCTTTATGTAAACTTTTTGAAACTTTGAACTTCTGAACCCCACACCTTACATGCTGGGTATAAAATTCTGAAACTACCTGAACTTGGGTTTCATGGGATTGATTGATTACAGCAAATGCTATGCCCTCTGAGTTGACTGAAGCCAAATACAACTGTTTCCTGCTATGTTCAGTGCCTTGCCTCATTTTTCCTTACAATATTTGTTGTGACCCAGGTTGGACAGAGGATGTAGCTAAGGCTATTGTGCCTCTCTTGTCCCAAGGAACCAATTCCCTGTGGTGGTGGGGAATAGTATACCCCTTGGTGCACATAGTCCACTATTGGCCTGAAGGAGGATCGACTCACCCAGGACACTGGGGCTGCCACCCCAGAGCATAAAGGGACCCACAGGCAGTAGGAACCAGTATTAGGTTTTGGAGCATTGCCCAACTGAACAATTAGGACCTGGACCTGGAGCCTGTATCCCCAGAGAGATACACCTGAGGGAGACAAGGCAGTTTTGTATGCTATTCTTTTACCACCATTGCACACATTAGTACCTGGGTCCATTTGTATTTGAAGCACACCTGACTTCCTTTTCAATGCCTAAGTGGTGGTAGAAAGGCTTGATCAACCTATGTTGGGTCCCAAGTATTCTCCAAAGTGGTTGAAGCTGAAAAAGACCCAGGGAGTTGCCTGAGGAGATTGTGTTCGGGGTCAGAAAGCAGAGGGGAAACCGTGATACCCTTTTTGTTGGTTTGGAATTGTTGGCATTTGGGCAGTATAGAAATACTTTTTCTGACAATGTCTGTGAAAAAAGTATGCAAATGAGACGGACAAAGTGAAGGGTTCCTACCCAACCCCAGGGCCGAAGCAAGTGTGGAGTTCTGATTCAAGGTTCTATGGCACTTTATTCAGTCTTTCACTAACCAATGTCTAGGTGAAAGCTCCAGGTTGGGAATTGATGCTGACCTGCAAGTCAAATAGAGCCCTAAGTCCCTGCAAGAGGAACAGCTGGAGATGGACAAAGTGAAATTGTCCTAAATTTGCGACTCAGATGCAGGCTGGAACATGGAAGGCACAGAAAGAAAGTTGCGCTATTTCAAATGTTTGTTAGAAACATTTAAGAAGGTTTTCCTGATAACTGTGGGGTGAAACTCACTCCACAGAGGTGGCACACTCTCTGAATTAGAAGGGCCCCCACAAGATACAGGCTGGCCACCAGAAGGATCTTTAGATGAGAAAGTCATTGCTGAGGTCCTTTTGATTATTGTTGGAGTCCCTGAACCTTTTCTCTTACATTGATTGCTGTCAACAGATAGTACTGAAACGGCTCCTTTGGTTGAGAGCTTGTCTAGATGGACAGTCCAAGCTAATGTTAGCCAGGAGCCTAGTGGTCTCTAAGACACAGTGGAAAGCAGCTAACAAGAATACCTAATGCAGGAAAAAGCAGGAAGGGAAACGGTATTCCCCAGGAGCCATAAGAGGACCCACCACCTTATGTGCCACTCAACCCAACTTTGCCAAGACCACTGGGACAGCAAATTATCCCCTCAGCACAATCATCCTCAGATGCAACAAGGCCCCCAATACTGACTATTCCTTCCTTTTTAGTTTCCTCAGAGCCAAAAGCTTCCTAGAACCAAAGACTCTTTCACCTCCAAAAATTAAGGTGGGCTATTTCTCCCAAGACTAGAGCCACAACCCAGATGAAAGCACTCCAGATGCCCTGCAAGGGACTAAAGGAACTCCACATATTGACCAGAGGGATACACCTGAGGGAGACAAGGCAGTTTTGTATGCCATCCTTTTACCACCATTGCACACATAAGCTGGATAAATCATACTTCCTCCTATATGGAGAAAACCTGGGCCATGACTGATCTGATGCAGCCCATTATCCAGACCAAGGATGGGGCCACGACAAAGAAGAAGTGATAAATATAAAGAGATGTCAAGAAGACCTCACAGGATGTCTAAGAGAAAAAAAAATAAGAAATAAAAGTGTGCCCAAGAGTTAGAAGAATTCAGAGACAACCCTAAGTCCTATCCTAAGCCGGAGTGGATCTGCAGACAAACACAGCTGAGCGAAGACTTCTGCTGCTCCAGGATCACCCCTCTTGCATCTTTGATAGCATTGAACATTTCTCTGGACTCCACATCTGCTTAAGGCCCTCTGCCTTATGAAACTGTCAGTAATAATCAAAAAAGTTGTGCCCAATTGACTCAGAGTTAAGTGTTCAGGCCACTCCCACTGCTGCCCCTTTCTCTGCCCAGAGGTGCCCAGGAGAGGAGGGACACCATACAAACATTGCTGCCACAATGCAAGATTTTCAGGGAAGAGATGCAGAGGCTCAAGCAAAAGGTGACCAATGCATCCTTTGTGGAAAAAGCTCAGAGTGACATTTGCCAAAAATTATAAACTTGCTTTACTGAGAAGTGTGCCAGAGAGCTGATTAAAATGGCCACCACACTTTTCCTCAATGGAGATCCAGAGTCTCAAATGCAGGCAGACCCAAAAGAAAAAGAGGAGGTGGATCTCCTTACAGCTTCCCTTGCCACAAACCCAGAGGTCACTCAAAGGAGGGTCTCACAGGAAAAAAGCCAATGGTCCAAATGTTTATAAAGGAAAAAAAGTGTGGCCAGACAATAGTGGAAGGCTCCAATGGCATCGGTGGGCAAGCATCCACTGCCATGTTCAAACGCCAAGCCTTGAACAGAGAAGAAATGAATGTTTTATCCCAGCCTTTAGGCCTATCACCTCCTCTCAGTTTTTTTCCATTTTCTCAGAAGTTGGTGATTGATGAATGTGTGCAGGGTCTTATAGACACACACACAACTGCATCTAATGCATGAGACCCAGCGCCTCAGGAGGGTTCGGCTTCTGCAAGCACCCAAATGAACCATGGACATATTCATGTTAATACGTGATAATTGGCCATACAGTGAACACTCCAAAAGGACATGCCACCCTGGCTCCAAGCCACATGCTGTGAGCCACCAACAGGTAGGGACACAGAGCCCCATGCACCAAGACCTAATGAAAGAAAACACACGTGGGGCAGCTACTATATACAATTAGAACAGGCTCCCACCTGTCAAGAGGAGAAAGCCATGCAGACAAAGACAACACGGTGTGAGCACAATGTGGCTGTCACACCAGGACCTGCAGGGAACCTGCCCTCCAACTTTGGAAGACTGCTAAAGTGAGATTGATATAGGTGCCTTTTATAAAATGATTTCCTAGGTCATCAGTCTCTGCTAATATTTAAATAACATTTGAGAGTTGGAGAATCCCAGCAGCCAAGATCCTACACCAGGCGATAACAAAAAAATTCCTGCATCTTATCTTAAAGCATCAGAGTATCTATGTACACTCCCCTTCCCTAAATGACAGCTCCTCCCAGGGGCTTGAGGACATAATCTTTAAGACAGTACTGGACTCTGACTTAAAAGCCCATATCTATCAAAACAAAGATCAAATAGTTTGGTTAGCATCTGACTCAGCAAGAGAACAGACAATAGCCACTGGGCCTCAAAAGAAACACTAAATCTGGTCAACTCCATTCCTTTCAACCTGCCATCAGACTAGAGAATTCTTGGGGGCTACCAGATTCAGCCATATATGAATCCCCAACTTTAAGTTATAGCAAAAACCCTCTGTGAAGCCACAAAGTGGGGAGAATGGGATCTTTTAATATGGGTGCCACCTAAGCAAAAGACGTTTTGCTTAGGACTAGGGCTACCTGATCTCACAAAGCTTTACTTTCTGTACATCCAGGAACAGGGTGGAATGGCTGTATGAGTCTTAACATGGATATCTGTCCAAAGAGTTGGGCTCTGTAGCCCAAAAGTAGCCACCCTGTTTACGGGCCCTTGCATCCACAGATCTTCTGGTATTGGAAGCTGATAAGCTGGCTATGTGCCATGAATTGATTTTCAGGGTTCCTCATTCAGTGTTAACATTGGTAGACAATATTGGTTTACTAATGGTCAATACCAGGTCATGTTATGTGAAAACCCTTGTATCAATGTGGAAGACATCCAGACTCTGAACCCAGCAACCTTGCTGCCCATTGGACCTGAACAACCTGATTACAACTGTATTGAAGTCATGGATGAAATATTCTCCAACAGACCACGCCTGGCAGACCAGCCCCCAGCAATCTTGATGTGGACTACTTCACAGATGAAAGAATTTTTTAAAAAGATGTGGTATGTTTTGCTGGTTATGCAGTGGTCATTCTGGACTCCACTGTCGAGGCAGAACCTCTGACTCAAGGGAACTCAGCACAGAAAGCAAAACCTTTTGCCTTGACTCAAGTACCTCAGTTGACCTTAGGAGTCTGTGCGAATATTTACATAGACTCAAAATATGCATTCACTACCCTTAAGGTTCATAGGGCCTTATGTAAGGAAAAGGGGCTCATTAACTCAGGAGAAAAAAAGGCATGATATATGGGCAAGAAATTCTTAAACTTTTGGATGCACTGTGGGCTCTCAGGAGAGTTGTGAATACATATTGCCAAGGTCATCAAAAGGGAAAACACTGTGGTTTCTCAGGGTGACCGGAGAGCTGACAGAGAGGCCAGGTTAGCTGTCTGCTAGGAATGAGAAGAAAATCCAGTCCCAGGTTTGAAGGCTGCCCTTCTGCCTGGCCAACTATTTATCAGAATTTGAGCCAATATATGCCCAACATGAACATAAATGGTTTAAGACTTAAAAAAATAATTCTTTAAGGAGGATGATGGAGATATTCTGATGGCCAGCATAGTCATCCCAGAGATTCAATCCCCAGCCTTTAACAAACAGTTCCACAGGAGAACACGTTGGATATACAGCACTTGAGACAGTTCTGTGTCAACATTTCTATGTCCCCTGGTTCACAAAATTCACCTAGATATTTTGAAAACAATGTGAGGTTTGTGCTCACAACAATCCCCATCAGGAATCCAAACCATAGGAGACTCAGAAGTAGACTTCACTCAACTACCATGGTTATGAGGCTATAAGTAACTTTTGGTTTTTGTGTGTTCCTGCTCTGACTGGTGGAAACCTTTCCCACCTGCCCTGAAAAAGCTAGGGAGATTATCAGGATGCTTCTCTGGGAAATGGTTCAAGATTTTTTATTCCAATCACTATTGACTCAGAAAATGAGAAAGCTTTTGGGCAGAGGTGATATGATTCCTGACCAAGAGTTTAAACATCAGATGGAAGTTACATACTGCTTATAGGCTGTGGCGTTCTGGTATAGTTCAAAGGATGAACAGTACTTTAAGTCTCAGTTGGGTAAGCTGTGTCAGGAGACTCACTTACATTGTGATTAACTTCTCCCTACTACACTGTTGAGGATTAAATCCACTCCAACTAGGAGGACTGGATTCTCTCCTTATAAGATAATGTACGCGAGTTCCCCTCTTATTAGGGGACCATTTGGAGACTTAAGAGAGATAGGAGAATTCACCCTGATGTGACAGCTTCAAACCTTAGGGAAAATTTTACAGGTTCTCAACCAATGGGATAGAGAAAGTTTGACCACAGGTGCACACTTCTTGAAGCCTGGAGATTGATTCTGGGTCAAAGAATGGAATATTCAAACACCTAAACTTCATTGGAAAGGTCCTTTCCCTGTTTTTTTATCCACCCCAACTGCAGTCAAGTTTGCAGAAATAGTCAATGATTGACTACACCAGACTCAAGCCTGCAGCAGCTGACAGGCTATGCACTCCACATGCTGCAACACCCTTGAAGCTGACTGTCTAGAATAAAAGGAGCACCAGAGAAGCCTGAGTTTCAGAAGGACAACAGCTCTCCTTCAGTCACTCTGGAATCTGACTGCTGCATGAACAGCTGAAGCTTGAAGAAACAATGGCCCTGCTTCAGCCACATGGGAGGGATTGTCTGATCAATTCACTGTGAAAGATAAACTTCCCACCAGGGATAATGAATGCTTTCAACCCCTAAGATAGTTCTTATACTAGAATGCATTGCCACCTCTTGCTTCTAGATATGTGTATAATTCTCTGTTTTTTGCTACTGGTTTGATAACAGTAACTCCTATTGACTGTACACTGGGTATAATAATTCATTTATACTTTTTATCTTGCTTATATAAATTTTCTAGTATTTATTTAGTGTTATTAGTTTTCCTTTGTTAATTTATGCTGTTTAACCTATGCCTACCAAAACATTAGTCCATTATTTAGTTTGGTTTCCTTTGATAACCTTAAGAGGTTCTGTTCTAGTCCTATTCCAACCATGGAGATCATGTGAACCATATGTCAAGACAATCCAGTATAAGAAAGACGTGGTAAAATATATATTTAGGACATGTCCTGCCAGAGAAATGCAATGGATGGATGACTGGAAAGACAATAGAGGTCTATTGGGAAGTAACTTAATTTAGGAGGTCACCAATCTTGGGGTGAAAATAACTGGTCACCCCAGAGGATCATTGCCACTTAAGGTCCAGCTACCTGGGCACAAAGTGGCAGATGGAGTTATACAACTCCTATTTACCTGTTAAACAGAATTATTCACTTATAAGCTATACTAGAAATTATTATTAATTAGACTGCCACAGCCTTAGATCTCCTAGCCACAAAACAGAGCCAACACGAGTGGGTAACAAAACCCCTGGGCATTAGATAACCTACTGGCTAAGAAAAGAGAGTTCAACAACTCAGGTGGTTGTATCCAAATGGATGACAATAGACAAACTGTTAAGAATATAGCCAACAATACAAGAGAACTAGCACATGTTCTAGTGCATACCTAGAAGGGCATTAAATTTTGGGTCCCAAACACGCTTTGGGGAGTGGTGGTCAACCATTGATAGATTTAAAAGCTTACCTGCTATAGTGAGCACTCTGCTTTTAACCTGTTTATTGCTCCCATATTTGGCTCCACTATGCATTAAAACTCATGGGTCCACTATGGAAGCAGCTTTTGAAAAGAGCATGACAACTAAGGTTTTGACCTTATATAAGTCCTTTAACCAATATAATGCTAATGATGCTCTTACATTTAAAGGATTAATTTATGGGGAGAATCATTAAGAGGGGGGAATTTAAGTGGCATCCCCTTTCTCCACAGAAAAGTCTTATCTGGGATTCTAAAGAAATCTTCACCATGACTGATTTTAGGACTATCAGTAAAAGGGTCTCTGCAAAAGAGTTCAATGTAGATAAATTTCCTATTTTCTTGTTGCTCTATTTTACTTGGCCATTGGCAGAAAATATATCGGCACTCCAGGTGCTGGGCACCCCTTACTAGTTTTTTACAAACATATCTTGTATAGTAGTTTGTAGAAATGTGCACACAAGGCCTCTGGCCTTGAGCTGAGCTTCACAGCAATGTCTACATTTTTAAGTTATATCATCAACTGGGCTCCTTGGTAACAACTGGAAGGGAGAGAAAAAATGGGGAAAAAATTTCTCCCCACCTCAGGAGTTTTCCTTGAAGAGTTAACTTGCCCAAAAGAAACAGAGCCCTGCCCCTTGCCTGGGACACTTACACTTGCTGGGTGCTTGGTCCTGCACCAGGAACGCTGACAACTGGTAGAGGCCCTGGACCTGGAGCCTGATTGCCCCCTTCTGGCTCCCCTGCCTTCCCTCCAAAGTACTGTCCACAGTCCTAAGCCCCCTGTGCAAGCCCAGGCCTTTTGCACTCCAATCCCTTGCCTGGCTTCTAGCTTGAGCCTCTAGTGGCCCTTCTAGTTCCTTTCTTTTCAGAGCTTTGTCTGAAGACCCCTCACTGGGGCAGCTTCTCTCCTCCACTTTGCTTCCCTGTACTGCAGTACCCTATGCCTTACTGGCCCTGCCCTTCCCTGCTCTCCCCTGTCCTGAGGCCTCCTCTAGGACCCTTGTCTTAACTCCTTGCTGAGGTCCTGGCCCCCCTCCCACCCAGACCCATCCTGCAGCCTTTGAAGCTGTGCTCTCCTTTGCTCTTCTTATCGTTTCTATCTCTCTGACATCAACTTTTTTGATCCCCTTTACAGGATTCTCACCACGCCAGGTACTTGACCTGGCCTCATGGCCATATGGGTTCCTATTGGGAAAATGTAGCCCTGGCCCTTGTATCAGCCCTTGGGCCTTCCTCAGCCCATGCCCTGCTACCCAATCCTGACAACCTGCAGTGGACCTGGGACCTTAGCCTTCTTCCCCATATGGTACTGCTCAGATTTCTTCCCTCCATCCCCTCCCCATTCATATACATTTTCATTCACCCTGCCCCAGGTTCTAGCACTTGGCTCTCAATTACTGGGCATGTCTCTTTGCCGGAGCCCCTGACTGCCCTTCTGGAGGATCCTTTCCCTTCCCTTGGCTTCAGGACTCCTTTTATAGACCCCATCCTGTGCCTCTTTTCTGTTCCACTGGTGCTATGGTATCCTTGCACTTCCAGGACCCTTCATTTTCCCTGCTTCTCAGTTGACTGGGCTCCTCGAATGGGTCCAGGCTGCAAACCGACCATACCCACAATCTCCGTACGCCAGTTATCTCCTCACAATGCCCTCTTTTGACCTTCCTTTGGTGGAGGTCACTCTCTGAGGATCTACTCACCTGGGCAGAGGCACCAAATAAGCTGGCCTCTGCGCCCTTAAGGCTCCCTATAGAAAATACTGTCCTGCCTCTTGACTGAGTCCCCTTTGCTGCCTGAAACTTGAGGCCTGGCAGTTAACATGTGACTTGCTTCATTCCAGCCCTGAGAGATCCACTCCCTTCCCTCCCTTGCCCTCTAGCCTTGCATGCTGCCCCTACCCCATCCCAGCCCTCCTTATCCCTACCGCAACCCTGATTTCCCTAATCCTGATCTTTTGTGCTTCATTCCCAGAGCCTGGTGCTCACATGAGCCCCTGACAGTGTTTCTCATGTGACTTGGCCTAGCAGGAAGTATCTTCCTGTTGGGTCTGACCTCAGGACCCCTTGCTTGTGACTGCCAGCATGCTGCCTTAGGTGCCCGTTGCACTTATCTGTTTCCTCGTCCTTGCGCAGCCCTTCCTCCCTTTGCTCTTGAACTATTCCCTGGAGCTTGCAGGTCTCTAGCTTCTTGGGTCACTCATCCTTGGTCAGTCAGGTGGGTTCTTTGCCTGGGCACCTTGCTTGGATCCTGAATCTTGCCCCCCCATGCACCCACTGAGACTCCCTGCCATGCCCTTCCATTGCCCTCCTCCTGGCTGCTTTCACTTTCCAGGCATCCTTTGCCAGGTTCCTGTCCCTGGATTCTCATGGGGGCAAGGTGTCTTATGGAAGAATGATTCCTGCCTCTTGCCTGTTATCCTTGCTCTCTCTGGGCCTTTGATCCTGAACCCAGAACCCTGGTACCTAGTAGTCTCCTTGGGCCAGGGGCCTGCCTCCCCCCTGCCGGATTCCCTGCCATCTTTTTATAGTCTTGTCTACTGTCCTGAGCTCCCTGCCCAAGCCCTGGCGCTTGGCTCTTCATTCCCTTGTCTGCCTCCCTGCTTGAGCCTCTGGGGGTCCTACTGGCTCCTTGCTTCCATGGGCTTTGACTGTAGGCCTTGTTGGGGTCAGAACAAAATTTCCCTTGGTTTCTCTGAATTTCAGAACCCTATTGTCACCCAAATGTCCAGCCGCACACTTCCCTGACCTTTACTGGCCTGGGCACTCCTGTTGCCCCCTAGCCTTGGCTTCTTTCTGGAATCCTGGCCTGCACCCCACAACAACCTTCCTCTGGCATTACACACTGCATCCTCGTTCATCCCTCCTGTTGTCTCTGTCCCTACTGGTCTCCTTCTAAAGATCTCTTTTCCAGGATGCTCACCAGGTCTATGGAACTGGAACTGGGCATTTGGCCCAGTGGCTTCCCTTTGGGAAAACATAGATGTGCCCCTTCATGGGACTTTGGACTCTATCTGCCCAAGTCCTGCTCCTCGACCCTGACACCCAGCAGTGAACCTGGGCTGGTCCCGGTACTTGGCTTCCCATTCTCGGGCCTGGCTACTAGTTGGGACCTCCAGTCAACCTTTTCCAGGACCCTGCCCCTGTTCCTTGATTTCAGGCCACTTGATTGGTCCCCCTCCTGTGCCTCCTCTCTCTTCCCCTTGTACTGTGGTATTTTGTCATTGCCAGGACCCTGCCCTCCCCCTGCTTCTCCGCAGCCTGGTCTTCTCCAATGGTTGCTTGTTCAAAGCTGACACACCCCCAATCTCAAACCAAAGGTATCCCTCACATTGCCCTCTTTTGGTCCTGGTGTCTTTCTGAGTATCTATTCATTTGGGGCAGAGGAGTGAATTTGGCTGACCTCTGGTCCTTGAGGGATCCCTATGGGTAATACACCCCTGCCTCTCTCCTGAGCCCCCTTTGCTGTCCAAACATGACAAGTGGCAGTGGACATGGGCCTAATGATGACCTTGCTGTGGGCGATCCCCTGCCTTTCCTCTCATGCTCTCCAGCCTTGCAAACTATTCCTAAGCCAACTCAGCCCTTCCTCACACTGACCCTTTGTCCTAAAATCTCCTGTCCTGGCTGCCAGCCTGAGCTCCTTATTGCATTACTTGGGGTGAGTTCCTTTCTGTAGTGTCTCTTCCTTTCGTGTCTGACCTGGGAACCCTTTGATTAGCCCCCAAGCTCACTCCCCCCTGTGCACTTTGCACAGCCCTCAGTCTCCTCACCCTAGTGCTGATCCTAACTCTCCTTCCCCTACCATTTTTCCTGGAGCAGGGGCCTCCTGCTCATTGGGTCTCTAATAACTTTTGGTGGAATGGGTCCCTTACCTGTGTTCCTTGATTGAGTCCTGGCTCTTGTCCCTCTCTGCACCCTCTGTGACCCCCCACTGTGCCCTCACATTGCACTTCTCCTGGCCCCTGACTCTTGCCAGGCTTTTTGGCCTGGTCACTGGCCCTTGATCCTCATCTGGGCCAGTGTTCCTTATGGGAAACAGAACCCTCACCCACCATGGTCTACTTGCTCTCCCTAGGCCCTTAGGGAAGCACCAGGGACCCTGACACCTGGCAGTGGCACTAGGCCTCTAGCCTGCCTCCACCCTGCTGGATCCCCTGACTTTCCTCCCCAGCCCTGTCCACTCTAACGAGCCCCGTGCCCCAGCGCTGGCCCTTGGCTCTGCATACCCTGGACTAGCTCCTCTCTTGAGCCACTGGGGGTCCTTCTTGCTCCTTGCTTCCCTGAGCTTGAACTCTGGGCCTTGAAGGGGCTGCTTCCCCACACCGCTTGACTTCCCTGCATCTCAGAACCCTAGTGCAGCCCCTGCCTGTCCAACCCCGACCTCCCCTGCTCTCCCCTAGCCTGGGCCCTCCTAGAGGTCCCTAGCCTGGGATCCTTTCTGCAGTCCTGACCCACTACCCCACAAACACCCTTCTTCCAGCACTTCATGCTGTGCTCTCCTTTGGCCCTCCTGTTGTCCTTTTTCCTGATGGTCTCCTTTTCCAGATCCCCTTCCCAAGTTGTTCACCAGAGCCAGGGGATGGAACTGGGATGTTTTTCCCTGCAGTATTACTTTTGGAAAAGGTGGCAGTGCCCCTTGCAGGGGACTTGCGCCTCCTTTAGCCTGGGCCCTGCTCATCAATCCTGACACCCTGCAGTTAAGCTGGGCCATGAGCCCTCCTCTACCTGTGCCACCAATTCCCCTTACTCCCCTTTCTCCAAGAGAGAGGACACTTGCCCTTTCAGATGGAAGACTACTCCCACCTGGGTTCCAGGGGAGTTTCTATAGCACAAAAGCCAGGGTAGAGGGACTTCCTCCTCTATGCATGAGACACCTCACCCCTGGATATTGGGAGGAGTTTGTATAATGCTGAAGCCAGGGTAGGGGGCTCTTGCCCCTTTAGGAGGAGACTCCTCACACCTGGGTCTTGGAGGAAACTCAAAACAGCCACAGCCAGGGTAGAGATGACTCGCTCCTCCAGGTGGCAGACCCAACCCACCTGGGTTTCGGGGGGAGCTCATATACCACCACAGCCAGGGTAGAGGGAATTCTAACCTCCACTCCCATCTACCCCAGCTAACTTTGTTTACAAGATCCCTGCAAACCCAGGTGAGAGGGGTCTCCTTCCTAGAAGGGTGAGTCCCCTCTACCATGTCTAGGGCTGTATACCCATCCCGCCTGGACCCCTTCCACTAGGTGGGAGGGGTCTTTTGCATGGAGTGGTGCTTCCCCTCTACCCTGGCTGCTGTGGTATAAGAGCTCTCTCTGACACCCTGGAGAGAGGGGTCTCCTGCCTGGAGGCGCGAAACTTCTCTACCATGTCTAAGGTGGTATACAAGCTCCCCAGGAGACCCAGGTGGGAGAGGTTTCCTGTTTGAACCTCTTAAGGGCAAGTCCCCACTACCCTGGCTGCATTGGTATAAGAGCTCCCCCATCCTAACACCCTGGTGGGAGGGATCTCCAGCCTGGAGGGGCAAGTTACCTCTACTCTGGCTGCAGGGTATACTAGCTCCCTCCATACCCAGATGGGAGGCATCTCCAGCTTGGAAGGGCGAGTCGCTGTACCATGGCTGTAGCTGTACAAGTGCTCCCTTTAACACCCTGGTGGGATGGATCTCCCGCCGTTAGTTGCATATACACTATACCCTGGCTTCAAAGGTATAGGAACTCCCCGCTGACACCCTGGTGGGAGGGGTCTCCCGCCTTGAGCGTAGAGTCCTCTCTACCCTGGCTAAGGTTGTATACAGGCTCCCCATGACACCCAGGTTGGAGGGGTTTCCTTTCTGGAAAGGCAATTCCACACTACCTTGAGTTACTGGTATAAGAGCTCTCCCACACACACACACACACACACAGGTGAAAGGGTTCTCCTGCCAGGAGTTGTGAGTCTACTTTCTTTGCCTCTGTGGTATATGAGCTCCCCTAACAACCAGGGTTTAGAGGTCTCCCGCCTAATGAAGAAAGTCCCCTCTCTTCTGGCTGCAGCAGTATACGAGCTCCCCTCCCATAGTAAGACGGGAAGGGTCTCCTGCCTGGAGAAGCTAGTACCCTCCACACTGGCTAATGCAGTATATACGCTCCAGTACACCCAGGAGGAAGGGATCTTTCACCTAGAGGTGCGAATTCACCTCTACCTGAATAAGTGGTCTACAAGCTTCCTGTGACATGCAGGTGGAAGGGGTCTCCCGACTGAAGGGGCAAATCCCCTTTTCCCTGGTTGAAGTGGTATTCTAGCTATCCCTGACAGCCAGGTGGGAGGGGTCTCCCACCTGGAGGCATGAGTTCTCTCTACACTGGCTATGGCAGTAAAAGAGCTACCCTTGACACCCAGATGGTAGGGTCTCTGGCCTGGAAGGGTGAGTCCCCTCTACCCTGACTGCAGAGGTATTCCAGAACCCCCAACTGACACCTAGATAGGAGGGGTCTCCCATCTGGAGAAGAAAGTCCCCTCTATCCTGGCTGCAGCGGTATAAGAGCTCCCCCTGAAAAACTGGTGGCATATGTCTCCCGCCTGGAGGGGCAAGTCCCCTATACCCTGGCTGCGTTGGTATAGGAGCACCCCTGACACCCAATTGGTAGGAGTCTCCTGCCAGGAGGCTAGAATCCCATCTACCCTGCTGCAGCAGTATTGGAACTCCTCAGCACACTCAGTTAGGAGGGGTCTTCTGCCATGGCTAGGGCAGTATATGAGCTTTCCTTGACACCCAGGTGGGAGAAATCTGGTAAGTCAGCTATATCCTGGGTAAAGTGATATACAAGTTCCCGGCAACACCCAGGTGGGTTTGGGTCTCCAACCTGGAGGGGCCAGTCCACTCTATCTTGGCTTCAGCAGTGTAAGAGCTCCCCCTAGACACCCAGGTGTGAAGAGTCTCCTGCCTGGAGGGGCGAGTTCACTCTACCCTGGATTCGGGGTATACAAGCTACCCCCAGACACCCAAGTTGGAGAGGTGTCCCTCATGGCGGGTGAGTCCCTTCTACCCTGGCTTGGGCAGGATACAATCCCCCCCCATCCTACACCTAGGTAGAAGTGGTCTCCTGCTTGAAAGGGTGAATCCACTCTACCCTGGCTATGGTGATAAAGGAGTTCCCCTGACACTCCAGTGATTGTGGTGTCCCAGCTGGAAGGGAGAGTCCCCTCTACTCTGGCTGCTGCTGTGTACATGCTCTCCCAGACAACCAGGTGGGATGGGACTTTCACCTGGAGGGGCAAGTCACCTTTACCCTGGGTAAAGTGGTATGCAAGGCACACTCAGGTGTGAGGGGTCTGCTGCTGGAGTCATGAGCCCCTTCTACCCTGGCTGGTGCTCTATAAGAGCTCCAGGAACACCCAGGATGGTGGGGTCTCCCACTTAAAGAGGTGAAACTGTTTAAATTGGCAGTGGCTGTATAGGAGCCACCCCACACACACACCCAGGTAAGAGGGGTCTCCCTCCTGTAGGGCGAGTCCCCTGTACCCTGACAGCAGAGTTATTTGAGCTTCCCCCAACACTCATGTGGGAGGGGTGACCCAAGTGGAGGGTCAGGACCCCTCTACCCTGGCTGCAGAGATATAGGGTCTCTACCAGACACCAAGGTTGGAGAGGTCTCCTGCCTGTGGGGGTGAGTCCCTACTCTCCTGGCTGTAGCAGTATATGAGCTCCCCCTGACAACCAGGTTGGAGGGGTCACCTGATTGGAAGGGCAATTCCCGTCTACTCTGGCTGCCAGAGTATACAAGCTCCCCTGTATACACTGGTGGGTGTCTCCCTTCTGGAGTGGATAATTCCCTCTACCCTGCCTGAGGCGGCATATGAGCTTCCCTGACAACCAGGTGTGAGGGGTCTCCCGCCCAGTGGGGTGAATCCCTGCTATCCTTGCTGCAGTGGTACACAAGCTCCCACTTCAGTACCCAGATTGGAGGGTCTCATGCCTGGAGCAGCAATTCCCCTCCATCCTGGCAGTATGCAAGCTTCTCCAAACACAGGAGGAAGGGTCTCCCAACTGGAGGTGCAAGTCCCCTCTACCCTGGCTTCAGAGGAATACAAGCTCACCCCAACAGCCAGGTGTGATGGGTCTCCTGCTTGGAGGGGCGAGTCCCTCTAGTTTGGCTAGTGTTCTATAAGAATTCCCGGGATACTCAAAAGGGAAGGGTCTCCCACATGCAGGGGTGAGTCCCCTCTACCCTGGCTGTGGTGGTATAGGAACTGCTCCGCCATACCAAAATGAGAGGGGTCTCCTGCCTGAAGGGGAAAGTTCCCTCTATCCTGGCTGTGGCAAGACACGTGCTCCCCCAGACACCCAGGTGAAAGTCTTCTCCCGCCTGGAGGGGCCAGTCCCTTCTACCTAGCTGCAGTTTTGTACCAGCCCACAAACACAAACACCCAGATGGGAGTGGTCTCCCACTGGCTAAGGTGAAATACAAGCTTGCCCTGTCACCAATGTGGGACGAATCTTTCGCGTGGAGGAGCAAGTCCCCTCTACAATGGCTGCAGAGGTATAAGAGATTCCCAACCCCCAGGTGAGAGGGGTCTCCTTCCTGGAGGGGCGAGTCCCTTCTAAACTGGCTAATGTAGTATACATGTTCCCCACTACACCCAGGTGGGATTGGTCTCCTGCATGGAGGGGCGAGTCCCCACTACCCTGGCTGGAGCGATATATGAGACCTCACACACACCCAGCTGCGAGGGGTCTCCAGCCTGGAGGGGCGAGTGTCCTCTTCACTGGCTGCTGTGCTATATGTGCTCACCCTGACACCTGTTGGAAGGGGTATTCCGCCTGGTGGGGCAATTCTCCTCCTCTTTGACTGGTGCCATATAAGAGCTCCCTGAACACCCAGGTGGGAGGGGTCTCCCGACTGCTGGGGCAAGTCCCCTCACCCAGCCTTTGGCAGTATGTGAGCTCCTGCTGACACCCAGGTGGGAGGGGTCTCCTGCCTTGAGGGGAGAGTCTCCTCTACTTTGAGTGGTGGCATATAAAACTTCCCTGGACACCCTGGTGGGAGGGGTCTCCGTGGCTGCAGTGGTATTCAAGCTCCTCCCTGACAACCAGGTGGGAGGGGTCTCCCACCTGGAGAAACATGTCCCCTGTACCCTGGCTTCAGCGTTATACAAGCTCCCCCAGACACACAGGTGGGAAGTGTATTCCGCATGGAGGGGCAATTCCCCTCTACCCTGGCTAAGGCAATATATGACTTCCCCCTGACACACAGGTGGGAGCCGTCTCCCACCTGGAGGGAAATGTCCCATCTACTTTTGCTGGTGTCTTATAAGAGATTCCTGGACACCCAGGGGGATAGAGTCTCCCACCTGCAGGGACTAACTCCTCTACCCTAGCTGTGAAAGTATAGTAGTTCCCCCAAACACCCTGGTGAAAGGGGTCTCCCACCTGTAGGGGCGAGTCCCCTCTACCCGGCTGCAGCAGTATTCAAGCTTCCCTCACAATCAGGTTGGAAAGGTCTACAACTGGAGGCAAGTCCCCTCTACACGGGCTGCAGAGGTATAGAAGCTCTCCCAAAACCCAGGAAAGAGGGGTGTCTCCCCTTGAGTGGCGAGTCCCTGCTACCCTAGCTGTGGGGATATACAAGTCCCACTCCCCCAAAATGCAGGTGGGAGGGGTCTCCCACTTGGAGGAGCTAGTCTTCTCTACCCTGGCTGCAGTGGTATACAAGTTTCTGCCGATTCCCAGGTGGGATGGGTCCTCTGCCAGGAATGGCAAATCGCCTCTACCATGGCTGCTGGGATATAGGAGTTCCCATGACAACCAGTTGGGATGGGGTCCCCTCTCCCGGAAGATGCAAGTCCCCTATACCGTGGGTACAGAGGTATAAGAGCTCCACCAGACACCCACGTGAAAAGGGTCTTCTGCCTGGAGGGGCAAGTATTCTCTACCCTGTCTGCAGCAATATAAAATCTTCCCCTGACACCCAGGTGAGAGGAGTCTCCTGCCTTCAGTTGTGAATCCCGTCTACCCTGGCTGTGGCTGTGTATGAGCTCCCTCAGATACCCAGGTGGGAGAGGTCTCCCACATGGAGGGGAGAGTCCTCTCTATTGTGGCTGAGGCGGTATAGGACCTGCCCCATACACTCAGGTTAGAGAGGTCTCTTGACTAGAGGGGCAAGTATCCTCTACCCTGACTGTGACAGTATTCAAGCTTCCCCAACACCCAGGTGGGAGGGGTCTCTCACCTGGAGGGGCGAGTCCCATCTCCCCTGGTGTGGCAGGATACAAGCTACCCTGATACCCAGGAGAGAGGGGTCTCTGGCCTGGAATCAACAACTCCCCTGTACCCTGGCTAAGGCTGTATACAAGCTCTCCCCACTACAAAGCACAGGTGGAAGGGGTCTTTCCCTGAATGGTCGAGTCTCTGCTACCCTGATTGCCCAGTATAGGAGATTCCCCTACACACAGGTTAGAGGGTTATCTTGACTGAATGGTCGAGCCCCCTCTTCCCTGGCTGCAGAAGTATTGGCGCTCCCACAGACACACTGGTGGGAGTGGTCTTCCGCCTACAGGGGCCAGTTTTCTCTACCCTGGCTGTGGTGGTATTGGAGTTTCACTTGTCAATCAGGTGGGAGGGGTCTCCTGACCAGAGGGGCATGTCCCCTCGACCCTGGCTGCAGAGATACAGGAGCACCCCCAACACAGAAGTGGGAGGGGTGTCTCCCCTGGAGGGGCGAGTCTCTGCTACAGTATAGGAGCCCGCACACACACAACACAGGTGGGAGGGGTCTCCCACTTGGAGAGGCGAGTTGCCTCTCTCATGGCTGCTGGGGCATATGAGCTCCCATGACTCCCAGGTGGGAGGTGTCCCTAACCTGGAGGGGAAAGTTCTCTCTACCTTGGCTTTGGTGGTATATGAGCTTCTCATGACACCCATGTGAAAGAGGTCTTCCACATGGAGGGGCGAGTATGCTCTACCCTGGATGGAGCAGTATACAAGCTTCCCCTGACATGCAGGTGGGAGGGGTCTCCTGCCTTCTGTGATGAGTCCCCTATACCCTGGATGCTGCAGTGTATGAGCTTCCCCAGATACTCAGGAGGGGAAGGGTCTCTCTCTGGAAGGGAGAGTCCCTGCTACTCTGGCAGCCATGGTATACAATCACCCTCTGACTCCCAGGTGAAAGGGGTCTCCCACCTAGAGTGGTGAGTCACCTCTACCCTGGCTGTGCGTGTATAGGAGCTCCCCTCCCTCCACATGCAGGTGGGTGTCTCAACTAGAGGGGAGAGTCCCTTTTACCTTGGCTGCAGCTGTATAGAAACTCCCCCCCATACCCATGTGGGAGGGTATCCCACCTGGAGGGGCTAGTCTCCTCTATCCAGGCTTTGGCGATATAAGAACTCCTCCTGACACTCAGGTGGGAGGGTTATCCTGCCTGGAAGGCCGAGTTCCCAGTATCCTGGCTTCAGCGGTATAGGAGCTCTCCAGAATACCCAAGTGGAAGGGGTCTCCCGCCTGTATGGGAGAGTCCCCTCCTACCATGACTTTGTCAGTATAAGAGCTCCATCTGACACCCAGTATAAGAGCTCCATCTAACACCAGGGAAGGGTCTCCCGCCTGGAGGGGTAAGTCCACTCTACTTTGGCTGCAGTGGTGTACAAGTTCCCACTGGACATCCAGGTGGGAGGGATTTCCTGACGGGAGGGGCGTGTCCCCTCTACCCTGTCTGTGGCAGTATATGAGATCCCCAGGACACCCAGGTGGGAGGGGTCTCCCGTTAGAGGGGCAAGTCCCCTCTCCCCTGGACGTGACGGTATATGAGCTCCCTCTGACACCCAGGTGGGATGGGTAACTTAAGTGGGGCGAGTCCCCTCTACCCTGGTTTGGCCGAATTCAAGCTTCCTCCTATATCCAGCTGGGAGGGGTCTTCCGTCTGGACAGGGGAATCCCCTCATTGGTGGCTGCAGCAGTATAGGAACTTTACTGGACACGCACTTGGGAGGAGCCTCCCACATGGAGGGAAAAGTGCCCTCTAGCCTGTCTGTGTTGGTATACAAGATCCCCCTGACATCCCGGTGGGAGGGGTCTCCCACCTGGCTAGGGGAGTCCCCTCTACATTGGCTGCTGCCCTACAAGTTCTCCTTGGGCATCCATGTGGGAGGTGTCTACCGCCTGCAGTGGTGAACACCTCTACTCTAGTTCTGGTAGTATAGAAGCTTCACTCAACAACCTGTGGGAGGGGTCTCTAGCCTGTAGGGGCAATTCACCTCTACCCTGGCTGCAAAGGTATAGGAGCTCTCCCCGAATCCAGGTGGGAGGTGTCTCCCCACTGGAGGGGCAAATCCCTGCTACATTGGGTGGAGCAGTATATGAGCCCCTACCCCAGGACACCCAGGTGGGAGGGTTCTCCCACCTGGATAGTCCAGTCCCCTCTACCCTGGCTGCTGTGGTACACCAGTTCCCTCTGATTCCCAGGTGGGAGGGGTCTGCCTTATGGATGAGTGTCTCACCTCTACCATAGCTGCTGGAGTATATGAGCTCCCTTGACACCCAAAGGGGAGGTGTCCCTTGCCTGGAGGGTTCTACCATGGCTCAAGCTGTACATAAGCTTCAAAAGACACCCACGTGGGAGAGTTCTTCTGAAAGGAGGAGCGAGTCGACTCTACCCTGGCAGAAGCAGTATAGGAGCTCCCCCTGACACCCTGATGGGAAGAGTCTACCACCTAGAGTGGTGAGTCCCCTCTACCCTGGTTTTGGCAGTGTATAAGCTCCTCCAGTCATCCAGGTGGGAACGGTCTCCAGCTTGGAGGGGCGAGTACCCTCTCTTCTGGCTGAGGTGGTATAGGAACTCCTCCTGACACCTAGGTTAGAGGGGTCTCTTGACTGGAAGTGTAAGTCCCGTAAACCCTGTCTGCTGCAGTATTCAAGTTCCTCTGGACACACAGGTGGGATGGGTCTCCTGCCTGGAGGGGGTGAGTCACCTCTCCATGGCAGCAGAGGTATAGGAGCTCGACTAACACCAAAGTGGGAAGGGTCCTCCACCTGGAGCAAGGAGTACCCTCTACACTGGCTGAGAGGGTGTACCAGCTACCTGAGAAACCCAGGTGTGAGGGATCTCCTGCCTGGAGGGGCGAGTCCCCTCTATTCTGGCTTCTGTGATATACAACATTCTCCACCCCCACATACCCAGGTGGGAGGTGTCTATCGCCTGAGGGGGCAAGTCCTCTCTACCCTGTTTGCAGTGGTAAAGGAGCTCCCCCCTACACCCAGGTTGGAGGGGTTTCCTGCCTAAAGGGATGAATTTCCTCTACCATAGCCTTGGGTGTGTACCAGCTCTCCCAGACATCCAGTTGGGAAGTTTTTCCTGCGTGGAGGGGCAAGTCCCCTCTATTCTGGCTGCTATGTTATAGGAGCTCCCCCACAGACCCAGATTGGAGGAGTCTCCCACCTGAAGGGGCGAGTCCCCTGTACCCTGGCTGCAGTGGTTTAATAGCTTTCTCTAAAATCCAGGTTGGATGTGTCTCTTGTCTGGAGAGGCAAGTCCCCTCTACTCTAGCTGCAGTATATAGGACCTCCCCCCTACACCCATATGGGAGGGGTCTCCTGCTCGAGTAGGAGTCCCCTGTACCCTTCCTCTGGCAATATATGTACTCCTCTGACAACCACCTGGAAGGGATCTTCCACCTGGAGGGTCAAGTACCCTCTCCTCTGGTTCTGTCAGTATAAGAGCTCCCCCCGACACCTAGGTTATGGGGTCTCCCGACTGGAGAGGCAAGACCACTCTACACTGGCTGAGGGGATATAGGAGCTCCCCCTGACATCATGTGGGTGGAGTCTCCCCCTGGAGCAATGATCACCCCTACCCTGGCTGTGGTGTTATACAAGCTCTCCCAGACACTCAGGTGAGAGGGGTCTTCTTGGAGGGGCAAGTCTTCTCTATCTTAGCTAAGGTGGTATAAAAGCACCGCCTAGGCACAGGTGAAAGTGGTCTTCCACATGAACAGGAGAGTCCTCTCTACCCTGGCTTTGGTGGTACACAAGCTCCCCCGACACCCAAGTAAAAGGAAGAACGTGTCCCCTCTACTTTAGCTCTTTCCATTAAAGAGGTCCTAGTACAGCCAAGTGGGAGGGGTTTTCCGCCTGCAGGGGTGAATCCTCTCTACACTGGATGATGCAGTAAGCAAGCTCCCCCAGACACCAAGGTGGGAAGGGTCTCCCGATTGGAGAGGAGAATCCCCTCTATCCTTGCTGCGGAGAATAAAAGCCCATCCAGACACCAAGGTGAGAGGGGTCTCCCGACTGGAAGGGTAAGTCCGCTCTACCCTGGCTGCATCAGTGTAGAAACTCCCTTTGACACCCAGGTGGGCGGGGTCTGCCTTCTGGAGGAGCGAGTCCCCTCTATCCTTGCTGTGGCCTTAGAGGATCTCACCTCACAGACCCAGGTGTGGGGGGGGGATCTCCTGCCTGGAGGGGCAAGTTCCCTCTACACTGGCTCTGGCTGTAAAAGAGATCCCCCTGACACACAAGTGTGAAGGTTTTCCCGACTGGAGCATCGAGGCCCCTGTACCCTGGCTTCAGAGGTATACAAGTGCCCCCAAACACCAGGTGGAAGGGGGTCTCCTACATGGAGGAGCGAGTCCCCTCTATCGTGGCTGTGGCGGTATATGAACTCCCCCTGACACCCTGTGGAAGGGATCTTCACCTAGACATGCGAGTCCCTTCTACCCTGGCTAAGTGGGTCTAGGTGTTTCTCCCTTTCCCATGTGAGAGGTGTTTCTCACCTGGAAGTGCGAGTTGCTTCTATCATGGCTGCTAGGGTATATGAGCTCCACCTGACACCCAGGTGGGACGGGTTTTCTGCCTGGAAAGGGGAGTTCACTCTACACTGGCTGCAGCATTTAAGGAGCTTCCCCTGTCACACAGGTGGAAGGGGTCTCTTGTGGAGAGGGATGACTTCCCTCTACTCTGCCTGAGGGGATGTACCAGCTCTCCCAGACACCCAGGTGGGAGGGATTTCCTGCTCGGAGGGGCGAGTTCCCTCTATTCTGGATGCTGTGGTATATGAGCTCCCCTTCCCCTTAACCAGATGGAAGGAGTCTTCCACCTTAAGGGGCAAGTCCCCTCTATCCTGGCTAAAGTGGTTTACTAGCTTTCCCTGACACCCAGTTTGGATGGGTATCACTTGGAGGGGTGAGTTTCATCTACCCTGGCTGTGGCAGTAAAGTATCTCCCTCTGACACCCAGGTGGTAGGATCTCCAGCCTGGAGAGGCGAGTCCCCTCTACCCTAGATGCAGTGGTATAGGAGATCCCCCCTACACCCAGGTTGGAGGGATCTCCCGCCTTGAATGGGAGTCTCCTCTGCCCTGCCTGTGGCAGTATATGTACACCCCTGACAATCAGGTGGAAGGGATCTTCAGTATGGAGGGTTGAGTACCCTCTCCCCTGCCTCTGGCATATAGGAGCTCCCCCAGACACCCAAGTTATGGGGTCTCCCAACTGGAGAGGTGAGTCTGCTCTACACTAGCTGCAGGAGTTCACAAGCTCACCTTGACAACCAGGTGGGAGGGGTCTTCAGCCTGGAGGAATGAGTCCCCCCTACCCTGGCTGTGATAGTATATAAACTCTCCTAGACACACAGGTGGGAGGGGTCTCCCGCCTGGACGGTAAAATCTTTTCTACCTGATTCAGGCGGTATACAAGTGCCCCCGCTACACACCGTGGGAGTGGTCTTTCCCGTGGACCAGCGAGGCACCTCTGGCTTTAGCAGTATACAAGCTCCCCAACAACCAGATGGTAGGGGTATCCCACCTGGAAG
The DNA here is from genome assembly GCF_048772815.1 of Callospermophilus lateralis. Classification (NCBI taxonomy): domain Eukaryota; kingdom Metazoa; phylum Chordata; class Mammalia; order Rodentia; family Sciuridae; genus Callospermophilus; species Callospermophilus lateralis. The sequence goes on from NC_135315.1 coordinate 65,654,460, forward strand.
GGCAAGTCCTCTCTACATTAGTTCATGCCATATAAGAGATCCCAGTACAGCCAGGTGGGAGAGGTTTCCACCTGCGGGAGCATGTTCCCTTTACCCTGACTGTGGCACTATATTATCTCCCCCACACAGGGGGAGGAGTGGGAGGAGTCTCCCGCCTGTGGTTGCCGGTCCCCTCTACACTGGCTGCTGTGGTAATCAAGCTCCCCCAGACACCCAGGAGGGAAGGTCTCCCAATTGGAGGGGCTAGTCCCCTCTATGCTTGCCTCTGAGGTATAGGAGCTAACCCAGACACCCAGGTGTGTGGGGTCTCTCTACTGAAAAGTCAAGTCCCCTCTACCCTGGCTTAGGGGGTATAGCAACTCCCCAGGAAACCCAGGTGGAAGGGGTCTCTCTACTGGAGAGCGAGTCCCCTCTACCTTGGCTGCAACAGAATAAGATCTCCACCTGAAACCCAGATGGGAGTGGTGTCACGTCTTTAGGGGTGAAGTCCCCTCTACTCTGGCTACAGCAGTATAGGTTCTCCCCTCATATACCCATGTGGGAGGAGTCTCCCTCCTGTGGGGGCGAGTCCCCGGTACCCTGGCTGCTTCAGTAAATCAAGCCTCCCTGGACACCCAGGTGGGAGGGCGTCTCCCGATTGGAGAGGCGAGTCCCTTCTACCCTTGCTGCAGAAGAATAGGAGCTCAGGCAGACACCCACGTGAGAGGGGGCTACCGAATGAAAGGGCAAGTCAGCTCTATCCTGGCCCTAGCTACAACAGTATAGGAAATCCCCCTGACACCCAGGTTGAAGGGATGTCCCGCTTAGAGTGGTAACTCCCCTCTACCTTGGCTGAGAGGGTTTAGCAGCTCTCCCAGACACCCAGGTGGGAGGAGTCTCCTGCTTGAACGGGCGAGTCCCCTCTATTCTGGCTGCCATGGTATAGGAGCTCCATTCCCCATACCCATATGGAAGGGGTCTCCCGCCTTAAGGGGCGAGTACCCTCTACCCTGGCTCCAGTGGTTACTAATTTTCCTTGATGGGTCTTTCTCCTGGAGGGATCAGTCCCCTCTACCCTGACTGTGGCGGTAAAGGGTCTCCCCCTGACACCCAAGTGTTAGGGCGTCTGGATTGGAGAGGTGAATCGACTGTATCCTTTAGGCAGTGGTATAGGAGTTCCCCTACACCCAGGTGGGTTGGGTCGTCAGCCTCGAGTTGAGAGTCCCCTTACCCTGCCTGTGGCAGTATATTAACTCCCCTGACAAACAGGTGGAAGGGATCTTCTACCTGGATGGTCAAGTTCCCTCTCCCCTGGCTAAGATAGTATAGTAGTTACTCTCATTCCCAGGTGGGGGGTGTTTCTCCTCTGAAGGTGAGTTGCCTCTACTCTGGCTGCTGGAGTGTATTAGCTCTACCTGACACCCAGGTGGGCGGGGTATTCTGCCTGGGTGGGCGAGGCCACTGTACCATGGCTACAGTGGTTAAGGAGCTTCCCCTGACACGCAGGTGAATGGGGTATCCTGCCTAGAAGGCTGACTTCAATCTACCCTGTCTGCAGGGGTTTACCAGCTCTCCCAGACACCAAGTTGGAGGGGTCTCTTTCTTGGAGGGGCAAGTCCCCTCTATTCTTGCTGCTGTGGTATATGAGCTCCCCCCTGCATATCAAGATGGGAGGGGTCCTCTCACCTTAAGGGGTTTGTGCCCTCTACCCATGTTAAGGTGGTATAGGAGTTACCCCCATAACCAGGTGGGAGGTGTCTCTTGCCTGGAGGTGTGTGTTGCCTCTACCCTGGATGCTGGGGTATATGACCTCCCCTTGACTCCCAGGTGGGCGGAATCTTCTGCTGGGAGGGGGAGTCTCCTCTACCCTGGCTGCAGTGGTTAAGGAGCTCCCCCTGACACTCAGGTTGGAGGGGCCTTCCTCCTAGAAGGGTGACTTCCCAGACAACCAGGAGAGAGGGGTCTCCTGCTTGGAGGGGGTGAGTCCCCTCTAATCTGTCTTCTGTGGTATAGGAGCTCTCCCCATATCACGATGGGAGGTGTCTCCCGCCTGAAGGGGGCAGTCCCCTCTACAGTGGCTTCAGTGGTATACTAGTTTTTCCTGAAACCCATGTTGGATACCTAGAAGGGAGAGTCCCCTCTATCCTGGCAGCTGCAGTAAAGGATCTCCCTCTGACACCCAGGTGAGAGGGTCTCTGGACTGGAGAAGTGAGGAGTCCTCTCTATCCTGGCTGCAGTGGTATAGGAGCTCCCACCTACACCCAGGTGGGAATGGTCTCCTGCCTGAAGTGGCGAGTCCCCTCTACCCTGCCTGTGGCAGTATTATGAACTCCCCTGACAACCAAGTGGAAGGGATCTTCCACCTGGAGGGTCGAATACCATCTCCCCTTTCTCTGGCGGTTAAGGAGCTCCCCCGGACACCCAGGTAATGGAGTGCCCCGACTTAAGGAGCAAGTCCTCTCTACACAGACTGCAGGGGTATAGGAGCTCTTCCAGACACCCAGGTGGGAGGTGTCTCTCGCCTGGAGAGACCAGTCTTCTCTACCCTGGCTAAGACGGTATACAATCACCACACTACACACAGGTGGGAATGGTCTTCCACATGTTCAGGTGAGTCCCTCTAACCAGGCTTTGGTGGTATACAAGGGTATACAAGCTACCCTGACACCCAGGTGGGAAGGGTATCCCACCCGGAAGGGCAAGTTTTCTCTACTTTAGCTCTTGCCATATAAGGGGTCCCAGAACACCCAGGTCAGAGGGGTCTCCCACTTGCAGGAGCATGTTCTCTCTACCCTGGATATGGCAGTATAGGAGCTCCCCCCAACACTCAGGTGAGAGGGGTCTCCACCTGTAAGGATGAGTCCCCTTCTACCCTGGCTGCTTCAGTAATCAAGCCTCCCTTGACACAAAGGTGGAAGGGGTCTCCTGATTGGAGGGGCAAGTCCCCTCTACCCTTGATGCTGATGAATAAGAGCTCCCCCAGACACCCAGGTGGGAGGGGTCTCCTGCGTGTAGGGGTGAGTCCAGTTTGATCATGGCTGTGGAGGTATATGAGCTCCCACTGACATGCTGGTGGGAAGCTCTCCTGCCAGTCAGGGCAAGTACTTTCTACCCTAGCTGTGTTGGTATATTAGCTCCTGCTGACTGTCAAGTTGAAAGGGTCTCCCGCCTGGAGGGGCGAGTCCCCTCTTCTCTCGCTCTGGCAGTATAGGAGCATCCCCTTACACCCCCGTAGGAGAGTTCTCCCGCCTGAATGTGAAAGTAACCTCTACCATGGCTGCGGTTATAAGAGCTCCCCCTGACACCCAGGTGGGAGGGGTCTCTTGCCTGATGGGGCTAGTCCCCTCTATCCTGGCTGTGGTGGTACATGAGCTCCCCATGAAACCCTGGTTGGAGGCATCTCACGCCAGGAGGGGCAAGTAATTTTTTCCCTGGCTATGATGGTATAAGAGCTCTCACTGACAGCCAGGTTGGAGGGGCATCCTGCCTGGATGTGCGAGTCTCCTCTACCCTTGCTAAGGTGGTTTACAAGTCCCCCTGACACCCAGGTGGGAGGGTCTCATGCCTGAAGTGACAAGTGACGAGTCCTCTGAACCCTGGACTGTGGGGGTATAAGAGCTCCCTCCTACCACTCAGTAGGGAGGGATCTCCCACATGAAACCACCCCTCACCAGACACCCTCGTGGGAGGTGTCTCTCTACTGGAGGGGCCAGTCCTTCTACCTGGCCTGCAGCGGTATAGGAGCTCCCCCAAACCCAAGAGGGGGGGTATTCCACCTGGAATAGTGAGTCCCCTCTTCCCTTGTTTTGGTGGTATAGGAGCTCCCCCCATCACCCAAATGGAAGGGGTCTCCTGCCTGAAGGGGAAAGTACCCTTTACCCTGGCTGCAGTGGTATAAGAGCTCCCCTTGACACACAAGTGGTAGGGTCTCTGGCCATAAGGGGCGAGTCCCCTCAACCCTGGCTGAGGGGGATATAACAGCTCCCTCCTACCCTCAATAGGGAGGGGTCTCCCGCCTTGAGGGTGAGTCGCTGCTACCTCTTCTGCAGCTGTATATAATCCTCCCTTGTCAGACACCCATGTGGGAGGGGTCTACCGACTGGAGGGGCAATTCCCCTCTACCTGGGCTAAGGGGGTATAGGAGTTACTCCCAAACCTTGATGGGAGGTGTTTCTCCCCTGGAGTTGTGAGTTACCTCTACCCTGGCTGTTGGGGTATATGAGCTCCACCTGACACCTAGGTGGGAGGGGTATTCAACCTGGCTGCAGTGGTTAAGGAGCTTCCCCTGACACCCAGGTGGGAGGAGTCTGCTGCCTAGAGGGAGGACTTTCCCTCTGTCCTGGCTGAGGGGGTGAACCAACTCTTCTAGACACCCAGGTGGGAGGGATCTGCTTGCTTGGAGAGACGAGTACCCTCTATTCTGACTGCTGTGGTATATCAGCTCCCCCTCATACCCAGATGGGAGGGCTCTCATGCCTTAATGGGTGCATCCCCTGTATCCTGGCTGTAGTGGTTCACTAGCTTTTCCTGACACCCAGGATGGATGGGTCTCTTGCCTGAAGGGGCAAGTCTCCTCTATCCTTCCTCCTGGGGAAAATTATTTTCCCCTGACACCCAGTTGGGAGGGACTCTGTCCTAGAAAGGCAAGTCCCCTTTACCCTGGCTGCAGTGTTATAGAATGTTCACCCTACCCAGATGGGAGGGGTCTCCTGCCTCCAGTGGCGAGTCCCCTCTACCCTGCTTGTGGGAGTATATAAACTGCCCTGACAACCAGGTGGAAGGGATATTTCACCTGGAGGGTTGAGTCCCCTCTCCCCTGGCTCTGGTGGTATAAGAGTTCCCCCTACACCCATGTTATGGGGTCACCTGACTGGAGGGGTGAGTTCCCTCTATGTGGGCTAAGGCAGTATAGGATTTACCCCCATTACCAAGTGGTTGGTGTCTCTTTCCTGGAAGCTCAAGTCGCCTGTACCCTGGCTGCTGGGGTATATGAGCTCACCTGACACCCAGGTGGGAGGGGTCTTCCCTCTGGAGGGAGGAGTCCACTCTACCCTGGCTGCAGCAGTTAAGTAGCTTCCCCTGACACCCAGGTGGTAGGGATCTCCTGCCTAGAGGTGTGACTTCCCTATACCTGGCTGAGAGATTGTACCAGCTCTCCCAGACATCAAGGTGGGAGGGGGTGTCCTGCTTGGAGGGGCAAGTTCCTGGTACCCTGGATGCAGCGGTTTAGTAGCTTTCACTGAAATCCAGGTTGGCTGGGTCTCTCATCTGGAGGGGCGAGTCCCCTCCACCCTGGCTGCTGTGGTAAAGGATCTCCCTCTGACACCCAGGTGGGAGGGTCTCCAGCCTAGAGATGTGAGTCCCCTCTACCCTTGCTGCAAGGATATAGGAGGTCCCCCCTACACCCAGGTGGTAGGGGTCTCTTGCCTCCAGTGTCGAGTTTCTTCTAATCTACTTGTGGCAGTATATGAACTCTCCTGACCACCAGGTGGAAGGAATCTTCTCTCTGGAGGGTTTATCCCCTCTCCCCTGGATCTGGTAGTATACAAGCTCCCCCAACACACAGATTATGGGGTCTCCTAACTGTAAGGCCAGTACCCTCTACACTGGCTGCTGGGTATACGACCTCCCACTGATACCCAGGTGGAAGGATCTCCCGCCTGGAGCAATGAGTCCCCTTTACCCTGGCTGTGGCGATATACAAGCTCTCCCAGACTCCTTCCACCTGGAGGGGCAAGTCTTCACTACCCTGGCTAAGGCAGTATTCAAGCACCCCACTATACTCATGTGGGATTGGTCTTCTGCATGGATGGCGAGTCTCCTCTACCCTGACTGTGGAGGTATAGGATCTACCCCACCCACACCCAGATGGGAGGGGTCTCCCACCTGGATGGGCAAGTCTTCCCCTACCTTGGCTACAGGGGCATACTAGGTGTCCATGACACCCAGGTTGGATGGGCCTCTTGCCTGGAGCTGCTAGGCCCCTCTACCCTGGCTGAAGTAGTATACTAACTTTCCCTGAAACCCAGGTTGGATGGGTCTGTCGCCTGGAGGGGCGAGTCACCATTACCCTGGCTGTAGCAGCATAGGATCTCCCCACACACACCCAGGTGGGAGGGGTCTCACCTGGAGGAGAAAGTCCCCTCTACTGGTATATGAACTCCCACTGACACTCTGTTGTGAGGGGTCTCCCGCCAGGAGGGGCAAGTACTTTCTACCATGCCTGGAGTGGTACATGAGCTAAAGATGACAGCCAGGTTGGAGGGTCTCCCGCCTGGATGGCCAAGCCTCCTCTACCCTGTCTAAGGTGGTCTACAAGTACCCTGCCACACCCTGGTGGAAGGGGTCTCCTGCCTGGAGGGGTGAGTCCCTACTACTGTGGCTGAAGTGGTATAGGTGCTCCCCCACACCAAGTTGGGAGGGTCTCCTGTGTGAAGAAGCGAGTCCCCTCAACCCTGGCTTCTGGGGTACAAGAGCCCCCTCCAACACCCAGTAGGAGGGGTCTCCCGCCTGGAGGGTCAAGTCACTGCTATCCAGCGTGCAATCATATATGATGTCCCCTTGCCAGACACCCATATGGGAGGGGTCGTCTGCCTGCAGGGGCGATTCCCCTCTACCCTGGCTAAGGCGGTATAGGACTTACTCCCATTCCCAGGTGGGAGGTGTTTCTCACCTGGAGGTGCGAGTTACTTCTACCCTGGCTGCTGGGCTATATGATCTCCACCTGATACCCAGGTGGGCGGGATCTTCCGCCTGAAGGGGTGAGTCCACTCTACCCTGGCTGCAGTGGTTAAGGAGCTTCCCTTTACACCCAGGTGGGAGTAGTCTCCCGCCTGGAAGGGTGAATTCCCTCTACCCAGCCTGTGGCTGTTTACCATACCCAGGTGGGAGGGGTCTCCTGCTTAAAAGTTTCTATTCTGGCTGCTGTGGTATAAGAGATACGCACTACATACCAGGATGGGAGGGGTCTCCCGCCTGAAAGGGCGTGTCCCCTCTACACTGACTAAGGCTGTATAGGAGTTACTACCATTCCAAGGTGGGAGGTGTTTCTCGCCTTGAAGTTTAAGTTTCCTCTGCCCTGACTACTGGGCTATATGAGCTCCACTTGACACCCAAGTGGGCTGGGTCTTCAACCTGGAGGGGAAAATCTCCTCTAACTTGGCTGCTGAGATTAAGGAGCTCCCCTTGACACACAGGTTGGAGAGATCTCCCACCGTGCAGAGTGACTTACCCCTACCCTGGCTGCAGGGTTTACCAGCTTTGCTAGAGACCCAGGTGGGAGGAATCTTCCGCTGGAATGAGCAAGTCACCTCCACCCTGGCTGTGAAGATACAGGAGCTCCTCCCCACACCCAGGGGGGTGGGGTCTCTTGCCTTGAGGGGCGAGTCCCCTCTACAATGGCTGTGGCAGGATAAGAGTTCTCCCTGACAACCAGTGAAAGTTGTCTCCCGCCTGGCAGGGCGAGTCCCAGCTACCCTCACAGCAGCTGTAATCCTGCACCCCCAAACATCCATGTGGGAAGGGTCTCTAGCTTGGAGGGGAAAGTCCCCTCTACCCTGGCTAAGGCAGAATACAAACTCTCCCTGGCACCAACATGGGATGAGTCTCTCGTCTGGAGGTGCGCGTCCACTCTACCCTGGCTGCAGCAGTATATGAGTTTCCTCTGACACACAGGTGGGTCGGGTCTTTCACCTTGAAGTGCTTGTCCCCTCTATTCTGGCTCTGGTGGTATTGGAGCTCTCCCTGAAACTTGGGATATTGGATCTCCCAAATGGAGAGGTGAGTTCCCTCTAACCTGGCTGAAAGGGTATAAGAGTTCCCCCCAACACCCATGTGGAAGTTGTCTCCCCCCTGGACCAATGAGTTCCCTCTACCCTGGTTGCTGCAGTAAAGAATCTCCCGCTGACACACAGGTGGATGGGTCTTCAGCCTGGAGAGGCAAGTTCCCTCTACTCTTGCTACAGTGATAAAGGAGCTTCCCCCTACACTCAGGTGAGAGGGGTCTCCTGCCTCGAATAGTAGTCCCTTCTACCCTGCCTGTAACAGTATATGGACTCCCCTGACAACCAGGTGGAAGGGATCTTCTGTCTGGAGGGTCAAGTCCCCTCTCCTCTGGCTCTGATGGTATTGGAACTCCTCCCAGGTTATGAAGTCTCCCGACTGGTGGGGCACATCCTCTCTACACTGGCTGCAGGGATATACATGCTCTCCCAGACACCCAGGAGGGAGTGGTCTGTGCTTGGAGGTGCACGTCTTTTCTACCCTGGCTAAGGCATTATACAAGAGCTCCCCCACACACACACACACAGGTGGGAGTGGACTTCCACATGGACAGCCAAGTCCCCTCTACCCTGGCATTAGTGGTATACAAGCTCCCCTGACACCCAGGTAGAAGGGGTATGCCTCCTGGAAGGGTGAGTCCCCTCTACTTTAGTTCTTGCCATATAAGAATTCCCAGTACACCCAGGTGTGAGGGGTCTTCTGCCTTCAGGGGAGTGTTCCCTCTACCCTGGCTGTGGCAGTATTGGAGGTCACCCTGATACCCAGGTGTCAGGGATTTCCGCCTGTAGGAGTGAGTTTCCTCTACCATGGATGCTGAAGTAATCAAGCTCCCCTGGACACCCAGGTGGGAAGGGTGTGCTGATTGGAGTGGCAAGTCCACTCTAATCTGGCTGCCATGGTATAAGACCTCCCCCTGAAACTCAGGTAAAAGGGGTCTCCCTCCTGGAGCTGTGAGTCCACTCTACCCTGGCTGCAGCATTATAAGAGCCCCCCAAGACACCCATATAAAAGGGGTCTCCTGTCTGGAGGGTAGAGTTTCCTCTACTCCACCTGCGGTGGTGTAGGAGTTCCCCAGCTACCCAGATGGGAGGGGTCACCCACCTGAAGGGGAAAGTACCCTCTACCATGGCTGTGGTGGTATAAAATTTCCCCTGGACACCCAGGTGGGAGGTGTCTCTGGTCTGGAGGAGCAAGTCCCCCACTACTCTGTCTGCAGGGCTATAAAAGCTTCACCCCCCACACCCAGGTTGGAGGAATCTCCCACCTGGAGGGGCAAATCCCCTCTACCCTGGCTGCTGCCTGTATAAAATTTCCCTGACAACCAGGTGTGAGGATTCTCCAGGCTGTATGGTAGAGTCCCCTCTATCCTGCCTGTGCCTGTATAGGTGCACCCCCAGACACCCAAGTGGAAGGAGTCTCACACCTGGAAGGGCAAGTATATACTACCCTGGCTGAGGCAGTATAAGAGCTCCCCCTGACCCCCACGTGGAATGGGACTCCCGCATGAAGGGGCGAGTCAACTCTACCCTGTCTGTGGCAGTATACAAGCTACCCTGACACATATGTAGAAGAGGTCTCTTGGAGAGTCCCCTGTATCCTGGCTGCAGCGATATACAAGCTCACACTTCACACCCAGGTGGAAGAGGTCTCTCACTTGGAAGGGCTAGAGTCCACTCTAATTTGGCTGGTGCCATATAAGAGCTCCCAGGACACCCAGGTGGGAGAAGACTCCTACCTGCAGATCCGAGTACCCTCTACCCTCGCTGCAGTGGTATAAGAGTTCCCCCTGAAAACCAGGTGGGAGAGGTGTCCCCCCTTGAGGGTAGAGTCCCCTCTACTCTGGGTGAGACCAAATACAAGCACACTCTGGCACCAAAATGGAAGGGGCCTCTCGCCTGGAGAAGCATGTCTACTCTACCCTGACTGCAGCAGTATATGAGTTTCCGCTGTCATCCAGGTGTGAGGGGTCTCCTGCCTAGAGGGGTAAGTCTCCTTTTCCCTGACTGCAGTGATGTAGGAGCTACCCCAGACACCCGTGTGTGAGGGGTCTCTGGCAAGGAAGGGCAAGTCCCCTCTACCCTGGATATGATGGTAGATGAGCCCCCTCACACCGTACCTCCGTGAAAGGGGTCTCCAATATAGAGGGGCGAGTCCCCTCTACCCTGGCTGCTGCAGTATATGAGCTCCCCTAACACTCAGGTGGGAAGAGTCTCCTGCCTGGAGGGGCAAGTCCTCTCTTCCCTGGCTAAGGGTTTATACAAGCTCCAAGCTAGGTTGGAGAGGTCTACCTGGAGGGGCTAGTCACCGGGACCCTAGCTACAGTGATATATGAGCTCCTCCACCCACACCCAGGTGGGCGGTGTCTCCCGCCTGAAGGGGGAAGTCCCCTCCACCCTTGCTGGTGCAGTATACTAGCTCCCCATGATACCCAGGCGGGAGGGGGCTCCCGCCTGGAGTGGCAAGTTTCCATACCCATCATGTGGCGGTATAGGAGCTCTCCTGGATACCCAGGTAAAAGAGGACTCCCTCCTGGAGGGTCACGTCACATATACTCTGGTTGTGGCAGTATAAGAGCTCCCACTGACACCCAGGTGTGAAGGGTATCCTGCCTGGACCAGCAAATCCCCTCTACCTGGGCTGTGGCAGGATAAGAGTTACCCCTGACACCCTGGTAGAAAGGGTCTCACACCTAGAGCAGGGAATACCCTCTACCCTAGATGTGCAGCTATAAAAGCTTCCCCAGACACAGTTGACGGGGGGGTGTCCCCTTCCTGGAGGGGGGAGTCCCCTCTACCCTGGCTTTGGTGGCATACAACGTATAAAAGACCCCAGCATGCAAATGAGAGTTCTCCAAACTGGAGGGTCAAGTCCCCTCTACTTTGGCTGTTGCCATATAAGAGCTCCTAGGACATCCTCGTGGGAGGCCTCTCCCAACTGGAGGATAGAGTCCTCTCTACCCTGGCTGGGAGGTATAGGAGATCCCCCAGTCATCCAAGTCCAAGGGATTTCCTGAAAGGAGGTTCAAGTCCACCCTAACCTGGCTGCAGTAGTATAAGAGCCCCCATATACACCCAGGTGGGAGGGGTCTCCAGCCTGAAGGGACGAGTGCCCTCTACCCTGGCTGCGGTGGTATATGAGCTCCCCTCGACACCCAGGTTGGAGAGGTCTTTGACTGGAGAGGCGAGTTCCCTCTAACCTGGATGCAGCAGTATAGAAGATCCCCATAAGACTCAGGTGGGAAGCATCTCCCACCTGGAGGCGTGAGTCCCCTCTACACTGGGGTGGTGCACAAGCTCCCAGGACAACCAGTTTGGGAGGCATCTCCTGCCTGGAAGGTCAAATCCCTTCTAACCTGCCTGCAGAGGTATATGAGTTCCCCAAGATACCCAGGTGAAATGGGTCTCCCACCTGAAGAGGAGAGTCTGTGTTACCCTGGCTGCAGCTCTATAAAAGCCCCCTGTACAAACCCATGTGTGAGATGTCTCTTGCCTGGAGAGGCAAGTCCCTGCTACCCAGGCAACAGCTGTACACAAGCCCCCACCTCACAGGGTACCCATATGTAAGTGATATTATGATTGTAGGAGTGAGTCCCCTCTACCTGGGCTGAGGCAGAATACAAGCTAGCCTGGAAACAAAGGTGGGAGGGGTCTCTGGCCTTGAGGAGCCAGTCTGCTCTTCCCAGGCTGCAGAGGTATAAGAGATCCCGCAAACAATCATGTCCTTTTTCATTCACCCAGGTCCAGGTACTAGCACTTGGCTCCCCATTACTGAGCATAGCTCCTTGCTTGAGACCATGGCTACCCTTCTTGAGGACCCTATCCTTGTCCCTTGGTTCCAGGGCCCTTTTCAAGTTCCCCCGTGCCTCCCCTCTGATTTACTCAGGCTGTGGTATCCTGGCACTGCCCTACCCTCCACTCCACGTACTTCTCCCTAGCCTATGCTGCTCAAATGGGTACTGGCAGTCCGATCGCCCCACCCTTTCGCACACCATGTATCCCCCCACAGTACCTTCTTTGGCCCCTCCTTTGGTCCAGATCCCTCTCTGAGGATCTACTCACCTGGGGCAGAGGAGCAAAATTGGCTCACCTCTGCACCCTGAATGCTTCCTATGGAAAACACAGCCCTGCCACTGTCCTGAGATCTCTTCACTGCCTGAGCCTTGAGGTCTGGCAGTTACCAAGGACTTGCATCAACCCAGCCTTAAGCGATCCCCTCCCTTCCCTCCCCTGCCCTCTGGCATTGCATGCTGCCCCTATGCAAACCCAGCCCTCTGTAACCCTGACCCTTCGCCCTTCAGTCCCCGGGCCTGGTGCTCACATGAGCCCCTGACAATGTTCCTCATGTCAATCAGTGTAGCATGGAGTCTCTTCCTGTTGGGCCTGACCTGGGGAACCCTTGCTTGGAACTGCCAGTGTTCTCCCTTAGGTGTCTGTTACGCTTTTCTCTGTCTCCTCGTTCTTGCACAACCATTCCTCCCCTTCCCTTGGGCTTTCCCCTGGCACTTGCAGGTCACCTCCTCCTTGGCTCACTCATCCATGGTTGGTCAGGTGGGTCCTTTGCCTGGGCACCTTGCTTGGGTCCTGGATCTTTCCCCCAATGCACCCACCGAGACCCCTGCCATGCCCTCCCATTACCCTGCTCCTGGACACCTTCACTTTCCAGGCCTCTTTTGCCAGGTCCCTGTCCCTAGATTCTCATGTGGACCAGAGTAAATCCTGCCCTTGCCTGGGCCCCTTGCTCTCTCTGGGCCTTTGGTCCTGCAACTAGAACCCTGAAACCTGGCAATTGCCCTGGCCCAGGAGCCTGCCTGCCGTCTGCTGGATAACCTGCAATCTCTCCAAAGTCTTGTCCACTGTCCTGAGCCCCGTGCTCAAGCCCTGGCCCTTGGCTGCCCATTTCCTGGCCTGCCTCCTACTTGAGCCTTTTGGGGCCCTTCTTGCTCCATTCTTCCCAGGGCTTGGACTGTGGGCATCAATGGGACCAGTACCCTACTCCACTTGGATTCCCTGAACCGGGTCCTGTCATCAGCCTTCCCAACTCTGACCTTACCTTCCCTTTCCTGGCCTGGGCTCTCCTTTTGTTCCCTATCCTGGGCTCCTTTCTGGAGTCCTGGCCTGCATCTCATCAACACACTTCCTCTGGCCTTTCACACTGTACCCTCCTTTACCCTCCTCTTGTCCCTGTCCCTGCTGGGCCCCTTTTAAAGATCCCATTCCAAGGATTCTCACCAGTTTCAGAGGACTGGAAATGGGCATTTGGCCCTGAGGGCTCCCATTGGGAAAACATAGCTGTGCCCCTTGCCTGGGTCTTTTTACTGTCTCTGCCTAGGCCCTGTTCCTCGATTCTGACTCCCAGAAGTGTTCCTAGGCCTTCAACACTCCTCTCGCTGTACCACCCACTAACCTTCTTCCCCTTTCTCCCCTCCTTAGCCTTGTTGTTTTCATGGGACCCAGGACAGGGTACTGGAACTTGGCTAACCATTCTTGGGCCTGGCTCCTTGCTGGAGTCCCCAGTCACCCTTCTCCAAGACTCTGTCCCTGTTCCTTGATTTCAGGCCACTTGCTTTCCCTCTTCCTGTGCCTTCCCTCTGTCTCCTTTGTACTGTGGTATTTTGTCATTGTCAGGACCCTGACCACGCCCTGCTTCTCCCTAGCAAGACCTCCTCCAATAGTTGCTGGCAACCCGCCAACACCCCAGGGAAAAATTGACCAAATGTATCCCTCACATTTCCCTCCTTTGGTCCTGGTCTCTCTCTGAGGATCTACTTACCTGGGTCAGAGGAGTGAAATTGGCTGGCCTTTGGGCCCTGAAGGATCCCTATAGGCAATACAGCCCTTCTTCTTGCCTGTCTCCCTTTGCTGTCTCAACCTTGATATCTGGCAGTGGACTTGGGCCTAGTGATGACCTCACCCTGGGTGATTTTCTGCCTTTCCTCTCCTTCCCTCTAGCCTAACAACCTTCCCCTAAGCCAACCCAGCCTTTCCTCTCCCTGGGCCTTCGCCCTACAGTCTCCTGGCCTGGCTTCCTGAGCACCTTACTGCATTACTGGGGTTGTTTGACTTTCTGTGGTATTTCTTCCTGTCTTGTCTGACCTGAGCACCCCTTGATTTGGCCCCCTAGCTCGCTCCCCTCTGTGTTCTTTGTGCAGCCCTCTGTCTCTTAATCCTAGCGCCGATCCTACCTCTCCTTCCTCTACTGCATTTTCCTGGAGCAGGTTCCTCCTGCTCATTGAGTCCCTAATACCTTTTGGTTGGGTCAGTCCCTTACCTGGGCTCCTTGATTGGGTCCTGAATCTTGCTCCTCTCTGCACCCACCCCGCCCCACCACTGTGCCATTACATTGCACTCTTCCTGGCCCCTGGCCCATGCCAGGTCTTTTGGCCTGGTCCCTGGCCCTTGATCCTGATGTGGGCTAGGGCGCCTTATGGAAAACAAAACCCTGATCCTCCACTGGGCTTCTTGCTTTCCCTAGGCAGCACCAGGAACCCTGACACCTGGCAGTGTTGCTGGGCCTCGAACCTGCCTCTCCCCTGCTGTATATCCTGCCTTACCTCACCAGCACTATCCACTGTCCTAGGCCATCTGCCCCAGCCCTGGGCCTTGGTACTCCATTCCCTGGACTGGCTCCTCTCTTGAGCCTCTGGGGGGTCTTTCTTGCTCTGTGATTCTCTGAGCTTGAACTGTCAGGCTCACTGGGGCTGGTTCCCTGCTCCCCTTGTCTTTCTTGAATCTCAGAAGCCTAGTGCAGCCCCTGCTTGCCTGGCCTCACCCTTCCCTGCTGTCCCATATTCTGGGCTCTCTTCTAGGTTCCTAGCCTGGTCTCCTTTCTTCAGTCCTGACCCGAACCCCACACACCCACTTCTTCCAACACTTCACACTGTGCCCTCCTTTGGCCCTCCTGTTGTTCTTGTCCCTGCTGGGATCATTTTCCAGATCCCTTTTCGAGGATGTTCACCAGAGCCAGGGAATGAACCTGGGATGTTTGGCCCTGAGGTCTTCCTTTGGGAAAAGGTAACAGTGCCCCTTGCCTGGGGGCTTTGGCCTCCTTCAGACTGGGCCCTGCTCCTCGATCCTGACACCCTGCAGTTATGCTGGGCATGAGCTCTCCTTCCCCTGCACCACCCATTTCCCTTATTCCCCTTCCTTCCAATATACCGCCATAGCAAAAAGAGAGGAGACTCACCCTTCCAGATGGAAGCCCACTACTATATGAGTTTTGGGGGAGCTCCTATACCCCAGCAGCCAGGGTAGAGGGACTGCCTCCTTATTGCAGTAGAACCCTCTCACTTGGGTTTTGGGGGAAGCTCCTATACTGCTGAAGCCAGGGTAGAGGGCACTCGCCCCTATAGGCACAAGACCCATTACACTTGGGTGTTGGGGGGAACACAAAACAGCCACAGCCAGGGTAGAGGTGACTTGCTCCTCTGGGTGGGAGACCCCACCTGCCTGGGTTTTGTGTTGAGCTAATATAACACCAAGCCAGGGTAGAGGTGATTTGCACCACCAGTTCCCTCTACCCTGGCTAACTTGGTATACAAGCTCCCTGAAACACCCAGGTGGGAGAGGTCTACTACCTGAAGGGGCGAGTCCCCTCTACCCTGGCTAGGGCTGAATATGAGTCCCCCTACCCACCACCTAGGTGAGAAGGGTCTTCTGCCTGGAGGGGAGATTTCCCTTCACCCTTCCTGCTGTGGTATAAGAGCTCTCCCTTACACTCTGGAGGGAGGTGTCTACTGCCTTGAGGGTTGAGTCTTCTCTACCCTAATAAGGTGGTATACAAGCTCCCCCCCTCCAGGCCCAGGTGGGAGGGGTTTCCTGTCTAGAGGGGCCAGTCCCTACTACCCTGGCTGCAGTGGTATAAGAGCTCCCCCATCCTGACACCATGGTTGGAGTTGTCTCCAGCCTGGATGGGCGAGTTTCCTCTACCCTTACTGTGAGGGTATACTAACCCCCTCCAACACCCAAGTTAAAAGTATCTCCAGTTTTGAGGGGTGAGTCCCTGTACCCTGGCAAGTGCTGTAAAAGAGCTCCCTTTAACACCCAGGTGGGATGGATCTCCCGCCTAGAGTGGCATATAACCTATTCCCTGACTTAAAAGGTATAGGAGTTCCCCCCTGACACCCTGGCAGGAGGAGTCTCCTGCCTGGAATGATGAGTCCTCTCTACCCTGGCTAAGGTGGTGTACAAGCTCCCCACAACACCCAGGTGGGAGGCGTTTCCTGTCTGGAGGTGTCAGTCCCCACTACCCTGGCTGTAGTTGTGTAAGACTCCCCACCCACACACACAGGAGGGAGGGTTCTCCTGCCTGGAGTGTCGAATCCCCTTTTCCCTACCTCTGTGGTATATGAGCTCCCCGGACAACCAGGGTTTAGGGGTCTACTGCCTAACAGTATACAGCTCACCACCCCATAGCAAGATTGGAGGGGTCTACTGCATGAAAGAGCTTGTACCCTCCACCCTGGCTAATGCAGTAAACAAGTTCCCGGACACCCAGTAGGGATGGATCTCCTGCCTGGAGGTGCGAATTCACCTCTACCCTTTCTAAGGTGATCTACAAGCTCCTTGTGACACACAGGTGGGAGGAATGTCCATACTGAATTCCCTTTTTCCCTGGCTGATATCGTGTACTAGCTTTCCCTGACAGCCAGGTGGGAGGGGTCTTTTGCCTGGAGGCATTAATTCCTTCTACACTGGCTGTGGCAATAAAGGAGCTTCCCAGGACACCCAGGTGAGAGAGTCTCTGACCTGGAGGGGCGAGTCCCCTCTAATCTGGCTGATGAGGTATATGAAAACCTCCAATGGACACCTAAATTGGAGGGGTCTCCCATCTGGAGTGGCAAATCCCCTCTACCATGCCTGCAGCAGTATAAGAGCTCCCCCTGAAAAACTGGTGAGATGTATCTCCTGCCTGGAGGGGCAAGGCCCAGTATACCCTGGCTGCAGTGGTATAGGAGTTCCCTTGACAACCAAATGGGAGGAGTCTCATGCCAGCAGGCTAGGATACCCTCTACCCTGCTGCAGCAGTATTGGAGCTCCCCAGCACACCTAGGTGGGAGGAGTCTCCTGCCTTGAGAGGCGACTCCCTGATACCCTAGTTGCTGGGGTATAGGAGCTTTCCCTGACACCCAGGTGGGAGATATCTCCCATCTAGAAGGGCAAGTAGGCTTTAACCTGGCTAAGGTGGTATTCAAGCTCCCTGCGACACCCAGGTGGGAGGGGTCTCCCACCTGGAGGAGTGAGTCCCCTCTACCCTGGCTGCTCTGATATATAAACCCCCACCATACCCAAGATGGAGGGGTCTCTTGACTGGAGGGGCGAGCACCTTAACCTTGGTTGCCACAGTATAGAAGCTCCCTCCACACTCAGGTGGGAAGGGTCTCCCGCCTGGAGGTGCAAGTCCACTCTAACATTCCTGAAGTGGTATATGTGCTCCCCCTGACACCCAGTTGGGAGGGATGTACCTCCTAGAGGGGCGACTCCACTCTAACCTGGATTTGGGAGTATACCAGCTACCCCCAGACACCCAAGACACAGGAGTCTCCATCATGGAGGCGTGAGTCCCTTCTACCCTGGCTTGGGTGGGATAAGAGACCCCACCCTACACTAAGTGGGAGAGGTCACCTGCTTTGAGACGTGAATCTATTCTACTCTGGTTGTGGTGGTAAAGGAGCTCCCCTGACACTCCAATTGGAGGTGTGTCCTGGCTGGAGGGGAGAGTCCCCTCTAGGCTGTCTTCTGCTGTGTACATTCTCTCCCAGACACCTAGGTGGGAGGAAATTTCATCTGGAGGAGCAAATCACCTCTACCCTGGCTAAGGTGGTATATAAGATCCCCCCTAGACTCAGGTGAGAGGGGTCTCCTGCTGGAGTTGCGAGTCCTCTCTACTCAGGTTGGTGCTGTATAACAGACCCAGGAACACCCAGGTTGGAGGGGTCTCCCACTTAAACAGGCGAACCCCTCTACTCTGGCTGTGGCAGTATATATGCTCGCCCCAACACCCAAGTGGGAGGGGTATTCCTCCTATAGGGGCGAGTCCCCTGGACCCTGACTGCGAAGTTATTCAAGCTCCCCCCAACACCAAGGTTAGATGGGTCACCCAATTGGAGGAGCAAGTCCCCTCTACCCTGCCTTCAGATGTACTGGAGCTCTGCCAGACACCCAGGTGGGAGGGGTCTCCTGCCTGTAGGGGCAAGTCCCCACTCTCCTAGCTGTAACAGTACATGAGCTCCCCCTGACACCCAGGTGGGAGGGGTCGCCCACATGGAGGGGCGATTACCTTCTACCCTAGCTGTGACAGTATACAAGCTCCCCTGCACACCCAGGTTGGTGTGTTCTAGGGACAAAGGAGATAAGGCACTGAAGAGAGCAGGAAACAGTTTTTATTTGGCTGCAGCCAGGTTCAGAGGGCACAGCTTTTGCTGTAATCAATTAAACCTTTGAACGGTGAGTTCAGGGAATTTCAGAGTTTTATACCCAGCATGTAAGAGGAGACGCTCAGAAGTTCACAGTCTGGAGAAGTTCACATAAAAGCAGATTTTCTTTCAGTGTTCTGGGCAGTTTGACTCTTCAAAGACAATACCTGAGAAGTGGAGAGCTTCTTCTCCCCTATCTTTTCTCCCCCTGCCAGCTGTTACCTTGGAGTCCATTTGTAACTTATCTTAAAAATGTAGAAATCTCTGTGAAGCCCAGCTAAAGGCCAGAGGTCTTGTTTACACATTTCTTCAAAGTACTGTACTGGATATGTTTGTGAAAACTTGTAAGGGGTGTCCAGCATCTGGAGTGCTGATGTCTTCTCAGCAAGAGCCCAAGTAAACAGGGCAACACAAAAATAGGAAGTTTATCTACATTGAACTCTTATGCAGAGACTCTTTTGCTTACAGTCCTAAAATCAGCCATGGTGAATATTACTGGAGGAGCTTAGTTAAGACTTTTCAATGGAGAAAAGGAGTACCACTTCAGGTGGTGTCTCCCTCCTGGAGAAGTGAGTCCCCTCTACCCTGCCTGAGGTAGCATATGAACTACACTGACAACCAGGTGTAAGGGGTCTCCCACCTAGTGGGGTGAGTGCCCTCTATACTGGCTGCAGTGGTAAATGAGTTACCCCCTCAGTACCCAGATGGGAGGGTCTCATGCCTGGAGGAGTGAGCCACCTCCACCCTGAGGTATACAAGCTTCCCCAAAACTCGGGTGGGAGGGGTTTCCCTACTGGATGTGCAAGTCATCTCTACCCTTGCTTGAGAGGAATACAAGCTCCACCTGACACCCAGGTGGGATGGGTCTTCTGCTTGGAGGGTCAAATACCCTGTACTTTGGCCGGTGCCTTATAAGAGTTCCCAGGAAAACCAGGTTGGAGAGGTTGCATGCATGCATGGGTGAGTCCTCTCTACTCTGGCTGTGACAGTATACAAGCTGCCCTCGATACCCATATGGGACGGTTCTCCCTCCGGAAGGGGCGAGTTCCCTGTATCCTGGCTGAGGCGGGATATGATCTCACCCCAACACCCAGGTGAAAGTGTTCTCCCGCCTAGTGGGGCCAGTCCCTGCTACCCAGCTACAGTTGTATAGGAGCCCCGCCACACACACACACACACACACACACACACACACACACACACACAGGTGGTAGGGGTCTCCCGCCTGGAGGGGTGAGTCCCCTATAACCTGGCTAAGGTGAAATACAAGCTTGCCCTGACATCAATGTGGGAGGGGTCTCCTGCCCAGAGGAGCAAGTCCCTCTACCCTGGCTGCAGAGGTATAAGTGCTCCCCCTGACACCGTGGTTGGAGGGGTCTCCCGCCTGGAGAAGAGAATCTTCACTACCTTAGCTGCAGCAGTAATTGAGATCTCCCAACACCCTGTTGAGAGGGGTCACTTGCCTGGAGGGGCGAGTCCCCTCTACCCTTGCTGCTGCAGAATACATGCTCCCCCAGACACCAATATGGGAGGAGTCCCCAGGCTAGAGGTGCAAGTCCCTTCTAATCTGGCTAAGGTGCTATCCATCCTCCCTGTGACACATAGGGGAGGGGTCTTCTGCATGGAGGTCGAATCCCCAGTATCCTAGCTGAAGCAGTATACGAGCCCCCCACCCACACTTAGGTGTGAGGGGTCTCCTGCCTGGAAGGGAGAGTACCCTCTACGCTAGCTATGGAGGTATAGGTGCCTCCTCAAGCTCCCAGGTGGGAGGGGTCTCCAGCCTGGCAAGGAGAGTCCCCTCTACCATGGCTGCATCCCTATATGAGCTCCCCCTGACACCTGATGTTAGGGGTCTCCCGCCTGGTGGGGCAAGTACCCTCTACCCGAGTTTTGTTGATATTAGAGTTCCCCCCGATAACCAGGTTGAAGGAGTCTGCTGCCTGGAGGGGTGATTCCCCTCTACCCTGGCTAAGGTTGTATGTTAGCTCCCCACGACATCCAGGTGGGAAGGTGTCCTGCCTGAATAGGCTAGTTTTCACTACCCTGGCTGTGGAAGTATAGGTGCTCCCCCCACACCCAGGTTAGAGGGGTCTCTTGACTAGAGGGGCAAGACCCCTCTCCCCTGGATGCAGCAGTATATGAGCTCCACCAACAACCCAGTGTGTGGGGCTGCAGCTTGGTTTTAGAAGTCCCCTCTACACTGGCTGAAGCAGTATACAAGCTCCCCCAGACACCCAGGTAAGAGGGGTCTCCGGCATGGAGGGGCAAGTCCCTTCTATACTGGCTAAGGCAGTATACAAGCTCCCCTGGAAACCCAGATTGGAGTGATCTACCACCTGGGATTGCAAGCAACTCTACTTTGGATGGAGCCCTATCAAAGTTCCCTGGCCACCCAGGTGAAAGGGGACCCCACCTGCAGGGGTGAAAACTCTGCCATGACTGTGGTGGTATACAAGCTCCCCCTAACACCCTGGTGGGAGTGGTCTCCCAACTTGAGGGGCGAGTCCCCTTTACCCTGGCTGCGGAGGTATAGGAGCTCAGCCGACACTCAGGTGGGAGGGGTATCTCCCTTGGAGAGGCGATTCCCTGTTACCCAAGCTGCTGAGGTATATGAGATTCCCCACACCAACACCCAGGTGGGGGTGGTCTCTCACCTAGTGTGGTCAGTCCATTCTATCCTGGATGTTGCAGTATAGGAGCTCCCCTGACACCCAGGTTAGAGTGGTCTCTTGACTGGAGGGGCGAGTTCCCTCCACACAAGCAGCAGTGGTAAAGGAGCTCCCCCTGACCACCCTGGCAGGAGTATTTCCCGCCTGGAAGGGCAATTCCCCTCAACCAAAGCGGCAGTGGTATAGGAGCTTCCCCTACCTGTGGGACACCCAGGAGGAGGGGTCTCCTGACTGGAGCAGTGAGTCGCCAGTAACATGGATGAGGAGGTATACAAGCTCATCTAGACACCCAGGAGGGAGGGGTCTTTTGCTTCTTGGGACGATTCTCCTTTACTTTGTCTTGTGCCATATAAGAGCTCCCAGGACACCCAGGTGGGAGGGAAATCCAGCCTGCAAGGGCAAGTCCCCTCACCCTGTCTGTGGCAGTATGTGAGCTCAACCTGACACTCAGGTGGGAAGGGTCTCTTGCCTTGAGGGGTGAGTCTCCTCTACTTTGGGAGGTGGCATTTAAGACCTCCCTGGACACCCTGGTTGGAGGGGTCTCACTGGATTCAGTGGTATTCAAGCTCCCCCTATGGCAACCAGGTGAGAGGAGTCTCTAGCCAGGAGCAACAAGTCCCCTGTATCCTGGCTTCAGTGGTATACAAGCTCCCCTAGACACCAAGGTGGGAAGGGTCTCCCACATGGAGGGTCCATTCGCCTCTGCCCTGGCTAAGGTGATATAGAACTTCTCCCTGACACACTGGTGGGAGGGGTCTCCTGCCTCTAGAGGCGTGTCCCATCTTCTTTGGTGTTGAAGGCCACAGCTGAGGATGACGCATGACATTTTTGCCAAAAGTAATGGTTGAGAGGTGACGCTAGCAAGCCATTAAGATTGAGTTCTGGCGGAGTTCCCATTGAGTTCCACTTAAGCTCTTGCAGGGATTCCAGGAGAGTTCCCATTGGTTGGGGAAGTGCTGGAGGAGGGATATTTCCTGTTGCTGGTTCCTGGAGGAGCCACATGGCATTTGGGGGAGTTCCCGGAAGCCTGTGTGGAGTGTGCTGGTGGAGTTCAGAAATCAAGTTTGTTCCTGCTTCGGTGGCTCATGATTTGTGCCCAGCCAGACTGCAGCAATTGGCGGCCCATGCGGGGAACGCCTGAAGCTTGGAGGTAAGTGAAATTGCTCGCCATTGAGGGAAGGCAAGAGAATGGGTGAACATTTCAAAAAACAATGTGTTCTTTTTTGTTTTGTTTTTTGTTTATTTGTTTGTTTCAAGCTGCCTATCCCTAGAATTTTCTCAGGCAAACTGGGAAAAATGGTTGGATCAAGGTTTGAAGTTGTTCACCCCTGAGGAAGAGATAGAAATAGACCACAAATGCACATTTCAAGAAAATTGAAAAATTGATACAATTTTTGTTCCATTTTTGTTTCATTCTGTTTCGGTTTTGTTTTGTGTTATCTTGTTGGGTTGCATTATCTTTATAGTAGATTAGAAATTAGTAAAAAAAAAAAAAAAAACTGAAAGAGTGTTAAGTAAATTGTTAGAGTTCCAGACTATGGTAGAAAACATGTTAGATCAAGCAAAAGAGAAGGTCTTTCGAGCTAGTCAGATAGAGGAAGAAAATTTAAATGAAGAAAGCTTAGAGGAGAAACAGCTATCAGTGGGGAATATGCAACAAGAGGCTGCTACTAACTCTGTTCTATCACCAGAGGGCATAATTCAACCAACAGCTCCACCTATGGAGACAGCTGAGTGGCCCTCAACCCACTCAGCTGGGATGAGATGGGATCCTGAGACAGGACCTCAAAGATTAGCATGCCCTGTACTTGAGAAGGAAGGAGGGCAGCAAATTCAACATGCTTTAAATTTCAAAACAGTAAAGCAGTTAAAGGAGGCTGTAACAACCTATGGTCCCTTATGGTCCCCAAGCACCCTTCACTGTAAGCATGGTCGAATCCATTACCAACTTGGACATGACGCCAGCAGACTGGACTAGCATGTGTAAATCTGTGCTAAATGGAGGACAATATTTGTTATGGAAGGTTGCCAATGAGGAATTTGCATGGAGACGGCTAGGCAAAATGCAGCAGCTGGTTACCCTCAAAAAAATCTAGATATCTTGTTAGGAAAAGGAACTTATAAGGGTCAATGGCAACAAATTGAATATGATCCTGCTATATATTCACAAATTACTGCAGATGCAATTAGGGCTAACTAACCCTAACTTACCTAAACTCTAACCCTAACTCTAAACCTAAACCTCAGCCTAATATTAGCACTAACTCTAATTCTAATTTGAAAAATAGCCCTAACCCTAGCCATAGCCCACAAGCAAAACTGAGCTGTAGCCTTAATACTAACCCTTAACCTAAACCAAATCTTAATGCTATACCTAGTCCTAACCCTCTCCCTACAACTAATACTGACCCTGACTCTGACCCTAAAACAAACCCTAACCTGAAAATCACTATAACCCTAAACCTAACCCAAACACTGGAACTAGTGCTAATCCTAACCCTAAAACTATCTTTAACCATAAAGTTAATTCTCACATTAGCCATATACCTAACCATAACACAAAACCTAGTTCTAATCTGAGCCTCAACCCTAGCTTTAACCCTAACCCTAACCCTAACACTAACACTAACCCAAACTGTAGTTCTAAACCTATTTCTTACCCTAAGCCAAACTCTCACCCTAATGCTACCCTAGATCTAACCCTAATACTTAGCTTACCCCAAACCCTAACTCTATTACTAGTCCTAACCCTAGTCCTCATTCTATCTCTAACCCTATCCCGAAGTCTAAGCCTAACCCTTATCCTTATTCTGACCCTAACACTAACCCTAGGTCAAAGCCTGACCTTAACACAAAACTGAACACTAACACTAGCCCTACCAGTAAACATATGCCTAAACCTAACGATAAAACTAGCACTAGACCTAAACTTAATCCTAAATATAGCCATAACTCTAGCCCTAGTCTTAAATAAAAACCTAGCCCTACCCCTAAAATAACCATTATCCTAACGGAAAAACTAACACTAGCCCTAGTCCTAACCCTGGTTCTAATTCTGGCCCTCACAATTAACCCAATGCTAACCCAAATACTGACACTTACCCTAACATAAACTCTATCTCTAAACCTTATCCTAACCCAAAACATAAATCTAAAACTAGATATATCTATAAACCTAACCCAAAAATCTAGCCATAAAAATAACCCTATCTCTTACATTACCCAAAGCCCTAACAGTAGCCATAAACCTCACACAAAACCTAGCCATAATACAAGCCCTAAACCTAGACCTAAGAATAATCTGAACCCTAACCTTAGCAAAAATTCTAAACCTAATGCTTGCCCTAGCGCTAACCCTAGCTCAAATTCTAACCCTTACTCTAAACATAACCCTAGCTCTAAACCTAACCCTAATTTTATCCCTAATCCTAAGTGTAACCATAGCCCAAATCCTAGCTCTAACTTTATCCATTACCTTAAACATAACACTAACCCGAATGCTAACCCTAGCCCAAACCCTAACCCTAACCTTAACCCTAGCCCTAAACCTAAACCTAATCTGACCCGTACCCCTACTCGTAGCCCTGATTCTTACACTAACCCTTGCCCTATCTGTAAACATAGCTCAAATCCTAACATTTGCCCTAAACCTAACCCTAACACTAACTCTAGGAGTAACCCAAATCCTCGCCCTAATCCTTACCTTAACCTAAGCCCTACCACTAACACTAAACCTATTCATTTGCTTACCCTAAACCAAATGCTAACTCTCGGCCTAATCCTAACCCTATCCCTAACACTAACCCTATATATTACTCTAAACCTAATCTGAACTGTAAACCTAACTCTATCCATTACTCTAACCCCAAATCTTACTCTAATGCTATTTAGAGTCCTAACCTTAATCCTTAACTGAAACCAAACCCAAACCCATACGCTGACCCTAATAATAACCTAGCTCTGTATCTGACCCCTACACTGAACCTAACCCTTACACTAGACCTAGCCACAAACCTATTCCTAACACTGTCCCTTACCATAGCCCCAGACCTAACATTATCTCTAGCCCTAATCCTAGCCCTAACCCTAACACAAACTCTAGCCCTCATACGAGCCCTGAAGCTAGACTTAATTCTAACCCTAACCCTCACTCTAGCCCTTTCCCTAAATATAACCCTCGCTCTAGCACTGAACCCATCCCTTCTCCTAAAACTAACCTAACCCTAACCCTAACCATAGGCCTAACCCTAACACTAATCATAGCACTAATCCTAGCCCTATTTTAATCCTAAACTTAACCCTACCCATAACCCTAGCCATAAGACTAATTCTAACTCACACCCAAGTCCTATTTCTATTTATAACCCTATTTGTTACCATAACCCTCACAATAGCCTTAACCTGAGCCCTAATTCTAGCCATAGCACAAACCTTAGATCTAACCATAACTCTAAATCTATCCCTAATCTTAAGCCTAAACCTCATTCTACAAGTAGCTATGACACTATTGCTAACCCTGAAACTAGCCCTAATCCAAGCTCTACCCTAAAACAAAACTGAGCCATTGCTCAAACCCTAAACCTTAACCTAAACCAAACCCTAAACCATAATTAGCCATAATTCTAGGTCTAATTCGAGTCCTAGGCCTAAAAACTAACCCTCACCATGAATCATATCCAAACAGAAACCCTAGCTCTAAATATTACCCTAACCCTAAAACTAATGCTAACACTAGACCTACCCAAAACCCTAACCCTAAAACTAACACTAATCATAATCCTAGTTCTTACACTGGCCTTACCCATCCCCTATCCCTAACTCTAACACACAAATAGTCCTAATCCGTGACCTAACACTAGATTTAACCCTAACCCTAACCCTAAAACTAGCCCTAAACTTAATCTTAATCCTAGCCCTAACCCTAGCTCTAATTCTATCCATTTTCCTAAGCCAAACCCTATTCAAAATGCTCTTTTCCTAATCCTCATCCTTAGCCAATCCCAAATAACCCTAATACTAACTAGTCCTTACACCAGACCTCATTCTAGATCTAACCCTAACCCAAAACCTCAACCTAACCTTCACCCTTTTTTTGACCCTAACACTAATTAGAAGTCTAAACTTTACCCTAAAGAGAAACTGAAACCTGAAACAAGGCCTGCCAGTAAACTTATACCTAAACCTAAACCTAACACTAGCCCCAGACCTAAACCTAATCCTAAATCTACCTATTAATCTAGCCCTTGACCTAAACAAAAACTTTGTGATAGCCCTAACAATAACCCTTAACCTAAACCAAACACTAACCCTACCACTAAACCTAACCCTATTTCTTTTATGGATTTCTCCCTAACCCTAACTTTAACCTGAACATTTCCCCTGACACTAACATTTAACCTAGATCAAAAACTGACCCTAACCCAAAAGCTAAACCTAACACTAGACATAGCGGTAACCCTAACCCTAAAACTAGCTCTAGTCAGAACCCTGGATCTTATAATACACATAGCACTAACCCTAAGCCTAAACCTAACACAAAACTTAAATAACCCTAACCCTAATTGAGGCCTTAACCTACTCTAAGAATAACCCTCTCCCTAACAATAACCCTAGTCCTATCCATAACCCTTACCTTCACCTTAGTCCTAACCCTAGCTCAAAGCCTAACCCTTAGCCTAAAACTTACTCTAGCACAATCCCTAACCATTAACCTAACAGTAGCCCTAATCCTAACCTTAACCCTAGACCTAACACTAGCTCTAACCCTAGCCATTACCCTAACTCTAACCCTAACTCTAATGATAACCCTATCTATAACCCTAACAGAAACCCTAACCCAAACCATAAACCTAACCCTAGACCTGACCCTAAACCTAAACCTTGCCATAGCATTAACCCTAACTCAAACCCTAACTCTTACCCTTAAACCAGAATTAAACCTAGCCCCAAAACTAAACTTAAACCAAAACCTAATTTAAACCATAGAGCTAACCTTACATCTAACCAAATCTATTACCCTAAACCTAATCCTAACCCTAATGAAAACACTAGCCCTAACCCTAAACCTAACCCTGATCATAACACTAAACCTAACCCTCCTCCTAGACCCAATCTTAGCAAAAAACCTAAACTTTACCCTATATATAACCTTAACCCTAACCCTAAACTAGGTTTAATAGCCCTAACCCAAAACCTAACCTAACTCTAGCACTAATCCTAACCTTACCTTAGCCCTAACTGTACATCTAACTCTATATATTATTTTTATGATAACCTTATGACAACCCAAACCCTTTTGCTAACCCTAAAGCTCTCCAAGCCCTAAATCTACCCTGAAACTTAAACCTAACCCAATCAATTACCTTAACCCTAACTATAACCCTATTGCTCATTTGTGCCCTATCCCTAAACCTCAACCTAAAACAAAGCCTAACACTGATCCTGACCCTAAAATACACCTAGCTCTAAACCTGACCCTTACCCGAAGCCTAACACTTACACTAGACATAGACACAAACCTAACCCTAAATCTACCCAAAACTGTAACACTAGACCTGACATTAGTCCAAGCCCTAATTCTAGACCTGACCGTACAAAAAACTTTAGCCCACACCCTAGCACTTAACCTAGCCTTAATCAAATCTCTAACAATAACCCTAGCTCTAATCTTAATTCTAACCATCACCGTACCTCTAAACCTAGCTATAACACCATACCTTATCCAAAAATGAACTATAACCCTAGCCTAACACTAGGCCTAAACTGAACACTAACCCTAGCCCTAATCCTAGCTGTAACTTAGCCCTATCACTAAAACTAACCAAAACCCTAGGCCTAAGACAAACATTAACTCTCACCCCAGCCCTAGCCCTAGTTGTAAAACGATCTGTTACCATAACCATAACGCTAGCCCTAACCCTTGTTCTATAGTTAGACCTAGCCCTAATCCCAGATCTAATGCTAAATCCAAATCTAACCCTAACCCAAATCCTAAGCCTAACACTAACACTAGCCCCAGCCCTTATGCTAATCTTATAACTAGCCCAAACCCTAAACCTAGGACTAAAACAAAACTGAGCAACAACCCTAACCATAAACCTTAACTTAAACCAAACCCTAACACTACACCTAGACATAACCCTAGCCCTAATTCGAGTCCTAACTATAATCTTAAAACTTACCCTGACCCTGACTCATCCTAACACTGACCCCAGCTCTAAAGACCACCCTAAAGTTAAAGCTCTAAAGACCACCCTAAAGTTAAACCAAACACTAACAGTAACCATAGCCCTAATTCAAGTCAAAACCCTAACCTTAAAGCTAACCCTGACAATGACAGATATCCTAACAGTCACTCTAGCTCCAAACACAGTTCTCATCCTAAACAAAACACTAACTGTAACCCTAGCCCTTATTTGAGTCTTAAATCTGTACCTAAAGTTAACCCTGATGTTAACTCATATCCTAAAAATAACTCCAGCTCTAAATATTACCCTAACCTTAAACCTAAACCTAACACTAGACCTACCCCAACCCTAACCCTAAAACTAACCCTAATTGTAACCCTAGCTCTAACATTAGCCAATGCCCAAATCTAGCCTTATTCCTAACACAAAAACTAGCCCTAACCCGAGCTCTAAACCTATATTTAACCCTAACCCTAACTCTAGCATTAACCCTTGTTCTAAGTCTATTCCTTAACCTAAGAAAAAGCCTAATCCTAATGGTAACCCTATTCCTATCTTTAATCTTTAGGCTAACCAAAACCCTATCCCTATTAATAGTCCTAAACCTAGACCTTATTCTAGCTCTAACCCTATCCCAAACCCTAACGCTCACCCTGACCCTTATTCTAACCCTATAACTAACCCTAGGTCTAAAACTGTCCCTAATCCTAGGCCAAACCCTAACGCTAGCCCTAGACCTAAACCAAATCCTAAATTGAGCCTTAACTCTAGCCCTAGACCTAAATATAAACCTAGCCCAAGCCCTAACACTAATCCTTAACATAACTCAAAAACTAACCCTAAACCTAGACATAAACATAGTCTGAATTCTGGCTGTAACCCCAAAACTAACTCTAATCCAAACATTGACCCTGCCGTTATTGTAAACCTGTCTCTAAATCTGACGCTACCCAAAAATCCAATCCTAACACTAGACCTAGCCATTACACTAAGCCTAAAACTAGCCCTCAACAAAACCCTAGCTCTTACATTACCCGTAGCCCTAACACTAGGCCTAATCCTAACATAAAACCTAGAGCTATTCCTAGGCCCTAATCCAGCCTTAAGCATAACCCTAGTCCTAATCCTAGCCCTAACCCTAACCTAACATTTGCCTTAGTCCTAATCCTAGCTCAAAGCCTAAACATTACGCTAATCATAAATCTACACCAATGCCTCAATCTAAGCCTAACCCTAGCCTTAATCCTAACACTAACCTTAGCCCTAAATCTAGTTCTAAACCTACCCATTACTCTAAACCTAAACCTAACCTTATTTATAATCCTAGGCTTAATGCTAATCTTAAACCTAACTGGAAAACTAGCACTAGACCTTACCTTAAAACTCACACTTGCCATAGACCTCACTCTAGTTCAAACCCTAACCCTTACTATAAACCTAAACATAACCACAGCCCTAACTCTAAGCCTAAACCTCAATCTAACTTTAAACATATACCCAAATCTACATCTAATCATATACATTACCCTAACCCTAACCCTATCGCTAATTATGTCCCTAGCACTAATGCTAACCCTAACCCTATGAGTACTATAATTTTATCCCAAGAAGTAACCCTAAACCTAACCCTCACTATAGCCTTAACCCTAGCTCAAAACCTAATCCTTATGCTAAACATAAACCTAAGCCTAACCATAGTTGGAACCCTAACCCTAACCCTAAATCAAGACCTATTTTTAACCATAAAACAAGCCCTAAACTTAACTCTAATCCTATCCATTATACTAAACATACCCCTTACCCTAATTCAAACCCTAGGTCTAACCTTAACCCTTTTGCTAACCCTAACCCTATCAATTACCCTAAACTTAATGTTAACTCTAAACAAAACCCTATCTTTACTCTAAACCACACCCTAGTGCTAATTAAATCCCTAATGATAAAAACCTAACCTCAAACAAACTCCAACACTGACCCTTACCCTAATCAATCTGCTAGCTCTAAGGATGACTTTTACAGCAAACCCAACCCTTACACTAGACTCAGCCATAACACTAATACTAAAACTATCTCCAACCCTAAGCTTAGACCTGCCATTATCCATAGCCTTAATCCTAGCTATAAACCTAACAAAAACTGCAGCCCTTATCCTAGCCCTAAACCTAGCCTTAATCTAAACCCTAAACCTACCTTTAGGTCTAACCCAAGAACTAACCCTAGCCCTAATCTTAGCAATAATTTAGTCTTATTCATAACCCTAGCTCTAACCCTAGCCCTACAACTAACTCTAACTCTCACCCTAACCTTATCCCTAGTTCTAATCCTATCCCTTACTCTAACCCTAATCCTAGCCCTAAATCCAGCCCTAACACTAGCCCTGTCATTGGCTATAGCCCTTACCTAGATCTCATTTTAACTATAAATCAAACCCTAACCCTAAGCCTAACCCAAACCCTAACCCTAACTCTAAATTTAACTTTAACCCTAGCCCTAAAACAAAACCGAGTCATAGCCCTAAATCTAACCCTTAACCTAAACCAACCCTTAACCCTAACCCTAACCTTAGCTCAAATTCTAGTTTAAAGCTGAAAACTATAAATAACACTGACCCTGACTCTGACCAGAATAGTAACCTTAGTCTAAACATCACCCTAACCCTAAACCTAAACCTAACACTAGACCTACCACTAACCCTAACCCTAAATTTAACCATAATTGTAAACCTGATACTTACATTAGCCTTACTCCTAACCCTAGCACTAATTTAACCCAAAACCTAGCCCTAATCCAAGCCCTAACCTGAGCTTTAACCCTAACACTAATCCTAAACTTAGCCCTAATCAAAACCATAACTCTAGCCCTAACCATATCTCTAACCCTATCCATTGCCATAACCATAACTTTCGGCCTAAATTTAAGCCTAAAACTGAT
This sequence comes from Callospermophilus lateralis, assembly GCF_048772815.1. NCBI lineage: Eukaryota > Metazoa > Chordata > Mammalia > Rodentia > Sciuridae > Callospermophilus > Callospermophilus lateralis. The sequence goes on from NC_135315.1 coordinate 65,685,419, forward strand.
ACTAAACCTATTCATTATTCTAAAACAAATCTAAACCCTAAACCTCATTGTACAATTTAACTAACACTAACCATAATGCTAATTTGAGCTCTAACTTTAAACCTTAACCTTTCCCAAACTTCTAACCCAGAACTTGACCCTAGCTCTAAACCTGACCCTAACCCTAAACCTAACTCTTACATTACATGTAGCCATACACCTAACCCTAAAACTATCTTTAACCATAACCCTAGATCTGATATTAGACCTAGCCCTAATCCTAGCCTTTACACTAAAATAAACCATAGTTCTCATCCTAGCCCCAAACCTAGCACTAATCATTACCCTAACCCTAACCAAAGTCCTAACCCTAATTTTAACTTTCACCTTATCTCTAATCCTAGCTATAATGCTATTCCTTACCCTAACCTTAATCCTAACCCTAACCCTAAATCTAGGCCTAAGGTGAACATTAACCCTAGCCCTAATCCTAGCCCTAATTTAACACAATCCCTAACCCTAACCCTAGCCCTAAGACAAACTGTAACTCTCAAATTAGCCCTATCCCTACTTCTAACCCTATTCATTACCATAATCCTAAACCAAGCTCTAAACCTAGCCCTAAACCTAGCCATAACCATTGCCAAATCCTTATTCCTAGTCCTAACCCTAGATCTAACCCTAACTCTAAATCTAACCCTAACCCTAAGCCTAAGTCTAACATTAACACTAGCCCTAGCCCTAATGCTAATCATAAAAGTAACCCTAACACTAAACGTTGCAGTAAAACAAAACCAAGTAATAGCCCTTACCCTAAACCTTAACTTAAACCAAATCTTAACACTACACCTAGACCTAACCCTAGCCCTAATTTGATTCCTAATCTTAACCTTAATACTAACCCTAACTCTGACTCATATCCAAACACTCACTCTAGCTCTAAACACCACTCTAACCTTATACCGAACCCTTAAAGTAACCCTAGCCTTAATTCAAGTCCTAACCCTAACCCTAAAACTAAACCTGACCCTGAATATAAACCTAACACTAGCACTAGCTCTAAATTTAACCCAAACCTTAAACCTATTCCTAACACTATAGGTTTAACCCCTAACCATAACCCTAAAACTCACCATAAAAACCATAGTTCTTACATGAGCCATTGCTCTAAACCTAGCCATAACCCTAACCAAATTAAAAAAAAAAAAAAAATAGCCCTAATCCGATTCCTAAACCTAGCTTTAACCCTAACCCTAACCCTAACCATAGCTCTAACACTATCCCTTACGGTATGCCAAACCCTAAACCTAATCCTAATTCTATTTCTTAACTTAACCCAATCCCTAACCCTATTAGTAGTCCTAACCCTAGTCCTCATTCTAGCTCTAACAATAACCCAAACATTAACCCTAACCTTGACCCTTATTCTGACCCTGTCACTAATCATAGGTCTAATCCTGAACCTAACCCTAAACCAAACCCTAACACTAGCCCTACTGGTAACCTTATACCTAAACCTAACCCTAACACTACCCCTAGACCTAAACCTAAATCTTATCTATCAATAACTCTAGCCCTAGACCTAAAGAAAAACCTAGCCCTAGCCCTAATAATAACCCTTAGCCTAAAGTGAAAAACTAAGCCTTCCTCTAATCTTAAACCTAGACCTAATTCTGGCTTTCCCATTAACCATAACCCTAAACTGAACACTGACCCTGACACTAACACTAACCCTAACCCAACTTTAAACATCACCTTAACCCAAACCTAACCCTAAACTATACTTAGCTCTAACATTAACTCTAAAACTAGCCCAAATCATAACAAAGTTCTTACATTTGCCATAGCCCTAACCTATTGCAAAACCTAGCCCTAACCTAAGTCCTACCCTAGTTTTAACCCAACCGTAGCCCTAAGCCTAAACCTAGGCCTAATCCTAGATCTAATCCTAAGCATAACACTAGCCCTATCACTAGATCTAACTCTATCTATTACCCTAATGATAACCCTAAAACTTCTGCTAACCCTAGGCCTAACCCTAATCCTATACTTAACTTAACCCTATCCATTACCCTAACCTAACCTGAACTCTAAACCTAAAACTATCATTAACCTATCCCTAACCATCATGATAACTCGAGCCATAACCCTAAACCTTAAGCCAATAAAACCCCTAACCCTGACCCTGACCCTAATAATACCCATAGATCTAAACCTGCACTTAACAAAAAACCTGAACCTTACAATAGACCTAGCTATAAATCTAATTCTAAAATTCTCCCTAACTGTAACCCTAGAGCTGACATTAGCCCTAGCTCTAATCCTAGTACTAATCCTAATACAAACCTTAGTCTACATTCTAGCCATTAACCTCAGCTTAATCATAAACATATCCCTAACCATAACCCTAAATCTAAACCTCACCATAGTATTAAAAGTAGCAACACTCCCATCCCTTACCCTAACCCTAACCCTAACCCTAACACTAACTCTAGCCCTAACCCTAGGCCTTACCGTAACACTAACCCTAGTCCTAATTCCAGCCCTAATTTAGCCCTATTCCTAACCCAACCCTAACCCTAGCCCTCAGATTAACTCAAACTCTCGCCCTAGCCTTATACCAAGTTCTAACCCTATCTAGCCCTAAAATTAGCGCTAATCCTAGCCCTATTCTTACCCCTAGCTCAAAGCCTAGATCTAAACCTAATCTAAATCTAACCCTAAACCTAAGCCTAAACCTCACACTAACACTAGTGCTAAACCTAAAACTAGCCCTAAAACAAAATCAAATCATAACCCTAACCCTAAACCTAGCCCTAATATTATCTCTAATTCTAGTCCTAACCCTAACCTCAAAACTAATCTTGACTAGGACTCTGACCATAACATTAAACCTAGCTCTTCACATCATTGTAACAATAAATTTAACCCTAACACTAGACATAGCACTATCCCTGACCCTATCACTAGCTTTAATCATAACACTACTTTGTACATTAGCCATAGCCTTAAATCTAGCCCTAACCTAACCCCAAACCTAGCCTTAATCTGAGTCCTAAACCTAGTGTTTTTTTTTTAATATTTATGTTTTTAGTTTTTGGTGGACACATCTTTATTTTATTGGTATGTGGTGCTGAGCATCGAACCCAGTGCTCTGCACATTCCAGGAAAGCACACTACTTTCTGGAGCCACATCCCCAGCCTCTAAAGGTAGATTTAACCCTAAACATAAGTCTAACCCTAACATTAAAAAAGCCCTAATCCTATACATAACCCTACCCCTAATCTTAGGTCTAACCCTATATATTACCCTAATGATAACCCATTATACTAACCCTAAGTCTAACCCTAACCCTATCCATTACACTAAAACCACACCTAAACCCTAACCGTAAAACAAACAAAAGCCCTAATCCTATGCATAAGCCTACCACTAATCTTAGGTCTAACCCTATACATTATCCTAATGATAACCCTTATGCTAACCCTAGGCCTAACCATAACCCTATTCATTACACTAAAACAAACCTAAACCCTAAACCTAAACCTTTCATTACCTTAACATGAAACCCTATTGATAATTCAAGCCCTAAACCTAATCTCTAACCCAAACCCTCACATTGATCCTGACCCTAATAATAACCCTAACTCTAAAACTGACCCTTAGTATAATCCTAATGCTTACACTGGACCAAACCATAAACCTAATACTAAATCTATCCCAAACTGTTACCCTAGACCTGAAATTAGCCCTAGCCCTATTACTAGCCCTAACCCTAACACAAACATTAGCTCTCATCCTAGCACTAAACTTAGCTTTAATCATACCCTAAACCTAACCCTAGCCCTAACCCTAACACTAAACTTGCCCTAGCCCTCAATCTAGCTATAACCCAATACCTTACCCTGAACGTAATCCTATCTCTAACTCTAATCCAAGGCCTAAACCTAACACTAACACTAGTCCTAATTTTGCCCTATCCCTAACCCTAACCCTCACCCTAACCCTAGCCCTAAGACTAATTCTAACTCTCATGCTAGCCCTATCACTATTTCTAACCCTATCCCTTGCCATAATCCTAAAGCTAACCCAAACCTTAGTCCTAACCCTTGCCCTATCTTTAGCCCTAGCCCTAACCATAGAACAAAATCTAACAATAAATCTAACCCTAACCTGAAGCCTAAGACTAACCATTATAAATACATTTATATTTAGACACTGTGTCTACAGATATTGGCTTCAATTATTATTTATTAGATAGTAATTAGTTTCATAAATGGCATAAAATTTCTGGTAGTGTATACAGAACTGAGAGACTGGGGTAGGATGCTATGTTAAGGGGGAAAGGAATGAGGGTATGTGATTAATCTAACTTAGCAACTTTGGAGGAGAACTCTACTGAATAGACAGGGGGAATTTATGGAAGAAGTTATAAATTCAAACTCCTTATCATAAAATTAACCTATGTATAAATAGTAAAATGTAGGAGGCTGAAAGTGGGATAGAGGGAGAAAGAAAAAAGAAGAAGAAATAGTAAGGAAAGAAAGAAAGAGAGGGAGAAAGAAAATAAGAAAATAAAGAGGTGGTGAGGTGGGGCATATGCAATTCCTCTATATTATACAATTCTAGTAATTCAGTTCTTAAAGTCCAATCCCATGAAAATTTTTTGTTTCACATATGTTGAGGTTGTGTGCACCACAGGGGAAAGAGTAGAGGAGAATGGATGAGAATAGCAAGAAAAAAAGTAAGAAAGAAATAATAATCTCTCAGAACTCTGTTTTCTTTTCTTGCAGTAAGTGGAGTTATCGATTCCTAGCTTGAGTCTCTGTGCTCAGGGTGGTGGAAATAGCCAGGGTGAGAGGGCTTGAGATTCTACCTGGAGCCTCTCTACTGTTAGTCTCTAAATTGTAAACCAGGTGCTTGTAGAGTTTCTACTCAGCATTGATAGCTAAACCCCCCAAAAGCTTGTGAGGAAAATCTTGAGGTATCAAAGCTGGAGATAGAGGTGTTGGAAACTGGGTACCTGATAAGCTGTAGAACCAAGCTGGTAGCCACGCCCACTGATAGATGGCAACTAAGGTTTTGCAAGATGGATTCCATCTATTACACATGAATGGTGTTTGGTGAGTTGGGTGGTTCTGGAGTGACCTTGTGCTGTGTCCAGAGCTCGGTCTGGTGACTTGCAAGCAAAGCCTGTATGTTCTGTGCTGTCTTCCATCTGTGCAGAGAGCGCCTGTGTGGCTGAGACTCTTGTGTGCCCGCAGAGAAACTGCGCAGCCAAGCTTTACATCTGCACTGAGAGCACCAATGTTGCAGTAGTTCTCTTTAAATTTATATGATACTAGGTAGGATCCATCTTTTACTTAGCCTTACTATGCTCCATAGGTTTGGGCCTTGTCAGTTCAATGGTTCACTGTCAAGAAGAGTTTGTATTTTGAGGTTTCCCTTCAATGTGGCTTATTGATGTGAATGAAAATTGAGCTGGAAATCAAACAGGTTGGCAGGAGGTGCTTGAAACTTCACACAATCAGTTCTCAGTGGGCACTCTCTTTTTTTTATTTCTTTTTAAGGTAGGCCAAAGATGAAGCATGGAAATGAAACTGTATCAGAGAGCCCTTAAGGAGAAAACAGAGAAATATGCATGTACCGAAATAAGTCTACCAATAATATGACCGCATTTCTTTGATACTACACAGTATTCATCTTTTAGGTTGCTCCAGTAGGCTCCTCAATGTTGGCACTTCTAGGATCAATGGTTCTCTAAACAGGTAAGAGTTAGTGTTAGGATTATGGTTAGGGCTAGCTTTAGAGCTAGTGTTAGGGTTAGAGTTTGTTTTGTTCAAATTTATTTGATACTGGGAAGATTTATCTTTTGTCTAGCCTTACTATGTGTCCCAGTTTGAGGCCTTCTTGGTTCAATGGTTCTCTATTGTGAATAGATTGTTTTCAATGTCTCACTTCATTTTGACCTATGTGGGTAAATGAGAACGGAGCTGGGAATCAGAGGGTCGGTGCTAGCTGGTTGAAATTTCACATACTCAATTAGTTGTCTGTGGGCACTCTCTGGTTTCTTCCTTGTACAAGTAGCGATAAGCCAAAGCATGCAAAACAAGTTTATCCAAGAGCACTTTAGGAGAAAACAGGGCAATATGCATGTACTGAAATACCTCCCCCAATTATTTGGTCAGATTTCTTTTATACTGTGCAGGATTCATATGTAAACTTGCCCCACTTGTCTCCCCATGAATAAAAATTTATGATCAAAGGTTTTCTTATCAGGTTAGGCTTAGGGTTATGGTTAGAGTTAGGGTTATAACTAGTGGTAGTGTTAGTATTAGTTTTTTTCAAACATTTGGATACTGGGCAGAATTTATCTTTTTCCTATTCTTAGTATGCTTCCCATGTTTGGGACTCCTAGTAAAAGAGTTTGCTCCCAGGAGCAGTTTTAATTTTCATCTTTCAGTTCATTTTGCCCTATAGGGGTGAATGAAAATGGAGCTGGACTCAAACAGGGTTTGTGCTAGCTGCATGAAACTTCACACACTCAATCAGTCCTCAGTGCACATTCTCTCATTTGTTTTTTTGTGGTAGTAGACCAAAGCTGAATTAGAAAGAAACAGCTTTAACTGTGAGCACTTTAGGAGCAAGCTTCAATTTTTTTTGCATGGATTACTTTGATATTGTACAGGATTCATCCTTTTCCTGGGCTTAGTAGGATGCCCAAGTTCGGGTTTTCAAGGTTTGCCAGTTCACTGTCAAGAAAAGTTTGAATTTTTAGGTTTCACTTTATTAAGGTCTATAGACATGAATGAAAATGGAACTGGAAATCAAACAGAGTTAGCACTAGCTGCTTGAAACTTCACACACTCAATCAGCTCTCTGTGGGCACTCTCTGGTTGTTCATTGTAAAAGTACCTTAAGCTGAAGCATGAAAAACAATTTATCCATGAGCACTTTAAGATAAAATGGGGAAATATGAATGTACTTAATTACCTCCCCAAATTTTTCATCAAATTTCTTGATACTGCACAAGATTTATCTGTTAAGCTGTGCCACTGGCTGCCCAAGTTTGGGATTTCTAAGATCATAGGTACTCTAAACAAGTTAGAATTAGGTTATGGTTGGATTAGATCTAGTATTGGGGTTATAGTGAGTTTTGTTAAAATTCATTTGATACTTGGCATAATTCGTCATTTACCTAGCGTTACTATTTTCCCCAGGTTTGGGCCTTATCCCTTCAATAGTGTGCTGTCAGGAACAGTTTTTATCTTAACATTTCCTTCATTTTGACCTATAGGTGTAAATGGAAATTGAACTTGAAATCAATCAGGTGCTTGCTGTTAAAATTGCAAAAACTCAATCCGTTCTATTTGGCACTCTGGTTTCTTCTGTGTGAAAGTTTCCCAAAGCTGAAGCATGCAAAAACATCTTTATCTAAAAGTACTGTTGGAGATGAAGGGAAATATAAATGTACTGAACTACCTCCCCAAATTATTTGTTCAGATTTCTTTGATACTGCACAAGATTCATCTGTTAGCTTGCCCCACTAGGGTTCCTTAATTTGAGACTCCTATGATAAAAGGTTCTCTAAACAGATTAGGGTTAGGTTTATGGTTAGGTTAAGGGCTAGGTTTAAACCTAGTGTTAGGGTTAGAGTCAGTTTTGTTCATGTATCTTTGATACTGGGCAGGATTCATCTTTTACCTAGCCTCACAATGTTCCCTGGTTTGGACCTTCTCAGTTAAATGGTTTGCAGTCAGGAACAGTTTGTATTCTAAGGTTTTACTTTACTTTGAACTATTTTGTTGAAGAGAAATGGAGCATGGAATCAAACAGGGTTGGTGCTAGCTGCTTGAAACTGCACACACTCAATCAGTTCTCGATGGGCACTCTAAGGTTTATCCCTTGTGAATGTTACCCTCAGCTGAAACACGCAAAGCAACTTTATTCCAGTGCATTTTGGGATAAATCAAGAAAATATTCATATACTGAAACACTTCCCCCAATTATTTGCTCAGATTTATTTGATAATATGCAGGATTTCTCTGTTAGCTTGCCCCACTAGGCTCCCTTAGTTTGCGGCTTCTATGATCACAGGTTCTCTAAAGAGGCTAGGGTGAGCTGTAGGGTTAGGATTAAGGATAGATCTAGTGTTCAGTTTACAGTAGTTTTTGTTCAAATTTCTTTGATACTAGGTAGGATTTATCTTTTACCTAGCCTTACTATGTTCCTCAGGTTTGGGACTTCTAGGTTCATTGGTTTGCTGTCATTATTTCAGTTTTTATTTAAAGTTTCACTTCATTTTTACCTATACGAGTAAATGGAAATGGAGCTGGAAATCAAACAGGGTTTTTGCTAGCTGCTTAACACTTGACACACTAAATCAGTTCTCTGTGAGTAGACTCTGGTTTTATCCTTGTGAAAGTATCCCAAAGATTAGACATGCAAAAACAACACTATGTGAGAGCATTTTAGGAGACAACAGGAAAATATACATGTACTGAAATACCTCCCCCAATTATTAGGTCAGATTTTTTTGATACTGGGCAGGAATGATCTGTTAGCTTGCCCAACTAAGCTCCTCAACTTTGAGATTTCAATGATCAAAGGTTCTCTAAACAGTTTATGTTAGAATTAGGTCTAGTGTTAGCGTTAGAGTTTGTCTTGTTCAAATTTCTTTGATACTGGGCAGGATACATTTTTACCTAGCTTTACTATGTTACCCAGGTTTCAGCCTTCTCGATTTAATTCTTGCCAAAAGGAACAATTTGTATTTTATGGATTCACTTTATTGTGACCTACATGGGTAAATTAACATGGAGCTGAAAATCAAACAAGGTTGGTGCTAACTGCTTGAAACTTCACACTCTCAATCTGTCCTCTGTGAGCACTCTCTGGTTTGTTCCTTGTGAAATTAGTAATAAGCTGAAGCATGCAATACAAATTTATCTGAGAACACTTTAGGAAAAAACAGGGAAATATGCATTTACCAAAACAACTCCCCCAATTATTTTGTCAAATTTCTTTGAAACTTCCCATGATTCATCTGTAAACTTGCCCCACTTGACTCCCCAATTTTGAAACTTCTATCAACAAAAGTTCTCTATACAGATTAGGTTTAGGGTTAGACTTAGTGTTAGGACTAGGTTTAGACCTGTTGTTAGGGTTAGAGTTAGTTTTAGGGTTTTCTCTCAGGAACGGTTTTAATTTTCATGTTTCTCTTCTTTTTGCCCTATAGGGGTGAATGCAAATGAAGCTGGAAATCAAACAGGGTCTGTGCTTGCTGATTGAAACTTCACACCCTCAATCAGTTCTCAGTGAGCATTCTCTGGTTTGTTTCCTGTGAATTATCCCTAAGCAGAAGTAAAAAAGAAACAACTTTATCTCTGAGTGCTTTAGGTGCAAGCAAAATACACATATACTGAACGAGCTTCGAATTTTTTTTGGTCAGATTACTTTGATACTTTACAGTATTTATCTTTGACCAACCTTAGTAGGCTTCCCAAGTTTGGGCCTTCAAGGTTCAATGATTGAGTGTCAGGAACAGTTCGAATATTTAGTTTTCACTGTTTCACGCCTATAGGTGTGAATGGAAATGGAGCTGGAAATCAAACAGTGTTGGTGTTAGCTTCATGAAACTTCACACACTCAATCACTTCACTGTGAGCATGCTCTGCTTTGTTCATTGTGAAAGCACCTTAAGCTGGAGCATGAAAAAAAAACAAAACAGTTTATCCAAGAGCACTTTAGAAGAAAACAGGGGAAATAGGCATGTACTGAAACACCTTCCCCAATTATTGGTCAGAATTTTTGATACTAGGCAGGATTCATCTCTTACCTTGACTTTTATGATCAAGCTCTATAAACAGGAAGGTTTAGTTTCAGGATTAGGATTAGGGCTAGGGTTAGAATTAATATTTGGGGTAGAGTTAGTTTTGTTCAAATTTCTTTGATACTGGTCAGAATTAATCTTTTACCTAGAATTACCATGTTTCCCAGGTTGAGCTTTCCCTGTTCAAGGTTCACTGTCAGGATCATTTTGTGTTTTAAGGTTGCACTTCATCTTGACTTCTATGGGTAATGGTTAGGGTTAGGGATAGGTTATGGTTTTTATTAAGTCTAAAATTAGAGCTAGGTTTACGGATAGGGCTAGGTTTGGTTTATGGTAAGTGTTAGGTTTAGGGCTAGTGTTATGTTTAGGTAATTGTAAGGGTTAGTGTTTTTGCTAGAGTAATGGCTAGGGTGAGGTTTAAGTTTATGTTTAGGTCTAGGGATATGTTTATGGTTAGGGTTTTGTTTAGGGTTTAGGTTATGAATAGAGATTTCATTACAGTTAGGTTTAGGCTTAGTGTAATGGATAATGTTAGATTTAGGGTAATTTATGGATTCGGGCTAGTCTTCGGATTAGGTTTAGTCTAAGGCTTAATGTTTCAGCCAGGGTTAGGGCTATGGTGATGTTTAGGTTTATGGTTAGTTCTTGGGATACATTTATGGTTAGGGTTAGGGTTTAGTTTGGTGTTAGGGATAGGTTTACAATTAGGGTTTGGGTTAGGATTAGGGATAGGGTAATTGACATGGTTAAAACTAAAGTTCGAGCTAGGATTAAAGTTAGGAGAAGAGCTAGGGTTAGGGTTATCGTTTATTATATGGCTTGTGTAATGCTCAGGGTAAGAGTTTGGCTTTGCAATAGGGTTAGGTATAAGGCAAGGGTTAGTGTTAGGGTTAGTGTTAGGGCTAGAGTTAGTGTTTGGGATATACTTAGGTCTAAGTTTAGGCCTAGAATTAGGCTGGGTTTTGTGTTAGGTTCAGAGCTATGGTTAGGACTATGGTTAGGACTAGTACTATGGTTAGGACTATGATTAGGGCTAGGGTTAAGATTAGGGTTAAAATAGGGAGAGGGATAGGGTTATATTTAGGGCTAATACTAGGGTTAGGGTTAGGGCTAGGTCTAGTATTAGGACTAGGATTTGGGTTAGGGTCAGATTTAGAGACAGGTTAATGTTAGGGTCAGATTCAGTGTTCCAGATAGGATTAGGGTTAGGGTTAGGGCCAGAACTAGGACTAGTGTTAGGTCTATGGGTTGGGAAAGTGTTTAGTTTACGTTAAAGGTTATTGTTAGGACTAGAGCTAGGGTATGTTTAGGTCAAGGGCTAGAATTATAGCTATATTTAGGATTAGTTTGGGATCTAGATTTATGATAGGGTTAAATATATATATATTTACTGGTAGGGCTAGTGTTAGGGTTTGGTTTAGGCTTAGGGTAAGGTTTAGACCTAGGGTTACTGTTAGGATCAGAATAAGGGTCAGGGTTAGGGTTAGAACTGGAATGAGAGCTAGTATTAGGACTAAAAATACTGTTAGTGTTTAAATTGGGCTAAGGATTAGGGTTAGGATTAGGGTTAAAATTTTGTTTAGGGTTTGTCTTAGGGTAAGGGATAGGGTTAGGGCTTGGGTTAGGGTTATTTTTAGGGCTAGTGTTAAGGTTAAGATTAGTGTTTCAGCTAGGGTTAGGACTAGAATTAGGGGTAGGTTTTGTGTTAGGGTTAGGGTTAGGGTTATGACCATGACTACTGTATGAACTACGGTTATGATTAGGGCTAGATTTAGGGTTAGAGCTAAGGCTGGGTCTTGTGTTAAGGTTAATTTAACGTTAGGGTGATATTTAGAGCTAGGATTAGTGTTAGAATCAGTGTCAGGATCAGGGTTGTTTGTAGAGTTAGGGATAGGACAAGGTGTAGGTTTATGGTTTGGTTTAGGTTAAGGGTCAGGGATATCCCTTGGTTTTGTTTTAAGACTAGGGCTAGGGGTAAGACATTTTTTAGAATTAGCATTATTAATAGGGCCAGTGTTAGGGTTTGGTTTAGGATTATGGCTATGATTAAATTTAGATTTAGGTTTAAATTTAGAGTTAGGTTTAGATCCAGGGTTGGGCTCGCACTAAGGATAGAACTAGGAATAGGGATAGGGCAAGAGTTAGAGTAAGGCTTAAGGCTAGATTTAGGATTAGGATAGGACTAAATTAGTGTTAGTGCTAGGCTTAGTGTTAGGGTTAGTCCTAGGGTTAGGGCAAGGGCTCTGGCCTTCTCGCTGGTTGAACTCTGTTAGAACCAGAGGACAAAGAGCATCCCAGAGGTAGGACATTAGGTGGGACAACGAGAAACCTGGTGCCACTGGAGAAAGTGGAACCATTGACTGGGGCAAGAGCTGAGGACGCTGCTTTTAGGGGTGGTCAGTGCTCCTGCAGCCTCCACATCACTGAGGTGTCAGAGCTGCTCCAGACCCACAGACTCAGCTTGCCTCTCCACAGGATCCAGATGAGTCAGGAGCCTGCCGCTAGCCTAGGAAGCTCTCAGTAAGTGTTAGCTAATCATTACGATTCCTCCCGGTGTTAGTCAGCTCATTTGTCACTACAACTGAAAGATGTGACAAAAACAATTAAAGGAGGAAAAGTTTATTTGGGGATCATGGTTTCAGAGGTCTCAGTCCACAGACAGCTGACTCCCTGCTCTGGGCAGAAGGGCATGGAGGAGGAAAGCAGCTCAGGACCTGGAACCAGGAAGCAGCCAGAGCTCTGCTCACCAGGGAAGAAATATAACTCCCAAAGGCACGCTCCTGTGACCTGCCTCCTCCAGCCACACCTAGCTGCCTACAGTTACCACCCAGCTGATCCATTCCGGTGGATTGATGCACTGATTAGGTCACGGCTGTCAGAACCCAATCATTTCATCTCTAAACTTTCTTTACTGTCTGACACATGAGCTTTTGGGGGGTACCTCATATCTAACCATACGTTCCTGTTTCACAGACCAAAACTGAGGCCCAGGACTGGGTTAAGGTCAGAGTCAGGGTGAGGGTTAGTTTTAGGGTTCAGCTTAAGACTCAAATTATTGCTAGGGTTAGGGATTGCTGTAGGATTAGGACTTGGTATATGTTAAGGATTAGGGTTAGGTCTATGGCTCGGTTTTGTCTTAGAGCTAGGGCTAGGTTTAGGGTTAGTTTTAGTATTAGCCTTAGGGTTAGGGCTAGGGTTAGGTTTAGGCTTAGGCTTATTGTTAGGGTTAGATTTAAAGTAAGGGTTAGATCTAGGGTTATGGCCAGGGATATGAATAGGGCTAGGGTTAGACCTAAAGTTCAGGATAGAATTAGGCTTCCAGTGAAATATAGGTTTAGAACTAGAGTTAGTGCTAGCGTGAGAGTTAGAGTTAGTCTTTGGGCTAGGGTTAGGGTTAGGGTTAGGGTTAGGGTTAGGGATAGAACCATATTAGAGCTAAGATTGGGGTTCTGGTTAACATTAGGGTTAGGCCTAGGGTTAGGGTTAAGTTTATAATTAAGGTTATGTTTAGGGCTAGGATAAGGACTAGATTTTGTGCTGTGGTTAGGGCTAGGATAATTGCTAGGGCTAATGTCAGATCTAGCGATATGGCTAGGGATAGTATTAAAGTTAGGTTAATGACTAAGTCTTGTGTAAGGGTTAGGCATAGTGTAAAAGTCAGGTTTAGGGCTAGGGGAATTATTAATATTAGGGTCAGTGTTGGGCTTTGGTTTAGGTTTGAGTTTTTGGTTAGGGCTCAAATTAGCATTAGGGTTAGCATTAAGGTAATGATAAGGTTAGGTTAAGGGTTCAGGTTAGGTTTAGGGTAATTGACAATTTTGAGGATAGTGATAGGGTTAGGGTTAGGTCTAGGGTTACATTACCATAAGGGCAATGTTTATGGTAATGGATACAGTTAAAGTTAAGGTTATGGCTAAGGTTATGGTTAGGATTAGGTTTTGAGTTAGGGTTAGGGTGAAGGTTAGAACTAGGGTTAGGTATAGGGTTATGTTTAGCATAAGGGTTAGGTTCTGAGCCAACATTAGGGTTAGGCTGGGAGTTAGCTTCAAGGTTAGGTCTAGGGATAGGGTTACCATAGGTTTTGGGTTAGAGTAAGGGTTAGAGTTAGACCTAGGAGTAGCGGTATGGTCAGTATAAGGGTCAGCATTAGGGTTAGAATTTGGGATAGGGTTAGAGCTAGAATGAGAGCTAGGGTTAGGGCTATTAATAGAGTTAAGGTTTTTTTTTTATCCTAAAAATTAGAGATAGGTCTAGGGTTACCCTATGGTTTAGGGTTTTGCTTAGGGCAAGATATTGGTTTAGAGCTAGGTTTAGGGCTATGGTTAGGGTTAGAGTTAGGGTTAAATATAGGTTTAGGGCTAGTGTTTGTGTTAGGGTTAGGGATAAGATTAGGGCAACGACTAACGTAAGAACTAGGGTTAAAATTAGGTTAGTTTTAGTGTTATGGTTAGGTTTAGTGTTACAGTTAGGTTTAAGTTTAAGGTGATATTTATAGCTAGGATTTGTGTTAGGATAAGAGTCAGGTTATGGTCCATTTTAGGGTTAGGGATAATACTCGAACTATTGTTAGGGTTATTCTTAGCATTTGGTTTAAGATGAGGGTGGTGTTTAGAGGTAGGTTGAATGTTAGGATAAATGTCAGGGTCAGTGTTAGTCTTAATGTTAGTATTAGAACTCAAATTAGAGCTAGGGATATTTGTAGGATTACTGTTAAGTTTTGATTTAAATTAATGTTTAGGGTTAGGGCTATTGGTTGGTTTTTGTTTAGTCCTAGGGTTAGGTTTAGGGATAGCATAAGTGTTAAGCTTAGGCTTAGGGTTGGGGTTAGATTTGGAGTTATGGTTAGATCTAGGGTTAGGGCTGGGACTAAGGACAGGGCAAGGGTTATTGCTAAGGATAGGGTTATTGTAAAGGATAGGATTAGAACTAGGGATAGGTATAGGGCGAAAGTTACAGTGAGTCTCCGGCCTAGGGTTAGTGTTAGGATTAGAGATCGGGCTAAATTAGTGCTAGTATTAGGTATAGGTTTTTTATTTGGCTTATGCCTAGAGTTAGGATTAGGGTTAGGGTTAAGATTAGGTTAATAGATGGCATTATAGCTAGGTATAGAGGTAGGGTGAGGGTTTCAATTTGGGTTAATTGTAGCTTTAGTTTTAGGGTTATGATTAAAGCTAGTTTAAGGTCTAGGATGAGGGCTAGGGTTTGTTTAAGGTTTAGGAATAGGATTAGGGCTAGGGCTAATTTCAGGTCCTTAATTATGGTAAAAGATAGTTTTAGGTTTAGGATTATGGATACGTCTAGGCTAAGGGTTAGGTGTAGGTTTATGTTCAAGTTTAGAGCTAAAAATTTTAATAGAGCCAAGGTCAGGGTTATGGTTTGGGATAGGTTAAAGTTTAAAGTTAGGACTTGAATTAGTGCTAGTGTAAGAGTTAGGGTAATTATAGGTTTAGGTTTAGGTTCAAGTTAGGTTCAGGGTAATAGATTGAGTTAAGATTAGGGATAGGTTTAGGTTCATGCCTAGGGTTAGCATTAGGGTGATGGTTTGGGTTATGGTAATAGATAGAGTTAGAGATCAGTTTAGAGCTAGTGGTTATGAATAGGTCTAGGGTTAAAGCTAGAATTAGGTCTAGGTTTTGGGTTAAGTTAGGGATAGGGTTAGGGTTAGGGCTAATATAACTACTAGGATGATTTTTATGGCTAGTTTTAGGGTTTTGGGGCTAGAATTATTGTTAGGGTTAGGTTGAGGGTTAGGGTGATGTTTAGAGCTAGTAGTGTTAGGGTCAGTGTCAGGTTCAGGGTTAGTTTAAGGGTTTGGCTTGCAACTCATACTAGGGCTAGGGTTAGAACTAAGTTTAAGGTTAGGGTTTGGGTTAGGTTAAAGGTTAGGGTTATAGGTATAGCTAGGTTTTCTATTAGGGCTACAACTAGGATTAGGGCTAGTTTTAAGATTAGTGTTATGGTTTGGGCTAGTGTTAGGGTTTGGCTTAGTCTTTGGGTTAGGGCTCAATTTAGAGATAGCTTTTGTCTATGTTTAGTGCTAGGGCAAAGGATAGGGCAAGGTTTAGAGCTAGGGTTAGAGCTAGGGTTAGTGTTATGGTAAAGGAGAATGTTAGAATAAGTGAAAGGTCTAATGTGAGAGAGTTAGTCTTAGGACTAGCTTTAGAGATAGGGCTGTTAGAGCTAAGATTATGACTAGGGTTAGTGTCAGGTTTAGGCCTAGATTTTAGATTAAGATTGTAATTAAGGCTATCTTTAGTACTAGGATAAGGGCTATGGTTTGTGTTATGGTTAGGGCTAGAACTAGGGCTAATGTCAGGTCTAGGGTTAAAGTTAGGGATAGTTTTAAGGAAAGGTTTTCAGCTAGGTCTATTGTAAGGGTTAGGTATAGAGTAAGTGTCAGGTTTAGGTGAATTATTGGGGCCAGGGTCAGTGTTATGGTTTTGTTTAAATTTGAGTTTAAAGTTATGGCTCGAATTAGAGTTAGGGTTAGGGTTAGGGTAAAGATAGAATTAGATTTAGGTTTCAGGTTAGGTTTAGGGTAATTGATAGTTTGGGGGATAGTGATAGGGTTAGGGTTAATCCTAGGGTTAGCATTAGAATAAGGGTTATGTGTAGGGTAATGGATACAGTTAGATTTAAGGTTAGGGCTAGGGATATAGTTTGGATTAGGTCTTGGTTTAGGGTTAGGGTGAAGATTAGGTTTAAATCTAGGTTTATGGCTCAGATAAGGGTTTGGGTTAGGGCTAGGGCTAGGATTAAGGCTAGGGATAATGTCAGGTCTATCATTACAGTTAAGGGTAGTTGTAGGGTTTGGTTATGAACAGGTCTACTGTACGGTTAGGTTTAGGGTAAAAGTCAGGTTAAGAGCTAGGTGTATTATTATGTTCAGGGTTACTATTAGGGATTGGTTTGGGTTAAGGTTCAGGGTTAAGGCTCAAATTACCATTAGGTTTAGAGTAATGGATATGGTTAGGTTTAGGGTTCAGGTTAGGTTTAAGGTTTTGAATAGCCTTAGGGATAGCTATAAAGTTAGATTTAGTCCTATTGTTAGCATTTATGTAAGGCTTAAGTTTAGGGTAAAATATAGGATTACAGCTAGTGTTAGGGCTAAGTTTATGGTTAGAATTAGTGTTAGTGATAGGATTAGGGTTATGTTTAGGCCTAGGGTTAGGGTTAGGTTTAAGCTAAGTGTTAGGTTGGAGCTATATTTAGGGCTTGGGCGAGGGTTAGGGTTAGAGCAGGTCTATGGTAAATATTAGGGTTACAGCTATGTTTTTCCTTAGGGTTAAGGTTAGAGTTATGGTAATGGATTGAGTTAGAGCTCGGGTGTGGCCAATAGTTACAGTTAAAATTAGAGTTAAAGTTAGTGTTAGGGAGAGTGCTATGTTAATATTTAGGGTTAGGATTAGGGCTTAGTTTAGAGGTAGTGTTAGGGTTAGAGTGACTTTATTCAAATTTCTTTGATACATTCCAGGATTCATCTTTAACTAACCTTACTCTGTTTTCTAGGTTTAGGCCTTTTGGTTCAACATATTTTTGTCCAGAACAGTTAATATTTTCATTTTACTTCATTTTGACCTGTATGAGTGAATGTAAATGGACCTGGAAATCAAACAGGGTTTATGCTAGCTGCTTGAAACTGCACACACAACCTCAATTCTTTGTGGAAACACTCTCATATGTTCCTTGTGAGTGTAGGCCTAAGCTGAAGCATGCAAAAACAACTTTAACCGAGATTCCTTTAGGAGAAAGCAGGGAATATGCATGCACTGAAATGCCTCCCAAAATTATTTTGTCATTTTGTTTGATACTGAGTAGGATTCATTATTTAACTTGCAGCACAAAGCTCTCCAAGTGTGAAAATTCTAGTATCAATGGTTATTTAATTAGGTTAGAGTTAGTGTTAGGTTTATTGTTAGGGCTAGATTTAAATGTAGTGTTAGGGTTAAAGTAAGTTTTGTACAAATTTCTTTGATACTTTGAAGGAGTCATCTTTTGCCTAGCCTTAATACGCTCCTCAAGTTTGGGCCTTCTCATTTCAATGGTTTGCTAAGAGGACACTCTGTATTTTACGGTTTCACTTCATATTGACCTATATAGGTAAATGCAAATGGAGGTTGAAATCAAACTAGTTTGTGCTAGCTGTTTGAAACTTCAAACAGTGAATCTGTTCTCTGTGGAAACTCTTTGGTTTGTTTCTTGTAAAGTAGCCCTTAGATGAAGATCACAAAAACAACTTAATCCAAGAGCCCTTTAGCAGAAAACAGAGAAATATCCATGAACTGAAATACCACCTCAATTATTTGGTCATATTTCTTTGATACTGCTTAGGATTTTTCTGATAGGTTAGCCCACTAGGCTCCCCACATTGGCACTTCTATAATCAACAGTTTTTCAAACTAGTTAGTGCTTGTGTTAAAGATAGTATTAGGGCTAGTGTTAGATCTAGTATTAGGGTTAGAGTTACTTTTGTTCATATTTCTTTGTTACTGGACAGGATTCATTTTTCTTTTATCCTTTCTATACTCCACATATGTGGGCCTCCTAGGATCAATTGTTCACTGTAAGAAATATTTTATATTTTAAAGGTTCAGTTCATTTTGTCTTATACAGGTAAATTGAAATGGAGCCGGAAATCAAAGCATTGATGCTAGCTGCTTGAAACTTGACACTCCATTAATTCTCTGTGAGCAATCTCTGGTTTGTTCTTGTGACAATAGGTGTAAACTGTAGCATACAAAAAACAAATGTATTCAAGATTCCTTTGGGAGATAACAGAAAAATATATATGTACTGATATACTCCATGAACTTTTTGGACAGATTTCTTTGACACTGTGCAGCATTCTTCTCTCAGCTTGGCCCACTAGGCTGCCCAAGTTTAGATATTCTATGGTCAAAAGTTTCATAAAAAAGTTAGTGTTAGGGAAAGAGCTGGGGTTAGAGCTAGTATTAGTGTTAGAGTTAGTTTTATTCAAAATTTTTTGATACTTGAAATGATTAATATTTTAGCTACATTTACTTTGTTCCCCAGATTTAGGACTTCTCCATTCACTGGTTTGCTGTCAACAACATTTTGTATTTTAATATTTCACTTAATTTTGACTTATACGGGAAAGTTAATGGAGTTGAAAATCAAACATGGCTTGGGCTAGCTGCTTGAAACTTCACACACTCCATCAGTTCTCTGTAGGGACTCTGGTATGTTCCTTGTACAAGTAGGCTTATGATTATGCATGCAAAATAACTTAATCTGAGAGCCCTTTAGAAGAAAACAGGAAAATATGCATGTACTGAAATACGTCCCATAATTATTTGGTCAGATTTGTTTGATGTTGCATAGGATTCATCACTTAGCTTGCCCCACAAGGCTCCCCAAGGGCAGGGATTCTAGGAGCAATGGTTCTCTATTCAGGTTAAGGTTAATGTTATGTTTAGGGTTACAGCTAGAACTAAGGTTAGAGTTAATGGTATGGTGAGAGTTTGTTTTGTTCAAATTTCTTTGATACTGGGCAGGAGTTATCTTTTATCTAGCCTTAGTATGGTCTCAAGGTATTTTCTTCTTAATTCAATGGTTCACTATCATGAACACATTGTATTTTAAGGTTTCACTTCATTTTGTCACCTACGGGTAAATGGAAATGCAGGTGGAAATCAAACAGGCAGCCCTTCCCCTAAACCTAACCCTAAACCTAACTATAAACATAGCCCTAATCCTAGGCCTAAGCCTAGACCTATTCCTAGCCCTAATTTAGGCCTAACCCTAACCCAAACTCTAGACTTAAGGCTAACTCAAACTCTTGTCATAGCCAGATTCCTAGTTCTAACACATCCTTTACCATAACCAAAACACTGGCCTTAATCTTAGCTCTAACACTAGGCATATCCCTATCCCTAGAGTTAACCATTACTTTAAATCTACTCCTAAACCTAAACTCACCCTATCAGTAGCAAGAACACTAATGATAATTATAAAACTACCCTTAATTTTAGCTTTAGTCCTAAAACAAAACCGAGCCATAGAACTAACCCTAACCCTTAACATAAACCAAATCCTAACCCTATATCTAGCCCTAAGCCTACCCCTAATTTGAGACCTATCCCTAACCATAAAACAAACTGTGACTCTGACTTAGTCCCCAACACTAACCCTAGTTTAAAACATCACCCTAAACCTAAACATAATCTTAAAACTAGACTCAGTCCTAAATGTAAACCTAATATTAGCCCTAATTGTAACATTAGTTCTTACATTACCTTGCCCTAACAAGAGCCCTAAGGTAACCCAAAACACAGCCCTAATCCAAGACCAAAACCTAGCTTTAACCCTAACTCAAACCCTAAACCAAGCCCTAACCCTTACCTAAACCTAACCCTAAACCTAAATCTAACCCTACCCCTGACTCTAACCATAAACCTAGCCCTAACCTAGCACTAACCCTGTCCATTACCCAAACCCTAACACAAAACCTAATGCGAATCCTTGGCCTGACCCTAGAACTATCATTAAACCTCACCTATCCATTACTCTCAACCTAACCTGAACCCTAACATTAAAAATATCATTTCACTAACTGTAACCTTAAACTTAATGCTTACTCAAGCCCTATTACTAACACTAAACCTAACCATAACCATAACTCTATCCCCAAAACTAATCCTAATCCTAACATTAACCCTAAAAGTAACACTAAACCTAACCCGATTGCTAATCCTACACCTGACCCTAAACGTAAACCTAATGCTAAAACTAACACTAATCCTATCCCTAACCCTAACCCTAACTCTAAACATAACACTAACCCTAACCCTTACACTAATCCAAAACATAACCATATTTCTAACCCTAACACCAACCTTAACACAAACTTTAACCCTAACCCTAACTCAAACACTAAGGCTAAACCTAACACTAACCCTAAATCTAACACTAACCCTAACTCAAACCAAACACAAACATTAACCCTAAACCTAACCCCAAATCTAACACAAATCCTAATCATAACCTGAACTCTAATACTAAACCTAACACTAAGCCTAATTCTAAAGCTAATTCTAATCGTAATCCCAACCCAAACACTAACCATAACCCTGACACAAACCCTAATTCTAAACATAAAACACAACCTAACTCTAACCCTAAACCTAAAACTAATATTATCACTAACCAAATCCCTAACACAAACAATAATCCTAACCCTAACCGCAATATTAAAACTCACCTTATCCCTAACCCTAACCATAATTTAACTGAAAATTTAAACCTAAACTAACCGTAACCCTAACACAAAACCTAAGCCTAACCTAAACATAACCCTAACACAAATCCTAACCCTCTAACACTAACCCTAAGCCTAACTCTAACCCTAACCTAACCCTAACCTAAACATAAACCCTAACCCAAACCCTAACCCTAACCCTAAGCTAACCCTTATGCTAAACCTTACCTAACACTAACCCTAAACCTAACACTAACCCTAACACTAACCATAAATATAATCCTAACATGAACCATAAACCTACCAATACCACTAAGCCACTAGACTCAGTCCTAAATGTAAACCTAATATTAGCCCTAATTGTAACTTTAGTTCTTACATTACCTTGCCCTAACAAGAGCCCTAAGGTAACCCAAAACACAGCCCTAATCCAAGACCAAAACCTAGCTTTAACCCTAACTCAAACCTAAACCAAGCCCTAACCCTTACCTAAACCTAACCCTAACTTTAAAGACTATCCCTAAACCTAACACCAACCCTAAAACTAACCCTATTCCTAATCCTAACAGAAATTCTAAGCCTAACCCTAATCCGAATTTTACCCTAACACTAACACTAACCCTAATTTAACCCTAACCCTAACACTAACGTTATTTCTACTCCTAAAAATAACCCTAACCCTAAACCTAACACTCACGTTGGCAATAACCCTAAACCTAACACTAATCATAAACCTAACACTAACACTAAGCCTAAACTAAGTACAATCAAACCCAAACACTAATGCTAAACCTATACCCAACTCTAACACTAATGCAAACCTTAACTCGAACCATAAACCTAGTCCTAACCTAGCACTAACCCTGTCCATTACCCAAACCCTAACACAAAACCTAATGCTAATCCTTGGCCTGACCCTAGAACTATTATTAAACCTCACCTATCCATTACTCTCAACCTAACCTGAACCCTAACATTAAAAATGTCATTTCACTAACTGTAACCTTAAACTTAATGCTTACTCAAGCTAACAAAACCCTAAACCTAAACCAGCAATAACCCTAAGCCTAAACCTAACACGAACCCTAACCCTAACCCTAACACTAACACTAATCTTAACCCTAAACCAAACCGTTACCTACCCTAATCTAAACCTAATTTTAACCTTAATCTTAACCATAAACAAAACTCTAAACATAACCCTAACCCTAACCCTAAATGAAACACTATCCATAACTGTACAACTAACCCTAACCCTAACCCTAATTTTACACTAACACTAATTCTAACCATAACCCTAAACCTAACCCTAATCCTTAACCTAACCCTAACCCTAAAGCTAACCCTAATCCTTAACCTAACCCTAACCCTAAACCTAACACTAACACTAAATTTAACCCTAACCCTAACTCTAAACCTAACCCTAACCCTCACCATAACACAAACCCGATATCTACCATATCCCTAATATTAACTTAACCTTAACCCTAACCATAACCTAGCCCTAACCCTAACACTAACCCTATCGGTAATCCTAACCCTAACACTAACCCTACCCTAAACCTAACCCTAATCGTAACACTTACCCTAACTATAACCCTAACCCTATCACTAACACTAATCCTTATCCTAACCCTGAGAGTAACCATAACCCTAACCCTATTACATACCCTAACTGTAATGGAAAAACCAACCCTAACAGTACCCCTAACCCTAACCCAAAACCTAATCCTATCATTAACCCTAAAGATAACACTATACCTTACACTAACCTAAACTCTAAAACTAACGATAAATAAGGCCTACGGCTAACAGTACAATTAACCCTAAACCTAACAATAACCCTCACCCTAAACCTAACCGTAAATCAAACACTAACCCTAACACTAAATCTAAAACTAAGTATAACCCTAACCCCCAAAATAATGCTAAACCTAACCCTAACCCTAACACTACCTCTAAACCAAATCATAACCGTAAACCTAAACCTAACAGTAACTCTAGCCCTAACCCTAACATGAACCATAACCATTACTCTAATCCTAACCTAACCCTAACCTTAACCTTAACCCTAACACTAATCCTATCCTTAACACTAACCTTAAACCATAAACTAACCCTAATATTAACCCTAACCTTAACCTAACCTAACCCTAACACTGAAACTAACACTAACCCTAAAACTACCTGTAACCCTAAAAGTAACCCTAAACCTAAACCTAACCCTAATTCTCACACTAATCCTTACCATAATGCTAACTCTAACCCTAGCACTAACCCTAACACGAAACCTGACCATAACCAAAACTCTAACAAAACCCTTAACCATAACCCGAACCCTTAACTATACCTAACCATAAACCTATTCCTAACACTAAACCTAATACTAACCCTAACACTAACCCTAACCCCAACCTTAACCCTATAACTTACACTAAATCTAACCATAATCCTATACCTAACACTAACTGTAATACTAAACCTAAACCTAATTTTAACCCTAACTCTAACCCTAGTCCTAACCGTAACCCTAACCATAAATGTAACCCTAACAAAACCATTACTCGAACCCTAACACTAATCCTAACACTTATCCTAACCATACACATAACTCTAAAATGAACCCTAACCCTAATTCTAATTCTAACCCTAACCCTTACACTAACACTAACCCTAATTGTAACACTAATCATGACACTAACCCTAACCCTAACCATAACTGTAACACTTAACCCTAACCCTAAACATATCCCTAACCTTAACAGTATCCTAACCCTAATCCTAACACTAACACTAACATGATCCCTAACTCTAAACTTTCCACTAACCCTAACCCTAATTCAAGCCATAAACCTAACCCTAAAACTAACCCTAAACCTATCTATTACCCTAAAACTAACAATAAACCTAACCCTAACCCTAACCCTAACACTAACACTAACACTAATCCTAACACTAACCCTAACCCTAACCTTAACACGAACCCAAACCCTTAACATACAACTAACCCTAACCCTAAACCAAACCCTAAACCTAACCCTAACACTAACCCTAAACCTAACCCCATTCCGAACACTAAAATTAACACTATCCCAAACCCTAACCCTAACACTAACACAAACACTAACTCTAACCCTAGCCCTAACACAAAACCTAACCTAATCCATAATCGTGACCCTAAAATAACCCGAACTCTAACCCTTACCTAGCCCTAACACTAAACCTAAACCTAAACCTAACCCTAAACCTAACACTAACCATAACCCCAACCCTAACAAAAATCATAACACAAAATCTCACCCTAACACTAACACTAAAGCTAACCCTAACACTAACACTATCCCTAACACTAACTCTAACACAAAACCTAACACTAACACTAATACTAACGCTAACCCTAATCCTAACCATAACCCTAACAATAACACTACCCCTAACTGTAACCCTCACACAAATCCTAACCCTAATCATAACACTGAACCTAAATTTATCCCTATCTCTAACTGTAACCCTAACGCTAATCCTAACCATATACCTAACACTAACTTCAACTCTAACCTTTACACTAACAATAACCCTAACTTTAACCCTAACCTTTACCTAACCCTAAACCTAAACCTAACCATAAGAGTAACCCTAAACCTAACCCTAACACTAACACTAACCCTAAAGCCAACCATAAGCCTCTCATTAACCCTAACCCTAACACTAATCCAAAACCTAAACCTAACCCTAAACCAAACACTAATCCAAACCCTAACTAAAACCCTGACCTTAAAACTAACAATAACCGTACACATAACCCTAAAACTAACCCTAAACCTAACACTAAACTTAACTCTAAGACTAATCCTAACAATAACTCTAACCCTAAACCTAAACTTAACACAAAACCTATCTATAACACTAACCCTAACACGAACCATATCTCTAACCCTAACACTAACTTTAACACTAACCCTAACCCTAAACTTAACCCTAATTCTAAAACTATCACTAACCATACTTCGAAACCTATTCCTAACACTAACATTAAACCGAACCCTAACCCCAAACGTAACCCTAAACCTAACCCTAACACTTACCCTAATACTATCCCTAAACCTAACCATAGCTCTAACACTAAACCTAAAACTATCCATAAACAGAAACCTAACAATAACCCTAACACTAAACCTAACACTAACCCTAACCCTAA
Source organism: Callospermophilus lateralis (assembly GCF_048772815.1). NCBI lineage: Eukaryota > Metazoa > Chordata > Mammalia > Rodentia > Sciuridae > Callospermophilus > Callospermophilus lateralis. Next base: position 65,710,647 of record NC_135315.1, read on the forward strand.
CCGCAAACCTATCCCTACCCCTAACCCTAACCATAGCACTAAACCTAAGCCTAATCCTAACCCTAACATAAAACGTAACTCACCTCATAACCCTGAACCTAACCTAACCCTAAATCTAACCTTAACCATAGCCCTAACCCTAACCCTGTCTCTAACATGAACAGTGACACTAACCCTAACCCTAACACTAAACCTAACCTCAACCCTAACCCTATCACTAAGGCTAACCCTAATGCTAATCTTAACATTAACCCTAAACCTAAACCTAACCCTAAAATTTACCCTAATACTAAACCTAACCCTAATCTGCAACCTAACCCTAACCCTAAACTGAACACTAACTCTAACCCAAATCTTAACCCTAACACTAACAATAACATGAACTAATACTAACCCTAACCATGACATTAACCCTACACTTGCCCCTTACCCTAAAACTATTCATTAACCCTAACCCTAACACTAACTCTAACCCTTACGTTAACCCTAACACTAACCATACCATGATTCCTAACCCTAAACCAAACAATAAATCTAACCCTGACTCTAACCATAACCCTAAGGATAAACTTAAACCTAACACTAACCCTAATATTAACACTCATCCCAAGACTAACACTAAATCTAACCCGAAATATAAGACAAAACCTAATCTAAACCATAATTCTGACGCTAACGTAACCCTAACCCTATCCCTTACCTAACCCTAATCCTCAACTTAACACTATCTCTAATCTTAAACCTAACAATAACCCTAACCCCAACCCTAACACTAACCCTCACTCTAACACGAAATCTCAACCTAACTCTTATATTAAACCTAAACCCAACCCTAAACCTAACTTTAACCCAAACCCTAACCCTAACACTATCCCTAACTCTAACTCTAACACAAACCCTAACACTAACACTAATCCTAACCCAAACCTCAATCCTAACCATAACCCTAATGATTACAGTAAACCTAATCCTAACACAAAACCTAACCCTAACACTAACCCTAAATCTAACACTAAGCCTAACACTAACTCTAACCCTAACACTAACCGAAACCCTAAACTTAACACTAACGCAAACACTAACTTTAACCCTAAATATTACATAACCCTAAACTGAAACCCTAAACTTAACTCTAACTCTAATCCTTATTGTAACTCTAAACCTTAACCTTACACCAAAACCAACCTTAACCCTAACCAGAAACAAAACCCTAAACCTAACACTAAACCTAACCCTAACCCCAACCCTAACCCTAAATCTAACACTAACCCAAACCCTAAACCTTACCCTAATCCTTACCCAAACACTAACCACAAATCTAACCTTGGCATAACACTAAACCTAACCCTAACCATAAAGAGAAACCTAACACTAAACCTAAAACTAACCCTAACTCTAACTGTAACCCTATTTCTAACAATAACAATAACCATAGCCCTAAATCTAAGCATAACCCTAACCCAAACATAAACTGAAACCCACACCATAACCCTATCTCTAACCTGAACCTAATCCTAACCGTAGCCCTAAACCTAAACCTATCCTATTTCTAACACGAACCATGACACAAACCCTAATACTAACACTAAACCTAACCCCAAACCTAACCCTATTACAAAGCCTAAATCTACCTTAACCCTAAACCTAACACTAAACCAAATACTAACCCTAATCTTAAATGTAACCCTAACCATAACGCTAATTCTAATCCTAACCCTAACACAATCCCTAACCCTGACTATAACCCAAACACGAACCATAACCTGAACCCTAACACTAACTCTAACCCTAACCTTAAACCAACACCTTATTCTAAAACTAATCCTAACTGTAACACTAACACTAAAACTAAACCTAAACCTAAAACTAAACCTAACACTTACCCTAACACTAAACCTAACACTAATCCTAACCCTAATCCTAACCCTAACACTAAAACTAACCCTAATCTTAACCCTAACCCTAACCCTAACTTTAACCATAAGCCTATCACTAACACTAACCCTAACTCTAACCATAACCCTAACACTAACCATTACCTGAACCCTAACCCTAACACTAACCCTAACCCTAACACTAAAACTAACCCTTACCCTGACACTAACACTAACCCTAAACCTGCCCCTAACACTAATCCTAAACCTGCCCCTAACCCTAAGCTTAACACTAACTCTAACCAAAACTATAACCCTAAATCTAAAACTAACCCTAAACCTAACTCAAACCCTAACCCTAACACTAACCCCAAACTAACCTTTAACCATTAACCTACACTAACCCTAACACTAACCCTAACCATAAGCCTAACCCTAAACATAACACTATCCCTAACCCTAATTCTAACCCTAAACCTATCCCTAACCCTAGCACTATTCCTAATCCTAACCATAACACTAACACTAACACTGAACTTAAGCCTAAACTTAACCCTACACCTAACCCTCACCCTAAACCTTACCCTAACACAAACCATAAACCTAAACCTAACCCTAACACTAATTTTAACCCTAATACTAACACTAATCCTTACCTACAAGTAACCCTAAAACTAACCATAAACCTATAACTAAGTCTCACTTTAACCCGAATTCTAACCATAACCTTAACCTTACCCTATGCCTCACTCTAACCCTCATTCTAATCCTAACCAAAAACCTAATTTTAACTCTAACCCTAACACAAATCCTAAAGCTAACCCACACCCAAACACAAACAATAATTTTTACCCTAACACTAACCTTAACACTAACCCTAACGAACCCTAGCCCTAACCCCAAAACTAATCTTAATAATAAACCTAACCCTAATCCTAACCCTAAACCTATCCTTAACCCTAACACTACCCCTAACACTAACCTTAAAACTAACACTGAATCTAACCCTAAACCTAACCCTACCCTTAACCCTCACCCTAACACTTACCATAACATAAACCCTAACCCTAACACTAATCCTAACCCTAACCCTAACACTAACACTAACCTATAAGTAACCCTAAAACTAACACTAAACCTAACCATAAACCTAATCGTAAATCTAACCCTAAGCCTCTCTCTACCCCTAATCCTAACCCTAACCCTAACCCCTACCCTATACCTAACCCTAACACAAACCCTAACCCTAAACCTTACCCTAACAAAAACCATATCCCTCACAGAAACACAATTCTAACACTAAACCTAACCCTAACTCGAAATCTAAAACTAATCCTAACCCTAACCCAAACCCTAAAACTAACCATAACCCTAAAACTAACCTTAAAAACCCTAACCCTAAGCCTAAAATGAACCCTAAAAATAACTCTAACCCTAACTCTAACACTAACACTAACCATAACTGTACCCCTAACCCTAAACCTATCACTAACCTTAACACTCTCCCTAATCCTAACCCTAACCCTAACACTAAATCTAACCCTAAACCTGATGCTAACTCTAACACTATCCCTATCCCTAACACTAACATGAACCCTAACACTAACCCTAACCCTAACCCTTACACTAAACCTAAACCTAACAATAACCCAAACCATAACCCTAAAACTAACCCTAAACATAACCCTAATACTAACCCTAACCCCAGCTCTAAGCCTAAAATTAACCCTAATCCTATCCCTAACCCTTAAACTATCCCTAACCCTAACATTAACACTAAGCCTAACCCTTACAATAACCATAAGCCTATCCCTAACCCTAACACTAACCCTAACCATAACCATAACCCTCTCACGAATTGTAATTCTAGCACTAACACTAATCCTAAACCTCACCATAAACGTAACCTTAACCCTAACACTTACTCTAACCCTAACACTAACACTAAGCCTCAACCTAACTCTAACACTAACCCAAACACTAATCCGAAAACTAATTTTAATTCTAACTGTAACACTAACCCTAATCCTAACCATAATCCTACCACTAACTAAACCCTAACCAAAACTAACACCAAGCCTAAACATAACCCTAAGCATAACCCTTACACTAACCCACATCCTAACCCTAAAACTAAAAAGAACCTAACCCTAATGCTAACCCTAACACCAACCATAACCAAACCATAAAATAAATTTTACTCTAACCCTTACCTAACCCTAAAAATAACCCTAACACTAACCCTGAACCTAACTCTAACACTAACCCTAACCCCAACCCTAACATTATAACTAACCCTAACCCTAACCCTAACCCTAAACCTAACACTTATCATCACCCTAAGCCTAACCTTAAAACTAACTCTAATCTTAACCATAACCCTAATGATAACCTTAACCCTAACCCTATCACAAACACTAAACTAAACCTAGCAGTATCCCTAAGAGTAACCCTAAACTCAACCCTTACCCTAACTCTAAAACTAACCCTAACCCTATACGTAACCCTATCACAAACACTAACCCTAATACTAACCCTAACCGTAACCATAACCCTAATCTTAACTGTAAAATTTAACCCTAACCCAAAACATAAACATAACACAAACCCTAACACCAAAACCTAGCATAACCCTACCCTAACAGTAAACCTAACCCTAACCATAACCCTAGCACTGAACCTAACCCTAATCTTATCTCTATCACTAACATCAACCCTAAAGCTTACTGTAACCCTAACACTTACCCAAACACTAACCTTAAACCTAACCATAACCATAAACCTAACACTAACCATAATATTACACCTAACACTAACCATAACCCAAACACTAAAACTAACCCTAAACATAACCCTAATACTAACAGTAAACCTAAACTTAACTGTATTCCTAATGCTAACCATAACACTTACCCTAAACTTAACCCTAAAGCTAATCATAACACTAAACCTAATTCTAACTCTAACACTAAATCTAACCATATCACAAACTCTAACCCTAAACCAAAGCCTAACTTTTAAACTACTCCTAACCCTAACCTTAACCCTAACACTAATCCTAACCCTATCCTTAACCCTAATGGTAATCCTAATCATAACCCTAACTCTAACCCTAACCCTTACCCTAACACAAACCCTAACCCATTCCTTAAAAGTAACGTTAACCCTAAACATAATCCTAACAATAACACTAACACTAAATTTAACCCTAACACAAACAATAACCCTAACCCAAACTCTAACCACTACCCTAACCCTAAACCCAACCCTAATCCTACCTATAACCCTAACACTAACACTAACCCTAACACAAACCCTAACCGAACCCTAAATTTAACCTTGTCCCTAATCCTAACCCAAACACTAACCCTAAAACTAACCCTAACCTTAACCAACACCCTAACCCTAACACTCACCTAATCCTAACAGTGTACCTAATGCTAAACCTAAACCTAAATCTAACACTAACCCTAAACCTAACTATTACCCTAATTCAAACATTAACAGTAACCCTAACCTTAACCCTAACACTAATACTAACCCAATCTGCAACCCTAACCCTTAACCTAATCCTAGCAGTAACCCTAAACTAACCCTAACCCAAAAGCTAACCCTAACACAATCCCTAACCCAAACACTAACGTGAACACTAACCCTAACCCTTAACCTTACACTAACAATAAACCTAAACCTAACTCTCTCACTAACACTAAACTTCACCATAAACCTAGCCCTAACTTTAAAACTAAATCTAACCCTATCCCTAACATTAACTATAAGCCTAACTGTAACCCTAACCCAAACACTAACTGTAATCCTAACTCAAACACTAATCCTAACTGTAATACTAACCCTAAACTTTACTGTAAACCTATACCTTACCTTAACACTAACCCCAAACCTAGCCTTAACACGAACCCTATCCTAACTCTAACCATAACCTTAACACTAATCCATGTCCTAATAATAACCCTAACACAAACCCTAACTCTAAACCTAACCCTAATCCTTGCCTAACCCTAACCCTAATACTAACCCTAATACTAACACTAACTTTAACTCTAAACCTAAAAAAAATCCTAATACCAACCATAACTTTATAACTAACACTAACCATAACCCAAAGCTTAAACCAAACACTGAACCTAAACCTAAATTTTACTCGAAGTGTAACACTAACATTTTCCCTAACCATATCCCTAACCAGAAAACTAACTCTAACCCTAATTCTAAAGCTAAATCTAACCCTAACACTAACCTAAAACCTAACATTAACAGAAACCCTAACCCTAAACCTAACACTAACCCTAATTCTAAACCTAAACCTACCTGTAAACCGAATTCTAAAACTAACCGTAACCCTAACTATAAACCTATCACAAACACTAACCCTAAACCTAACAAAAACCTTAACACTAATCTTAAGCCTAAACCTAACCCTAAATGTAAGCCTAATCTTAACTGTAACCCTAACCCTAACCCAAACCCTAACCTTAACCCAAACCCTAACCCTAACCCAAACCCTAACCCTAACTGTAACCCTATCCTTTACCGTAAACCTAACACTAATCCTATCCCTAACCTTAACCCTAAAAATATACCTAACCCTAACCCTAACAGTAACCGGAACCCTAAACCTTATCCTAAACCTAACCCTAAGCTGAATACTAACCCTAACCCTAACACTAACCCTAACCTATCCCAAACCTTAATGTAACCTAACCCTAATACAAACACTAACATAACCCTAAACCTAAAACTGTACTAGTCCTAACACTAACCCTAACACTAATCCTAACCCTGACCCTAACCCTAAACCTAACACTCACCTAATCCTAACCCTACACTTAACAGTAACCCTAACACTAACCCTTAACCTAACAATAACCCAAAACCAAACTCTAATGCTACCCCTAAACCTAACTCTAATACTAACCGTAACACTTACCCTAACCCTAGTGCTACCTCTAACCCTATCTTTTACCCTAAGCCAAATTCTCACCCTAATGCTACCCTAGTCCTAACCATAATTCTTAGCCTTCCCCAAAACCTAACTTTATTACTAGTTCTAAATGTAGCCCTCATGTTAGCTCTAACCCTGACCCTTATTCTGACACTAACACTAAGCATAGATCTAAACCTGACCCTAACCCTAAACCAAACTCTAACACTACCTCTACCAGTAAACTTATTCCTAAACCTAACAGTAACAGTATCACTAGACAAACCTAATTTTAAATAGAGTCATAAATATAGACCTAGCCCTAAATATTACCTAGCACTAGCCATAAAAATAACCTTTAACCTAACGTAAAGACTAAACCTCTCACTAGACCAAAAGCTAGTCCTAATTGTGGCTCTAAACATAAAGCTAACCATAACCCCACAATGACCCATAATCTAATAGAAACCCTAGCTTTAAACCTTATCCTAAACCAAAACCTCACCCTAACACTGGACTCATCCATTACTCTTACCCTTAAACTAGCCAGAATCATATCCCTCACTCTTACAGTACCCAAGCTCTAACGTTAGCCCTAAACATCACACAAAACCTAACCTTTATCCTAGCCACAAACCTAGCCCTAATCATAACCCTAACCATAACCTTAGACCTAACCCTAATGCTAACCCTCTCCCTAGCCCTAACCCTAGCTCCAACTCTAATCCTTAGCCTAAAGATAACCCTAACCTTAAAACTAACATTAGCCTTGACTCATAACTTAACCCTTGCCCTAGCCCTAATCATACCTCAAATGCCTACACTTACCTTAACCCTAACCCTAAAATTAACCCTAGGCCTAACCCTCACCATAAACCTAATCCTAATCTTAACACTAGCACTAACCTTAGCTCTAACCCTATCCATTAACCTAAAGAAATGCCTAACCCAAATGCTAACCCTTGGCCTAATGATAACCCTATCATTAACAGTAATCCTATCCATTATTCTAAACCTAACTGGAACCATAAACCTAATTCTATCCATTACACTAACCCTAACCCAAACCCACCGCTAATTGAAGCATTAACCCTAAATCTTCATCTAAACCATACACTACCCAGAACCTGACCCTAATAATACAGCTAGCTCTAAATTGACCTTTACCCTACACATAAACCTTACAATAGAAAAATAGACATAGCCATAATCTAACACTAAAACTAATACTAACCATAAACCTACACTCGACATTAACTCTAGCCCTAATCCTAGCCGTAGCCCTAACACAAACCCTCAGTTTAGCCCTAAACCTAGTCTTAATCCTAAACCAAACACTAACCTTAGTTTTTACCCTAATTCTAACCCTTGACCTAGCCCTAAAGCAAGTTATTACCTTATCACTATCCCTAAACCTAATCCTAACCCAAACACTAACATTAACCCTAACACTAGGCCTAACCCTAACACAAACACTAGCACTAATCCTAGCCCGAATTTAGCCCTAACCCTAAACTTACCCCTAACCTTAGCCTAAATACTAACTCGATCTCTGAACATAGCCCTATTTCTAATTCTAGCCCTATCTGTTACCATTACCCTAACACTAGCCCTCAACTTAGCGCTAACCCTATCCATAGCCCTAAACCTAGATCTAACGATAACAATAAATCTAAGCCTTTACTTCACCATACCGTTAGCCCTAACACTATTGCTCATCATAAACCTAGCCCTAACCCTAGACCTAGTTCTAAAACAAAACTGAGCCATAGCACTATCCCTAACACTACCTAACCTTAATGCTAGACCTGACATTAGCCCTATTCCTTGCCTTAATCCTAGTTCTAAGGCCAGCCTTAATCCTTACCCTGGTCTTAACCCCAGCCCTATCCCTAATTTTATCCCTTGTCCTAGCACTAAACAGAGCTGTAACATCATACCTTACCATAACACTAACACTAACATTAACCCTATCCCTAAACCTATGCCTAAACATAACACTAACCCTAGCCTAGCATTAATCCTAGCACTAATTTAGGCCTAACACCAAACCTAACCCTATCCCTATCCCTAAGACTAACTCTAACTCTCACCTTAGCCCTATCCCTAGCCCCACCTTAGACCTAACATTTACCTTACACCTAAACCTGGATCAAACCCTAACCTTAAGCCTAAATCTCACTCTAACACAAGTCCAAACAGCAATACTAATTGGAAAATTAGCCCTAACCTTAACCTAGCCCTAAAACAAAACTGAGCCAGAAACCTAAGCCTACCTCTTAACCTAAACCAAACACTAACGCTAAACCTTGCCATAATTTGAGTGCTAAACCTAACCCTAGAAGTAACCTTGAACCTGACTCGAATCCTAACACTAACCCTAGCTCTATACATTACCCTAATGCTAACCCTATAACTAGCCCTAATCAGAAACCAACGTTTTTTCATTAGCCATAGCCCTAAAGCTAACACAAATCCTAGTGTTAATCCAAGCCCTAACCCTAGGTTTAATCCTAAAACTAACTCAAACCCTAACTTTAACTCTTGCCCTAAACCTAACCCTAACCCTAATCCTACCTCTAAACCCATCCCATTTCCCTAAGCCAAACCCTCACCTTAATGTTACCTAGTCCTAACCTTAAACCTCAGCCCACCCAAATCCTCAAGTGTATTACTAGTTCTAACCCTAGCCCTCAGTCTAGCTGTAACTCTAACCCAAACCCAGACCCTTATTCTGACTCTAACACTAACCCTAGAACTAAACCTCACACTAACCCTAAACTGGACCCTACCCCTACCCCTACCCCTAACAGTAAACCTGTACCTAAAACTAATAGTAATACTAGCACTACAAAAAACCTAATCCTAAAATAGTCATAAATCTAGCCCTAGTCCTAAACAAAAACCTAGCACTAGCCCTAACAATAACCGTGAACCTAACTTAAAGACTAACCCTATCCCTAGACCCAATGTGGTTTTAATTCTGGCACTCAAACTAAATCTAACCCTATCGTGAACAATGACCCTTAATCCTAAACAAACTCTAGCTCTAAATCTTAGACTAAGCCAAAACCAAACCCTAACACTAGACATATCCATAATCCTGACCCTAAAACTAGCCATAAACATATTCCTAACTCTTATATTTCCCATAACTCTAATGTTATCCTAGCCCTAGACCTTGCCCTAATCATAACCCTTACATAACCCTAGACCTAAGCGGAATCCTAACCATAACCCTAACTAAATTCTAACCCTAGGCCTAACCTAACCATTGCTCTAATCTAACCATAACCCTAGTCCTAACTGTAGCTCTAATCCAATCTATTACCCTAACCCTAACCATAACCAAATTCTATCCCTAGGCCTATACATAACCCTATCCCTAAACCTAAACATGTTTATTACTCTAAACTTAACCCTAAACTTAACCATATCCATTTCCCTAACTCTAACAATAACCCTAAAGTTAATTTAAGCCCTAAGCCTAATCCTTAACCTACACATACCCTAAACCTGACTCTGACCCTAATAATCCCCCTAGCTGTAAACCTAAACCTTACCTTCAAATGTAATACTTAAAATTTATCTGGCCATAATCCTTACCCTAAAACTATCCCTAACCATAACCCTAGACCTGACATTAGCCCTATTCCTAATCCTAGCCCAAACCCTAACACAAATCCTAGCCCTAAACCTATCCTTAAGCCTAGCTTTAATCCTAACCCTAACATTAAACCTAGCCCTAACGCTAATTTTATGCTTTGCCCTAGCCCTAAATATAGCTATAGCATCATACCTTATGCTAACCCTAACGTTAACCCTAACCCTAGCCCTAAAATTAGGCCTAAAACTGCCACTAACCATAGCTCTAATCTAGTACTAATTTAGCTCTAACACTAAAACTAACACTATCCCTAGCCCTAAGACTAACTCTAACTCTCACGCTATGCCTATTCCTAATTCTAAACCTGTCCCTTACCATAGCCCAAACCCTTTTCCTATCCCTAGCCCCAACACTAGCCCTAATTTTTACCCTAGCCCTAAACCTGGATCTAACTCTAACCTTTAGCCTAAAGCTCACCCTAACAATATCCCTAACTTTAATGCTAATTGGAAAACTAACCCTAACAGTACCCTAGCCCTAAAACAATATAGAGCAAAAACCCTAACCCTAAACCTTAACCTAAACCAAACGCTAACCCTATGCCTAGCCCTAAAAATAGCCCTAATTTGAGTCCTAAATCTAAACCTTGAAGTAACCCTGACCCTTACTTGGAACCTAACAGTAAACCTAGCTCTTAATATTGCGCAAATGCTAACCCTAGAACTAGCCTTAATCAGAATCCTAGTTCTTTCATTAGTTGTAGCCCTAATTCTAATACAAATCCTAGTCCTATTCCAAGCCCTAAACCTAGGTTTAACCCTGAACCTAACCCTAACCCTAACCCTAACGCTAACTAAACCTCTAACCCTATCCCTTACCCTCAGCCAAACCCTCACCTGAATGCTACACTAGTCCTAACCTTAATCCTTAGCCTACCTCAAACCTTATATCTATTACTAGTCCTAACCCTAGCCTTCATTGTAGCTCTAAACTTAACTCTAACCCTGACCTTTATTCTGACCCTAACCCTAACCCCAGGTCTAAACCTAACACTAACCATAAAGTGAACCCTAACCTTACCCCTACCAGTAAACCTATACCTAAACCTAACAGTAACACAAGCCCTAGAACAAATATAATCCTAAATAGAATCATAAATCTAGCCTTAGTCCTAAACAAAAACCTAGCACTAGCGCTAACTATAACTGTTAACCTAACATAAAGACTAACTCTATGCCTAGACCCAATGCTAGTCCTAAATATGGCCCTCAACTTAAACCTAACCCTAACCCAAACAATGACAGTTACCCTAAAACAAACCCTAGCTCTAAATCTTATCCTAACCCAAAACCTAAATAGGACACTAGACTTATCCATAATGCTAACTCTAAAACTAGCCATAACCATATCCCTAACTCTTACATTTCCCATAGCCCTAATAAAAACCATACACCTCACACAAAACATAGCCCTAATCCTAGCCCTTAACCTAGCCCTTATTGTAATCCTAACAATAAGCCTAGACCTAACCCTAACCCTAACCCTCACCCTAACCCTAATTCTAGTTCAAATTCTTACCTTAATCTAAACATAACCATAACCCTAGCCCTAACTTTAGCCCTAACTCTAACCCTAATCCTCACACTAGCCCAAATTCTAGCTCAAATGCTAAAACTTACCCAAACCTAACCCTGACACTAACCCTAGGCCTAACCCTAAACCTAATTCTAATTCTAACCTTTACCCTAGCCTTAACCTTAGCTCGAACCCTATCCATTAAATTATCCATAAAGATAAGCCTAAACCAAAAGCTAACCCTAGGACTAATGCTAACACTATTTCTAACACTAATCCTATTCAGTACTCTAAACCTGACCTGAACCTTACACCTAACCCTATCAATTACCCTAACCCGAACTCTAATCCTATCCCTAATTCTAATTCAAGCCTTAACCCTAAATCTTAAACTAAACCAAACCCTACTTGAACCCTGACCCTAATAATACACTGAGAATTAAACCTGACACTTAACTTAATCTAAACATTACAATAGACCTAGCCATAACCTAACCCTAAAACTAACAATAACCATGAATTAACCCCAGCCCTAATTGTAGCCCTCACCCTAAAACAAACACTAGTTCTATTCTTAGGCCTTTCCCTAGCCTTAATCCTAATGCAAATCCTAACTCTAGCCCTATCTCTAATATTAATCCTCAACCTAGACCTGAACTTAGGTATAACCCCATTCTTTCCCCTAACCTTATCACTAACCCTAATCCTAACACTAACCATATCTCTAGCCCTAACCATAGACCTAAACCTAACACTAACCCTAGTACTAATCCTAGTCCTAACTTAGCCCTAACCCTATCCTAATCCTAACCTTGGCTGAAGACTAACTCTAACTCTCCCCCTAGCCCTAGTTCTAGTTCTAACCCTATCCATTACAATAAACCTAACACAATCTCTAACCTTAGCCCTAACCCTAGCCCTAGACCTTACGCTAGATCTAACCATAACTCTAAATTTGACCCTAACCCTAAGCCTAATTCTTAACCTACCACTAGATCTAACATTATCGCTAATCCTAAAACAAGTTGTAACCCTAGCCTTATCCCTTAAACAAAACCGAGCCATTGTCCTAACCCTAAATGTTAACCTAAACCAACCCTAACCCTAAACCTTGCCATAACCTTCCAGCTCTAATTCATGTCCTAGTCATAAAATTAACCCTGACCCTTACATATTTTCTAAAACTAACCTTAATTCTAAATATCACTCTAACCCTAAAGATAGCACTAACACTAGGTCTAGACCAAATACTAACTCTAATCATAACCTTAGTTCTTATATTAGCCATAGCCCTAACTCTAAACCTTAACCTAATAAAAAACCTCACCCTAATATGAGTCCTAAACCTAGATATAAACCTAAAATGAAACTTCGCCCTAGCCCTAACCCTAACCCTAACACTAGCCCAAACCCTAGCTCTAACTCTATAACTTACCATAAACTAAACCCTATCCATAATGCTAACCTTAGTCCTAATACTAATCCATAGCCTAATCCAAACCCTAACCATATTGCTAGGCCTAAAACTAGTCCTCACTCTAGCTCTAACTCTAACTAAAATCGTTACCCTAACACAAACCCTCAGTCTAAATCTGACACTAACCCTAAACCAGACCCTGAAACTAGTCCTACAAGTAAACTTATACCTAAACCTAACCCTAACACTAGCCCTAGACCTAAGCCTAATTCTAAATATAGCCATAACTCTTGACCTAGACATAAAAAAACCTGAGTCCTAGCCCTAACATAATCCTTACCCTAAAGTGAAAACTAACCCTATCCCTAGACCTCACCCTAGTCCTATATCTGGCTTTCACCCTAAACCTAACTCTAACCTTAACATTGACCCTAACACTAACACTAAACCAACTCTAAACCTGAACCTAACCCAAAACCTAAACCTAACACTAGACATAGCCATCACCCTAACCCTAAAACTAGCTCTACTCAGAACCCTAGATCTTACATTACACATAGCCTTTACCCTGGCCCTAAACCTAACACAAAACCTAGCCTTATTCTGAGGCCTAATCTTACCCTAAGTGTAACCATAATCCTAAATGTAGCCCCGACCCTAACCCTCGTCATAGACATAGCTCAAAGCTTAACCCTTAGCCTAAACATAACCCTATCCCTATTTGTAAACATAAAACTAACCCTAGCCCTAATCCTAAACTTAGCCCTAGTACTAACCCTAGCTCTAAACCTAACATTACCCTAAAACTAACCCTAACCCTAAACCTAATAATAACCCTAGCCATAAACCTATCCTTATACCTAACTCTAATCATAAACCTAAACTTCGACTTAACCCTAAACCTAACCCTTGCCATAATCTTAACCCTAAACCTTATCATGAATAAAAACTAAACCTATATCCAAACCTAAATTTAACGATAACCTAACCTTAACCCTAAACCTAATCTTAAATCTAATCCAAAATATTTCTCTAAAATTAACCCTAACCCTAATGAAAACTCTAGCCCTAACCCTAACCATAACCATAATCCTAACTTAGACCTAACGCTAAACCTAACACTCCCCTAACCATAACCATAGCTTAAACCCTAAACCTTACACTAAACCTAACCCTAGCCCTAGCCCTAATAATAATCCTAAATCTAGCCCTAACCCTAATATTAAACATAGCCCTAATCCTAGCTCTAATATAGCCCTATTCCTAACCCTAACCTTTATCTTAAAATTAAGACTAACTCTAATTCTCACACAAGAATTATCCCTACTTCTAACCTATACACTACCGTAACCCTAACCCAAGCCCTATCCCTAGTCATAACTCTTGCCCTAGCACTAATTCTAGATCAGAACCTATCTCTAAACCTACCCTATCCCTTACCGTAACCCTAAACCAAACCCTAAACCTAGTCATAATCCTTAGCCTTAGCATTAACCTATCTGTAAAGCTAACCCTAACCTGAGGTCTCAGCCTGAAATTAGCTCTAACCCTAATTCTATTCCTAAAATAAGCCTTAACCCTAGCTCTAGCCCTAAAACAAAAATGAGCAATACCCCTAACACTGACTCTTACCCTGGACCAAACCCTAACGTTACATCATACCTAACCCTAGTCCTAATTTGAAACCTAACCCTAACCCTAAACCTAATCATGACCCTGACTCATATCAAAACACTAAACCAAGCTCTAAAAATCACCAAAACCATAAACATAACCCTAAAACTAGGCCTAGCCCTAAACTTAACCCTAAAACTAACCATAATCGTAAACTTTTTTCTTACAATAGTCATAACCATAACACTAGCCCTAACCCTGATACAAAACTAGCCCTAATCCAAGCCCTAACACGAGCTTTAACCCTAAACCTAACTCTAACCCTAGTCCTAACCTTTGCTCTCTTTCGCTTACCCTATGCCAAACCCTAACCCTAATGCTAACTGTATTCTTATCGCTAAATTTTAACCTAACCAAAACTTATCTCTATAACTAGTCCTAACCCTAGCGTTCATTCTAGATATAACCATAACCCAAACCCTAACCTTATCTCTAATCATTATTCTGCCCCAAACACTAATCTTAGTTCTAAATCTAAACCTAATTCTAAACCGAACCCTAACACTAGCCCTAGACCTAAACCTAATCCTAAATCTAGCTATAACTATTGCTCTAGACCTAAAGAAAAACTAGATCTAGCCTTAACAATAATCCTTAACCTAACCCAAACTGTAACCCTAGCTCTAGACCTAACCATAGTCCTAATTCTGGCTTTAACCCAAACCATTTCCCTACCCAAACACTGTCCCTGACATTAACACTAATCCTAGCTCTAGATTTAACCTTAACCCTAAAACTAACCCTAAAACTACACCAAGCCCTAACATTAACCATTAAATTACTCTTAATCTTTACACTACTTCTTATATTAGCCATAGCCCTAAACTATCACAAAACCTGGCCCTAATCCAAGCCCTACCTTAGATTTAACCCTAAAGGTAACCCTACCAATAACCCTAGCCCTAACTATAACAAAAGCCTTACCCTATACCTAATCCTAACCATAATCCTAGCCCTAACCCTAGCTCTAACCCTATTAATTACCCTAAGATAACTGTGATCCTCATGCTAACCCTAGGCAGAATCCTAATCCTAGCACTAGCCTTAATCTTATCTATTAACCTAAACCTAACCTGAACCCTAAACCTGTGTCATTACCCGATCCCTAAACATAAGACTATTTTGAGCCCTAAACCTAAACCTTAACCTAACCCCAAAAGTAAACTTGAACCTGACACTAATAATATCCATTGCTTTAAACCTGACCCTAACAAGAAACCTCAATTTTACAATAGACCTAGACATAAAACTAGCCCTAAAACTATCCCTAACCGTACCCTAGACCACACATTAGCCCTAGCTCTAATCTAGCCCTAAACCTAATACAAAACATAGCCATCATCCTAGCAAGGAACCTCACCTAATCCTAACCATAACCCTAATGTTAACCCTAATCTTAACCCTAATTCTCACCCTCATCCTAAAACTAGCTATATTCCCATCCATTACCCTAAACCTAACTAAACCTAAACCTAACACTAACCTTAGCACTAAACCTAGTCCTAACCCTAACACTAAGCCTAGCCCTAATCTAATTTAGCCCTAACCCTAGCCCTAAGATTATCTCTCTGAAACTAGCCTTATACATAGTTCTAATCCTATCCCTTTCCATCATCCTATAGCTAGCCCTAAACGTAGCCCTAACCTAGTCCTATACTTAGCCCTATCACAAAACCTAGATCTAAAAATAAGTATAAATTTAACCCTAACCCTAAGACTAAACCTCAACATAACTCTACTCTTATCCCTAATCCTTAACCTAAGCCTAAATCTCACACTTACACTAGCTCTAACCCTAAGGCTAATCATAAAGCTAACCCTAACGCTACCTCTACCCCTAAAACAAAACCAAGTCATAGCCCTAACGTTAACCCTTAAACTAAACCAAACCCTAAACCTACACCTAGTCCTAACCCTATCCCTGATTATAGTCTAACCCTAACCCCAAAACTACCCCTGATGCTGACTCTGACCCTAACACTAACTCTGGCTCTAAACATCATCATCATCATAAACCTAAACTTAACACTAGACCTAGACCTAACTCTAAACTTATAACTAGCTGTAATCATAAACCTACTTCATGCATTAGTGGTAGCCTTAACGGTAGCCCTAACCTAACCCAAAACCTATCCTTAATCTTTGTCCTAAATTTAACTTTAACCCTAAACTTAAACCTAAACCTAACCCAAACATTAGCCCTAATCCTATACATAACCCTAGCTCTAACCTTAGGGCTAACCCTATGCATTACCCTAATGATAACTCTAACCCTTCTGATAAACCTAGGCCAAACCCTAACCCTATGCATTACAGTACCATACGTAAACCCTAAACCTAACTCTGTTATTACCGTAACCCTAAATCTAACACTAATTTGAGCCCTGCACCTAAAAACTAACTTATCCCAAACCCTAATCCTGAAACTGATTCTAAAAATAACCCTAGATCTAAACCTCACCCTAACCAAAAACCTAAACCTTATACTGAACATAGCCATAAACCTAACACTGTATCTATCGCTAACTGTAACCCTAGACCTGAAATTAGCCATAGCACTAATACTATCCCAAATCCTAAAACAATCCTAGTCCTCATCATAGCCCTAAACATTGCCTTAATCTTCACCCTAACCCTAACTGTAGTCCTAACCCTAACAATAAACCTCGCCCTTACCCTAAGCCTAGCTGTAACCACATCCCTTACCCTAAATTAAACCCTAACTCTAACCCTAACCCCAGTAGTAAACCTTGCCTTATCATTAGCCCTAGCACTAACCCTAGACAAAATCTAACTCTAAATCTAACCCTAAATTGATGCCGAAGCCTAATCCTAATACTAGCCCTAACCCTAGCCCTAACATAACCCTAGCCGTAATTTAGTCCTCTCCCTAAAGCTAACCCTAACCCTAGCCCTAAGACTAACTCTCTCATACTAGCCCTATCACTAATTCTAACCCTATCCCTTAAGGTAATTCTAACACTAGCCCTAATCCTAGTGATAACCCTATCCATATCCTATCCCTAGAACTAACCTTAGGCAAAATGTAACTCTAAAACAAGCCTTAAACTGAAGCCTAAGCCTAAACCTAACACTAGCCCAAACCATAACACTAATCTTAAAATGAGCCCTAACAAGAGCCCTAGCCCTAAAACAAAACTGAGCCATAGCTCTAACCCTAATCATTAACCTAAACCAAACCATAAACTACACCTAGACCAAAACCTAAACTTATTTGATTTGGAAGCTGAACCCTAAATCTAACCTTGAACATGACACTGACCCTAACACTTATAGCTCTAAACATCACCCTAACAGTAAAAGTAACCCTAACACTAAACCTAGCACTAAAACCCTAAAACAAGCCATAATTTTAAACCTAGTACTTACACTAGCTGTAACCCTAACCCTAGCCCTAACATAATACAAAACCTAGCCCTAATCAGAGCCCTAACCCTAGCTTTAAACCTAACCTAACCCTAATACTAGCCCTGATTGTAACCATAACTTTAGCCTTAAACTGATCTCTAACTCTTTCCATTAACATAATCATAACCCAAACCCTAAGCATAAACCTAACCCTATCTCAAATCCTAACCCTTCCATTACTCTAAACCTAGCCTGAATCCTAAATCTAACCCTATTATTACCCTAACCTTAATTCTAAAACTAATTCAAGCCCAAACTTGAAACCTTAACCTATTCCAAACAGTAAAACCAGACCTTGACCCTAATAATACCCCTAGCTCTAAACTTGACAGTAACACAACACCTAGCCCTTAGCATTGACTTAGCCATAAACCTAACCCTAAAACTATCTTTAACCATAATTCTGGACCTGAAATTAGCCCTAGCCCTATCCTAGCCTGAGCCCTAAAAACACACCTAGCCCTCATTCTTGTCCTAAACCTAACCTTAATCATAACCCTATCTCTACTCCTACACCTAACCCTAATTCTGACCCTCACCATACTTCTAAACCTAGCTATAATTTCATCCATTACTCTAAATTTAAATCTAACCCCAACCCTAATAATAGGCTTAAGCTAAACACAAAACCTAGTCCTAATCCAAGCCGTAATTTAGCTCTATCACTAACCCTATCCTAGCCCTAGCCCTAAGACTAACTATAAATCTTGGCCTAGCCCTAGCCCTAGTGCTATACCTATCTGCTACTATAAACTTAACACTATCCCTAACACAAGCCCTAAAGTTATCCCCAGCCCTAACCATAACTCTAAATCTAACCTTAAACCTAAGGCTAAGCCTAACACTAACACTAGCCCTAATCCTAATGATAATTGTAAATCTAGCCCTAACCCAATCCTAGCAGTAAACCAAAACCGAGCAATAGCACTAACCCTAAACCTTAACTTAAATCAAACACAAACATTACACTTAGACCTAAACCTAGCCCTAATTTGAGTCCTAAGCCTCACCTTAAAACTAACCCTTAACCTGACTCATATCCTAACACTCACCCTAGATCTAAACACCGCCCTAAACTCAAATTGAACACTAACATTAACAGTAGCCCTAATTTGAGTCTTACTGCTAACTCTAAAACTAATACTGACCCTGATTCCTATCCTAACAAGAACCATAGTTATAAATATCACCTTAACCTTGAACCTAACACTAGCACTCAAACTACCCCTACCCCTAACCCTAAATTAACCCTAATGGTAACCCTAGTTCTTACATTAGCTGTTGCCCTAATCCTAGTCCTAACTATAACACAAAAACTCGCCCTAAACCGAGCCCTAAACCTAGCTTTAACACTCTCTCTAACCCTAACCATAGCCCTAACACGAGATCTAAATCAATCCCTTACCCTAGCGAAACCCTAAACCTAAAAGTAACCCTAGACCTATCTCTTGTCTTTAGACTAACCAAAACCCTAACCCTATTAATAGTCCTAAACCTAGCCTTTCTTTTAGCTCTAACACTATGCCAAACCCTAACCCTAACCCTGATCCTTATTCTGACCCTAACACTAAACCTAGGTCTAACCCTAACCCCAACCCAAACCCCAAATTTTCTATAATCCTATCCCTAGACCTAACTCTGAACCTAACTCTCAGCCTAGCCCAGCCATAGCTCAAAACCTAATCCTTATGTTAAACATAACCCTAAACCTAATCCTAGTTTTAACCCTCACCTTAACCCTAACATAATACCTAATTTTAACCATAAACCTAGCCCTAACCTTAACTCTGACTGTATCCATTACCCAAAACATAATCCTTACCATAATGCTAACCCTAGGCTTAACCCTAAACCTATCGCTTTCCCCAAACCAATCAATTTCCCTAAACCTATCCTAAACCCTAAACCTAATCCAATTATTGCACTAACCCTAACCTGAATGCTAATTCGAGACCTAACCCTAACCTCAAAACTAAACCAAACTCTAATACTAACCATGACCCTAATAATTCCCCTAGCTACAAACCTGACTCTTACCCTACCTAAACCTTACACTAGACCTAGCCATAAACCTAACCCTAAAACTATTCATAACCTTAACACTAGACGTGATATTAACACTAGCCATAATCCTAGCCCTAACCATAACAAAAATCCAAGTCCTCATCCTAGCCCTAAACATAGCCTTAATTTTATCCCTAACCCAAACCCTAGGCCTAACCCTAACACTAACCCTAGCCCTAATCTTAGCTCTAATTTAGCCTTATCGCTAAACCTAACCCTAACCCTATCCCAAAGACTAACTCTAACTCTCACCCTAACCCTGACACTAGTTACAACCCTATCCCTTACAAGATCAATAATCCTAGCTCTAACCAATTGTCTAACCCTAGCACTATTCATAGCCCTAGTCACAACCCTAGATCTAACTGTAACTCTAAATCTAAACCTAAACCTGTGCCTAAAACTAAACCTAACACTAGCCCTAATGCTAATGCTATTCCCAAAACAAGCCCTAACACTAGCTTCTGAGAGACACAGCCCAGTTGGAATGATGCATGGCAAGTTTACCAGAACAGAGTGGCTGAGAGGTGACGCCAAGGAGTCATTGAGATGATGATGGTTATGTTAAGCTGTGTATTCAATTGTATATTAGACCCTTGCAGTACACCTTGGCCCACTACTTTGGAGTTCTTGCTCTACGTTGGAGTTCTCCAGGGATACCTGGAGAGTTCATTGGTTGGGGAAGTGCCCAGGAGGGATTCCCGGTTGGTGGTGTTTCCTGGGAGGGCCATGTGAGTGATTTTCATGGGAGTTCGGCAATAAAGGAGTTCCTGTTTTGAATCTACAAGTGCCTCGTGGCAGCTTGGTTATTTTGTGCCCAGTCAGACTGCAGCAAATAGCCCTAGGCCTAAAACAAAACTGAGCCATAGGTAACACTAACCCTTATCCTAAACCAAAGCCTAACCCTACACCTAGCCCTAACCAAATCCTAATTCTAGTCCTAACCCTAACCCAAAAACTAACCCTGACCCTGACTCTTACCCTAACACTAACCCTGGCTCTAAAGATCATCATCACCGTAAACCTTAACATAACATTAGACATAGCCCTAACTCTAACCCTATAACTAGCGCTAATCATAACCCTATTTCATACATTAGCCATAGCCTTAACCCATCTAATCCTTCATTGTCTTTTTGGTCATTGCATTCTGTAATTTTTCCAAAAATGACAAGAAAGCACCTATCATGAATGCTCCAAATATATTCACTGATGGGTCAAATAATGGTACACCAGCAATAGTTACACCTGATCAAACTTTTACATTTTTAGTACCCAAACAATCAGCTCAAAAGGTAGAGCTTAATGCAGTATTACAAGCTTTTGTGATGTTTAAAGATTCTGAATTCAATTTATTTTCCAATAGTCAGTATATATTTAATGCTATAGTATCCTTTGATGATGCTGGTAGGATTTCCCCTTCCTCTACTGTTTTCTCTTTGCTTTCCAATACACAAAGTCTAATCTGGGACAGAAAAGATCCATTCTTTTTAGGACATATCAGGGCATATACAGGATTGCCTGGAGCCCTTAGTTTGGGCAATGATTTATCAGATAAAACTACACATGACAGACATATTTACTCTACACTAGAAGAAGCTACAAATTTTCATATAAAGTTCCATGCCAATGCTAATACTTTACAAAAGAGTTTTAAAATAACTAAAGAACAAGCTAGACTAATAATCAAACAATGTCAAAATTGTGTGACCTTTTTACCACATGTTAATCTTGGAGTCAATCCTAGAGAACTGATACCTAACCATATTTGGCAGAAGGAGGTCACACAATTGCCAGAATTTGGAAAATTAAAATATTTGCATGTTACAGTTGATACTTCTTCCGGATTTTTGACAGACTCCCTTCATGCCGGAGAGAAAACTAAAGATATTTCACTCTTTGCTTACAAAATTTTGCCACTGTGGGTGTTCCAAAACAGTTAAAAACGGATAATGCCCCTGGTTATACTTCTGCCTCTTTTAAACAATTTTGCTTATCATTTCACATTACTCATATAACAGAAATCCCATACAATCCACAGGAACAAGGCATAGTTGAAAGAGCTCATCAAACTATTAAAATGTACTTATTAAAGCAAAAAGAGGGAATTGGGAAGGGGTATATATTCCCCAAAGATAAACTTAAAATAACCTTTTTTACTCTAAACATTTTAAATTTGAATTCATCAGGACTTAGTGCTGCGGAAAGGCATATGTGTCCAAAAAATGTACATAAGTCCAAGGTGCTTTGGAAGAATATTCTAACAGGACAATGGAAAGGTCCTGACCCAGTCTGGAGTCAGGGATCTGTTTGTGTGTTTCCACAGGGAGAACAGCAGCCGATTTGAATTCCAGAGAGATTAACTAAAGTGATTTCTACAGACCAAAAAGAAGATTATTTTGCTCAAATCCATAACAGCTGATATCCAAAACTCCAGTTTGGCTATCCTTACATCTGCAACAGAACCAGGATGCTTTTTTCAATGTCTATTTTATTGTTACCCTTTCCCACATCATGAAGTTCTATTTTGATTTTTGAGCTCATACAGACTTAGGTTAATATTTTGCTAATCAGTTCTATTTTTGACTATAGAGTTTTTAAACATTGCAATGGAGATTTCATCTGTAAAAAGTTATAAGTCCTTTACTATTATGTTATGTGTTGTATTATATGTGTGCACACTTGTGTTTTATGTTGTATGTTTGTATGTACATATGTCCATATATCATATATGATGAGCGCTCATGAAAAAATGGATCCAAATATTTTTTTTTATTCACGTGATTTAAATGGTTTAATTTAAATTGGGTAAACAGCGGTTGAGGATTGTTTTAATATGTAAACAAAAAAGGAAGTTAACAGATCTGTTTGTTTACTTTCACCTTTCCTTTTCATTATATTTAATAATTCGTTTAAAGATAATGTAAATTGTTCAGAAAACTGTTTTCTTTTAGTGCCTTCTGGAATGTTACATAATTTTTTCTTTAGCCATTATGCCAGAATTTCTACCTTCATCCCAGTGTTGTTGAAGACAAAGATAAAACCAATCTACAGCTTCTGCGATAGCTATCACTGAACTTCTTGCAGAAGTTGCCTGGACTATGAACTCACTTGTATGCATTGTTAACTATCTGTTGGTGCAGTGACTTGTGGTAGTGTTGGGGTATTTTTGCTGATGGTGTCATCGGTGGTACAATTTTTCCAAAAGGAGCTGCCAATTGGCTTGGTTTATCTTCCTCCCTTCTGCTTGTGATGGTCGTTCAGCTAAAATTTGGGGGCCAACAGAGTTGAGGCAAAGAACTTCACCCCCCCACTGGTACAAAGACCTATCCACAGGTGTGGCTATATGCTGGACTGGTAGTCAATGACGGGTAAGATCCAATTGAACAACCTAAGACAGGAAGCTGACGCCTTGAGGTCAGCTCATCCGATGATGGGTAAGGACCATAAGTAGTATTGCACAACCTAAGGCAGGCACGGCCCCTAAGCCACATGCTTGTTGTTTAAACAGAGAGAGGAAGATGCCCCAGCAAACTTCCAGCTGTCAGCTGATGATTGGCTCACAGCGACCCCAGCAAACTTTTAGCTGCCAACTGATTCACTCCTCTGTGGTGATGCTCATTGGGCTATTTCCCTGCCCTTTCAGACCACCGAGCTGCTCATTGGGGGACTTTTTTGGCTCCGCCCACATGACCCAGCCAATCAGCCTCAAGAGCAGGAGGAGTGGGGGAGGTTGAGAGGCTTGTGGGAAGCTGGTGGTGGCAGTTGGGCTGAGGGAATTCCTGAAGAGCTGTGTGGTGCTGTGTGTGAGTGTGTGTGTGTGTGTGTGTGTGTGTGTGTGTTCTAAAAATAAAGTTCATTTCTTTTGACAAGTGGCTCCTGAATTTTGCCCAGCCAGACTGGCAGGTTTGGGTTAGGTTTAGGGTACAGGTTAGGTTTTGAGCTAGGGTTAGTGCTAGTATGAGGGTTAGGTTTAGGATTATGTCTAGGTTTAGATTTAGGGTTGGGTTAGGGTTAGTGTTAGGGTTAGGGCTAAGCTTATCTTTTAAGTTAGGTTAATGGATAGTGTTAGATTTCGGGTTAGGGGTAGGGGTAGTTTTAGGTTTAGATTATAGTTAGGGTTAGGCTAAGATTATCATTAGAGTTAGGGTAATGGATAGATTTAGATATCAGGTTAGGTTTAGAAGTAGTTTTAGTTTTAGGGTTAGTGTTAGGGTAAGGGTTAAGGTTAGTGTTAGAGTAATAGTTAGGGTTTATCTAGGTTTTAGACTATAATGAGTGTTAGATTTAGGGTTAGGTCAAGCATTAGGTTTAAAATTAGGATTAGAGCTAGGGTTATTATTAGGGTTAAGGTTCGGTTTAGGGTTTTGGATAATTTTAGATATAGTATTA
Organism: Callospermophilus lateralis; assembly: GCF_048772815.1. Taxonomy (NCBI): domain Eukaryota; kingdom Metazoa; phylum Chordata; class Mammalia; order Rodentia; family Sciuridae; genus Callospermophilus; species Callospermophilus lateralis. The sequence continues at coordinate 65,735,621 of NC_135315.1, forward strand.
GGCCTAGTTTTAACATTATGATTAGAACTGGGATTAGTATTAGATTTAGGGATAGATTTAGGTTTATGTTTACTGTTAGGTTTTGGGGTTTTATCTATGTTTAGAATAGGGTTAGATATCAGGCTAGAATGAGGGGTAGTTTTAGATTTAGGGTTAGTGTTAGAGTTTGGGCTAGGGTTAGTTTTAGAGTAAGGGTTAGGGTTTTAAATCTAGGTTTAAGGCTATGATGAGGGTTAGGTCTAAGATTAGGTTTACAATTAGGATTAGAGCTAGGGTTATCATTAGGGTTAAGGTTCAGTTTAGGGTAATGGATAATTTTAGGGATAGTATTAGGGCTAGTATTAACATTATGAATAGGGATAGGATTAGGATTAGGTTTAGGGATAGGGCTAGGGTTTTGGGTTTAGGGTTCAGTTTTGTGTTTTATCTGGGGTTACGTCCAAGGCGAGGGTAAGGGTTAGCATGGGGATTAGGCTTAAGGTAAGAGATAAGGTTAGGTTAGGGTTATGGTTAAGCTTTGGACGAGATTTAGGCCTAGGATTAGGGCTAGGTTTTGTGTTAGGTTTAGAGCTAGTTTTAGTGCTATGGTAATGTAAGGGTTATGTTTACGGTTATAGCTAGGCCTAGTGTTAGGTTTTGGTTTCAGTTAGGGTCAGTTTTATAGCTAGGGTTAGTGTTAGTATCAGCGTATGTGTTTGGATTAGGGTTAGAGTTAGAGCTAGAGCCAGAATTAGGATTCGTTATGTTTAGAGGTAAGGTTAGTTTTTGGCTTAGGTTAATGGTTATGGGGCTAGTTTTTTGTTTAGGTCTTGGTTAAAGATAGGGCTAGATTTAGATTTAGGTTTAATCTAGGTCTAGTGTTAGAGTTAGGTTTAGATATAAGTTTATGTGTAGGGCTAGTGTTAGTGTATGGTGTAGGTTCAGGGTCAGGGTTAGGGTTAGAATATGGGTTATGATTATAACAAAAATGAGGGCTAGGGTTAAGTCTAGTAATAGGGTTAAGGTTTGGGTTATACTTAGAATTTAGTTTAAGGACTAGGGTTAGCATTAGGTTGGGGTTTGGCTAGGGTAAAGTATAAGGTTAGAGCTAGGGTTAGAGCTAGGTTTCGGGTTAGGGTTAAGGCTAGTGTTATGCTTAGTATTAGGGTGAAAGCTATGGTTAGGTATCAGATTTGGGCTAGTATTGGGTTAGCATTAGGTTTAAGGTTACAGCTAATGTATGATCTAAGGTTATGATTAGAACTAGTTTTCGAATTAGGGTTAGGGCCAGGTCTATTGTTAGGTTAAGGTTTAGGTTTAGGGTGATTTTTAGAGGTAGGGTTAGTGTTAATTTCAGAGACAGGTTTAGGCCTAGTTTTAGGGTTAAAATTAGGATTCAATTTAGGGATAGGCTTATGGCTAGATATAAGGTTAGGGTTTGGTTTAGGTAAAAGTTTAGGATTAATGTTATGGCTCAGTTTTGTTTTAAGTTTAAGCCCATGGTTTGTGCTATTTTAGGATTAGAATTAGGTTAGGGCTAGTGTTAGTGTTAGGTTAAGTGTAGAATTAGGGTTAGATTTAGAGTTAGGTTTAGATCTAGGGTTAGGGCAAGATGTAAGGTAAGGCCTAGGGTTATACTAGGCTATTGGTAGAAATAAGATTATGGTAAGTGATAGGGTTAGAATTAGGGCTAGGGCTAGGGTGAGAGTTATAATTAGTCTTAAAGCTAAGATTAGGGTTAGGTTTAGAATTAAGGCTACGGTTAATGTTAGGGTTATTCCTAGGGTTAAGGTTAGGGCTAGGTTTAATGTTAGGGTTAGATTTTGGGTTAGGTTTAGGGTAAGCAATGAGGTTATAACTAGGTTTAGGTTTAGAGAAAGGGTTAGAATTAGGGTTAGGTTTATGATTAGGGCTAAGTTTTGGGCTAGGATGAGAGCTAGTGTTCATGTTAGAGTTAGGGCTAGGATTAGTTTTAGGGCTAATGTCAGGTGTAGGTTTACATTAGAGATAGGTTTCAGTTTATGTTTATGGTTAGGTCTAGTGTAAGGGTTACATTTATGATAAGGGTCAAGTTTACAACTATGTTAAATATTAGGGTCAGTGTTTGGCTTAAGGTTTGTTTTAGGTTAAGGTTTAGGTTTAGGGCTCGAATTGATATTTGGGTTAGAGTTAGGGTTAGAGTAATGAATAGGCTTAGGATTAGGGTTCAGGTTAGTTTTAGGGCAATGGATAGGTTTAGGGATTGCGAGAGGTTTAGGGTTAAGCCTAGGATTAGCATTAGGGTTAGGATTATGGTTAGGGTAGTGGATAGAATTAGAGCTAGGGTTAGGGCTAGGCTTATGGTTAGGATTAGGGTTAGGGTTAGGATATTTGATATAAATAGAGCTATCGTTAGGGCTATGGTTAATGTTAGGATTAGGGCTTGTGTTATGTTTGGGTTTGGGATATGGCTAGGGTTATGTTAAGTGTAAAGTTTAGGCTTTGAGTTAGGGTTAGGCCTAAAGCAAGGCTTAGGATTAGGGTTAAGGCTAGGGTTAGGTTTAGGGTTTCACTTAGGGCTATGATCAGGCCTAAAATTGGGGCTAGGTTTAGTGTTAGTTTAGGCCTAGGGTTAGGGCCATGGGTAATGTAAGAGCTAGGGTTATAATTAGGGCTAATTTTAGGTTTAGGGTTGTGGCTAGGTCTAGTGTTATGATTAGGTTTTGTTTAGGATGAGCTTTGGAGCTCAGTATGTCAGGGTCAGGGCCAGTGTTCAAGTTAGAGTTAGTGTTGGGTTTAGTGCCAGAATTAGGACGAGGGTTAGATCTAGGGGTAGGGTTAGTGTTGGGGTTAGGTTAAGGGTTATTGTTAGGGCTAGGTCTAGGTTGTTGTTCAGATCTAGGACTAGAGATATGGATAGATTTAGGAATAGTTTAAGTCTAGGGCTAGTGTTAGGTTAAGGTTTAAGTATATGATTACTAGTAGGGCTAATGTTAGGTTTTGGATTTGGGTTAGGGTCAGGTTTATAGCTGTGGCTAGTGTTAGGGTCAAAATAAGGGTCAGAGTTAGGGTTTGGGTTTAGGTTTGGGTTAGAGCAAGAACAAAGTTTAGGGTTAAAATTAGTAATAGGTTTAGGGTTTGAGTTTGGCTAAGGATTAGGGTTAGGATTAGGGTTAGCATTAGGTTAAGGGTTTAGCTTAAAGTAATGGATAGGGTAAAAGCTAATGTTAGATCTAGGGTTAGGGTACGGATTAGGGTTAGTTTTAGGATTAGGGTAAAAACTAGGGTTAGCGCTCACTTTAGAGCCAGGTTTTGGGTTAGTTTGGGGCTAGTGTTAGGCCTACAAGTAATGTACAATCTAGGGTCATGATTAGGGATACTTTTGAGGTAAGTGTTATGGCTAGATCAAGTGTTAGGTTTAGGGTTACCATTAGTGTGATGTTTAGAGCTAGGGTTAGTGTTAGGGTCAGTGTCAGTGTTTGGGTTATAATTAGGGTTAGGGTTAAAGCCATAATTATCACTAGAGTTAGGTCTAATGGTAGGGTTAGTGTTACTGTTAGGTTAATTTTTATCATTAGAGTAGGGCTAGGATTTGTTTAGGTCTAGGGCTAGAGATAGGGCTAGAGTTAAGATTAGGTTTTCATCTAGGGCTAGTGTTAGGGTTAGGTTTAGGTATAGGTTCATTGCTAGTGCTAGCATTAGGGTTTGGTTTATGTTTAGGGTCAGGTTTAGACATACAGTTACTGTTTGGGTCAGAATAAGTGGCAGTGTTAATTTTAGGGTTTGGGTTATAGTTAGAGGTAGAATGAGGGCTAGGGTTATGACTAGTAATAAGGTGAGGGTTTGGGTTAGGCTAAGGATTAGGGCTAGTGTTAGGTTTAGGTTTAGGTTAGATTTTGATTTAGGATTAAATCTTGGGTTAGGTCTAGGGCTAAGGATAGTGCTACTGTTAGGTCTTGGTTTATGGCTAGGATTAGGATTATGGTAAGTGATAAGGTTAGAACTAGGAATAGGGCTAGGGTGGAAGTGAGAGTTAGTCTTATGGCTAAGCTTAGTGTTTGGTTAGGTATAGGGCTTAATTAGGGCTAGAAATAGGGCTAAGTTTATACTTCTTTTTAGGCCTAGGTTTAGATTAGGCTTAGGGTTATGTTTCATGTAAATGATGGGCTTAGAGCTAAGGATAGGGCTAGGGTGAAAGTTAGAATTAGGTTTAGGGCTAGGGGTTCATTAAAGTTATGATTAAGACTAGGTTTAGGGCTAGTGTTACTGCTGTTGGCCGGTGACGAGTCCTTGTTTCTCCAATGTTGAAGAATAACACCAGAGAAGCATGCCGAGGCAAGGTCAGAGTAGAAATTAGAAGTTTATTAAAGGACAGCAGAAAAGACTTTTCCCAGAAGAAGAAGGGGACCCAAGAGGTGGAATCCGTTGAAGGGCGAATGTGTACCCCTTTTTATAGTTTTGGTGATGGAATGTAAGGGGGAAGGATTGGGACACAGGTGGGCCAAACAAGTTATCTTGGCAGGAAGGACTTCATTATCACTTCTTTGGGATGGGCTATCTCCAAATCTGTTGGGGCCTGTATCCTGAGTTCCATTAACATTACTTTGGAATGGACTTTGGGCCTAGGGGCTTTTCTGGGACTTTATTAACATTCCAAGATTTGTCCTGCTTTTCTGGAATCTTTGTCAGCATGGCCTCCATTTTAGATTTCACTGGATATTAGACCCGATTTACCTGACTACACTGACCACCTAACTTTAAATCTGGCTTCACTAGGATGAGGGCTAGGGTTTGTGTTAGGGTTAGGGCTAGGATTAGTGGTAGGGCGAATGTTACGTCTAGGCTTATGTTTACGGATAGTTTTAGGTTTAGATTTATGGTTAGGTTTAGTGTAAGTGTTAGGTTTCTGGTAGGGGTCAAACTTAGAACTACGGGTATTATTATGGTCAGGGTCAGGATTAGGGTTTTGTTTAGGTTAGGGTTTAGGTTTATGGCTCTAATTAGCATTAGGGTTTAGGTTAGGGTAATGATAGAGTTTGGTTTAGAGTTCAGGTTAGATTTAGCATAATGGATATGGTTACTATTAGGGTTAGGGTTAGATTTAGGCCTAGGGTTACCATTATAATTAGGGTTGTGTTCAGGGTAATTGATAGGGTTAGTGATAAATTTAGGGATAGAGTTATGAATAGGATTAAGGCTAAGGTTAGTGTTAGAGTTATGAGTTTGTTTTGTGCTATGTTTAGGGCTAGAATTATGGCTAGGGCAAATGTCAGGTCTAGGATTATGGCTAGCAATAGTTTTAGGGTTAGCTTTATGGCGAGGTCTAGTATAAGGATTAGGTTTAGGGGTAGAGTCAGGGTTAGAGCTAGATATATTATCATGAAAAGAGGCAAAGTTAGGTTTTGTGTTGGGTTAAGTTTTAGGGTTAGAGTTTGAATTAGCATTAGGGTTAGATTTAGGATAATGATAAGGTTAGGTTTAGAGTTCAGGTTAGGTTTAGGTTAATCAAATAGGTTAGAGTTAGGGATAAGTTTAGGTTTAGGCCTAGGGTTACCATTTGAGTTATGGTTATGCTTAGGGTAATGGATAGGGTTAGAGCTAGTGATAGGGCTAGGGTTATGGTTAGAATTCTGACTAGGTTTAGGTTAAAGTTTAGGTCTATGTTCTGGGTTAGGGTTAGGTTTAGGGTTAGGTTTAAAGCTAGGGTTAATATTTGAATTAGGGCTTGGTTTTGGGTTAGGTTAGGACTAGGATTAGGGCTATGGTAATATATGAACTAGTGTTGAAATTAGTGCTAGATTTAGCTTATGGTTAGGGCTTGATCTATTGTTATGGTTAGGTTTAGGGTTAGGGTGATGTTTAGAGCAAGGGTTATTGTTATGGTTAGTGTCAGAGTTAGTGTTAGTTTTAGTGTTATGGTTAGAACTCAAATTAGGGCTAAAGTTAGTAGTAGTTGTAAGTTTAGGGTTTTGTTTAGGTTAAGGGTTAGGGATATAGGTTGGTTTTGTTTTAGGGCTAGGGCTAAGGTTATTGCTAGATTATGGATTAGCATCAGGGTTAGGGATAGTGTTAGGTTGAGGTTTAGACAGGTTTAGGGTTAGATTGAGAGTTAGTGTTATATCTAGGGTTAGGGCTAGGGATAGGGCTCGGGTTATGGTGAGAGTTAGGGTTATGGTAATGAATATGGTTAGAACTAGAGATACGACTAGGGAGAGAATTAGAGTTAGTCATAGTAGTAGTCTTAAGGTTAGCGTTAGGGTTAGGGCTAAATTAAGGCTACGATTAGGGCTAGGGTTAGGGCAAGGGTTCAGGCTAACTTGGGGCTAATATTAGGACTAGGGTTAGAGTTAGAGTTAGGGATTGATTAGGCCTAGGATTAGGGGTAGATTTAAGGTTAGGGTTAGAGGTAAATTAGGGCTAGGTTTAGGACTAGGGTTATTGTTGGTGTTAGGGCTACATTACAGCTAGTATTAAGTCTAGGGTTATAGTTAGGATTAGACTAAGGGGTTGATCTAGAGTTAGGGTTATCCTTGTTGTTAAGGTAAAATTTAGGGGAATGGGTGTGGTCAGAGCTAGCTTTATGGATAAGCTGAGTGTTAGAATTAGGATTAGGCCTAGGGTTATGTTTCAGATTAGGATTAAGGTTAGGTTTAGGGCTACGTAAAGGTCTTGGGTTACTGTTAGGGTTATGACTAGGACCAGGTCTAGGCCTAATATCAGGTCTAAGGTTAATGTTTAAAATAATTTTAGGGTTAAGTTATGGCTAGGTTTAGTGTAAGAGTTAGGATTAGGTTAAAGTTCAGCTTTAGGGCTACGGTTTTTATTAGGGTCAGAGTCAGGGTCATTGTTAGTGTTTGGTTTAGCTAAAGGTTTAGAGTTAAGCCTCAAATTAACATTAGGGTAAGGTTTAGGAATAGGGTAATGGATAGGGTTTAGTGTAGATTTCAGTTAAGGTTTAGGGTAATGGATTAGTTAGGTTGAGCAATTGGGTTAGGGTTACTATTAGTGATAGGGTTATGTTTAGTGTAATGGATAGGTTTAGAGCTAGGGTTAGGGCTAGGTTATGGTTTGAATTAACTCTAATATTAGGGCTAGGTTTAGGAATTAGGGTAGGGTTTGATTTAGGGTAAGTTTTAGGGTTAGGTTAAGTGTTAAGTTTAGGGCAGGGTTATAGTTAGGTTAGGGTAAGTGTTAGTGTTTGAGCTAAGGTTACGGCTAGGGCAAGGGTTAGGTTTACGTTTAGGTCTAGGTTTACATTTATGGTTAGAATTAGGTTTAATGTTAGGGATGGGGTTTTAATTAGGGTTAGGATTAGGTTTACGGTAATCAATATGGTTAGAGCTAAAATTCAGGCTAGGTTTAACGTTAGGATTAGGTATAGGGTAATGGATAGGATTTAGGATAGAGCTAGGGTTATGTTTAGTGTAAAGGTTAAGCTTTGAGCTAGGGTTACGCCTTAGACGTTTGGGTTAGGTTTAGGGCTAGTGTTAGACTAAAGGTTATGCTTAGAGCTATGTTTAGGCCTGGGATTAAGACTAGGTTCTATGTTAGGTTTAGGGCTAGGGTTAAGACTATGGGTAATGTTTAGGGCTAGTTTTAGGGTTAGGGTTATGGCTAGGCCTAGTGTTAGGTCTAGGTTTTGAGTTACTTTCATGTTTAAAGCTAGGTTCAGTGTTAGAATTAGGGTACGTCTTGGGGATATGGTGAAGGTTAGGGTTAGAGCCAGAATTAGGACTAAATTTTGGTCTAGAGGTAGGGTAAGTGTTCAATTTAGGTTAAGGGTTATTGTTAGTGCTAGTTATAGGTTTTTGTTTAGGTCTAGGGCTAGAGTTATAGCTATATTTAGGACTAACTTTGGGTCTAGGTCTACTGTTAGGCTTATTTATGGTGTAGGGTTACCAGTAGGGCTAATATTAGGGTTTTGTTTATCGTTAGGGACAGGTGTAGACCTAGGGTTACTGTTAGGGTCAGGTGAGGGTCAGGGTTAGGTTATGAGGTAGAATTAGGGCCTCGGTTAAGACTAGTTTATGGTTAGAGTTTACATTAGGCTAAGGAGTAGGATTAGGACTAGGGTTAGCATTTGGGTTAGTGTTTGGCTTAGTGTAAGGAATAGATTAGAGTTAGGTTTAGAGCTAGTGTTAGGGTTCGGGTTAGGGCTAGTATTATGGGTAAAGCTCGAGTGTGGGCTTGGATTAGGTGTAGAATTTGTGTTAGGGTTAGAGCTATGGTTAGAACAATGACTAAACTAAAAACTAGGATTATGATTAAGGCTAGTTTTAGTTTTTTCAGTTAAGGCTAGATATAATGTTAGGCTTAATTTTAGGTTAGGGTGAAGTTTAGAGCTAGGATTAGTGTTACGATCAGTGTCATGGTCAGGTTTAGTTTTAGAGTTAGTTTTTGGTTTAGTTGTAGGGTTAAGGTTTAATTTAGGTTAAGAGTTAAGATTAGGGCTATGGCTTGGTTTTGGTTTATGGCTAGGGATAGGAAGAGGGCATGTTTTAAAATTAGCGTTATGTTTAGTGTTAGTGTTAGCGTTTGGTTTAGGCTTATTGTTATAGTGAAATTTAGAGTTATGTTTAGAATTAGACTTAGGCTTAGATATAGGACTAGGATTGAGACTAAGTTTAGAAGTATGGCTAGGGCTAGGCAAGAGTAAGAGTTAGTCCTATGGCTAGGTTTAGGGTTAAGATAGGATTAAATAAAGGCTAGAATTAGCACCGATGCTTTGTGTTAGGCCTAGGTTTAGGGCGAGGGTTAGGGTTAGGTTTAGGGTTATGGATAGTTTTGGGGTATAGAATGAGGTTATAGGTAGTTTTAGGGCTATGGTGAGGAATAGCATTAGGGTTAGGGCTCGGGTTATTGTTTGGGCTAGGATTAAGCCTATGTTTAAAGCTAGGATTATGGCTAGGGCTAATTTCACGTCTAGTGTTACGGTTAAAAATGTTTAGATTTAGGGCTCCCTCTAGTATAAGGGTTATGTTTAGGGTTAGGGTCAGGTTTAGAGATAAGGGTACTCTTAACACTAGAGTTAGTGTTAAGGTTAGAGTCAGGGTCTGGGTTAGTTTTCAGGTTTTGCTTAAAACTGGAATTATGGCTAGAGTTAAGGCTAAGTGTAGGGTTAGGGCTTAGTTTTTATTAAAAGTTAGGGTTAGGTCTATGGCTTGGTTTAGTTTTAGGGCTAGGGTTAGTGCTAGTTTTAGGATTACCCTAGTGTTAGGGCTAGTGTTAGGTATAGGTTTAGGCTAAGGGTTAGGGTAACATTTAGAGTTAGGGTTAAATCTAAGGTTTCTGCTAGGGCTATGAATAGAGCTACTGTTAGACCTATGGTTTGGGCTAGGGAAAGGGTTCCAGTAAAGTATGGAATTAGAACTAGGGTTAGGACTAAGGTGAGAGTTAGAGTTAGTCTTTGGGCTAGGGTTAGGGTTAAGGTTAGGGATAGGGCTAAATTAGATCTAAGATTAGGGCTAGGGTTAGTGGTAGAGTTAGGCCTAGGGTTATGGTTAGGGTTATAATTAAGACTATGTTTAGGGCTAAGATAAGGGCTAGGGTTTATGTTAGGGTTAGAGCTAGTATCATTTCTAGGGATAATATCAGGTCTATGTTTATGCCTAGGGATGGTTTTGGGGTTAGTTTTATGGCTAGGTCTAGTATAAGGGTTAGGTATAAGGTAAAAGTGAGGTTTAGAGCTAGGGGAATTATTAGAGTCAGTGTCAGTGTTAGGGTTTGGTTTAGGCATGATTTTAGGGTTAGGGCTCAAATTATCCTTAGAGTTAGGGTTAGGATAATAAGTGGATTAGGTCTAGGGTTCAGGGTAGGTTTAAAGTATTTGATAAGTTTGGGGATAGTGATACATTTAGGGTTAAGCCTAGGGTTAGCATTAGGGTAAGGGCTATGTTTAGGGTAATTATACAGTTAGACTTAAGTTTAGAGCTAGGGTTATAATTAGAATTAGGTCATGGTTTAGGGTTATGGTGAGGGTTAGAACTAGGGTTAGATTAAAGTTATGTTTAGTGTAAGGATTAGGTTTTGAGCTATAGTTAGATCTAGGCTGAGTGTTAAATTAAGGATTAGATCTAGGGATAGGATTACAGTAGGTTTTGGGTTAGGGTTATGGTTAGTATTAGACCTAGGATTCATGACAAGGTCAGTAAAAGGGTCAGGGTTACTGTTGTAGTTTTGGATAGAGTTAGATCTACAGTGAGGGCAAGGGTAAGGGCTATTAATAAGGTTAGCGTTTTGGTTAGCCAATTGATTAGGGTTAGTTCAAGGGTTACCCTTATGTTTAAGTTTTGCTTATGTTAGGGATAGGTTTGGATCTAGGATTAGGGCTATGGTTATGGTTAGAGTTAGGGTTAAAGCTAGGTTTAGGGCTTGGATTAGGCTTAGGTTATTTACGTGGTTAGGGCTATGTTTAGAGCAATGGCTAATGTAAGAACTAGGTTTACCATTAGGGTTAGTTTTAGTGTTAGGTTACAGGTTAGGTTTAGTTTTAGGTTTAGGTTTAAGGTTAGGGTGTTATTTTTAGCTAGGGTACTTGTTAGAATAGGAGTCAGGGTCAGGCTTAGTTTTAGGGTTAGAGTTAGAACTCGAATTAGGGCTAGGGTTACTGTTAGGGTTCATTTTAAGGTGAGGTTGGTATTTAGAGCTAGGATGAGTGTTAGGATATGAGTCCGCATCAGGTATGGTTTTAAGGTTAGGGTTAAGACTCGACCTAGAGCTAGGGTTAGGTCTAGAAGTAGTGTTAGGGTTTGGTTTAAGTTAAGGTCTAGGTTTAAAGATAATGCTTGGTTTTGTTTTAGTCCTAGGGTTAGATTTAGGGCTAGGGTTAGTGTTAGGCTTAGGCTTAGTATTAGGGTTAAATTTAGAATTAGAGTTAGATCTAGGGTTAGGACTAGAACTAAGGATAGGGCAAGGGTTATGGCTAGGTTTAGGCTTATGGTAAGGGATAGGGTTAGAATTAGGGATACGGCTAGGGGGAGAGTTAGTCTTAGGGCTAGGGTTAGGGTTAGGGTTAGAGATAGGGCTGAATTATGGCTAGGATTAGGGCTAGGTTTAGTGTTTACTTTAAGCCTGGAGATAGGGTTAGTGTTAGGGTTAGAGTTTAGAGTTAGCATTTAGAGTTTAGGTTTAATATTAGGGCAAATTTTGTGGTAATGGATGGCTTTATAGCTAGCTTTGGAGGTAGAGTGAGTGTTATAATTAGGGTAAGGGCTGTGGGTTAGGGTTCTGTTTATGATTAAGCCTAGGTTTAGGGCTAGGATGAGGGCTAGGGATTTTTTATTTAGTGTTTTGGCTAGGATTAGTGCTAGGGCTAATTTTAGGTCCAGAATTATGGTTAACGATAGTTTTAGGATTAAGATTATGGGTACGTCTAGTGTAAGGGTTATGTTTAAGGTTAGCGTCAGGTTTAGAGCTAGGGGTATTATTAAGATGACGTTCTGGGTTAGGTTTTGTGATAGGTTAAGGGTTAAAGTTAGGGCTTGAATTAGCATTAGAGTTAGGGTTATGGTTATGGTAATGGATACAGTTAGAAATCAGTTTAGGACTAGGATTATGGTTATGATTTAGGCTAGGTTTGTGGTTAAGTTAGTACTGGGGTTAGGTTTACAGCTAATGTAAGTACTAGTGTTATGATTATGGCTAATTTTAGTGTTTTAGGGCTAGGTTTACTGTTAGGTTTAGGTTAGGTTTAGGGTGATGTTTAGACCTCGTGTTAGTGTTATGGTCAAGTAAGGGTCAGGGTTAGTTTTAGGGGTTGGCTTAAAACTTGAATTAGGTCTGGGGTCAGGGCTAGGTGTAGGGTTAGGACTTGGTTTATGTTGACAATTAGGGTTAGAGCTTTGGCTCGGTTTACTTTTTAGCGCTAGGGTTAGGGTTAGTGAAATTTTTAGGATTAGTTTTAGGGTTAGGGCTAGTGTTAGAATTAGGCTTAGGCTATGGTTTAGGGTTAAATTTAGAGTTAGTTTTTTATCTAAGTTTAGTGTTAGGGCTAAGGATAGGGCAAGGGTTAGGACTAGGATTTGGGATAGGGTTAGCTTTATGGGAAGGGACAGGATTTGTATGAGTGATAGGGCCAGTGAGAGAGTTAGAGTTATTCTTAGAGCTAGGGTTAGGGTTAGGGTTAGGGATAAAGTTAAATTATAGCTAGGGTTAGTGTGAGGGCTAGGGTTATAGCTAGTTTTAGAATTAGCATGAGAGTTAGAGCTAGTTTTAGGCTTAGGCATCGAGTTAGGTTTAGATTTAAAGTTAAGTTTTGTTCTAGTATTAAATCTAGGGCTAAGGATAGGGGAATTGTGATGAAAGAGTTAGGGTTAGATTTAGGGTTACGTTTAGGGTAATCCAATGTGTTTTGACTAGGTTTAGGGATATTACAAGGGTTAGTATTAGGGTTAGGGCTAGAGTTATGGCATAGGTTATGATTAAGGCTAGGTTTATGGCTAGGATGAGGTTTAGGGTTTGTGTAGGGTTTGGGATAGTATTAGGGCTAGGGCTGATTTCAGGTATAGGGTTATAGTTAGGGCTAGATTTAGTGTTAGGTTTATGGCTTGGTCCAGTTTACAGATTAGGTTTAGAGTAAGATTCAGGTTTATATCTAAAGTTAATTTTAGGGTCAGCATAAGGGCTAGGATTTGGGTTAGGTTAGGGTTTAGGTTTAGGATAATTACAGGGTTAGTTTTAGGTTTTAGGTATGGTTTAGTGTAATGGATAGGGGTAAGTATAGGTCTTGGGTTAGCTTAAGAGTTAGGGTTATTGTTAGGGTAATAGATATGTTTAGACTTAATGTTAGGGCTAGTGTTATGTATAGGATTAGGGTTAGTTTTGGGATAGGGTTAGGTTTAAGTTTAGGGTTAAAGCTAGGTTTACTACTCGGTTTAAAGCTAGGTTTGGGGTTAGGTCAGGGCTAGGGTTAAGGCTATCGCTAATGTATGAAGAAGTGTTATAATTAGCGCTAGTTATAGGGTTAGGGTTAGGGCTACCTTTAGTGTTAGGTTGAGGTTTACGGTGATGATGATATCTAGAGCCAGGGTTAGTGTTAGGGTAAGAGTCAGGGTCAGCGTTAATTCTCGGGTTAGGGTTAGGACTAGAATTAGGATATGTTTAGTGCTAGGTATAGGGTTAGGATTTGGTTTAGGATAAGGGTTAGGGTCATGGCTATTACTTGGTTTTGTTTAAGGACTGGGACTAGTGTTAGGGCTAGTTTTAGGATTAGCATAAGCTTTAGGGCTAGTGTTAGGTTTAGGTTTAGGCTGCAGGTTTAGGGTTAGATTTAGAGTTAGTGTTAGATCTAGGGTTATGGCCAGGGCCATGAATAGGGATAGGGTTAGACTTAGACTTAGGGCTAGGGTTAGGGTTCTAGTAAGCAATAGGGTTGAAACTATTCTTAGGGTTAGGGTTAGTCTGATAGTTAGAGTTAGTCTTTGGTGCTAGGGTTAGGGTTAGGGTTAGGAATAGGGCTAAATTAGAGCTAAGATTAGGGCTAGGGTTAGTGTTAGGGTTAGGAATAAAATTAAGGCTATGTTTAGGGTTAAAATAGGGACTAGAGTTTGTGTTAAGGTTAGGGCTAGGATTATGGCTAGGGTTAATATCACATCTAGAGTTAAGTTTAGGAATAGTTTTAGGGTTAGATTTATGGCTAGGTCTAGTGTAAGAGTTAGGAAGGGTAAGAGTCAGGTTTATAGCTAGGGGAATTATTAGGGTCACGGTTAGTATTAGGGTTTGGTTTAGTTTTGAGGTTAGGGTTAGGGCTCGAATTAGCATTTGGGTTAGGGTTAGTGTAATAATTATATTAGGTTTAGGGTTCAGGATAGGTTAGGGTAATTGCTTGATTTATGGAAAGCAATAGGGCAATGGATACAGTTAGAGTTAAGTTTAGGGCTAGTGTTATTGATAAAATTATGTCTTGTTTTAGGGTTAAGGTGAGGGTTAGGGCTAGGATTCGGTTTAGGTTATATTTAGCATAAGAGGTACTGAGTTATTCAGGGATAGGCTGAGATTTCAGTTCAGAGTAAGGTCTAGGGATAGGATTATGGTAAATTTTGGGTTAAGGTTGGGGTTAGGGTTAGACATAGGTTTAGTGTTAGGGTCAGAATAAGGATCAAGGTTAGGGTTAGGTTTTGGGATAGTGTTAGAGCTAAAAGAAAGGCTAGGGTTAGGACTATTAATAGGGTTAGGGTTTTGGTTAGTCTAAAGACTAGAGATAGGTCTAGGGTTACTTTTAACTTTAGGGTTTTGCTTAGGGCAAGGGATTGATTAGATCTCGGATTAGGGTTATGGTTTGGGTTAGAGTTAGAGTTAAAGCTAGGTTTAGGGCTCAGTTTAGGGCTATTTTGTTTTTGTTGCTGTTATTGTTGTTGTTAGGGTTAGGGCTAGCATTAGGGCAACAGCTAATGTGAGAACTAGGGTTACCATTAGGGTTAGTTTTAGGGTTAGGGTTAGGGGTAGTTTGAGTGCTATGGTTAGGCTTAAGGTTAAGACAATATTTACAGCTACGGTTCTTGTTAAGATAGGAGTCAGGGTCAGGGTTAGTATTAGGGTTAGTGTTAAGCCTCAAATTAGGGCTCTTGTTAATGTTAGTGTTCGGTTTCAGTTTAGGGCAATGTTTATATTAGGGTGAGTGTTAGCATATGAGTCAGGGTCAGAATTAGTTTTAAGGTGAGGCTTAGGACTCGAATTAGGGCTTGTTTTAGGTCTAAGCATAGTGTTACTGTTTAGTTTAAGTTAAAGTTTAGGGTTAGGTCTATTGCTCGGTTTTAGTTTACTGCTAGGATTGGGTTAGGGCTAGTTTTACAATTATCATTAGAGTTAGGGCTAGTGTCTATTTTAGGCTTAGGTTTAAGGTTAGATTTAGAGTTATGATTAGGCCTAGGACTAACTTTAGGGAAAGTGCTAGGGCTAGGGTTAGCTTTATGGTAGCAGATAGGTATAGAACTAGGGCTAGGGCTAGGGCAAGAGTTAGAGTTATTTTTAGGGCTAGGGTTAGGATAGGGTTAGAGTTGGAGCTAAATTAGGGCTTGGATTAGGGCTAGGATTTGTGTTTATCTTAAGCCTAGAATTATGGTTGTGGTTAGTTTTAAATTTAGAGTAAGGGATGGCATTATAGCTAGGTTTAGAGGTAGGGTTAGGTTTAGAATTTGGGTTAGGTGTAGGGCTAGAGAGAGAGTTATGATTAAGGCTAGGTTTAGGACAAGAATGAGGGCTTGGTATGTTTTTAGAGTTAGGGCTAGAATTAAGGCTAGGACTAATTTCAGGTCCAAAATTATGGTTAAAGATAGTTTTAGGGTTAGTTTTATGTCTATGTGTAGGCTAAGTGTTGGTTGTTGTGTTACTGTCAAGTTTAGAGCTAGGGGTATTTTTAGGGTGGAGGTCTGAGTTAAGGTTTGTGATAGGTTAAGGTTTAAAGTTTGGGCTTGAATTAGTTCTAGTATTAGGTTTAGGATAATGATAGGGTTAGATTTAGGATTCAGGTTAGTTTTAGGGTAATGAAAGGATTAGAATTCGGGACAGGGTTAGGTTTATGCTTAGGGTTATCATTATGGTTTGGGTTATGGTTATGTTAAGGGGTAGAGTTAGAGATCAGTTTAAAGCTAAAGTTATGGTTACAATTAGGGCTAGTGTGAGGGTTAGGTTAGGTTTAAAGCTAGAGTTATGTCTCTTATTAGGGCTAGGTTTTGTATTATTTTAGGACTAGGGTTAGGGTTACAGCTAATGTAAGTACTAGGTTTACAATTAGTGCTAGTTTAAGGATTTTTGTGCTAGGTTTAGTGTTAGGGTTAGGTTTACTGTTAGGGTGATGTTTAGAGCTAGAAGTCAGTGTCAGTGTCAGATTCAGTGTTAGTTTTAGGGTTCGGCTTCCAACTCAAATAAGTCTAGGTTTTGGTCTAGGTGTAAATTAGGGATTGGTTTAGGTTAATATTTAGGGTTAGAGCTATGGCTCGGTTATTTTTTTTTATGGCAAGGGCTCTTGTTAGGGCTCATTTTAGGATTAGTGTTATGGTTTGGGCTAGTGTTAGGTTTAGGCTTAGGCTTCAGTTTAAGGCTAGTTTTAGAGTTATGTTTTCCTAAGATCAGTGCTAGGGATAAGGACAGGGAAAGAGTTAGCACTAGGGTTAAGGCTTGGGTTAGGGTTACGGTAAGGGATTGGGTTAGAATTAGTAATAGGGCTAGTATGAGAGAGTAAGTCTTAGGGCTAGGGTTAGGGTTAGGTTTTGAAATAGGGCTAAATTACGGCTAGGGTTATGTTAGGGCTAGGTTTAGGGCTAGTTATAGGATTAGGCTTTGGCATCGAGTTAGGGTTAGATTTAGAGCTAGATTTTGATCTAGGGTTAGTACTAAATCTAACGATAAGGCAAGGGTTACCGCTAGGGTAAGGTTTAGAGTTAGGGTTTAATTTAAGTTAAGGTATGTGATTATAGCTAGGCTTAGGGCAAGGGTGAGGTTTAGTATTAGGGTTAGAACTAGGATTAGGGTTAGGTTTATGATTAAGTCTATGTTTAGGTCTATGATGAGGACTAGGATTTGTTTTAGGATTAGGGATAGTACTAGGGCTATGGCTAAAGTCAGGTCTAAGGTTACAGTTAGTGATAGATTTAGTGTTAGGTTTAAGGCTTTGTCCAGTGTAAGGGTTAGGCTTTTGGTCAGGGTGAGGTTTAGATCTAGGGTTATTTTTAGAATCAGTGTCAGGATTAGGGTTTTTGTTAAGTTAGGGTTAAGGTGCATGTCTCAAATTAGTGTTATATTTAGGGTTAGGAAATGACAGGGTTAGGTTTAGGGTTTAGGTTTGGTTTAGTGTAATGTTAGGTTTAGTGTAATGTAAGGTTAAGTTTAGTCCTAATGTTATCAGAAGGGTTAGCATTATCCTTAGGGAAATGGATAGGGTTAGCCCTAAGATTAGGGCTAGGATTATGTATAGGATTAGGGCTAGTGTTTGGGATAGGGTTAGTTTTAAGTTTAGGGTTAAAATTAGATTTAGGACTAAGATTAAGGCTAGATTTTGGGTTAGGTTAGGGCTAGCATTAAGGCTACTGCTAATATATTAAGTAGGTTTTTTACTACAGCTAGTTATAGGCTTAGAGTTAGGTCTAGGTCTAGTGATAAGGTTAGATTTATGATGATGATGATGTTTCGAGCCAGGGTTAGTGTTAGGGTCAGAGTCAGGATCATGGTTAGTTTTCTGGTTAGGTATAGACTATAATTAGGGATAGGGTTAGGGTGAGGTGTCGGGTTAGGATTTAGTTTAGGTTAAGATTTAAGATTAGGGATATGACTTGGTTTTGTTTTAGGGCTAGGGGTAGGGTTAGGGCTAGTTTTATGATTAGTCTTTGGGTTAAGGCTAGTGTAAGTGTGAGATTTAGGCTTAGATTAAGGATTAGGGATAAGAGTAGATTTATGGTTAGGTTTAGTCTTAAGTTTAGGGTTAAATTTAGGGTTATTTTTAGATCTAGGTTTCGTGATAGGGCTAAGTATAGGGCTAGGGTAGGGCTACATTTAGGGCTAGGTATATGGAGATGGTAAGGTATAGGGTTAGAACTAGGTGTAGTGCTAGTGTGAGAGTTAGAGTTAGTCTTAAGGCTAGGGTTAGGGTTAGGGATAGGGCCAAATCAGATTAGGGCTACGGTTAGTGTTATGTTTAGTTCTAGGGTTAGGGCTAGGGTTAGTGTTATTTTTAGGCCTAGGGTTAGGCCTAGGGTTAGGCCTAGGGTTAATGTTAGGTTTTGGTTTAGGTTAGGTTTAGGGTAAGAGATGGGAATATAGCTAGTTTTAGGACTAGGGAGAGAATTAGGGTTAAGGTTAGAGTTAACATTAGGGTTAGGGTTATGATTAAGGTGAGGTTCTTTGCTAGGATGTGGGCTAAATTTTGAATTAGGATTAGGGCTAGATTAGAGCTAGAGCTACTGTCTGGTCTAGGGTACAGTTAGGAATAGATTGATGACTAGATTTATGGCTAGGTTTATTGTAAATATTAGGTTTCTTGTTTGGGTCAGGTTTAGAGATATAGGTATTATTAGAGTCAGGGTAAAGTTTAGGTTTGGGGTTAGGTTAGGCTTAAGTTTAGGGCTCAAATTAGTCTTATGGTTAGCGATCAGGTAATGACACAGTTAGGTTTAGTTAGGTTTATGGTTCAGGTTAGGTTTAGGTTAATATCTAGGATTAAGGCTAGTGCTAAGTTTAGTGTTACGCCTAGGGTTAGCATAAGGATTATAGTTATTTTAGGGTAATGATTAGGTTTAGAGCTAGGATTAGGGCTAGGTTTATAGTTAGGTTTAATTCTAGGGTAAGGCTTAGGGTTATAGTTAGGGCTAGGGTTATTGTGAGGGTAAGGTAGGGCTTGGATTAGGGCTAGGTTTTGTGATAGGTTAGGGCTATGGCTAATGTAACAACTAATGTAATCATTAAGACTAGTTTTATGGTTAATGTTAGGGCTAGGTCTAGTTTTAGGGTTAGTTTTAGGGTTAGGGTGAAGTTTACAACTAAGGTTAGTGTTAACCCTAACACTAAACCGAAACCGAAACCTAATTTTATCCCTAACACTCACCCTAACCATAATCTTAACAGTATCCTAACACTATCCCTAACCCTAACCCTAAACCTAACACTAACCCTAAGCATAACACTAACCCTAAATCTAACCTTAACCTTGAAAATAACCCTAATTCTAACCCTAACACTAAATCTCACCCTAACCCTAACGCTAACCCTAACCCTAACACTAACGCTAAAACTAACCATATATCTAAACCTAAACATAACCCTAATCCAAACACTAACCCTAACCCTAACCTAACTGTAACCCTAACCCTGACATAAATCCTAACCCTAACCCTAAAACAAATTCAAACCCTAACACTAACCCTAACCATATTTCTAAACTTAAGCTTAAACCTAACCATAAACCTAACACTACCCCTAACACTATACCTAACACTAACACTAACCGTAAATATAACCCTAACCCTAACACTAAACTCAATCCTAACCTTAAAACTAACAATAACCCTAAACCTAACACTAACTCTAACACTAATACTAACCGTAATGCTAACCCTAAACCTAACCCTAACACAAAACCTAAACCTAAAACTAATCATAACACTAAACATAATCCTAACCTAACACTAATCATAAAACTAACCTGAACCATAAACCTATCTCTAACTCTAACCCAAACCGTAACCCTAACCCTAAACATAAACCATATATTAAAACTAATCTTAACCCTAAACCTAATCATAACACTAACCCTAAACTTAACCTTAAATTTAACACTAACCCTAACCTTAACCCGAACCCTAAAACTAACTCCAAACATATTCCTAACCCTCACACTATTCCTAACCCTAACACTAACAGTAAGCCTAACCATAAATATAACCCTAACACTAACCCTAACACTAATCCTAACATGAACCCTAATCCTAACCGTAACACTAAAGTTAACCTTAACCCTAACCTTAACTCATACACTAATTGTAAACCTACCCTAATCCTAACGGTAACACTAACCCTACACCTAACACTGACACTAACCCTAATCCTAAATCTAAATCTAAAACTAACACTGTCCCTAACCCTACCCTAACATGAAACCTAACCCTAACACTAAGTAAACCTAATGCTAATCCTAACCCTAAATCAAACTCTAACCCCAATTCTAACCATAACCTTAACACTATCCCAAACCCTAACTCTAACTCTAATCCTAACTTAACCCTAATCCTAAACGTGAACCTAACCCTAATCCTAAACATAACTATAATCCTATCCATAACACTAACCCTAAACCTAACACTAAACTTAAATTTAAACCTATATCTAAACCTAACACTCCAACTAACCCTAAATCTAACAGTAATAATATCTGTAATCGTGAACCTAAACATATCCCTAAACCTTAACTTAACCCTAATCAAACACAAACACTAACCCTAAAACTAACATTAACACTAACTTTATCCCTAACCCTAACTCTAACTCTAACCCTAAAACTAACACTAAGCCTACTGTAAATCTAAACCTAATACTAACCATAACCCTAACCATATTATGAACCATTAACCTAACCCTATCCCTAAGTAAACCCAACCCTATTCCTAACATGAAACCTAAACTCAAACCTAACCCTAATTCTAACACAAACCCTAAACCTAACCTTAACCCTAATCTAACCCTAATCCTAGCCCTAACACTAATTTTAATCATAAGACTAACCCTAACCATAAAACTACCCCTCAACCTAACACTAAATTTCACCCTATCCCTAACCATAACCCAAACACTCACCCTAACCCTAACCCTAACAGTATCATTAACTCTTATCATAACCTTAAACCTAACCCTAAACCTTACCTTCACCATAACACTAAACCTAATAGTAACACAAACCCTAAGCCTAAACGTAATTCTAACACTAACCATAACAGTAACATAACACTAACCCTAACCTGAGCCTATCTGTAACACAATCTCTAAGCCTAACCCTAACAATAACCTAACACTAATGCTAATCCTAAAACCAAACCTAATTCTAAACATAACCCTAACCCTAAACCTAAAAGAAAAACCAACTCTAACCCTAAAACTAATCCTAACCGTAATCTTAAGATAAACTTTAACTTAAACCTAACCCTAACTCTTACATGAACTCTAACCCTAACCCTAACAGTAACCTTAACCCTAAACCTAAACCTAATCCTAAACCTAAACCTAAACCTAACCCTAAACCTACCCATAACACTAAACCGAAACCTAACACTAACCACTATCCTAACCCTAATCATAACCATAATCCTAACTATAACACCAATCCTAACCTGAACCATAACCCTTACCTAACCATAACAATAACCCTAACCGTAAAAATAACATCAATCCTAACCCTAACCCGAAACCTAAACCTAACCCTAACCATAACCCCAACTCTAACCCAAACCATAACCCTATCACTAACCCTAACACATTAAAACTAAACCTAACTCAAAACCTGACACTACTCCTAATCCTAACCATAAGACTAACCCTAAACTTAATTATAAGGCTAAACCAAACACTAACGCTAACACTAACTCTAATGCTAACACTAACTATAGAACTAACCATAATCCTAAGCCTAAAACTAACCCTAACCCTAACCCTAACGTGAACCCTAAGCCAAATCCTAACACTAACAAAAATCTAACCCTAACCCTATCTTTAACAGGAACCCTAAGCCCAAACCTAACAAAAACCCTCACACTAACCCTAACCCTAATCCTAACTTAACCCTAATCCTAACACTAACCCTAAACCTAACCCTCACCCTAACTCTAACCCTAACATTACCAGTAAATCTAATTATATCCCTAAACCTAAACCTGTATCTTATCCTAAACTTGACCCTAACCCTAACACTAACCATAACCCTAACACTAACACTATCCCTAATCTTAACACTAACCCTAGTCTTAACTGCAACCCTAACCCTAATTATAACCCTAACACTAACCATAACATAAACTGAAAAATTAACCATAACACTAACCCAATACTAACCGTAATACTAACCCTAAATTTACACTAAACAAAAACCTAGTGAAACCTAACCTTAACTCATACCTAACACTAACTTTAACCCTAACCCTAAACCTTACCCTAAACCTACCCAAACACTAACACTAACCCTAACCCGAACACTAACCCTATTTCTAATCCTTACCGTAATCCTAAAACTAACACTAACCCTAACCCAAAACTTATCCAAAACACTTATACTAACTCTAACATTAACCCTAACATAACCCTAACCCTAACCCTAACCTTAATTGTAACCCTAACCTAATTTTAACCCTAACTTAAACCTTAACTCGAATCATAACTATAACTGTAACCCTAAACTTAACCCTTGCTGTAACCTAGCAGAAACCCTAACACAACCCTAACACTAACACTAATCCTAACCCTAAACCTCACCCAAACCCTAACACTAACACTAACTCTTTTCTTAACCTAACACTGGCCTTAAAACTTACAGTAAACCTAACACTAATTCAAACCAAAACCCTAATACTAACCCTAACCCTAACTCTAACCCTTACCTAACATAACACCAACCCTAACCTTACAACTAATACTAACTCGAACCCTAAACCTAACCAAAACACTAATACTAACTCTAAAACTAACCCTAATCCTAAACCTCACTCTAACCATAACACTAACAATAACTCTTTTCGTAACCTAACACTAGCCTTAAAACTTACAGTAACCCTAACTCTAAAATTATACCTAAAACTAACCCTAACCCTAACCCTTACCCTAACTTAACACTAACCCTAATAACTAATACTAACTCTAACCCTAAACCTAACCAAAACACTAATACTAACTCTAGCATTAACCCTAATGCTAACACTAACCTGAACACTAACCCTAACCCTAACCCTAACATTATTTTTCACCCTAAATCTAACACTAACTATAACTGCAACAGTAACCCTAAACTAAGCCTAAGCCTAACCTTAACCATAACATTAACCCTAAACCTAAACCTAACTAAAACACTCATACTAACCCTAACACTAATCCAAATGCAAACTCTAACACTACTAATAACTCCAACACTAACACTAACACTAAATTAACCATAACCACAACTAAATATAACCCTCAATCTAACCCTAACACTAACCCTAACCCTATCCCAAATAGGACCCCTCATTCTAACCTTAACACTAACCCTAACCCTAAACCTAACCAAAATGCTATTACTAACCCTAACACTAACCCTAACCCTATCCCAAATAGGACCCCTCATTCTAACCTTAACACTAACCCTAACCCTAAACCTAACCAAAATGCTATTACTAACCCTAACACTAATCTTAACCCAAACTCTAAACCTAACACTAAACCTAACACTAACACTAAATCTAACCCTTACCCTAACCTAACACTAACCTTAACCCTAACCCTAAACTAACCCTAAAATTAACCTAGTCAAAACAATAATACTAACCCTAATACTAACACTAAATCTAACCCTAACTTTGTAACTAACCATAACCCTAAACCTAAACCTAACACTAACCATAAAACTAACTGTAACCTTAACCCTAACCCTAATTCTAAATCTAATATTAACCATAATCCTAAGAATAACCTTAACCCTAACCTTAACACAAACCCTAAACCTACCCAAACTTTAACCCTAAGACTAACCCTAAAGCCAACCCTAACCCTAACTCTGAAACTATCCCTAACCTGAAACCTAAGCCTAAACTTAACCCTATAACAAACACTAACCTTAATCCTAACCCTAACCCTAAAACTAATACTAACACTATTTCTAACTGTAATTCTAATCTTAACTGTAACCCTAAACCTAACACAACCTTAACCATAACACAAATCCTAACACTAAACCTAACACTAACCCTAACACTAACCCTAAACCTAATTTTAACCTTAACCAGAATCCTAACTGTAACTGTAACTTTAAACGTAACCCTAACCATAACCATAACACAAACCCTAACACAACACTTACACTAACACTAACCCTAAAACTAAACCTCACCCTAACACTAACCCTAACACTAACACTAACTCTTCATAACCCTAACCCTAGCCCTGAACTTCACTCTAACCCTAAAACTAACACTATCCTAACACTAACACTCACCCTAACCCTAACCCTTACCCTAACCTAACACTAATCACAACCCTAAAACTAAAACTAACCCTAAACGCAAACCTAACCATAACACTAACACTAACTCTAACACTCACCCTAACGCTAACTCTAACCTAACACTAACCCTAACCCAAACCCTAACTGGAACTCTCACCCTAATCCTAACACTAACCCTAAATGCAACAGTAACCCTATTCTAACACAAAACCTAACCCTAATTCTAAAACTAACATTAATCCTAAACCTAACCAAAACACTATATACTAACCATAACATTAACCCAAAAGCAAAACCTAAACCTAACAGTAACTCTAACCCTAACTGTAACACTAACACTAACACTAAATCAACCCTTACCCTCACCTAACACTTACACTAAACCTAACCTTAACCCTAACCCTAACCCTATCCCTAACACTAATCCTAACCTTAAACCTAACCCTAACCCTATCCCTAACACTAACCCTAAAACTAACCATAACCCTTACCCTGATTCGAATCCTAACCCTAACCCTAAAATTAACCCTAAAATGAATCCAAACCCTAACCCTAATCCTAACACTAACCCTAACACTAACCATTACCGAAACAGTAACACTAACCTAAAACTAACCCTAACCCTAATCCTATCACTAACCCTAAACTTAATCCTAACCAAAATGCTAAAACTAATTCTAACAGTAACCCTAATGCAAACCCTAACTCTAACACTAACTCGTTCTCTAACCCTAACACTAAACCAACCCTTACCCTAACCTAACACTAAATTAAACTATAACCCTAACACTTACCCTAACATTAAAACTAACCAAATCTCTAATACTAACCCTAACACTAACCCTAAATTTAACCCTAAACCTAAAACTAACCCTAACCCTAAAAGAACTCTAACCCTAACCCTAACACTATCCCTAACCCTAACACTAACCCTAATTGTAAACCAAAACCTAAAGCAAACCCTAACACTAATGCTAACTCTAAACCTAAACCTATTCCTAAACCTATCCCTAACCTATCACAAACTCTCACCCTAATCCTAAACATAATCCTAATTATAAAACTAACCCTAAACATAAACCTAACACTAACCTTAAATCTAACCCTTAAAATGTTCCTAATTATAATGCTAACCATTTCCCTAACCTAACCCTAACACAAATCCTAACACTGAAACTAACCCTAACACTAACCCTATTTCTAAAACTAACCCTATCTTTAACCTAACCCTAATCGTAACCCAAACACTAAAACTAACACTAACCCTAACACTAACCCTAGTCCTAAAATTAATTCTATCCTTAACCTATCTCTAACCCTAACCCTAACATTAACCTAAGCCTAACACTAACCCTAAAACTAACCCTAACCCTAAACCTAATAATAACCCTAAACCTATCTCTAACCCTAATCCAAACTGTAATCACAACCCTAACCTTTATTCTAACATGAACACTAACCGCAACCCTAAACCTAACACTAATCCTAACACTAAACATAAACTTATCCCGAACCCAATCCCTAACCTGAATACAAAAACTAATTCAAAAGATAAACCTTAATCTAATCTAACCGTAACTCTAACCTTCACATAATAATAACACTTTCACTAACACCAACCTAATCCTATCTCTAAATCTAACCATATCCCTAACACTAAACCTAATATTAACCCTAACCATAACCCTTACACTGACCTCAACACTAACCCTAATTCTACCATTAAACCTAAAACTAACCCCACACTAAGCCTAATTCTAACTCTAAACCTGATCTTACCGTAAATCTAACTCTAACCCTAACAAAAACTCTAACCCAAATCCTAATTTTAACCCTTAACCTTACCCCAACCTAAACCATAATCCTAACCCTAACCCTATCTCTAACCTTAACCCTAACACAAACTCTAAGCCTAACTGTAATGCTAACCCTCAACCTTACTCTAAAACTAACACTAGCAATAACCCTAATACTAACGCTAATCCTAACCTTAAAACTAATATTAAACCTATCCCTAACCCTAAACCTAATCATAACACTAACCGTAAACCTAACCCTAACACTAACCCTACCTTTAACACTAACCCTAAAATTAACACTAACCCTAACACTATCCCTAACCCAAACCTTAAGTCTAACACTAATACTAACCTTAACACTAACTTAACCTTAACACAATCATTAACTATTACCCTTAACCTTACACGAAACCAACCCTAACCCTAACATTAACCCTAATCCTAACCCTAGAAGGAAGCCTAACGGTAATCAAACACTAACCCTAACAATAACCCTAACCCTAATCTTAACCCTAACTCGAAAACTATTCTAAGCCTAACTCTTACCCTATGACTAAACCTAACACTAAACCTAACCCTAACCCTAACACTAACTTAACCCTAACCCTAACCCTAACACTGAACCTAAATCTAAACCTAAACCTAACACTAACACTAACACTGCCCTAATTCTAATCATAACACTTATCCTAACCCTAACCCTAACACGAACCCTGACCCTAACCCTACAACGAGACCTAACCCTAAAACAAACCCTAACCCTAACACTAACCCTAAACCTAATCCTAATACTAACCCTAAAACTATCCTAAACCTAACCCTTACCCTAACACTAAAACTAAACCTAAACCTAACCCTAAACTAACCCTAGCCCTATCACTAACACTAATCCTAACACTAATACTAACACGAAACCTCACCATAAACCTCACCCTAACCATAACACTTACTCTAAACCTAACTATAACACTAACCTTAAACCTACATCTAACACTAACCCAAAGAGTAATCCTAAACCTAAACCTAAATTTAACTGTAACACTAACCCTAACACTCACCATAAACCTACAGCTAACCCTAACACTAACCCTATCCCTAACTCTAACATGAACCCTAAACCTAATCCTAACAATAAGCCTAACACTAACACTAACCCTATCTCTAACAGGAAAGGTAAACTTAATCCTGACAGTAACACTAACAGTAACCCTATGACAAACCCTTAACTTAACGCTAACCCTAACACAAACCCTAACCAAACCATAACCCTAATGTAACCCTAATTCCTACCTAAACCTAATCCTAACCCTAACACTAACACTAACCCTAAAACTAACCCTAACCCTAACCCTATCACTAAAGCTAACCCCAAACTGAACCCTATAAATAACCCTAACCCTAAACCTAAATATAACACTAAACCTAACCCTAAGCATAACCCTAAACCCAACCCTAATTCTAACTCTAAACTTAACCACAACCCTAATGATAACCTTAACCCTACCGTAACCCTAACAGTAAACCTAACACTAACCCCAACACTAACCCTAAACCTAACCCTAACACTCACCCTAACCCTAACCCTAACCCTATTCCTAAACCTAACCCTGTCTCTGATGCTAACCTTTATCCTATCACTAACCCTAACCCATAACCTAAACCTAACACTCACCTAATCCTAACCCTAATCTTATCACTAACCATAACCCTAAACCTAACACTAATCCTAAACCTAACTATAACCCTAACCAAAAAAACCAATGCTATCCCTAACATTAACTCTAACCCTAACACTATCAAACTGCAACCCTTAACCCTAAACCTAATTCTAACAGTAACCCTAACCCTAACCTTATCTCTAATCCTAACCCTGCCTCAAATCCTATCCATTACCCTAAGCCAAAAACTCACACTAATTCTTCCCTACTATTAACACTAATCTTTAGCCTATCCCAAATTATAACTGTTTTACTAGTCCTAACCATCATCCTCATTTTAGCTCTAGCCTTAACTCAAAACCTGACCCTTATTCTGACCCTAACACTAACCCTAGATCTAAACATGGCACTAACCCAAAACCGGACCCTAACTCTTCCTCTACCAGTAAACGTATACCTAAACCTAACCATAACACTAGCACTAGACCAAACTTAATCCTAAATAAAGTCATAAATCTAGCCCTAGCCCTAAACAAAACCTTTGAACTAGCCTGAACAATAATTCTTAACCTAACACAAGTCTAACCATATCCCTAGACCCAAAGCTATACCTAATTCTGGCCCTAACCCTAACCCAAACACTGATGCTTACCCTAACACAAACCCTACCTCTAAACATTTTCTTAGCCCAAAACCTAACACTAACACTATACTTATCTATAACCCTAACCCTAAAACAAGTCATTATCATAATGTGAGCTTTTACATTACACATAGCCCTAAAGCTAGCCATAAACATCACAAAATACCAGCTCTTATCTAGCCCTAAATCTAGCCCGAATGGTAACCCTAACCATAACCCTAGACCTAACCCAAACCCTAACCCTCGCCCTAGTCCTAAACCTAGCTCAAACTCTAAGACTTTCCCTAATCATAACACTTCCCCTAAACTAAACCTAACCCTAGCCCTGATTCTAACTCTAACCTTTGCCCTAGACCTAACCGTAGCTCAAACCCTAATACTTACTCTAGACCTAACCCTGACACTAACCCTAGGCCTAACCCTAACCCTAGCCATAAACTTAACCTTAGCCCTAAACCTAACCTTTGCTCTAATCCTATCCATTATCCTAAAATAAGCCAAAACCAAATGGTAAGCCTAGGCCTAACGCTAAACCAATAACTAACAATAACCATATCCATCACTCTAAACCTAAACTGAATTCTAAACCGAACCCTAACGCTAATACAAGCCTTAACCCTAAACCTTAACCTAAACGAACCTATACCCGGACCCTGACACTAATAAAACACGTAGCTCTAAACATGACCCTTACCCTAAACCTAATTCTTACACTAGACCTAGCCAAAACCTAACCATAAATCTAACGACTCACTTTGAACCTAGACCTGACATTAGCCCTAACCCTAATCTTAGCCCTAGCCCTAACACATACCCTCATCCTGACACTAAACCTAGCCTTAATCTTAACCCGATCCCTAACCCTAGCCATAAATCAAATTCTAAACAAAACCCTAGCTCTAAACCTAGCTATAATCCCATACCTTACCCTAAATCTAACCCTAACCCTAACACTAACACTAACCATAACCCTAGCCCTAATCCTAGGCCTAAACCTAACTCTAACCTAGAGGGCTACTCCTAGCCCTAATTTAGCCCTATCCCTAAACCGATCCCTAACCCTAGACCAAAGAATAACTCTAATCACACCCCAGTCTTATTTCTAGTACTAACCCTATCCGTTACTATAACCCTAACACTAGCCCTAACCTTAATCCTAATGCATGCCCTAGGCCTAAACCTAGATCTAAAAATAACAATAAATCTAAGCCTAAACCTCATCCTACCAATAGCCCTAACACTATCACTAATCCTAAAATTAGCCCTAACCCTAGCCCTAGCTCTCAGACCAAACTGAGTCATAGCCCTAATGCTAACCCTAGCATAATGATAATGCTAGACATGTCATTATCCCTAACCCTAATTCATACCCTAACCCTAACACCAAACCTAACCCTACACCAAGCCTTAACCCTAGCCCTAACCCTGATCAGTAACACTGATCCTGACTCTGACCCTAACACTAACCCTATCTCTAATATTCTCCCTAAATCTAAACCTAATCTAAAAAGAAGACTTTGACCTAGGCCTAATGCTAACTATAAAACTAGCCCTAATCTTAACTTTAGTTCTTACAATAGCCATAGTCCTACCTTATCGCTAACCTAACCCAAAATCTATCCCTAATCTGAGCTCTAACCCTAGCTTTAACCTTATCCCTAACCCTAACCCTATCTCCAACACTTAACCTAAACCTAACACAAAAACTAAACCTTGCACTAACACAAACTATGGCCTTAATCCTAACCATAACTCTAGCCCTAACCCTAGCTCTACTCTTATTTGTTACCCTAACCATAACACTAACCGAATTCTAACCCATCCCTAACCTAACCATAGCACTAACCTAACATTAACCCTAGCCCTAACTGTAGCTCTATTCCTATCATTACCCTAACCATAACCCTAACTTAATTCTATCCCTAGGCCTAACCTTAACACTATCCCTAACCCTAAGGGTGTCTATTACCCTAAACCTAAACTGAACACTAAACCTAACTATATCCATTACCCAACCTAACACTAACTCTAAAGCTAATTTGAGCCCTAACCATAAACCTTAACCTAGCACATACCCAAACCATGATTCCATCCCTAATAATAACCTAGTTGTAAAGCTGAACCTAACACTCAACCTAACCCTTACAATGGATCTGGCTATAAACTTAACTCTAAACTATCACTAACCATAACCCTAGATCTGATATTAGCCCTAGCTCTAATCCTAGCCCTAACCCTTACAAAAATTCTAGCCCTAAACCTAGCACTAAGCATAGCCTTAAATCTAACCATAACCATAACCCTATCTCTATCCCTATTTTTTCCCTTGACCTAGCCCAAAACATATTTGTAACATCATACCTTACCCTAACTGTAGCACTAAACCTAGACCTAAAACTAACACTAACCCTAGCACTAATTCTAGCCCTAATTTAGCCCTAACCCTAAACCTAACGTTATACCTAGCCCTAAGACTAATTCTAATTCTCTCCCTAGACTTATCCCTAGTTCTAAACCTATCCCTTACCATAACACAAACTCTAGCCCTATCCCTAGTCCCAACCTTAGCCCTAAATTTTACCCTAGCCATAAAAGTGAATATAACCCTAACTTTAAGCCTAAATCTCACCCTAACACTAGCCCTGACCCTAATGCTAAATAGAAAACTAGCCCTTACCCTAACCTATCCCTAAAACAAAACTTAGCCATTAATCTAACCCTAAACCTTAACCTAAACCAAACAATAACCGTAAACCTAGCCCTAAATCTTTCCATAATTTGAGTGCTAAATATAACCCTAGAAGTAACCCTGACCCTGACTCAGATCCAAACAATAACCCTAGTTCTATACATTGCCCTAACGCTAACCCTAGAAGTCACCATTATCAGAAACTGAGTTTTTTCACTAGCCATAGCCCTAAAGCTAACACATATCCTAGTGCTAATCAAAGCTCTAATTATAGTTTTAATCCTAAGACTAACCTTAACCCTAACCCTAGCCCTAAAGCTACCTCTAACCCTAATCCTACCTCTAAACCCATCCCTTTCTCTAAGCAAAACCCTCACCCTAATGTTACCTAGTCCTAACCCTAATCATTAGCCTACCCCAATCCCCAACTCTATTACTAGTCCTAACTCTAGCCTTCATTCTAGTTGAAACTCGAACCCAAACCCTGACCCTTATTCTGACTTTAACATTAACCCTAGAAATAAACCTCATACTAACCCTAAACCGGACCCTACTCCTACCCCTATCAATAAACCTGTCTCTAAACCTAACAATAACACTAGCACTAGATCAAACATAATCTTAAATATAGAAATAAATTTAGCCCTAGCCCTAAGAAAAACTTTGCACTAGCCCTAAAAATAACCCTTAATCTAACCAAAAGACTAACCCTATCCATAGACTCAACACTAGTCCTAATTCTGGCTCTAACTAAAACCCTAACCCTAATCCTAAACATTAGCACTAATGTTAGCCATAGAAACCACACAATACTAGCCTTATCCTAGCCCTTAACCTAGGCCTAATGGTAACCATAACCCTAACCCTAGCCCTGACTCTAACCCTAACCATCACCCTAGCCTTAACCCTAGCTCATATACAAACACACTAAACCTAATTCTGATACTAACCCTAGGCACAAACCTAATCCTAGCCCTAATCCTAATCTTAACCATAGCACTAACCTTACCTCTAAACTTATTCCATTAACATAAAGATAAGCCTAACTCAAATGCTAACCCTAGGCCTAAAGCTAACCTAATCGCTAACACTAAACTTAGTATTAACCCTAAACATAATGCTATCCATTACCCAATTTCTAACCCTAACCCTAACACTAATTCAACCCTTAAATCTAAACCCTAAACTAAAGCAAACCCTACCTGACCTGGACCCTAATAATACGCCTAGCTCTAAACATGACACTTAACTTTAATGTAATCCTATCCCTAATCCTAGCCCTAGCACTAACACAAACCCTCAAACCTAGTTCTAAAGCTAGCCTTAATCATACCCGAACCCTAACCTAGCCCTAACTGTAATTCTACTCTCGTTCTCTGCCTAAACCTAGCTATATCCCCATCCCTTTTCCTAAACCTAACCATATCTCTAACACTAACTCTAACCCTAGGCCTAACCCTAACACTAACCCTAGCACTAATCCTAACCCTAAATTAGCCCCTACTTAAAACCCACCCCTAACCATAGCCCTAGCACTATTTCTAGTTCTAACCCAAACTGTATCATAACCATAAAACTAGCCCTAACTTTAGTTCTAACTATCGCCATAGCCCCAAACCTAGATCTAACCATAACAATTAATATAAGATTTAATCTCACCTTACTAGTAGCCCAACACTCTCGTTAATCCCAAAACTATCCCTAAAACTAGCCCTAGTTCTTAAACAAAACTGAGCGATAGCCCCAAACCTAACCCTAACCTAAACATAAACCTAGACCTGACCATAGCCCTATCTCTTATTCTTACCCTAACCCTAACACAAATGCTAACCCTTCACCTAGCCTTAATCCTCACCCTACTTTGAGTCCTATTCCTAATCCTAAAATTAACACTGATCCTGACTCTGACCCTAACACTAACCCTACCTCTATTCATCCACCTAGAACTAAACCTAATATAAACACTAGACCTAGTACTAATGCTAACCCTGATACTAGCCATAATCATAAACCTAGTTCTTACATTAGCCATAGTTCTACACTAGCCCTAACCTAACCCCAAACCTAGCCCTAATCCAAGCCTAAACCCTTGTTTTAATCATAGCCCTAACCCTATGCCTAGTCCTAACACTTAACCTAAACCTAACCCAAAACCTAAACCTTGTCCTAACCTGAAACCTAAACTGAACCATAGCCCTATTCCTAACAATAATACTAGCCCTCAACCTACATATAATTTTACCCATTACCCTAACCATAACATAAGCAAATTCTAACCCTAGGCCTAACTCTAACCATAGCCCTAACCTAACCATAAACCTAGTCCTAACTGTAGCACTAATCCTATCTATTACCTAAACCTTATCGTTCACCAAATACTATCTCTAGGCCTAACTCTAACCCTATGCCTTACCCTAACCCTGTCCATTATACTAAACTTAACCTGAACCTGAAACCTAACCATATCCATTATCCTAACCCTAATGCTGATTTTAGCCCTAACCCTAAAACTTAACCTAACCCATACCCTAACCCTGACTCTGACCCTAATAATACACCTAGCTGTAAACGTGACCCTGACACTCAACGTAAACCTTCCAATAGACCTGGCCATAAACCTAAACTTAAAACTATCCCTAACCATAACCCTAGAACTGACATTAGCCCTAGACCTAATTATTGCCCTTACCCTAACACAAACCCTACCCCTAATCCTAGCCCTAAGAGTAGACTTAATACTAGTCCTAACCTTAACTGGAGCCATAACCCTAATTTTATCCCATGCCCTAGCACATAATGTAGCTGTAACATCATACCTTACCCTAACCCTAACACTGATTCTAAACCTAGCCCTAACTCTAGGCCAAAACCTAACACTAACCATAGGGCTAATCCTAGCACTAAATTAACCCTAATCCTAAAAGTAATCCTACTCCTAGCCCTAAGACTAACTCTAACTCTCTCCCTAGCCCTATCCAAAGTTAAAAACCTATGCCTTAACATAACCCCAAACCTAGCCCTATCCCTAGCCCCAACCATAACTCTAACAATCACACCTTACTCAAACCCTAATGCTAACCCTTAACCTAGCCCTAACTCTAGGCCAAAACCTAACACTAACCATAGGGCTAATCCTAGCCCTAATTTAGCCCTATTCCTTAAACTAATCCTATGCCTAGCCCTAAGACTAACTCTAACTCTCTACCTAGCCCTATCCAAAGTTCAAAACCTATCCCTTAACATAACGCAAAACCTAGTCCTATCCCTAGTCCCAACCCTAACACTAACCATCACCCTACCCCTAAATCTGGTGGTAAAACCTAACCTTAAGCCCAAACTTCACCCTAACACTAGCCCTAAGCCTAATGCTAATTGAAAAAGTAGCCCTAACACTTCCCTACCCTAAAACAAAACTGAGCCATAATTCTAACCCTTATCCTTAATATAAACCAAACACTAACCTTACACCTATTGCTAAACTTAGCCCTATTTTGCAGTCTAATTCTAACCATAGAAATAACCCTGATGCTGAGTCGAACCCTAACAGTACCCCTAGCTCTAAACATTGCCATAACACAAAACCTAGAACTAACCCTAATCAGAAAACTAGTTCTTTCATTAGCCAAAGCCCTAATAATAAAACAAATTCTAGCCCTAATCCGAGCCCTGACTCTAACACTAACCCTAACTGTACCTCTAACCCATTCCTTAACCTATGCCAAACCCTCACCCTAAGGCTACTCTAGTCCTAAACTTAATACTTAGCCTACCCCTAACCCTAACTCTATTACTAGTCCTAAACCTAGCCCTACTCTCAGCCGAACCTAAACCTAGACTTAAACCTAACCCCAAACCTAACGTTAGTCCTAACCCTAATTCTAACCTCACCGTAGCTCTAAACCTAGTTATAAACCTATTGCTTCTCCTAAACCTAATCCTAACCCTAACACTAAAACTAACCCTAACACTAAAACTAACCCTAGCACTAACCCTAACCCTAATTTAGTGCTTACTCTAAACCTACCCCTATCCCTAGCTCAAAGACTAAATCAAATTCTTGCCCTGGCCCTATTTCTAGTTCTAACCCTATCTGTTACCATAACCCTAACACTACCCCTAACCTTAGCCTTAACCTAGCCATAGCCCTAAACCTAGATCTAACCATAACAATAAATCTAAGCCAAAACTTCACTCTACCACTAGCCCTAACACTATCACTAATCATAAAACTAGCCCTAACCCTAGGCCTAGTTCTAAAACAAAACTGAGCCATAGCCCTGTCCCTAAAACTAGCCTAACCTTAACCCTAGATCTGACATTATCCCTATCCCTTGACCTAATCCTAGTACTAAGCCTAGACTTAAACCTAACACTAATTTTAACCCTATCCCTAACCCTAATTATATCTCTTGTCCTAACACTAAACATAGTGATTATATCATACCTTTCCCTAACCCTAATGCTAACCCTAACCCTAGCTTTAAACCTAGGCCTAAATCTAACTCTAACCCTAGCACTAATCCTAGCCCTAATTTAGCCCTAACAGAAAACCTAACTCTAACCCTATCCCTATGACTAACTCTAACTCTTGCCCTATCCATATCCCTAGTTATAAACCTACCCTTACCATAACCACAAACCTTGCCCTATTTCTAGCCACAAACTTAGCCCTATACTTCACCCAACACTTAAACCTCGATCTAAAACTAAAATTAAGTATAAACCTCACCCTAACACTAGCCCTAACCCTAATGCTAATTGGAAAACTAGCCCTTAATCTACCCTAAACCTAAAACAAAACCAAGTCATTATTACCCTGAACTTTAACATAAACCAAACCTAATGGCTACACCTAGTCCTAAACCAGCCCTAATTTGAGTCCTAACCCTAACCCTAGAAATAATCCTGTCAGTAACTTGGCCACTAACACTAACCCTAACTCTAAACATTGCCCTAACACTAACTCCATAACTAACCCTAAACAGAAACCTAGTTTTTTCATTAGCCATTGGCCTAATGATAACACAAATCCTAGCTCAAATTCGAGACCTAACTGTTTTTAACTCTAACTCTAATCCTAACCCTAGCACTAAACCTAAACCTAACCCTAATCCTAATTAAACCCTATCCCTTTCCCTAAGTCAAACCCTAACCCTAATGCTACCATAGGCCTAAAATTAATCCTTTGCCTACCCAAAACCCTAACTCTATTACTAGTCCAATCCTATCCCTCATTCTAGCTCTAAACCTAACCCTAAACCTGACCCAAATTCTGATTCTAACACTAACCCTAAGTCTAAACCTGACCCTAACACTAAACCAAAACCTAACACTTCCCATACCGGTAAACCTATACTTAATCCAAACAGTAACACTAGCACTAGATGAAAGCTAAATCTAAATATAGTCATATATCTAGCCGTAGCCCTTAACAAAACCCTAGCACTAGCCCTAACAATAACCATTAACATAACATAAAGATTAACCCTATTCCTAGACTCAATGCTAGTTGTAATTCTGGCACTCACCCTAAACCTAACCCTATCCTGAACAATGACCCTTGACTCTAAACAAACTCTAGCTCTAAACCTAATCCTAACCCAAAATCAAAACCTAATACAAGACATATCCTTAATCCTGACCCTAAAACTTGCCATAAACATATTCCTAGCTTTTATATTTTCCATCGCCCTAATGTTAGCCCTAAACCTCACACAAAACCCTTACACTAGACGTAGCCATAAACCTAACCCTAAAACTATTTTTAACCATAACACTGGACCTGAAATTAGCCCTAGTCATAATCCTAGCCATAAACCTAGGCTTAATCCTAACCTGAACCAAAACCCGAGCCCTAACCCTAATTCTATTCCTCACCCTAGATGTAAACCTACCTATAACCTCATATGTACCCCAAAACTAACCATAGCCCAAAACTTAACCCTAACCCTCTCCCTATCCCGAGCCCTAGCCATAAACCAAAATCAAGCCATAGCCCTAATCTTAATCTTTAACCTTAATAAAAACCTAACCCTACAACTAACCAAAAAACTAACTCTAAATCTAAACCTGACCCTGACACTAACCCTAAAACTAATCGTAGCTCTAAACATCACCCTAATCTAAAATTAACCCTAACACAATATCTAGCCTTAACCTAACCCTAAACTAGCCTTAATCATAACCCTAGTTCATTCAGTCATTGTCCAAACCATAGCCCTAACCCTAACACAAATTCTACCCCTAATTTGAGCCCTAACCCTAGCTTCAATCTTAATACTAGGCCTAACCCTAACCCTAACACTAGCCCTTACCCTAACTTTAACTCTATACTTTACACTAAGCCAAACCATGACCCAAATGCTAATCCTAGTCTTAATCCTAGTAATTAGCCTAATTTAAACTCTAACCATAATACTAGTCTTAACCCTATCCTAATTCTACCACTAAACCTAACCCTGATGCTCATCTGACGCAAATAGTAACCCTAAGACTAAACCTGAACCTAACCCTACTGGTAACGCTATACCTATACCTAGCCCTACTGGTAACTCTATACCTACACCTAAGCCTAACCCTAGAACTAGACCCCAAAATAATTCTAAATATAGCTTTAACTCTAGCCCTAGACCTAAATAAAAACCTAGCACTAGCCCTAAAAATAATCCTTAACCTAAACCGAACAATTACCTTAAAACTAGACCTAAACCTAATCCTAATTCAGGATTAAACCCTAACCCTATCCCTATCTCCAAAACTGACCCTGATTCTTACACTGAACCTAGCTTTAAACCTGACACTAACACAAAACCTAGACCATAACACTAACCCTAAAACTAGCCTTAAATATAACCCTAGCTCTTACATTACCCATAGTCCTAACCCTAGCCCTAAACCTAATACAAAACCTAGGCATAATTCTAGGCCTAAACTTAGCTCTAAGCACAACCCTCAGCCTAACCCTAGCCCTAAACCTAGCCCTAAACTAAGCCTCGCCTAGGACCTAACCCTAGCTCAAAGCCTAAACTTTACACCAAACATAACCCTAGCTGTATCCTAAACCCTAACCCTACCCATAGCCTGAATCCTAATGTTAAACCTAGACTGAACTTTATCTCTAACCATATCCATTACCCTAACCTTAACCCCAACCCTAATTAAAACCTTATCCCTAACACTAAATCTAACTCTAAACAAAATGTAAACCTAGACCTAAACATAAACCTAAACCTCACGCTAGCCCTAACCCTAGCTCAAACACTAACCCTTACCCTAACCTAACCATAACCCTAGCCCTAAACCTAACACTTACCCTAACCCTAAAACTTACCTCAAATCACACCCTAGCCCTATCCCTAAACCTAGCCCTAATCCTATACTTAATCCAAACCATAACCTAGCCCTAACACAAGCTCTAAACCTATCCTAAACATAACCCTAACCCTAATGCTTAACCTAACCTGGTGGCTAAACCTAGCCCATCCATTACCCTAAACCTTAACTGAAACCTAAACTAAACCTTATTGATTACGCTACTCCTAAACATAAACCTAATCTTAATTCGAGCCATAATCTTAAACCTTTAGCTAAACCAAATGCTAACCCTGACCCTGACCCTGACCCTAATTATAACCGTAGCCCAAAAGCTGACCTTTAATCTAAACCTAACTCTTACACTAGACCTAGCCATAAACTAACCCTATAACTGTCCTTAACATTAACCATACACCTGATATTATCCCTAGACCTGGTCCTAGTCATAACCCTATCCCTTAACCTAGAACTAAACCTAGCCATAATTCTAAATTGAACCATAATCCTAGGCCTAATCCTAATTTTAACCCTCACCATAGCCCTAAAGCTAGCTATAACACCACTCATTCCCCTAAACTTAACCTTAACACCAATGCTAACCCTAATTCTAGCCCAAACTTTTGGTCTAATTATAACATTAACCCTAGCTTTAATACTAGCCCTATTTTAGCCCTAAACCTAACACTAACCCTAACCCTAATACTAGTCCTAATTTAGCTCTACACTTAACCCTAAATTTTACCCTAATCCTAGCCCTAATAGAGCCTTAAACCTTACACTAACCCTAACCCTAATCCTAGCCCTAATTTAGCCTTAACCTAGCCCTAACCCTAGCCCTAATCATAGCCCTCATTTAGCCCTAACCCTAATCCTAACCCTGAGACTACTACAAAGACTAACTCTAATTCTCAATCTAGCCATATCCCTAGTTCTAACCAAGTTCATTATCATAACCCTAAACCTCGCCCTAACTCTAGCCCTAGCCCTAGCCCTAACCCTAGATCTAACCCTTATTCTAAATCTAGCCCTAACCCTAAGCCTATACCTCAACCTAACACTAGCCCTAACCCTGATGCTTATTCATAATCTAGCTGTAACTGTAGCCCCAGTCCTAAAACAAAACCAAATTATATCCCTATCTTTTAACCTAAACAAAACCCTAACTGTACACCTAGTACTAACTTTAGCCCTTATTCGAGTTCTAACCCTAACCCTAAAACTATCCCTGACTCTTACACTGACCATAAAAATAATGCTTGCTCTAAACATCACCCAACCCTAAACCTAACCATAACACTAGATCTAGCCCTATCTCTAACCCTAAAACTAGCACTAATTGCAAAACTAGTTCATACATTACCAGTAACCCTAACCCTATCTCTAACAAAACCCCAAACCTAGCCCTAATCTGAGCCTAAATGCTAGCTTTAACGCTAACCCTAAACCTAACCCTAACCAAGAACCTAGCCCTAAAACTTACCCTAACACTAGCCAGAATTTTAACCATAACCCTAACCGTATCACTAGCTCTAACCCTATCCATTACCCTAAACATAACCATAAATCTAATGGTAACCCTAGGCCTAACCCTAAACTTATCTCTAACCCTAACCCATTTCATTAACCTAAACCTAACCTCAACCCTAGCCCTAACCCTATCATTACACTAACCTTAACCATACTGCTAATTTAAGCCCTAATCCTAGAACTTAAACTAATCCAAACCCTATCTCTGACCCTTCCCGTGATAATATACCTAGCTCTAACACTGAACCTACCCATAAACCTAACAATTATATTAGATCTAGCCATGAACCAAACCTAAAATAATCCATAACCATAACCCTAGACCTGACATTTGCCTTAGCCATAATTGTAGCCCTAAACTAAACGCAGAACAAAACAATAACCCTAAACCTTACCATAGCCATAATCCTATCCATAACCCTAATCCTAAATTTAGCTCTAACCCTAACAATTACCCTAAACATAACCATAACTATAAGGCTAAACCTAGGCCTAAATCTAACCTTATTCCTAACCATAACCTTATCCATTATGCTAAATCTAACCTGAACCCTAAACCAAACCCTATCATTACCCTAACCAAAACCCTAACACTAATTTGAGCCCTAACTTTAAACCCTAACATAAAACAAAACCCTAAACCTGATTCTGACCCTAACGATACCCCTAGCTCTAAACTTGACCCTTACCCTAAACCTAACACTTACACTAAACATTGCCATAAACCTAATCCTAAATCTATCCCTAACAATAACCCTAGATCTGACATTGGTCATAACACTAATCCTACCCCTAACATTAACAAAAATTCTAGCCCTCATCCTAGACCAAAACCTAGCCTTAAAAATAACTCTAATAAAACCCTAGCCCTAACCCTAATTCTAACCTTCACCCTAGACCTATCCCTAGCTCTAACTCCATTGCTTACATTAAACCTAACCCTAAGCACAAAACTAACCCTAGGCCTAAAAATAACCATAAACCTACCTGTATTCCTAGCCCTAATTAAGCCCTATACCTAAACAAAAACTAAGTTTAGCCATAAGACTAACTCTCACTCTCACCCTAGCCCTATTCCTAGTTCTAACCCTATCGTTTACCATAACATCAATCGTAGCCATAAACCAAGACCTAACAGTAGCCTTATCCTTAGCCCTAGACCTAACCCTAGATTTAATCCTAAATATAAATCTAAGTTTATCTCTAAGCCTAAACCTAAACCTAACACTAGCCTTAAACCTAATGCTAAGACTAAAACTAGCCCTAACCATAGCCCTAGCCCTAAAACAAAACTGAGCCATAGTCCTAACTTTAAAACTTAACCTAAACCAAAGCCTAAACCTACACCTAGCCCTAAACCTAGCCCTAATTCAAGTTCAAACCCTAACCCTAAAATTACACTGACCTTGAATTTGACCCTAACTCTAACCCTAGCTCTAAACATTATACCTAATCCTACCACTAGACCTAGTCCTAAACCTAATCCTATAAGTAGCCCAAATCGTAACCCTAGTCCATTCATTGCCCATAACTCTAAAACTAGTCCTAACTCTAACAAAAACCTGGCCTTAATGCAAGACCTAACCCTAGCTTTAAACCTAAACCTAAACCTAAAACTAGCCCTAACCCTAAACCTAAACATAGCCCTAATCCTAGCTCTAATCCTATCCCTTAAAATAAGCTAACCCTAAACCTAATGCTAATCCTAGGCCTAACCTTAATTCTTAGCCTAACCCAAACCCTCACCCTATTACTTGTCCTATCTCTAGCCCTCATTCTAGCTCTAACCATAATCCAAACCCTAACCTTATCCATGACACTTATTCTGAGGCTACCGTTCACCGTATGACTAAACCTGACCCTAACCATAAACTGAAACCTAACACTAGAAATAAGAATAAACCTATACCTAAACATAACCCTATCACTAGCCCTAGACCTAAAAGTAATCCTAAATCTAGGAATATCTTTAGCACTAAACCTAAACAAAAACCTAGCCTTAGGCCTAATGATAAACCTTATCCTAAAACAAACACTAACTCTACCACAGACCTAACTCTAGTGATAATTCTGGGTTTAACTCTAACCATAACTGTAACTCAAACACTGACCCTGACCCTAACACTAACCCTAGCTCTAAACAT
Source organism: Callospermophilus lateralis (assembly GCF_048772815.1). Classification (NCBI taxonomy): domain Eukaryota; kingdom Metazoa; phylum Chordata; class Mammalia; order Rodentia; family Sciuridae; genus Callospermophilus; species Callospermophilus lateralis. The sequence continues at coordinate 65,777,015 of NC_135315.1, forward strand.
CAAACAAACGGTAACCCTAACCCTAACACTTGAACTAGCCATAACACTTACCCAAAAATTAGCCCTAATTATTACCCAGGTTTATACATTATTTATTGGCCTAAAAATAGCCACAAACTAAGCCCAAAACTATCCCAACCCTAGTTTTAACCTTAACCCTAAAAACTAGCTCTAACCTTTACCCTAACCCTAGCTCTAACCGTAGCTCTTACCCTAGCTCTTACCCTATCCATTACCTTTAGCTAACCCTAGTCCTAATTGTAATCCATAGCCTAACCCAAACCCTAACCCTATTAGTAGTCCTAACCCTAACCTTCAATTTAGCTATAACCCTAACCTAATCCCAAAACATTACCCTGACACTTATTTTGACCCTAACACTAACCATAGGTCTAAACCTGACCCTAACTTGAATCCGATTCCTAACATTAGCCCTACCATTAATCTTATATTTAAACCTAAACCTAACACTGGCTCTAGTTGGAAACCTAATCCTAAATCTAGCCATATCTCTAGCCCTAAAGCTGAACAACAATCTAGCCCTAGCCCTAACAATAACCCTTAAGCTAACCCAAACTCTAACCCTACCCAAGAACCTTACCCTAGTCCAAATTCTGGAACTAACCCCGACACTAACTCTAACCTGAACATTGGCCCTGACCCTAACATAATCCTAGCTCCAAAGCTCACAATAAATCAAAACCTAATCCTAACACTACATCTAGCCATAACCCTAACCCTAAAACTAGCCCTAACCATAATCCTAGCTCTTAAATTACTCATGGCCCTAAACCTAGGCCTAAACTAACAAAAAACCTAGTCCTAATCTTAGGCTTGAACATAGCCTTAAGTGCAACGCTAAACCTAACCCTAGCCCTAACACCAACCCTAAGCCTCACTTTAGACCTAACTCTAGATCAAAGCCTAACCTTTACCCTTAACATAACCCTAGCCCTATCCCAAACCCTAAACTAACACTAGCCCTAATCCTAACCTTAACCATAGCACTAACCATAGATCTAATTATATCCACTACCCTAACCCTAGCCCTAATCCTAACCATAACCCTAGTCCTAACCCTAGCTCTAATTCTATCCATTACCCTAACCATAATCAAAACCCTTATGCTAACCCTAGGCTTAGCCCTAACAATATCGCAATCCCTAAACCTATCTATTGTACTAAAACTAACCTGAACCCTAATCATAAGCCTATTCATTACTCTAACCCTAACACTAACTCTAATGCTAATTCAAGCCCTAAACCTAAACCTTATCCTAAACCAAACCTCAAACCAAACACTGACCGTAATAATGCACATAGTTAAAAACTTGACCTTTACCCTAAATCTAACCCTTACACTAGACCTAACCATCAAGATAACCTGAAACCTATCTCTAAACATAACCCTATACCTGACATTATCCATAGCCCTAATCCTAGCCCTAACCCTAACACAAACACTAGCTCTCATCCTAGACAAAAACCTAGCCTTTATCATAATTCTAAACCTAATTCTAACCCAGTCCCTAGCCTTAAACCTAGATATAATCCCATTGCTTACCCTAAACCAAATTCAAACTCTAAACCTAACACAAACCTTAGCCCTAACCTTAACCCTAGGATTAATCATAACACTAACCCTAGCCCTAATCCTAAACCTAACCCTAACCCTAGCTTTCAGACAAACTATAACTCTCGTCCTAGCCCTAGGCCTAATTCTAACCCTATAACTTACAGCAGCCTTATTCCTAGCCATAGCCTAGAATAACCCTAGCCCTAACCTTACATCTTGCCCTAACCCTAGATCTAAACCTAACTCTAAATCTAACCCTAATTCTGCACCTAATCCTAAACCTAACACTAGCCCTAACCCTAATGCTAATTCTAAAACTAGCACTAACCATAGTCTTAGCCCTAAAAACTGAGCCATAAAACTTACCCTAAACTTTTACCAAAACCAAACCCTAACTTTACACGTAGCCTTAAGCCTAGCCCTAATTCAAGTCCTAATCTTAACTTTAAAACTATCACTGAACCTGTCTCTGACATTAACACTAATGTAGGCCTCTAAGCATCACCACAAACATAAACCTTACTTTAACACTAGACCTGGTCCTAACCCTAATCCTAAAACTAGTTCTAATCATAACCCTAGATCATACATTAGCCGTAACCTTAAACCTAATGCTAAAAAAACTTAGCACAAATTCAATACCTAACCCTAGCTTTCACCCTAAACCTAACCCTAACACTAGACCTAACCCTAACCCGAACCCTAGTTCTAACCCTAGCTCCAACCTTATCCTTTACCCTAGCCAAACTTCAATCCTAATGCAACCCTAGTTCTAAAACTAATCCTTAGTCTAACCCAAGTCCTAACCCTATCCCTCATTAGTGTTTTAACCATAACCCAAATCCTAACCCTAACCCTAAACATAACCCTAACCCTAATGATAACCTAAGCTTGAACTTAATCCTAATATTAATCCTAATCCTAAACATGACACTAACCCTAACAGTCGACCTAGCCCTAACAATAGCTCAAATCCTAACACTTTCCCTAAACCTAACACTAACACTAACCCTAGACCTAACCCTAATCCGAACCCTAGCCCTGACCTTAACCATAACATTAGACCTAAACCTCTCCATTACCCTAAACATAAGCTGAACCCAAACATAGTTCTAAACATATCTCAAACCCCATCTATTACCCTAACCTTAACTATAAACATCATGATAACACTATCCCTAACCCTAAACCTACACTAAACCTATCTGTAAACCTAACCCTAGACCTAAACATAAACATAACCCTTACCATAGTCTAATCCTAGAACAAACCCTAGCAGTTATGCTAAACGTAAAACTAATCCTAGTCCTAAACCTAAATCTAATCCTATCCATTTAGGCCTATCCCTAGGACCTATGGCTAACACTGACCTTTTCCTTACCTAAACCTAACCCTATCAATTACTCTAATCTTAACTCTAAACAAAAACCTAATGTTAATTCAAGCCCTAAAACTAAACCAAAACCTAACCCAAACTCTGAGCAAGACACTGAGTGTAATAACACACCTAGCTCTAAACTGACCTTATACTAAATAAAACCCTTCAACTAGACCTAGCCATAACTAACCATAACAATATCCTTAACCTTAATCCTAGAACTGACAGTAGCACTCTACCTAATACTTGCCTTAAACATAACACAAACCAGAGCCCTCATCCTAGCCCTAAACCTAGCTTTAATCCTAATCCTAACCCAAACCCTAGACCAAACTTTATTTACAACCCTTGCCCTAGTTGTGACCTAGGTATAACCACATCCTTTCCCCTATCCCTAACCCTAACCCTAACACTATCACTAATACTAACCCTAGCCCTAACACTAGGCCTAATCCTATCACTGAACCTAGCTCTAATCCTAGCCCTAATTTATTGCTAACTGTAACCCTAACTGTAACCCTAGCCCTAAGACTTACCCTAACTCCAACCCTAGACCTATTTCTACTACCAACCTTATCTATTGCCTAACCCTAACACTAGACCTAAACTGAGTCCTAACCCTAGCCATGGTGTTAAACCTCGAACTAACCCTAACTCTAAACCTAAAACTCACCCTAACACTATCCCTAACTCTAATTCTAATTTGAAAACTAGCACTAACCATACCCATAGCCCAATAACAAAACTGAGCTTTAGCCCTGTAACTGTAACCCTAACTTTAAACATAAGAGTTTAGAGTTAGAGTTACTAACCCTAACCTAACTCTAACCCTTAACCTAAGCCAAATTTTAACGCTACACCTGGTCCTAAACATATCCCTACAACTAATACTGAACCTGACTCTGACCCTAAAACTAACCCTATCTCTAAACATCACCCTAACCCTAAACCTAACTCAAACACTGGACCTAGCCCTAATCCTAACCCCAAAACTATCTCTAGCCTAAAGCTAGTTCTTACATTAGCCATAGCCCTAACCCTAACACAAAACCTAGCACTAATCTGAGCTTCAACCCTTGCTTTAACCCTAACCCTAACCCAACCCTAACCCTAACACTAACCCAATACCTATCTCTAAACCTATAACTCACCCTAAGCCAAACTTTTACCCCAATGCTACCCTAGTTCTAACCCTAAACCTTAGCTTAACCCAAACGCTAAATATGTTAATAGTTCTAACAGTAACCCTCATTCTATCTCTAACCATAACCTGAAGCTTAAGCCTAACCCTTACCCTTATTCTGACCCTAATATTAACCCTAGGTCAAAGCCTGACCTTACCACTAAACCAAACCCTAACACTAGCCCTACCAGTAAACCTATACCTAAAACTGACCATAACACTAGCACTAGACCTAAACTTAATCATAAATATAGCCATAACACTAGCCCTTATCCTAAACAAAAACCTAGCCATAGCCCTAAAATAACCATTAAACTAATGCAAAGACTAAACCTAAGCCTAGACCTACCCTAGGTCTAATTCTGGCCGTAACCAAATACCCAATGCTAGCCCGAACACTGATGCTTACCCTAGCACAAACTCTAGGTCTAAAACTTATTCTAACCAAAAAATTAAACCTAACACTAGACATATCTATAACACAAACCAAAAAACTAGCCATAACCATTACCCTAGCTCTCACATTACCCATAGCTCTAACACTAGCCATAAACCTCACAAAACACCTAGCCCTAATGCAAGCCCTAAACCTAGACCTAAGCATAAACTTAACCCTAACTCTAGAAAAACCCTAAACCTAAATCTTGCCCTAGAGCTAACCCTAGCTCAAACTCTAACCCTTACTCTAAATGTCACCCTAGATCTAACCTTAACCCTAACCCTATCCCTAATCCTAAGTGTAACCTTAGCCCAAATCCTAGGTCTATCTTTATCCATTACATTAAACATAACCGTAACCCTAATGCTAACCCTAGCCCTAACCCTCACCCTAACCCTATCACTAACTGTAGCCCTGATTTTAACCCTAACCCTTGTCCTAGCCCTAATCCTAGCTTAAACCCTCACACTTATCCTAAACTGAACACTAACACTAACACTAGCAGTAACCCAAACACTAGACCTAATCCTAACATTAACCTAAGCCCTAAAACTAGCACTAAACCTATTCATTTTGTTAGCCTAAACCAAATGCTGACTCTAGGCCTAACCCTAACCCTATCCCTAACACTAAACTTATACATTACTCTAAACTTAACCTGAACTGTAAACTTATTTCTATCCATTACACTAACCCCAACCCTAACCCTAATGCAAATTTGACCCCTAACCTTAAACCTTCACCCAAACTAAACCCTAATCCATAATCTGACCCTAATAATAACCTAGCTCTATATCTGACCCCTACACTAAACCTAACCCTTACACTAGACCTAGCCATAAGCCTATCCCTAACACTATCACTAAACATAACTCTAGACCTGACATTATCCCTAGTCCTAATCCAAGCCCTAAGCATCACAAAAACCCTAGCCCTCATCCTAGCCCTAAACATAGACTTAATCCTAACCTTCACCCTTACCCTCACCCTGGCCCTATCCCTAAATATAACCCTTGCCCTAGCACTGAACCTAGGTATATAACCCCGTTCCTTGCCCTGAAACTAAACCTAACCATAGCCCTAAACATATGCCTAACCCTAAAACTAATCATAGCGCTAATCCTAGCCCTATTTGAGCCTACCCCTACCCACTCCCTAAGACTAACTCTAACTCACAACCTAGCCCTATTTCTATTTATAACACTATTCGTTATCATTACCATAACCCTTACAATAAACCGAGCCTAAGCCCTAACCCTAACCAGAGCCCTAACCCTAGATCTAAACATAACTCTAAATCTAACCCTAATCTTAAGCCTAAACATCATCCTACAACTGGCTCTAACACTATTGCTCATCCTAAAACTAGCTGTAATTCAAGCCCTAGCCCTTAAACAAAATCGAGACATTGCTCTAACCATAAACCTTATCCTAAACCAAACCCTAACCCATAACTAGCCATAACCCGAGCTCTAATTGGAGTTTTAGGCCTAAAACTAACCCTCACCATGACTCATATCCAAACACGAACCCTAGCTCTTAATATCACCCTAACCCTAAAACTAATGATAACACTAGGTCTAGCTGAAACCCGAACCCTAAAACTAACACTAATCGTAAGCCTAGTTCTTACATTGGCCTTAATCAAACCCTAGCCCTAACTCTAACACAAAAATAGCCCTAATTGGAGCACTAACACTAGATTTAACCCTAACCCTAACCCTCAATCTAGCCCTAAACCTAACCCTAATCCAAGCCCCAAACCTAGCTCTAATCCTATACATTACCCTGAGCCAAACCATATTCATAATGGTAACTCTAGTACTAATCCTAATCCTTAGAAAACCAAAACAATAACCATATTACAAGTCCTAACACTAGCCCTCATTCTAGATCTAACCCTAACCCAAAACCTCACCCTAACCTTCACCCTAATTCTGACCCAAACACTAATTATAGGTCTAAACCTGACCCTAAACCGAAACTGAAACCAGAAACTAGCCCTACCAGTTAACTTACATGTAAATATAACCCTAAAACTAGCCATAAACCAAAACCTAATCCTAAATCTAGGTATTACTCTAGCCCTTGATCTAAACAAAAACTTAGTGCTTGGCCTAACAATAACCCTTTAACCTAAACCAAACACTAACCATACCACTAGACCAACCCTAGTCCTTTTCTGGTTTCACCCTAACCTTAATTTTAACCTGAACACTGGCCATGACACTAGCATTAAACCTAGCTCTAAACCTGACCCTAAACCAAAACCTAAACCTAACACTAGACCTAGCCATAACCCTAACCCTAAAACTAGCTGTAATCAGAAGCATGATCTTACATTACACGTACAAGTAATCCTAGGTGTAAACCTAACACAGAACTTAAATAACCCTAATCCTAATCGAGGTCTAAGCCTACCCTAAGCCTAGCCCTCACCCTAACCCTAACCCTAGTCCTAAACATAACCCTAATACTCACCTTAGTACTAACCTTTGCTCAAAGAATAACCCTTAGCCTAAACATAACCCTAGCACTATCCCTAACCATAACCCTAACAATAGCCCAATCCTAAACTTAAGCTCTAACCCCAGCCATTACCCTAACTCTAACCCTAACCCTAATGATAACCCTATTCCTAACCCTAACCAAAACCCTGACTCAAACCATAAACCTAACCCTAGACTAACCCTAAACCTAAACCTTTCCATAGCCTTAACCCTAACTCAAAACCTAACACTTACCCTAAAACCAACAGTAAACCTAGCCCAAAAACTAAACTTAAACTTAATCCTAACCTTAAGCATAAACTAAACTTACATCTAACCCAATATGTTACCCTAAACCTAATCCTAACCCTAAAGAGCATCCTAGTCCCAACCCTGACCATAACACTAATCCTAACCCTCGTCCTGGAACTTTACCCTAAATGTAACTCTAACCCTAACCTTAAGCTAGGGTTACTAGACCTAATTCAAAACCTAACCTAACTGTAGCCCTAATCCTAACCTAACCCTAGCCCTAACCATAGATCTAAACCTATATATTATCCTTATGATAACCCTAAACCTAATGATAACCCTAGGCATAACCCTAACCCTTTTGCTTACTATATAGCTCTCCATTGCCCTAAATCTACCCTGAAACCTAAACCTAACCCAGTCAACTACCCTAATTCGAACTCTAATCCTAATGCTCATTTGAGCCCTATCCCTAAACCTTAACCTAAAACAAACCCTAACCCTGATCCTGACCCTAAAAATACACCTAGCTCTAAAACTGACCCTTAAATGAAGCCTAACACTTACACTAGACATAGACACAAACCTAGTCCCAAATCTACCCCAAACTGTAACATTAGACCTGACATTAGTCCTAGCCCTAATTCTAGACCTAACACTACAACAAACCCTAGCCCTCATCCTAACCCTTATCCTAGCCTTAATAAAAACCCTAACCCTAACCCTAACCCTAGCCCTAACCCTAATTCTAATTCTAACACTTACCTTACCTCTAAACCTAGCTATAACACCATACTTTACCCTAAAATAAACTATAACCCTAGCCCTAACACTAAGTCTAAGCTGAACACTAACCATAGCCCTAATCCTAGCTGTAACTTAGCCCTATCCCTAAACTAACCACAACCCTAGGCATAAGACTAACTCTAGCCCTAGCCTTAGTTCTAAACCTATCTATTACTGTAACCATAACCTTAGCCTTAACCCTTGCCCTATATTTAGACCTAGCCCTAATTCTAGATCTAATGCTAAATCCAAATCTAACCCTAACCCAAAGCCTAAGCCTAACACTAACACCAACCTTAACCCTAACTGTAATGCTAATCTTATAACTGGTCAAAACCTTAAACCTAGGACTAAAATGAAACTGAGCAACAGCCCTAACCCTAAACCTTATCTTAAACCAAACCCTTACACTACACCGAGACGTAACCCTAGACATAATTCGAGTCCTAATCCTAACCTTAAAACTTACCCTGACCCTGACTCATATACTAACACTGACCCTCACTCTATAGACCACCTTAAAATTAAACCAAACTCTAACAGTAACCCTAACCCTAATTCAAGTCATAACCCTAATCTCAAAGCTAAACCTGACCCTGACTGGTATCCAACAGTCATCCTAGCTCTAAACACAGCCCTCACCTTAAACTAAACACTAACAGTAACCCTAGCCCTTATTTGAGTCCTAAACATAACCCTAAAGCTAACTCTGACAATGACTGATATCCTAACAGTCACAATAGCTCTAAATATTTTCCTAACCTTAAAGCTAAACCTTAAATCTGACCTACTCCTAACCCTAACCCTAAAACTAACCCTAATTATAACCCTGGCTCTAACATTAGCCAATGCCTAAGTCTAGCCCTATCCCTAACACAAAAAGTAGCCCTAATCCAAACTCTAAACCTATATTTAAATCTAACCCTAACCCTAACTCTAGCATTAACCCTAGCTCTAAGACTATCCCATAACCTAAAAAAAGCCCTAACCCTAATGGTAACCCTAGACCTATCTCTAATCCTTAGGCTAACGAAAACCCTAACCCTATTAATAGTCCTAACCCAAGCCCTCATCCTAGCTCTAACCCTATCCCAAACCCTAATGCAAACTCTGAACCTTATTCTGACCTTAAAACTAACCCTATGTCTAAAACTGACCCTAAACCTAGACCAATCACTATCACTTGTCCTAGACCTAGACCAAATCCTAAATCTAGCCTTAACTCTAGCCCTAGACCTAAACATAAATCTAGCCCTAGCCCTAGCAATAATCCTTAACATAACTCAAACACTTACCCTAAACCTAGACCTGAAAATAATTCGATTTCTGGCTGTAACCCTAACACTAACTCTAACCCAAACACTGACTCTTTTTTTAGAGTTAACCTAACTCTAAATCTGACCCTACCCGAAAATCTAAACCTAACAACTAGACCTAGCCATAACGCTAAACCCACAACTAGCCCTCAACATAACCTTAGCTCTTACATTACCCATAGCTCTAAAACTAGGCCTAAACATAACTAAAAACCTAGAGCTAATCCTAGGCCTAAATCAATCCTTAAGGATAACCCTAACTCTAACCTTAGTCCTAAACCTAACCTAACCCTCACCTTATTCCTAATCCTAGCTAAGAGCATACACAATACTCTAAACATAAACCTACACCTATCCCTCAATCCTACCCTATCCTTAGCCCTAATCCTAACCTTAACCCTAGCCCTAAACTTACCTCTAAACTTACCCATTACTCTAAACCTAAACCCAAAATTATTGACAACCCTAGGCTTAATGCTAAACCTAAAATTAACTGGAAAACTAACCCTAGACCTAATCTTAAACCTCATACTTGCCATAGACCTAACCCTAGCTTAAACCCTAACCATTAGTATAAAGCGAAATATCACCATAGCCCTAAATCTAAGCCTAAACTTCAATCTAATGCTAAACATAGCCCTAAATCTATATTTAATCGTATACATTACCCTAAACCTAAACCTATCCCTAATGATGTCACGAGCCCTAATCCTAACCCTAGCTCTCTGAGTACTATAATCTTATCCCTAGAAGTAACCCTAAAACTAACCCTAACCCTAGCTTCAACCCTACCTCAAAACCTAACCCTATGCTAAACATAAACCTAAGCCTAACCCTAGTTTTAATCCTAAACCTAACCCTAATTCAAGACCTATTCCTAAATATAAATCTAGCCCTAAACTTAGATCAAATCTTATCCAGTATGCTAAATATAGCCCTTATCCTAATACAAATCCTAGGCCTAACCTTAACCCTATGACTATCCTAACCCTATCAATTACCCTAAACCTAATGTGAACTCTAAACAAAACTCTATCATTACCCTAACCCAAACCCTAGTGCTAATTCAAGTTCTAACCCTAAACCCTAACCTCAAACAAACTCTAACACTGACCCTGACCCTAATAAATCTCCTAGCTCTAAAGCCGATTTTAACACTAAACCTAACCCTTACACTAGACCTATCCATAACGCTAATCCTAAAACTATCCCCAACTGTAAACTTAGACCTGGTATTAGCCATAGCCCTAATCCGAGCCCTAAACCTAACACAAACCCTAGCCCTTATCCTAGCCCTAATCCTAGCCTTAATCCTAACCCTAAATCTAACTTTAGGCATAACCCAAAAACAAACCCTAGCACTAATCTTAGCCCTAATTTAGTCTAATTACTAACCCTAGCCCTAACCCTAGCCATTAGACTAACTCCATATCTCACCCTATCCCCATCCCTAGTTCTTACCTTATCCCTTAGCAGAACCCTAATTCTAGCCCTAACGCTAGCCTAACCCTAGCCCTATCATTAGCTCTAGCCTTAACCTAGATGTAATTCTAACTCTAAATAAAACCCTAACCCTAAGTCTAATCTTAAATTTCACCCTAATTCTAAATGTAACTTTAACACTAGCCCTAAAACAAAACTGAGCCATAGTCCTAACCCTAAACCTTAACCTAAACCAAACCCTAAACCTAGCCCTAACCATAGCTCTTATTCTAGTTTTTTGCTGAAAACTAGAACTAACACTGACCCTGACTCTGACCATAATACTAACCATTGTCTAAACATCACCCTAAACTTAACACTAGACTTTCCACTAACCCTAATCCTAAATTTAACCCTAATTGTAATTGTGATACTTGCATTAGCCTTACCACTAACACTAGCACTACCTTAACCCAAAACCAAACCTTAATCCAAGACCTAACTCGAATTGTAAACTTAGCCTTAATCAAAACCATAACCTATTCCTTGCCTTAACCATAGCCCTAGGCCTATACCTAACCCTAAACCTAATCCTAAACCTATGCATTATTCTAAACCAAACCTAAACTCTAAACCTCACCCTATCATTACATTATACTAACACTAAACATAATGCTAATTCGAGCCCTAATTTAAAACATAATCTATCCCAATCTTCTAAACCAAACCTTGACCCTAATAATACCCCTAGCTCTAAACCTGACGCTAACCCTAAACCTAACACTTACATTACATGTAGCCATTAACCTAACCTAAAACTATCTTTACCTATAACCCTAGATCTGATATTTGCCCTAGACATATCCTATCCCTAACCCTGAAATAAACCATAGCCCTCATCCTTGTCCCAAATCTAGCGTTAATCTTATAACACTAATCCCAAACATAGCTCTAACCCTAATTCTAATCCTTACCCTATCTCTAAACCTAACTATAATGCCATTCCTTACCCTAAACTTAATCCTAACCCTAACCCTAACACTAGGCCTAAGGTGAACACTAACCCTAGCCCAAATTCTAGCCCTAATTTAACCTGATCCCTAACTCAACCTAACTCAACCCTAGACCTAAGACTAACTCAAACACTCACCCTAGCCTTTTAACTAGTACTAACCCTATCCCTTATCATCACCCAAAACTTAGCCCTAAACTTAACCCTAATACTAGCCCTATTCTTAGCCCTAGCTCAAAGTAAAGTTCTAAAACAAACTCTAAATCTAACCCTAAACCTAAGCCTAAACGTCACACTAACACTAGCCCTAATCCTAACATTAATCCTAAAACTAGCCTTTACTCTACCCCAAGCCCTAAAACAAAAACCAATCATAATCCTAATCCTAACACTTATCCTAAAACAAAACCTAACCCTAAACCTAGCTTTAATACTATCTCTAATTCTAGTCCTAACCCTGACCTGAAAACTAATCCAGACCCTCACTCTGACCCTAACATTAAACTTAGCTCTAAACATCATCGTAACCATAAATTTAAACCTAGCACTAGACGTAACCATAACCCTGACTCTATCACTAGCTCTAATCATAATGATACTTTGTACATTAGCTGTAGCCTTAACCCTAGCCCTAACCTAACCCAAACCCTAGACTTAATCCGAGTCCCAAACCTAGTTTTTCCTTTAATATATATTTTTGAGTTTTCGGTGGGCACAATAACTTTATTTTATTAGTATATGGTGTTAAGGATTGAACCCAGCACCCTGCTCATGCTGGACAAGAATGCTATTCCTTGAGCCATATCCCCAGCCACTAAACCTAGCTTCTCACCTAAATGTAAATCTAACCTTAACTCAAACAAAAGCCCTAATTCTATACATAACCCTACCCCTTACCTTAGGTCTAACTCTCTCCATTACCTGAATTATGAATATTATGAATATTACCCATTATGCTAACCCTAGGCCTAACCCTGAACCCTAACCTAACCCTAACCCTAAGGGTGTTGGATGTAGCCAGTTTGAGAGGGCTTGAACTTCTACCTGGAGCCTCCCTACTCTTAGTCTCTGAATTGGAAACCAGGTGTCTGTACAGTTGCTGTTCCACATTGATAGCTACACCCCCCAAAATCTTGTGAGAAAAATCTTGAGTTATCACAGCAGGAGGTAGGGGAGTAGGAAACTGGATATCTGATAAGCTGCATAACCAGGCTGGTAGCCATGCCCTCTCATAGATGGTGAGTGAGATTTTGCAAGATGGATTCCATCTATTACCCATGTATGCTGTTTGATGAGGTGGGTGGTTCTGAAGTGACCTTGTGCTGTGTTCAGAGCTTGGTCTGGTGACCCACAAGCAAAGACTCTGTGTTCTGTGCTGCCTTTCATTTGTGCAGAGAGTGCCTGTGTGGCCAAGACTGCTGTCTGCACCCAGAGAAATTGCACAGCCCAGCCTTTCATCTGTTCTGAGAGCACCCATGTGGCCCTAGTTTTCTTCAAATTTCTATGACACTGAGAAGGATTCATCTTTTACTTAGCCTTACTATGCTCCACAGGTTTGGGACTTGTCGGTTCAGTGGTTTGTTGTCAGAAACAGTTTGTATTTTAAGGTTTCACTTCATTATGGCTTATTGATGTGAATGAAAATTGAGCTGGAAATCAAACAGGGTTGCCATGAGGTGCTTGAAACTTCACAAAATCATTTCTCAGTGGGTACTCTCTGTTTTATTTCTTTTGAAGGTAGGCCAAAGATGAAGCATTCAAAAGCAACTGTATCCGAGAGCCCTTAAGGAGAAAACAGAGAAACATGAATGTATTAAAATAAGTCTCCCAACAGTTTGATCAGATTTTTTTGATAATACACAGTATTCATCTTTGAGGTTGCTCCACTAGGCTCTCCAAGGTTGGTACTTCTAGGATCAATGGTTCTCTATACAGGTAAGTGTTAGTCTTACAGTTAGGATTAGGGCTAGATTTAGAGCTAGTGTTAAGGTTAGAGTTTGTTTTGTTAAAATTTTTTTGAAACTGGGAAGATTTAACTTTTACCTAGCCTTACTATGTGCCCCAGTTTGGGGCCTTCTCCGTTCAATTGTTCAATGTTGGGAATAGTTTGTTTTGAATGTCTCACTTTATTTTTACCTATATGGGTAAATGAGAATAGAGCTGGAAATCAGAGGGTTGGTGCTAGCAGCTTGAAACTTCACATAATCAATCAGTTGTCTGCGGGCACTCTCCGGTTTATTCCTGGTGAAAGTAACGATAAGCTGAAGCATGCAAAACAAGTTTATCCAAGAGCACTTTAAAAGAAAACAGAAAAATATGAATGTACTGAAATACCCCCCACCAATTAATTGGTCAGATTTCTTTGATATTGTGCAGTATTCACATGTAAGCTTGCTCCACGAGGATTCCCAAGATTAAAACTTTTATAATCAAAGGTACTCTTAAAAGGTTAGGCTTAGGATTATGGTTAGATTTAGGGTTAGAACTGGTGTTAGGTTTAGAGTTAGTTTTTTTCAACCTTTTGAATACTGGGCAGGATTTATCTTTTACCTATTCTTAGTATGCTACCCATGTTTGGGCCTCCTAGTAAAAGGGTTTTCTCTCAGGAGCAGTTTTAATTTTCATGGTTCAATTCATTTTGCCCTATTGGGCTGAGTGGAAATGGAGCTAGACTCAAACTGGGCTTTTGCTAGCTGCTTGAAACTTCACACACTCAGTCAGTTCTCAGTGCACATTTTCTCATTTGTTTTTTGTGGTAGTAGTCCAAAGCTGAATTAGAAAGAAACAGCTTTTTCTGTGATCACTTTAGAAGCAAGCTTCAAATTTTTTGCATGGATTGCTTTTATATTGTACAGGATTCATCCATTTCCTAGTCTTAGTAGGATCCCCAAATTTGGGTTTTCAAAGGTTTGCCAGTTCACTGTCAGGAACAGTTTGAATTTTTAGGTTTCACTTTATTATGGCCTATAGAGGTGAATGAAAATGGCGCTGGAAATCAAACACAGTTAGCACTAGCTGCTTGATACTTCACACACTCAATCAGCTCTCTGTGGGCATGTTCTGGTTGTTCCTTGTGAAAGTACCTTAAACTAAAGCATGATAAAATAATTTATCCAAGAGCACATTAGGAGAAAACAGGAAAATATGCATGTACTGAAATACCTCCCCCAATTATTTTGTCAGATTTCTTTGATACTACACAGGATTCATCTGTTAGCTTCCCCACTGGGCTCCTTTATTTGGGGACTACTATGATCAATGGTTTTGTAAACAGGTTATGCTAGATGGAGTATTAGTTTATGGCTAGGGTTACAGCTAGTGTTTTGTTAGATTTAGTATTTTCCAAATTTCTTTGATACTGGGCAGGATTCATCTTTTACATAGCCTTACTATATTTTATTAGGTTTGGGCCTCTTAGGTCAAGGGTTTGCTCTCCTTAACAGTTTGTTTTTTAAGTTTTCATTTCATTTTGACCTATGCATGTAAATGTAAATGGAGCTGAAAATACAACAGGGTTGGTGCTAGCTACTTCAAACCTCACACCCTCAATCACTTTTCTATGGGCATTCTCTGGTTATTTCCTTGTAAAATAGCTATAAGCTGAAGCATGCAAAGCAACTTTATGTGAGAGCACTTTAGGAGAAAACAGGGACATATGTATACACTGAACTACTTTCCCAATTATTTGGTCAGATTTCTTTGATATTTTGAAAAATTCATCTGTTAGCCTACACAACTTGGCTCCCCAAGAGTGGGACTTCTAGGATCAAAGGGACTCTAAACAGGTTAAGGTTAGTGTTAGGGTTAGTGTTAGGACTAGTATTAGACCTAGTGTTAAGGTAAGAGTTAATTTTGTCTTCAAATTTCTGTGATACTTTGAAGGATTCATCTTTTTTCCAATTTTGACTATACTCCAAAGTTTGGGCCTCTTACATAAAGGACTTGCCTTCAGGAACAGTTTTAATTTTCAAGTTTCTCTTCTTTTTTCCTGTAGGAGTGAATGGAAATGAAGCTGGAAATTAAACAGGGTTTGCACTAGCTGCTTGCAACTTCACACACTCCATCAATTTCTAGTGAGCATAATCTGGTGTTTGCCTTCGAAGTAGCTCTAAGATGAAGTGGAAAGTAATAGCTTTATCTCTGAGTGCTTTAGGAGCAAGAGGAATACCCATGTACTTCAAAATTTTTTTGGTTGGATTAATTTGGTACCGTACAGGATTCATCCTGGACCTAGCCTTTGTATGCTCCCCAAGTTTGGGTCTTCAAGATTCAATGGTTCAGTTTCAGGAACAGTTTAAATTTTTAGGTTTCACTTCATTATGGCCTATACATGTAAATGCAATGGAGCTGGAAATAAAACAGGGTTGGTTCTAACTGCATGAAACTTCACACACTCAATCAGCTCTCTGTGGGCACTCTTTGTTTTTCTTTGTGAAATACCTTAAGCTGAAGCATGAAAAACAATTTATCCATGAGCACTTTAAGAAAAAAAAACAGGGAAATCTGAATGTACTAAATTTTTTATCAAATTTCTTTGATACTGCACAAGAGTCATCTGTTAAGTTTTGCTGCTAGGCTCCCCAAGTTTGGGACTTCTATGATCATAGTTACTCTAAACAGGTTAGAATTAGGTTAGGTTTGGATTAGATCTAGTGTTAGAATTAGAGTGAGTTTCGTTCAAATTCATTTGATACTTGGCATAATTGGTTTTTTACCGAGCCTTACTATTTTCCCCAGGTTTGGACTTTATCACTTCAATGGTTTCTGTGAGGAACAGTTTGTATTTTAAGTTTTTCTTCATGTTGACTTATACAGGTAAATGGAAATGGAACTTGAACAAAAACAGGGTTGGTGCTCTCTGCTTAAAACTACACACACTCAATCAGGTCTACGTGGGCATTCTTGTTTCTTCCTTGTGAAAATTTCCCCAAGCTTAAGCATGCAAAAACATCTTAATCCAACAGGGAAATATACATGTACTGAGGTACCTCCCCAAATTATTTGGTCAGTTTTCTTTGATAATGCACAAGATTCATCTATTAGCTTGCCCCACTAGGATCTCTTAATTTGGAACTTCAATGATAAAATGTTCTCTAAACAAATTAGGGTTAGGTTTATAGTTAGGGTAAGGACTAGGTTTTAACCTAGTGTTAGGGTTAGAGTCAGTTTTGTTCATGTATCTTTGATACTGGGCAGGATTCATCTTTTACCTAGCCTCACAATGTCCCCTGGTTTGGACATTCTTGATTCAATGCTTCGCTGTCAGAAACAGTTTGTATTTTAAGGTTTGACTTTATTTTGAACTATTTAGTTGAAGAGAAATGGAGCACAAAATCAAACAGGGTGTTTGTTCGCTGCTGGAAACTGCACACACTCAATAAGTTCTCTCTGGTTTTTTCCTTGTGAATGTTTCCCTCAGCTGAAACATGCAAAGCAACTATATCCCAGAGCACTTTTGGAGAAATCAAGCAAATATGCATTTACTGAAACACTTACCCCAATTATTTGCTCAGATTTCTTTGATACTGTGCAGGATTCATCTGTTAGCTTTCCCCACTAGGCTCCCTTAGTTTGGGACTACTATGATTAAAGGCTCTAAACAGGCTAGGGTGAGCGGTAGGGTTAGGATTAAGTATAGATCTAGTGCTAGGTTTACAGTAGTTTTGTTCCAATTTCTTTGATACTAGGCAGGATTTATCTTTTACCTAGCCTTAATATGTTCCCAAGGTTTGGGCCTTCTAGGTTCAATGTTTTGCTGTCAGTATTTCAGACATCTTTGAAAGTGCCCATGATTCATCTGTAAGCTTACTCAACTTTTATTTAAGGTTTCACTTCATTTTGACCTATATGGGTAAATGGAAATGGAGCTGGAAATCAAACAGGGTTTATGCTAGCTGCTTGAAACTTCACACACTCAATCAGTTCTCTGTGAGGATGCTCTGGTTTAATCCTTGTGAAAGTATTCCATAGATGAAGCATGCCAAAACAACACTATATGAGAGCATTTTAGGAGACAACAGGAAAATATGCATGTACTGAACTACCTCCCCCCAAACATTTGTTAAGAATTCTTTGATACTGGGCAGAATTCATCTGTTAGCTTTCCCCACTAGGCTCCTCAAATTTGATACTTCTATGATCAAAGGTTCTCTAAAAAGGTTAGGTTAGAGTTAGGTCTAGTGTTAGGGTTAGAGTTTGTCTTGTTCAAATTTCTTTGATACTGGGCAGGATACATTTTTACCAAGTCTTACTATGTTCACCAGGTTTCGCCCTTCTCGGTTCAATTATTTTCTGACAGGAACAATTTGTATTTTCTGGAATCACTTCATTTTGACCTACAACTTCACACACTCAATCAACTCTCTGTGGGCACTCTCTGGTTTGTTCCTTGTGAAATTAATAATAAGCTGAAGCATGCAATACAAATTTTTCTGAGGACACTTTACAAGAAAACAAGAAAATATGAATGTCCTGAAATAGCTCCCCCAATTATTTTGTCAGATATCTTTGAAATTGCCCATGATTCATCTGTAATCTTACCCCACTAAACTTTCCAATTTCAAAACTTCTATGATTTTAGGTCCTCTAAAGTTGTTAGGTTTAGGGTTAGAAATAGGTTTAGACCTGGTGTTAAGGTTAAAGTTAGTTTTTTAAAAAATTTCTATGATACTGGGCAGGATTCACCTTTTTCCTATTTTGACTATATCTCAAATGTTTGGGCCTCTTATGTAAAATTGTTTTCTCTCAGGAACAGTTTCAATTTTCATGTTTTTCTTCTTTTTGCCCTATAGGGTTGAATAGATATGAAGCTGGAAATCAAACAGGGTTTGTGCTAGAATCTTGAAACTTCACACACTCAATCAGTTCTCAGTGAGCATTCTCTGGTTTGTTTCCTGTGAAGTATCCCTAAGATGAAGTAGAAAGAAAAAACTTTTTCTCTTAGTGTTTTAGGAGCAAGCAAAATACACATGTACTGAAAGAGCTTCAAATTTTTTTGGTCAGATTACTTTGATATTTTACAGGATTCATCTTTGACCAACCTTAGTAGGGTTCCCAAGTTTGGGCCTTCAAGGTTCAATGGTTCAGTGCCAGAAACAGTTTGAATTTTTAGGTTTCACTACATTATGGCCTATTGATGTGAATAGAAATGAAGCTAGAAATCAAACAGGGTTGCTGCTAGCTGCATGAAACTTCACACAATCACTTCGCTGTGTGCATGGTCTGGTTTGTTCCTTGTGAAAGTACCTTAAGCAGAAGCATGAAAAAACAATTTATCCAAGAGCACTTTAGGAGAAAACAGGAGAAAACAATTTATCCATGAGCACTTTAGGAGAAAACAGGAGAAAAGGGCATGTAGTGAGATACCTTCCCCAATTATTGGTCAAAATTTTTGATACTGGGCATGATTCATCTGTTACCTTTCCCTACTAAGCACCTCAAGTTTTTGACTTTTATGATCAAGCTCTATAAACAGAAAAGGCTTAGTTTTAGGATTAGGGTTAGGTCTAGAGTTAGAACTAATGTTTGGGTTACAGTTAGTTTTGTTCAAATTTCTTATATACCAATAAGAATTCATCTTTTACCTAACATTACCACGTTTCCTAGTTTGGCCTTCTCAGTTCAAGTTTCACTTTCAGGAAAAGTTTGTGTTTTAAGGTTTCACTTTATCTTGACTTCTATGGGTTAGGATTAAGGTTAGAGCTGTGGCTCGTTTTTTTTTTTTTTTTTTTTTTTGGTTTGTTTTTTTTTTTCAGAGCTAGGGCTAGGGTTAGGCTACATTTTGAATTAGTGTTAGGGTTAGGGCTAGTGTTAGGGTGAGGTTTAGGTTTAGGGTTATGGTTAGATAAAATATTAAGGTTATATCTAGGGTTAGGATTAGGGCTAGGGTTCGTGTTATGGTAAGCGATAGGGTTAAAACTAGGGAAAAGGCTAGGACAAAAGTTAAATTTAAATTTAGGACTAGGCTTAGGGTTAGGGGTAAGGGTGAAAGCTAAATTATGGCTAGCTTTAGGACTAGGGATACAGTTAGCTTTAGGCCTAGGGGTAGGGCTAGGTTTAGGATTAGCTTTGGGGTTAGGAGTAAGTTTAGGAGAATGGGTGGAGTTATAGCTAGCTTTAGGGCTAGGGTGCAGTTTAGAAATAAAATTAGGGCTAGGGTTAGTGTTTAGGTAAAAATTAAAGCTAGTTTTAAGAATAGGGTTTCTGTTATTTCAGGGCTAGAACTAGAGCTAGGGCTAATATTAAGTCTAGGGTTATGATTAAAGATAGTTTTAGGATAAGGCTATGCCTAGGTCTAGTGTCAGAACTATGTTTAGAGTAAGGGTCAGTTTTAGAGTTAGGGGTATTATTAGGGCCATGGTCAGGGTTAGCATTTGGTTTAGGTAAAAGTTTACGGTTAGGGCTTGAATTACTGTTAGATTTAGGCTTAAAATTAGTGTAATGGATAGGGTTAGGTTTAGGTTTCAGTTAAGTTTTAGGGAAATGGAAGGGTTAGGTTTAGCAATAAGGTTAAGGTTAGCATTATGATAGGGTCATGTTTAGTATAATGGATAGATTTAGAGATAGTGTTAGAAATAGGTTATAATTTGGATTAAGTCTAAGATTAGTGTTAGGTTTAGGGATAGGACTAGGTTTAGTTTATGGTAAGTGTTAGGTTTAGGGCTAGTGTTATGGTGAGGTTAGGGTAAGGGTTAGTGTTTCAGTTAGGGCAAAGGCTAGGGTGAGGATTAGGTTTTCATTTAGGTCTAGGAATATGTTTCAGGTTAAGGTTTTGTTTAGGGTTCAGGTTATGGCTATAGATTTCATTACAGTAAAGGTTAGGCTTAGTGTAATTGTTAATGTTAGATTTGGGGTTAGAGTTAGGGTTAGGGTCTGGATTCAGGATAGCCTTAGGATTAGGTTTAGTGTAAGGCTTAATGCTTCATCTAGGATTATGGCTATTATGAGGTTCAGGTTTATGGTTAGGTATTGTGATACATTTATGATTAGGGTTAAGTTTAATGTTGGGGATAGGGTTACAATTAGGGTTAGGGTTAGGGTTAGGGTTAGGGTAGTTGACAGGTTTAGAAGAAAAGTTTGATCTAGTTTTAAGGTTAGCATAACAGCTAGGGTTAGGGTTAGGGTTTAAGATAGGGCTAGGTTAATGTTTAGCGTAAAGGTTTGGCATTGAGCTAGGGTTAGAACTAACGCAAGAGTTAGTGTTAGGGTTAGTGTTAGGGCTAGGGTTAGGGTAGTTGACAGGTTTAGAAGAAAAGTTTGATCTAGTTTTAAGGTTAGCATAACAGCTAGGGTTAGGGTTAGGGTTTAAGATAGGGCTAGGTTAATGTTTAGCGTAAAGGTTTGGCATTGAGCTAGGGTTAGAACTAACGCAAGAGTTAGTGTTAGGGTTAGTGTTAGGGCTAGGGTTAGGGTTAGGGTTATACATAGGTCTAAGTTTAGGCCTAGGATTATGTCTGCATTTTGTGTTAGGTTTAGAGCTACGGTTAAGACTATAGTTAGGGCTAGGGCTACTGTTTGGTTTAAGATTAGATTTAAAATAGGGTTAGGGAAAGGTTATATTTAGGGCCAGTATTAGGGTCAGGCTTATGGCTAGGTCTAGTGTTAGGACTAGGTTTTGGGTTAGGGTAAGGTTTAGAGATAGGTTAATGTTAGGGTAAGGGTTAGTGTTCTGGATAGGATTAGAATTAGGTTTAGAATCAGAATTGTTTAGAGCTATAGCCGAAGGGGCACCAGCAAACTTCTAGTTGCCAGTTGATGATTGGCTCACAGTGGCCCCAGCAAACTTCAAGCTGCAACCTAAAACTGAAACTACTTGATTCTGTCAAGTTTCAAAGAGCTCATAAAAACAATGTTGGATTCAGAGTTCCAAATTCCTCTATCTATATAGGAGAGAATACAGTGAAACCTAAAAATATGAACTGCTACTGTAAATGAACTCTTCAACGTAGAAGAACAAAATTTGGTGAGGCAAGTGGGATTTGTGTACTGATCATTACCACCAAGTATCATCAAGATTAGGTGAAAAAAATATTGGCTGATATTTCAGGAAACTCGAGTTTCTTGGAAGCTTGGCAAACTCTTTCAATGAAAGCAATTTTTGTCAGTCTCTGCTCAGGACAACTTGAAAAGAAAAGAAACAATAGAGAGAAAACTGAGAACTACATTATTTTGTCAAGTTTCAAAGAGCTCCTACAAACCATGTTGGATTTCGAGTTCCAAATTCATCTATCTATATTGGAGAGCACAAAGTAAAACCTAAGAATAATAACTGCTTTTGTAAACGAACAATTCAACCTAGAAGGACAAAAGTTGGTGAGCCAAGTGGGATTTGTGTACTGATCATTGCCACCAATTATCAACAATATTGGGTGAAAAAATATTTGCTGATATTTAAGGAAACTCGTAGTTTCTTGAAGGTTTGCCAACCCCTTTCGATGAAAGTGCTTTTCACTAGTCTCTGATTAGGGCTACTTGAAGAGAAAACAAAAGATAGCGACAAAACTGAGAAATAAATATTTCGTCAAGTTCCAAAGAGCTACTACAAACCATGTTGGATTTAGAGTTCCAAATTCATCTATCTACATAGGAGAGCACACAGTAAAACCTAAGAATAAAAACTGCTGCTGTAAATGAATGCTTCAATGTAGAAGGACAAAATTTGGAGGGCAAAGTGGGATTTGTGTACTGATCATTACCACCAAGTATCATCAAGATTGGGTGAAAAAATATTTGCTGATATTTCAGGAAACTCGTAGTCTCTTGGAAGCTTGGCAACCCCTTTAAATTAAAGTACTTTTCGCTATTCTCTGCTTAGGGCTGCTTGAATAGGAAACAACCATGGAGACAAAACTAAGAACTACCTTATTTTGTCAAGTTTCAAAGAGCTACTACAAACCAGGTTTTATTTAGAGTTCCAAATTCATATATCTATAGAGGAGAGAACAGAGTGAAACCTAAAAATAAAAACTGCTACTGTAAACGAACGCTTTAACCTAGAAGAACAAAATTTGGTGAGCCAAGTGGGATTTGTGTACTGATAATTACCACCCAGTATCATCAAGATTGGATGAAAAAATATTTTTTGATATTTCAGGAAACTCGTAGTTTCTTGGAAGCTAGGCAACCCCTTTCAATGAAAGTGCTTTTCGCCAGTCTCCTTTTAGGGCTACTTGAAGAGGAAACACAACATAGAGAAAAAACTGAGATATACATTATTTTCTCAAGGTTCAAAGAGCTAATACAAACCATGTTGGATTTAGAGTTCCAAATTCATCTATCTATAGAGGAGAAAACATAGTCAAATCTAAAAATAAAAACTGCTAATGTTACCGAACGCTTCAACCTAGAAGAACAAAATTGGTGAGGCAAGTGGGATTTGTGTACTCATCATGATCACCAAGAATCATCAAGCTTGGGTGAAAAAATATTAGCTGATATTTCAGAAAAATCGTAGATTCTTGGAAGCTTGGCAACCCCTTTCAAATAAAGTGCTTTTCTCCAGTCTCTGCTTAGGTCGATTGAGGAGGAAACAAACCATAGACACAAAACAGAGAACTACATTATTTTGTCAAGTTTCAAAGAGCTACTACAAACCATGTTGAATTTAGAGTTCCAAATTCATCAAGCTGTATAGGAGAGAACAGAGTGAAACCTAAAAATAAAAACTGCATTTGTAAACGAACTCTTCAACCTAGAAGAACAAAATTTGGTAAGCCAAGTGGGATTTGTTTACTGATCATTACCACCAAGTATCATCAAGATTGGGTGAGAAAATATTTGCTGATATTTCAAGAAAATAGTAGTTTATTGAACGCTTTGCAACCCCTTTCAATGAAAGTGCTTTTCGCCAATCTCTGGGTAGGGCGTCTGATGAGAAAACAAACCATAGAGACAAAACTGAGAACTACATTATTTTTCAAGTTTCAAAGAGCTACTACAAACCATGTAGGATTTAGAGTTCCAAATTCATCTATCTTTATAGGAGAGAAGAGAGTGAAACCTAAAAATATAAATGGCTACTGTAAACGAACGGATCAACGTAGAAGAACAAAATTTGGTGAGCCAATTGGGATTTGTGTACTGATCATTAACAGCAAGTATCATCAAGATCGCGTGAAAAAATATTTGCCGAAATTTCAGGAAACTTGTAGTTTTTTGGAAGCTTGGCAACCCCTTTCAATAAAACTGCTTTTCGCCAGTCTCTGCTTAGGGCTACTTTAAGAGGAAACAAACCATAGATGCAAAATGGAGAATACATTATTTTGTCAAGTTTCAAAAACCTACAACAGACCATGTTCGTTTTAGGGTTCCAAATTCATCTATCTATATTGGAGGGAACAGAGTGAAACCTAAAAATCAAAAGTGCTATTGTAAAAGAACGCATCAACCTAGAAGAACAAAATTTGGTGAGCCAAGTGGGATTTGTGTTCTGATAATTACACCCAAGCATCATCAAGATTGGGTGAAAAATATTTGCTTTCATTTCAGGAATCTCGTAGTTTCTTGGAAGAATAGCAACCCTTTCAATAAAAGTACTTTTCGCCAGTCTCTGCTTAGGGCTACTTGAAGAGGAAACAATCCATAGAGACAAAACTGTGAACTACTTTATTTTGTCAAGTTTCAAAGAGCTCCTACAATCCATGTTGGATTTAGAGTTCAAAATTCATCTATCTATATAGGAGAGAACAGCGTGAAACTTAAAAATAAAAACTGCTACTGTAAAAGAACAATTCAACCTATAAAAACAAAATTAGTGATCCACGTGGGATATGTGTACTGATATTTACCACCAAGAATCCTGAAGATTAGGTTAGAAAATACTTGCTGATATTTCAGGAAACTCCTAGTTTCCTGGAAGCTTGGCAACCCCTTTTAATAAATTTGCATTTCGTCAGTATCTGCTTAGGGCTACTTGAAGAAGAAACAAACCATAGAGACAAAACGGAGAACTACTTTATTTTGTCAAGTTTCAAAGAGCAACTACAAACCATGTTGGATTCAGAGTTCCAAATTCATCTATCTATATAGGAGAGAACAGTGGTGAAACCTAAAAATAAAAACTGCTAATGTAAACGAACGCTTAGACCTTGAAGAATAAAATTTGGAAAACCAAGTGGGGTTTGTGTACGGATCATTATGACCAAGTATTATCAAATTCGGTGAAAAAATTTTTGCTGATATTTTAGGAAACTCGTAGTTTCTTGGAAGCATGGCAACCCCTTTCAATGAAATTGCTTTTCGCCAGTCTCTGACGAGGGCTACTTGACAAGAAAATAAACAATGGATACAAATGGAGAACACTTCATTTTGGCAAGTTTCAAAAATCTTCTACAGACCATGTTGGATTTAGAGTTGCAAATTCATCTATCTATATAGGAGAGAACAGAGTGAAACCTAAAAATAAAAACTGCTACTCTAATCGAACGCTTCACCCTAGAACAATAAAATTTGGTAAGCCAAGTGGGATTTGTGTACTGATCATTACCACCACGTATCATGAAGATTGGTTGTAAAATTATTTGCTGATATTTCAGGAAACTCCTAGTATCTTGGAAGCTTGGCAACCCCTTTCAATGAAAGAGCTTTTTACCAGTTTCTGATTAATGCTACTTGATGAGGAAATAAACCAAAAATATAAAATGGAGAACTACTTTATATTATCAAGTTTCAAAGAGTGACTACAAACCCGTTGGATTTAAAGTTCCAAATTCATCTCTCTATATAGGAAAGAACAGAGTTAAACCTAAAAATAAAAACTGCTACTGTGAAAGAAATCTAAAACCTAGAAGAACAATATTAAGTGAGCCAAGTGGGATTTTTTGACTGATCATTACTACCAAGTATCATCAAGATTGGGTGAAAAAATATTTGCTGGTATTTCAGTAAACTCGTAGATTCTTAAAAGCTATGCAAGTCCTTTCCATGAAAATGGATATCCCCTGTCCCTGCTGAGGGCTACTTGAAGAGAAAACAAACCATAGAGAGAAAACTGAGAACTACTTTATTTTGTCAAGTTTCAAAGAGCTCCTACAAACCATGATGGATTTAGGATTCCAAATTCATCTATCTATATAGGAGAGAACAGTGGTGAAACCTAAAAATAAAAACTGCTTCTGTAAATGAACACTTCAACCTAGAAGAACGAAATTTGGTGAGCCAAGTGGGATTTGTATACTGATCATTACCACCAAGTATCATTAAGATTGGGTGAAAAATTATTTGCTGATATTTCAGGAAACTCGTAGTTTCCTGGATTCTTGGTAACCCCTTTCAATCTAAGTGATTTTCTCCAGTCGCTGCTTAGGGCTACTTTAAGATGAAACAAACCATAGGGACAAAATGGAGAAATACTTTATTTTGTCAAGTTTAAAGAGATCATACAAACCATGTTGAATTTAGAGTACCAAATTCATCTATCTATATAGGAGAGAAAAGAGTGAAACCTAAAATAAAAACTGCTACTGTAAACGAACGCTTCAACCTAGAAGAACAAAACTTGGTGAGCCAAGTGGGATTTGTGTCTGGATCATTATCCCCAAGTATCATCAAGATTGGGTGAAAAAATATTTGCTTATATTTCAGGAAACTTGCAGTTTCTTGGAAGCGTGGCTATCTTTTTCAGTGAAAATGCTTTTCCCCAATCTCTGCTTAGGGCTACTTGAAGAGGAAGCAAACCATAGAGACGAAACTGAGAATTACTTTATTTTGTCAAGTTTCAAAGAGGTACTAAAAACCATGTTGGACTTAGAGTTCCAAATTCATCTATTTATATAGGAGAAATAGAGTGAAACCTAAAAGTAAAAACTGCTACTGTAAACCAACGCTTCAACCTAGAAAAACAAAACTTGGTGATCCAAGTGGGATTTGTGTATTGATCATTATCCTTAAGTATCATCAAGATTGGGTGAAAAATTATTTGCATATATTATAGGAAACTCGTAGTTTCTTGGAAGCGTCGCAAACCCTTTCAATGAAAGTGCTTTTCGCCATTCTCTGCTTAGTGCTACATGAAGAGGAAGCACACCATAGAGATGAAAATGAGAACTACTTTATTTTTTCAAGTTTCAAAGAGCTACTACAAACCATGTTGGATTTAGAGTTCCAAATTCATCTATCTATATAGGAGAGAACAGATTGAAACCTAAATATAAAAACTGCTACTGTAAATGAACACTTCATTCTAGAAGAAGAAAATTTGGTGAGCCAAGTGAGATTTGTGCACTGATCATTACCACCAAGTATCATCAAGATTGGATGAAAAAATATTGGCTGATATATCAGAAAACTCGTAGTTTCTTGGAAACTTGGCAACCCGTTTCAATGAAAATTATTTTCTCCAGTCTTTGCTTAGGGCTACTTGAAGAGGAAACGAACCATAGATACAAATCGGAGATCACTTTATTTTGTCACGTTTCAAAGAGCTACTACAGACCATGTTAGATTTAGTGTTCCAAATTCATCTATCTATATAGGAGAGAAAAAAGTGAAACCTAAAAAAAAAATTGCTTTTGTGAATCAATGCTTCATACAAGAAGAAAAAAATTTGGTGAGCCAAGTGGCATTTGTGTATTGATTATTACCACCACGTACTATCAAGATTGGGTGAAAAAATATTTGCTGATATTTCAGGAAACTCTTAGTTTCTTGGAAGCTTGGCAACCACTTTTAGTGAAAATGCTTTTCGCCAGTCTCTGCTTAGGGAAACTTGAAGAGAAAACAAATCATAGAGAAGAAACTGAGAACTACTTTATTTTGTCAAGATTCAAAGAGCTACTACAAACCATGTTGGATTTAGAATCCAAATTCATATATCTCTATAGGAGAGAACAGAGTGAAACCTAAAAATAAAAACTGCTACTGACAACAAACGCTTCAACTTAGAAGAAGAAAATTTGGTGAGCCAACTGGGATTTGTGTACTGATCATTACCACCAAGTATCATTAATATTGGATGAAAAAATATTTGCTGTTATTTCAGGAAACTCATAGTTTCTTGGAAGCATGGCAACCCTTTTCATTCAAAGTGCTTTTCACCAGTCTCTGCTTAGGGCTACTTGAAGATTAAACAAACCATAGAGACAAGACAGAGAACGACCTTATTTAGTCATTTTTCAAAGTGCTACTACAAGCTATGTTGGATGTAGAGTTCCAAATTCATCTATCTATATAGGAGAGAACAGAGCGAAACTGAAATATAAAAACGGGTACTGTAATGAACGCTTCAACTTAGAAGAACAAAATTTGGTGAGGAAGTAGGATATGTGTACGGATCATTACCACAAAGTATCAGGAAGATTGGGGGAAAAAATATTTCCTGGTATTTCAGGAAACTCGAAGTATCTTGGAAGCTTGGCAACCCCTTTCTATGAAAGTGCTTTTCTCCAGTCTCTGCTTAGGGCTACTTGAAGAGGAAACAAACCATAGAAACAAAGTGGACAAGTACTTTATTAAGTCAAGTTTCAAAGTGTAACTGTAAACTATGTTGGATTTAGAG
Source organism: Callospermophilus lateralis (assembly GCF_048772815.1). Lineage (NCBI taxonomy): Eukaryota > Metazoa > Chordata > Mammalia > Rodentia > Sciuridae > Callospermophilus > Callospermophilus lateralis. The sequence goes on from NC_135315.1 coordinate 65,805,360, forward strand.
TTCCAAATTCATCTATCTATATAGGAGAGAACAGAGTGAAACTGAAACATAAAAACGGGTACTGTAAACGAACGATTCAACTTAGAAGAACAAAATTTGGTGAGGCAAGTAGGATTTGTGTACGGATCATTACCACCAAGCATCATGAAGATTGGGTGAAAAAATATTTCCTGGTATTTCACAAAACTCGAAGTATCTTGGAGCTTGCCAACCCCTTTCCATGAAAGTGCTTTTCTCCAGTCTCTGCTTAGGGCTACTTGAAGAGGAAACAACCATAGAAAGAAAGCGGACAAGTACTTTATTAAGTCAAGTTTCAAAGTGTAACTGTAAACTACGTTGGATTTAGAGTTCCAAATTCATCTATCTATATAGGAGAGAACAGAGTGAAACCTAAAAATAAAAACTGCAACTTTAAACGAACGCTTCAACCTAGAAAAACAAAGTTTGGTGAGCAAAGTGGAATTTGTGTACTGATCATTACCACCAAGTATCACCAAGATTGAGTGAAAAAATATTTGCTGGTATTTCAGAAACTCGTAGATTCTTGGACACTTAGCAACCCTATCCATGAAAGTGCTTTTCGCCAGTCTCTACTTAGGGCTACTTGAAGAGTGAACAATCCATAGAGGCAAAACTGAGAACTACTTTATTTTGTCAAGTTTCAAAGAGCTACTACAAACCATGTTGGATTTAGAGTTCCAAATTCATCTATCTATATAGGAGAAAACACACTGAAACCTAAAAATAAAAACTGCCACTGTAAACGAAATCTTCAACATAGAAGAACAAAATTTGGTGATCCCAGTGGGATTGGAATACTGTTCATTACCACCAAGTATCATCGAGATTGGGTGAAAAAAATATTTGCTGGTATTTCGGAAACTCGTAGATTCTGGGACGCTTGGCAACCTCTTTCCATGAAAGTGCTTTCGCTGGTCTGTGATTAGGGCTACTTGAAAGGAAACAAACCATAGAGACAAAACTAAGAACTACTTAATTTTGTGAAGTTTCAAAGAGCTACGAGAAACCATGTTGGATTTAGAGTTCTAAATTCATCTATCTATATAGGAAATAATAGAGAAAAACCTAAAAATAAAAACTGCAACTCTAAACGAACGCTTCAGTGTAGAAGAACAAAATTTGGTGAGCCAAATGGTACTTCTGTACTGATCATTACCGCCAGGTATCATCAAGATTTGGTGAAAAAACATTTGCTGGTATTTCAGAAACTCATAGATTCTTGGACGCTTGGCAACCCCTTTCAATGAAAGTGCTTTTCGTCAGTCTCGGCTTAGGGCTACTTGAAAAGGAAACAAAGTATAGAGACAAAACTGAGAACTACTTTGTTTTGTCAAGTTTCAAGGTGCTACTACAAACCATGTTGGATTTTGAGTTCCAAATTCATCTATCTATATAGGAGAGAACAGAGTGAAACCTAAAATTAAAATATGCTGCTGTAAACGAACTCTTCAACCTAGAAGACGAAAATTTGGTGAGCCAATTAGGATTTGTGTACTGATCATTACCACCAAGTATCATCAATATTGGGTGAAAAAATATTTGCTGTTATTTCGGAAACTCGTAGATTCTTGGACGCTTTCAACCCCTTTAAATGAAATTGCTTTTCGCCAGTCTCTTCTTAGGGCTACTTGAAGAGGAAACAAACCATAGAGACAAAACTCACAACTACTTTATTTTGTCAAGTTTCAATGAGCTACTACAAACCATGTTGGATTTAGAGTTCCCAATTCATCTATCTATATAGGAGAAAACAGAGTGAGAGCTAACAATATAAACTGCTATTGTATACAAAAGCTTCAAACTAGAAGAACAAAACTTGGTGATCCAAGTGAGATTTGTGTACTGATCATTACCACCAAGTATCATCAAGATTGGGTTAAAAAATATTTGCTGGTATTTCGAAAACACCTAGATTCTTGGAACCTTGGCAAAACCTTTCAATGAAAGTGCCTTTCACCAGTCTCTGCTTAGGGCTCCTTGAAGAGGAACAAACCATAGAGACAAAACTGAGAACTACTTTATTTTGTCAAGTTTCAAAGAGCTACTACAAACCATGTTGGATTTAGAGTTCCAAATTTATCTATCTATATAGGAGAGAACAGAGTGAAACCTAAAAATAAAAACTGCTATTACAAACGAACGCTTTAACCTAGAAGAACAAAATTTGGTGAGCCAGATGGGATTTGAATACTGATCATTACCACCAAGTATCATCAAGATTGGGTCATAAAATATTTGCTGGTATTTCAGAAACTCATAGATTCTTGGATGCTTGCCAACCCCTTTCAATGAAAGTGCTTTTCGCCAGTCTCTGCTTAGGGCTACTTGAAGAGGAAACAAACCATAGAGACAAAACTGAGAACTACTTTATTTTCTCAAGTTCAGAGAGCTACTACAAACCATGTTGGATTTAGAGTTCCAAATTAATCTCTCTATATATGAGAGAAGAGAGTGAAACCTAAAAATATAAACTGCTAGAGTAAACGAACGCTTCAACCTAGAAGAACAAAATTTGGTGAGCCAAGTGGGATTTTTGGACTGATCATTTCCACCAAGTATCATGAAGATTGGGTGAAAAAATATTTGCTGGTATTTCAGAAACTCGTAGTTTCTTGGAAGCTTGGCAACATCTTTCAATGAAAGGGCATTGCACCATCTCTGCTTAGGGCTACTTGAAGATCAAACAAACCATAGAGACAAACCTGAGAACTACTTTATTTTGTCAACTTTCAAGAGCTACTACACACCATGTTGTATTTATAGTTCCAAATTCATCTCTCTATATAGGAGAGAACAGAGTGAAACCTAAAAATAAAAACTGCTACTGTAAACGAACGCTTCAACCTAGTACAACAAAATTTGGTGAGCCAAGTTGAACTTGTGTACTGATCATTACCACCTACTATCATCAAGATTGGGTGAAAAAATATATGCTGGTATTTCGGAAACTCGTAGATTCTTGGAGGCTTCGCAACCCCTTTCAATGAAAGTCCTTTTCGCCAGTCTCTGCTTAGGGCAACTTGAAGAGGAAAAAAACCAAAGAGACAAAACTGAGAACTACTTTATTTTGTCAAGTTTCATAGAGCTACTACAATCCATGTTATATTTAGAGTTCCAAATTCATCTATCTATATAAGAGACAACAGAGTGAAACCTTAAAATAAAAAATGCTACTGAAAACGAACGTTTCATCCTAGAAAAAAAAAATTTGGTGAGCCAACTGGGATATGTGTACTGATCATTACCCCCAAGAATCATCAAGATTGAATGAAAAAATATTTGCTGGTTTTCGGAAACTGGTGGTCTCTTGGACTCTTGGCAACCCCTTTAAATAAAAGTGTTTTTGCCAATCTCTGCAAAGGGCTATTTGAAGAGAAAACAAACCATAGAGACAAAACTGAGAACTACTTTATTTTGTCAAGTGTCAAAGAGCTAGTACAAACCATGTTCGATTTAGAGTTTCAAATTCATTTATCTATATAGGAGAGAACAGAGTGAAACCTAAAAATAAAAACTGCTACTGTAAACGAACGCTTCAACCTAGAAGAACAAAATTTGGTGAGCCAAGTGGTATTTGTGTACTGATCATTATCACCAAGTGTCATCAAAATTGGGTGAAAAAATACTTGCTGGTATTCTGGAAACTCGTAGTTTTTTTGGAAGCTTGGCAACCCCTTTCAATGAAAGGGCTTTGTACCATCTCTGCTTAGGGCTACTTGAAGAAGAAATAAATCATAGAGACAAAACTGAGAACTAATTTATTTTGTCAAGTTTCAAAGAGCTACTACAAACCATGTTGGATTTAGAGTTCCAAATTTATCTATCTATGTAGGAGGGAACAGAGTGAAACCTAAAAATAAAAACTGCTAATGTAAACAAACGCTTCAATCTAGAAGAACAAAATTGGTGAGCCAAGTGGGATTTCTGAACTGATCATTACCACAAAGTATCATCAAGATTGGGTGAAAAATATTTGCTCCTATTTCGGAAACGCGTACATTCTTGGATGGTTGGCATCCCTTTAAATGAAAGTGCTTTTCGCCGGTCTCTGCTAAGGGCTACTTGATGAGGAAAAAAACCATAGAGACAAAGCTCAGAACTACTTTATTTTGTAAAGTTTCAAAGAGGTACTACAAACCATGTTGGATTTAGAGTTCCAAATTCATTTATCTATATAAGAGAGAACAGAGTGAAACCTAAAAATAAAAACTGCTAATGGAAACGAACACTTCAACCTAGAACAAAATTTGGTGAGCCAAGTAGGATTTGTGTACGGATCATTGCCACCAAGTATCATCAAGATTGGGTGAAAAAATATTTGCTGGTATTTCGGGAACTGGTGGTTTTTCAACGCTTGGCAACCCCTTTCAATGAAAGTGCTTTTCGCCAGTCTCTGCTTAGGACTACTTGAAGTGGAAACAAACCAGAGAGACAAAACTGAGATCTACTTTATTTTGTCAAGTTTCAAAAAGCTAGTATAAACCATGTCGATTTAGAGTTTCAAATTCATCTATCAATTTAGGAGAGAACAGAGTGAAATCTAAAGATAAAAACTGACACTGTAAACGAATGCTTCAACCTAGATGAAGAAAATTTGGAGAATCAAGTGGGATATGTGTAGTGATCATTACCACCAAAGTATCATCAAGATTGGGTGAAAAAAATATTTGGTGGTATTTCGGAAGCTCGTAATTTCTTGCAAGCTTGGCAACCCTTTTCAATGAAAGGGCTTTGCACCATCACTGTTTAGGGCTACTTGAAGAGGAAACAAACCATAGAGAAAAAACTGACAACTACTTTATTTTGTCACGTTTCAAAGATCTACTACAAACCATGTTGGACTTAGAGTTTCAAATTCATCTATCTATATAGGAGAGAACAAAGAGAAACCTAAAAATAAAAGCTGCTACTGTAAACGAACGCTTCAACCTAGAAGAACAAAATTTGGTGAGCCAAGTGGGATTTGTGTACTGATCATTGCCACCAAGTATCATCAAGATTGGTTGAAAAAATATTTGCTGGTATTTCGGAAACTCGTTGTTTCTTGGATGCTTGTCAACCCCTTTCAATGAAAGGGCTTTGCGCCATCTCTGCTTAGGGCTACTTGAAGAGGAAACAAACCATAGAGACAAAACTGAACACTACTCTATTTTGTCAAGTTTCAAAGCGCTACTACAAATTATGTTGGATTTACAGTTCCAAATTCATCTCTCTATATAGGAGAGATCAGAGTGGAACCCAATAATAAAAACTGCTACTGTAAACGAACGTTTCATCCTAGAAGAACAAAATTTGGTGATCCAAGTGGGATTTGTTTACTGATCATTAACACCAAGTGTCATCAAGATTGGGTGAAAAAAATATTTGCTGGTAATTCGGAAACTCGTAAATTCTTACAAGCTTGGCAACCCCTTTCAATGAAAGGGCTTTTCGCCAGTCTCTGCTTAGGCGTACTTGAAAAGGAAAAAAAACATAGAGACAAAACTGAGAACTACTTTATTTTCTCAAGTTTCAAAGAGCTAGTACAAACCATGTCGCTTTAGAGTTCCAAATTCATCTATCTATTTAGGAGAGAACAGAGTGAAACCTAAAAATAAAATCGGCCAGTGTAAAAGAACGCTTCAACCTAGAAGAAGAAAATTTGGTGAGCCAAGTGAAATTTGAGTACTGATCATTACCACCAAGTGTCATTAAGATTGGGTGAAAAAAAATTTTGTGGTATTTCGGAAACTCCTAATTTCTTGCAAGCTTGGCAACCCCTTAAAATGAATGGGTTTGCGCCATCTCTATTTAGGGCTACTTGAAGAGAAAACAAACCATAGAGAAAAAACTGACAACTACTTTATTTTGTCACGTTTCAAAGATCTACTAAAAACCATGTTGGATTTAGAGTTTCAAATTCATCTATCTATATAGGAGGGAACACAGTGAAACCTAAAATAAAAACTGCTACTGTAAACGAACGCTTCAACCTAGAAGAACAAAATTTGGTGAGCCAAGAGGGATTTGTGTACTGATCATTGCCACCAAGTATCATCAAGATTGGTTGAAAAAATATTTGCTGGTATTTCGGAAACTTGGTTTTTTTTTTTTGGATGCTTGTCAACCCCTTTCAATTAAAGGGCTTTACACCATCTCTGCTTAGGCCTACTTGAAGAGGAAACAAACCATAGAGACAAAACTGAGCACTGCTCTATTTTGTCAAGCTTCAAACCGCTACAACACACCATGTTGGATTTAGAGTTCCAAATTCATCTCTCTATATAGGAGAGAACAGAGTGAAACCTAAAAATAAAAACTGCTACTGTAAATGCACGTTTCATCCTAGAAGAACAGAATTTGGTAAGCCAAGTGGGATTTGTTTACTGGTAATTAGCACCAAGTGTCTTCAAGATTGGGTGAAAAAATATTTGCTGGTATTTCGGAAACTCGTAATTTCTTGCAAGCTTGGCAACCCCTTTAAATGAAAAAGCTTTGCGCCAACTCTGCTTAGGGCTACTTGAAGAGGAAACAAACCATAGAGACAAAACTGAGAACTACTTTATTTTGTCAAGTTTCGAAGAGACACTACAAACCATGTTGGATTTAGATTCGAAATTCATCTATCTATATAGGAGAGAACAGAGTAAAACCTAAAAATAAAAACTGCTAATGTAAACAAACGCTTCAACTGAGAAGAACAAAATTTGGTGAGCCAAGTGGGATTTCTGTACTGATCATTACCACCAAGTATCATCAAGATTGGGTGAAAAAATATTTACTGGTTTTTCGGAAACTCGTACATTCTTGGACGGTTGACATCCCTTTCAATGAACGTGCTTTTTGCCAGTCTCTGCTTAGGGCTAATTGATGAGTAAAAAAACCATAGAGACAAAACACAGAACTACTTAATATTTACAAGTTTCAAAGAGCTAATACAAACCATGTTGGATTTAGAGTTCCAAATTCATCTATCTATTTAGGAGAGTACAGAGTGAAATCTAAAAATAAAAACTGCTAATGTAAACGAACACTTCAACCTAGAACAAAATTTACTGAGCCAAGTGGGATTTGTGTACTGATCATCACCACCAAGTATCATCAGGATTGGGTGAAAAAATATTTGTTGGTATTTCGGAAACTCATAGATTCTTGGATGCTTGGCAACCCCTTTCAATGATAGTCCTTTTCACCAGTCTCTGCTAGGGCTACTTGAAGAGGCAACAAACCATAGAGACAAAACTGAGAACTACTTTATTTTGTCAAGTTTCAGAGAGCTACTACACACCATGTTGTATTTAGAGTTCCAAATTCATCTATCTATATAGGAGAGAACAGATTGAAACCTAAAAATAAAAAATGCGACTGTAAATGAACGTTTCATCCTGGAAGAACAAAATTTGGTTAGCCAACTGGGATTTGTGTACTGCTGACTACCCCCAAGAATCATCAAGATTGGGTGAAAACATATTTGCTGGTATTCCAAAACTGGTGGTTTCTTGGACGCTTGGCAACCCCTGTCAATTAAAGGGCTTTGCGCCATCACTGCTTAGGGCTACTTGAAGAGGAAACAATCCATAGAGACACAACTGAGCACTACTCTATTTTGTCAAGTTTCAAAGAGCTACAACAAACCATGTTGGATTTAGAGTTCCAAATTCATCTCTCTATATAAGAGAGAACAGAGTGAAACCTAATAATAAAAACTGCAAATGTAAACGAACGTTTCATCCTAGAAGAACAAAATTTGGTGACCCATGTGGGAATTGTTTACTGATCATTAGCACCAAGTATCATCAAGAATGGGTGAAAAAGTTTTTGCTGGTAGTTGGGAAACCCGTAATTTAATGCAAGCTTGGCAAGCCCTTTCAATGAAAGGGCTTTGCGACATCTCTGCTTAGGGCAACTTGAAGAGGAAAAAAAAAAGAGACAAAACTGAGAACTACTTTATTTTGTCACGTTTCATAGAGCTACTACAATCCATGTTATATTTAGAGTTCCAAATTCATCTATCTATATAAAAGACAACAGAGTGAAACCTTAAAATAAAAAATGCTACTGTAAACGAACGTTTCATCCTAGAAGAAAAAAAATTTGGTGAGCCAACTGGGATATGTGTACTGATCATTACCCCCAAGAATCATCAAGATTGGTGAAAAAATATTTGCTGGTTTTTGGAAAATGGTGGTCTCTTGGACTCTTGGCAACCCCTTTTAATAAAAGTGTTTTCGCCAATCTCTGCAAAGGGCTATTTGAAGAGAGAACAAACCATAGAGACAAAACTTAGAACTACTTTATTTTGTCAAGTGTCAAAGAGCTAGTACAAACCATGTTCGATTTAGAGTTTCAAATTCATTTATCTATATAGGAGAGAAGAGAGTGAAACCTAAAAATAAAAACTGCTACTGTAAATGAACGCTTCAACCTAGAAGAACAAAATTTGGTGAGCCAAGTGGAATTTGTGTACTGATCATTATCACCAAGTATCATCAAAATTGGGTGAAAAAATGCTTTCTGGTATTCCGGAAACTCGTAGTTTTTTTGGAAGCTTGGCAACCCCTTTCAATAAAGGGCTTTGTACCATCTCTACTGAGGGCTACTTGAAGAAGAAATAAATCATAGAGACAAAACTGAGAACTAATTTATTTTTTCAAGTTTCAAAGAGCTACTACAAACCATGTTGGATTTAGAGTTCCAAATTCATCTATCTAAGTAAGAAGGAACAGAGTGAAACCTAAAAATAAAAACTGCTAATATAAACAAACGCTTCAACCTAGAAGAACAAAATTGGTGAGCCAAGTGGGACTTCTGAACTGATCATTACCACAAAGTATCATCAAGATTGGGTGAAAAAATATTTGCTCCTATTTCGGAAACTCGTACATTCTTGGACGGTTGGCATCCCTTTAAATGAAAGTGCTTTTCGCCGGTCTCTGCTAAGGGCTACTTGATGAGGAAAAAAACCATAGAGACAAAGCTCAGAACTACTTTATTTTGTAAAGTTTCAAAGAGCTACTACAAACCATGTTGGATTTAGAGTTCCAAATTCATCTATCTACTTAGGAGAGTACAGAGTGAAATCTAAAAATAAAAACTGCTAATGTAAATGAACACTTCAACCTAGAACAAAATATGGTGAGCCAAGTGGGATTTGTGTACGGATCATTGCCACCAAGTATCATCAAGATTGGGAGAAAAAATATTTGCTGGTATTTCGGAAACTGGTGGTTTTTCAACGCTTGGCAACCCCTTTCAATGAAAGTGATTTTCGCCAGTCTCTGCTTAGGCCTACTTGAAGTGGAAACAAACCATAGAGACAAAACTGAGATCTACTTTATTTTGTCAAGTTTCAAAGAGCTAGTACAAACCATGTTCGATTTAAAGTTTCAAATTCATCTCTCTATTTGGGAGAGAACAGAGTGAAACCTAAACATAAAAACTGCCACTGTAAATGAATGCTTCAACCTAGAAGAAGAAAATATGGTGAATCAAGTGGAATTTGTGTAGTGATCAATACCACCAAAGTATCAACAAGATTGGGTGAAAACATATTTGCTGGTATTTCGGAAACTCGTAATTTCTTACAAGCTTGGCAACCCCTTTCAATGAAAGGGCATTGCGCCATCTCTCCTTAGGCCTACTTAAAGAGGAAAAAAACATACAGCAAATCTGAGAACTACTCTATTTCTTCAATTTTCAAAGAGCTCCTACGTACCTTATTGGATTTAGAGTTCCAAATTCATCTCTCTATATAGCAGAGAACAGAGTGAAACCTAAAGTAAAAACTGCTACTGTAAATGAACACTTCAAACTAGAAGAACAAACTTTGGTGAGCCAAGTGGGATTTGTGTACTGATCATTACCACCAAGTATCATCAAGATTGGGTGAGAAAATATTTGCTGGTGTTTGGAAACACGTAGTTTCTTGGATGCTTGGCAACACCTTTAAATGAAAGTGCTTTGTGCCATCTCTTCTTTGGACTACTTGAAGAGAAAACAAACCATAGAGCCAAAACTGAGAACTTCTTTATTTTGTAAAGTTTCAAAGAACTACTACAAACCATGTTGGACTTAGAGTTCCAAATTCATCTATCTATATAGGAGAGAACAGAGTGAAACCTAAAAATAAAAACTGCTACTGTAAACGAACGCTTCAACATAGAAGAACAAAATTTGGTGACTCAAGTGGGATTTGTGTACTGATCATTACCACCAAGTATCATCAAGATTGGCTGAAAACATATTTGCTGGTATTTCGGAAACTCTTAGTTTCTTGGATGCTTGGCAACACCTTTCAAGAAAGGGCTTTGCTTTATGGCTGCTTAGGGCTACTTCAAGAGGAAACATACCGTAGAGACAAAACTGACAACTACTTTATTTTTTCTAGTTTCAAAGAGATACTACAAACCATGTTGGATTTAGAGTTAAAAATTCATCTATCTATATAGGAGAGAACAGAGTGAAACCTAAATATAAAAACTTATAATGTAAATAACGGCTTCAACTTAGAAGAACAAACTTTGGTGAGCAAAGTAAAATTTGTGTACTGATCATTACCTCCAAGTATATCAAGAGTGGGTGAAAAAATATTTGCTGATATTTCAGGAAACTCGTACATTCTTTGAAGGTTTGCACCCCCTCTCAATGAAAGAGCTTTTCGCCAGTCTCTGCTTAGGGCTATTTGAAAAGGAAACAAACCATGGAGACAAAACTGAGAAATACTTTATTTTGTCATGTTTCAAAGAGCTACTACAAACCATTTTGTATTTAGAGTTCCACATTCATCTATCTATATAGGAGAGACGTGAGTGAACCCTAAAATTATAAACTGCTATTCTAAATGAACGCTTCCACCTAGAAGAACAAAATTTGGTGAGCCAAGTGGGATGTGTGTACTGATCATTACCACCAAGTATCAAAAGATTGGGTGAAAATATATTTGCTGGTATTTCTGAAACTCGTAGTTTCTTGGACGCTTGGCAACCCCTTTCAATTAAAGGGTATTTTGCCATCTCTGGTTAGGGCTACCTGGAGAGGAAACAAACCATAGCGACAAAACTGAGAACTACTTTATTTTTTCAGGTTTCAAAAGGCTACTACAAACCATGTTGGATTTAGAGTTCCAAATTCATCTCTCTATATATGAGAGAACAGAGTGAAACCGAAAAATAAAAACTACTACTTTAAACGAATGCTTCAAAATAGAAGAAGAAAATATGGTGAGCCAAGTGTGATTTGAGTACTGATCATTACCACCAAGTATCATCAAGAGTGGGTGAATAAATATTTGCTGGTATTTTGGAAACTCGTAGATTCTTGGACGCTTGACAACCCCTTTCAATGAAAGTGCTTTTTGCCAGTCTCTGATTAGGGCTACTTGAAGAGGAAACAAACCATAGAGACAAAACTGAGAACTACTTTATTTTGTGAAGTTTCTAAGAACTACTGCAAACCATGTTGTATTTAGAGTTCCAGATTCATCTATCTATATAGGAGAGAACAGAGTGAAACCTAAAATTGAAAACTGCTACTGAAAACGAACGCTTCAAAATAAAAGAACTAAATATGGTCAGCCAAGTGGGATTTGTGTACTGATCATTACCACCAAGTATAATCAAGATTGGGTGAAAAAATATTTGCTGATATTTCAGGAAATTTGTACTTTCTTAGAAGTTTAGCAACCCCTTTCAATAAAAGTGCTTTTCGCCAGTCTTTGCTTAGGGCTACTTGCAAAGGAAACAATCAATAGATAAAAAACTGAGAAATACTTTATTTTGTCATGTTTAAAAAAGCTACTAATAACCATGTTAGATTTAGAGTTCCAAGTTCATCTATCTATATAGGAGAGAACAGAGTGAAACCTAAAAATAAAAACTGCTACTGTAAACAAACGCTTCAAACTAGAAGAAGAAAATATTGTGAGCAAAGTGGGATTTGTGTACTGATCATTACCAAAAAGAATCATCAAGATTGGGTGAAAAAATATTTGCTGGTATTTCGGAAACTCATAGATTCTTGGACGCTTGGCAACCCCTTTCAATGAAAGGGCTTTTCGCCAGTCTCTGCTTAGGGCTAGATGAAAAAGAAAGAAACCATAGAGACCAAACTGAAAAATACTTTATTTGTCAAGTTTCAAAGAGCTACTACAAACCATGTAGGAGTTAGAGTTCCAAATTCATCTCTCTATATAGGAGAGAACAGAGTGAAACCTAAAAATAAAAACTGCTTCTCTAAATGAACGCTTCCAGCTAAAAGAACAAAATTTGGTGAGCCAAATGGCATTTGTGTACTTATCATTACCACCAAGTATCATCAAGATGGGGTGAAAATATATTTGCTGGTATTTCGGAAACTCGTAGTTTCTTGGAGGCTTGGCAACGCCTCTCAGTTAAAGGGCTTTCCACCATATCTGCTTAGGATTACTTGAAGAAGAAACAAACCAGAGCGAAAAAACTGAGAACTACTTAATTTTGTCAAGTTTCAAAGAGCTACTACACATCATGTTGGATTTAGAATTTCAAATTCATCTATCTATATAGGAGAGAACAGAGTAAAACCTAAAAATTAAATATGTTACTGTATATGAACGCTTCATCCTAGAAGAAGAAAAGTTGGTGAACCAAGGGGGATTTGTGTACTGATCATTACCACCAAGTATCATCAAGATTGGGTGAAAAAATATTTGCTGGTATTTCGGAAACTCGTATATTCTTGGACGCTTGACAACCCCTTTCAATGAAATGGTTTTGCTACATCTCTGCTTCGGGTACATGAAGAGTAAACAAACCATGGAAAGAGAAATGAGAACTACTTTATTTTGGCAATTTTCAGAGAGCTACTACAAACCATGTTGGATTTAGAGGTCCAAATTCATCTATCTATATAGGAGAGAACAGAGTGAAACCTAAAAATAAAAACTGCTACTGTAAATGAACGCTTCCACCTAGAAGAACAAATTTTGTTGAGTCAATTGGGAATTTTGTAGTGATCATTACCACCAAGTATCATGAAGATTGGGTTAAAAAATATTCGCTGGTAATTCGGAAACTCATAGATTTTTGGAAACTTGGCAACCACTTTCAATGAAAGTGCTTTTCGCCAGTCTCTGCTTAGGACTACTTGAAGAGCAAACAAACCATAGAGACAAAACTGAGAACTACTTTATTTTTTCTAGTTTCAAAGAACTACTACAAACCATGTTGGACTTAGAGTTCCAAATTCATCTATCTATATAGGAGAGAACAGAGTGAAACCTAAAAATAAAAACTGCTACTGTAAACGAACGCTTCAACATAGAAGAACAAAATTTGGTGACTCAAGTGGGATTTGTGTACTGATCATTACCACCAAGTATCATCAAGATTGGCTGAAAACATATTTGCTGGTATTTCGGAAACTCTTAGTTTCTTGGATGCTTGGCAACACCTTTCAAGAAAGGGCTTTGCTTTATGGCTGCTTAGGGCTACTTCAAGAGGAAACATACCGTAGAGACAAAACTGACAACTACTTTATTTTTTCTAGTTTCAAAGAGATACTACAAACCATGTTGGATTTAGAGTTAAAAATTCATCTATCTATATAGGAGAGAACAGAGTGAAACCTAAATATAAAAACTTATAATGTAAATAACGGCTTCAACTTAGAAGAACAAACTTTGGTGAGCAAAGTAAAATTTGTGTACTGATCATTACCTCCAAGTATATCAAGAGTGGGTGAAAAAATATTTGCTGATATTTCAGGAAACTCGTACATTCTTTGAAGGTTTGCACCCCCTCTCAATGAAAGAGCTTTTCGCCAGTCTCTGCTTAGGGCTATTTGAAAAGGAAACAAACCATGGAGACAAAACTGAGAAATACTTTATTTTGTCATGTTTCAAAGAGCTACTACAAACCATTTTGTATTTAGAGTTCCACATTCATCTATCTATATAGGAGAGACGTGAGTGAACCCTAAAATTATAAACTGCTATTCTAAATGAACGCTTCCACCTAGAAGAACAAAATTTGGTGAGCCAAGTGGGATGTGTGTACTGATCATTACCACCAAGTATCAAAAGATTGGGTGAAAATATATTTGCTGGTATTTCTGAAACTCGTAGTTTCTTGGACGCTTGGCAACCCCTTTCAATTAAAGGGTATTTTGCCATCTCTGGTTAGGGCTACCTGGAGAGGAAACAAACCATAGCGACAAAACTGAGAACTACTTTATTTTTTCAGGTTTCAAAAGGCTACTACAAACCATGTTGGATTTAGAGTTCCAAATTCATCTCTCTATATATGAGAGAACAGAGTGAAACCGAAAAATAAAAACTACTACTTTAAACGAATGCTTCAAAATAGAAGAAGAAAATATGGTGAGCCAAGTGTGATTTGAGTACTGATCATTACCACCAAGTATCATCAAGAGTGGGTGAATAAATATTTGCTGGTATTTTGGAAACTCGTAGATTCTTGGACGCTTGACAACCCCTTTCAATGAAAGTGCTTTTTGCCAGTCTCTGATTAGGGCTACTTGAAGAGGAAACAAACCATAGAGACAAAACTGAGAACTACTTTATTTTGTGAAGTTTCTAAGAACTACTGCAAACCATGTTGTATTTAGAGTTCCAGATTCATCTATCTATATAGGAGAGAACAGAGTGAAACCTAAAATTGAAAACTGCTACTGAAAACGAACGCTTCAAAATAAAAGAACTAAATATGGTCAGCCAAGTGGGATTTGTGTACTGATCATTACCACCAAGTATAATCAAGATTGGGTGAAAAAATATTTGCTGATATTTCAGGAAATTTGTACTTTCTTAGAAGTTTAGCAACCCCTTTCAATAAAAGTGCTTTTCGCCAGTCTTTGCTTAGGGCTACTTGCAAAGGAAACAATCAATAGATAAAAAACTGAGAAATACTTTATTTTGTCATGTTTAAAAAAGCTACTAATAACCATGTTAGATTTAGAGTTCCAAGTTCATCTATCTATATAGGAGAGAACAGAGTGAAACCTAAAAATAAAAACTGCTACTGTAAACAAACGCTTCAAACTAGAAGAAGAAAATATTGTGAGCAAAGTGGGATTTGTGTACTGATCATTACCAAAAAGAATCATCAAGATTGGGTGAAAAAATATTTGCTGGTATTTCGGAAACTCATAGATTCTTGGACGCTTGGCAACCCCTTTCAATGAAAGGGCTTTTCGCCAGTCTCTGCTTAGGGCTAGATGAAAAAGAAAGAAACCATAGAGACCAAACTGAAAAATACTTTATTTGTCAAGTTTCAAAGAGCTACTACAAACCATGTAGGAGTTAGAGTTCCAAATTCATCTCTCTATATAGGAGAGAACAGAGTGAAACCTAAAAATAAAAACTGCTTCTCTAAATGAACGCTTCCAGCTAAAAGAACAAAATTTGGTGAGCCAAATGGCATTTGTGTACTTATCATTACCACCAAGTATCATCAAGATGGGGTGAAAATATATTTGCTGGTATTTCGGAAACTCGTAGTTTCTTGGAGGCTTGGCAACGCCTCTCAGTTAAAGGGCTTTCCACCATATCTGCTTAGGATTACTTGAAGAAGAAACAAACCAGAGCGAAAAAACTGAGAACTACTTAATTTTGTCAAGTTTCAAAGAGCTACTACACATCATGTTGGATTTAGAATTTCAAATTCATCTATCTATATAGGAGAGAACAGAGTAAAACCTAAAAATTAAATATGTTACTGTATATGAACGCTTCATCCTAGAAGAAGAAAAGTTGGTGAACCAAGGGGGATTTGTGTACTGATCATTACCACCAAGTATCATCAAGATTGGGTGAAAAAATATTTGCTGGTATTTCGGAAACTCGTATATTCTTGGACGCTTGACAACCCCTTTCAATGAAATGGTTTTGCTACATCTCTGCTTCGGGTACATGAAGAGTAAACAAACCATGGAAAGAGAAATGAGAACTACTTTATTTTGGCAATTTTCAGAGAGCTACTACAAACCATGTTGGATTTAGAGGTCCAAATTCATCTATCTATATAGGAGAGAACAGAGTGAAACCTAAAAATAAAAACTGCTACTGTAAATGAACGCTTCCACCTAGAAGAACAAATTTTGTTGAGTCAATTGGGAATTTTGTAGTGATCATTACCACCAAGTATCATGAAGATTGGGTTAAAAAATATTCGCTGGTAATTCGGAAACTCATAGATTTTTGGAAACTTGGCAACCACTTTCAATGAAAGTGCTTTTCGCCAGTCTCTGCTTAGGACTACTTGAAGAGCAAACAAACCATAGAGACAAAACTGAGAACTACTTTATTTTTTCTAGTTTCAAAGAGATACTAAAAACCATGTTGGACTTAGAGTTCCAAATTCATCTATCTATATAGGAGAGAACAGAGTGAAACCAAAAAATAAAAACTGCTACTGAAAACGAACACTTCATCCTAGAAGAACAAAATTTGGAGAGCCAAGTGCTATTTGCATACTGATCATTACCATCAAGTATCATCAAGATTGGGTGAAAAAATATTTGCTGGTATTTCGGAAACTCGTAGTTTCTTGGATGTTGGCAACTCCTTTCAATGAAAGGGATTTGCGCCATCTCTGCTTTGGGCTACATGAAGAGGGAACAAAGCATAGAGACAAAACTGAGACTACTTTATTTTGTCAAGATTCAAAGAGCTACTACAAACCGTGTTGAATTTAGAGATTAAAATTCATCTATACATATAGGAGAGAACAGAGTGAAACCTAAAAATAAAAAATGCTACTGTAAACGAACGCTTCAACCTAGAAGAACAAAAGTTGGTGAGCCAAGTGGGATTTGTGTACTGATCCTTACCACCAAGTATCACCAAGATTTTGTGGAAATATATTTGGTGGTATTTCGGAAACTTTTAGTTTCTTGGAAGCTTGGCAACCCCTTTCAATGAAAGGTTTTGTGCCAGTCTCTGCTTAGGGCTACTTGAAGTGGAAAAAAACCATAGAGACAATACTGAGAACTACTTTATTTTTTCAAGTTTCAAAGAGCTACTACAAACCATGTTGGATTTAGAGTTCCAAATTCATCTATCTGTATAGAAGAGAACAGAGTGAAAACTAAAAGTAAAAACTGCTACTGTAAACGAACGCTTCAACCTAGAAGAAGAAAATTTGGTGAGCCAAGTGGGATTTGTGTTCGTACCATTCAGACCATGTATCATCAAGATTGGTGAAAAAATATTTGCTGGTATTTCAGAAACTGGAATTTTCTTGTACGCTTGGCAACCCCTTTCAATGAACATGCTATTCGCTAGTGTCTGCTTAGAGCTAATTGAAGAGGAAACAAACCATAGAGACAATACTGAGAACTACTTTACTTTGTCAAGTTTCAAAGAGCTACTACAAACCATGTTGGATTTGGAGTCCAAATTCATCTATCTATATAGGAGAGAACAGAGTGAAACCTAAAATAATAACTGCTACTGTAAACAAACGCTTCAACCTAGGAGAACAAACTTTGGTGAGCCAAGTGGGATTTGTGTACTGATCATTAACACGAAGTATCATCAAGATTGGGTGAAACAATATTTGCTGATATTTCAGGAAACTCGTAGTTTCTTGGAAGCTTGGCAAACCCTTTCAATGAAAGGGCTTTTCGCCAGTTTCTGCTTAGGGCTATTTGTAGAAGAAAGCAACCATAGAGACAAAACTGACAACTACTTTATTTTGTCAAGTTTCAAAGAGCTACTACAAACCATGTTGGATTTATAGTTCCAAATTCATCTATCTATATAGGAGAGAACAGAGTAAAACCTGAAAATAAAAATTGCTACTGTAAACGAACGCTTCAACCTAAGAGAACAAAATTTCGTGATCCAAGTGGGATTTGTGTACTGATCATGACCAACAAGTATCATCAATATTGGATTAAAAAATATTTGCTGATATTTCTGAAAACTCGTAGTTTCTTGGTAGCTTTGCTACCACTTCCAATTAAAGAGCTTTTTCGCCAGTCTCTGATTAGAGCTACTTGAAAAGGAAACAAACCATAGAGACACAACTGAGAACTACTTAATTTGGCAAATTTCAAAGAGCTACTACACCCAGCCACACCAGAGCAGAAGACGCCCCAGCCGCCCAGCCACACTGGAGCAGGAAGACGCCAGCCGCCCAGCCACACTGGAGCAGGAAGACGCCAGGTTCTGAAGTCCGGCCCCGCCCAGAGTGCTAGTCTGGAGGAAGCCCATCAACCCTTAAAATCCATCAGAGGGGGTGTGGCTACCCGCACTGTTCTGCGGCTGATCCAGGTTCCAGGTTTCCAACTCCCCCACCCTTAGCCATGATAACTCAAAATATTTCCCACAAGCTTTTGGGGGTTGTAGCTATCAACACAAAACAACAACTGTACAGGCACCTGGTTTCTACCTCAGAGACTAGAGTAGGGAAGATACAGGTGGAAGCTCATTTCCTTTCACACTGGCTATACCCACCACCCTGAATACAGAGGCTCAAGCTAGGAATAGACAACGCCACCTACTGGAAGCAAGGAAAACAGTGTTCTGAGAGTCTTTTTTCTCTCTCTTTCTCTTTTCTTCTTTCTCTTCCACAAATTCAGCATATGTGAAACCAAGAACTGTGCATGAACAACTGAATTACCAAAGTAATATAATATAGAGGAATAACATATACCCCACCTCCCCCCCATTTTTTTCTTTATTTCTCTTACTTCCCTTTCCCTTCTATTATTTCTCTTTTATTCCTTGTTATTTTCTTTCTTTTTTTTAATTCATATTCTCTCTATCCCACTTTCAATCTCTTAACTTTTGCTATGTATACATAGGGTAACTATCTAAATAGGAGGTTGAGTCTATACATTCTTCCATAAATTACCAGTCTAGTGGTTAGAGTTCTCCAAAGGTGCTAAGTTAGTTTAACCTCATACCCTCACTCTTTCCCTCTAAGTATAATATCCTTCGTCTGAAATTAACTTTTCTATGTGCCACCAGATATGGTATGCCTTTTATGAAACTTAAGGAATATATTCTTAAGTAATAATTAAAACCAATATCTATAGTCTCATAATCTAACTATAAATGTATTAATAATGAAAACTTGTGCTTAGATAATGTACTGTTGATATTGGGATCTGTTAACATTGTCTTTCTCCGCAAAAGAGGGATTTTGGAGCTATACAAAAACAATACAAATATATAAGGGGAAAAACATTTGCACAACAGTTTCACAAAGCTAGAAAGAATCATGAGCAGTATGAAAAGACAAGGAAAGAAAGGACCACAAACAATACAGGTCAATTCAACATTAGATGAGGTAGTATCTGCAGCTGATGGAATGTCAGACAAAGAGTTCAGGATATACATGCTTCAGATGATCTGGAGTTTCAA
Organism: Callospermophilus lateralis; assembly: GCF_048772815.1. NCBI lineage: Eukaryota > Metazoa > Chordata > Mammalia > Rodentia > Sciuridae > Callospermophilus > Callospermophilus lateralis. Next base: position 65,824,726 of record NC_135315.1, read on the forward strand.
GGAAGACATTATTCATCAAATTCAGACAATGAAAAATTACTTTGACAATGAATTACATAAAAAAATCAAGAAGCAAAAGATCAACTAAATAGGGAGATAGAGGATATAAAAAACAAACAAACAGAAATCCTGGAAATGCAGGAAACAATAAACCAAATTAAAAACTCAAATGAGAGTATTACCAGCAGAGTAGAACACTTGGAAGATAGAATTTCAGACAACTAAGACAAAGTGTTTTAACTTGAATAGAACATAGACAGCTTAGGGAGAATTTTAAGAATTCATGAGCAGAACATCCAAGAATTATGGGATAACATGAAGAAACCAAACCTAAGAGTTATTGGGATACAAGAAGGTACAGAGGTCCAAACCAAGGGAATGAGCATTCTATTCAATGAAATAATACTAGAAAATTTCCCAGACTTAAGGAATGAAAAAGAAATCCAAATACTAGAAGCCTACAGGACACCGAATATACAAAATCATAAGAGATCCACTCCAAGACACATAATAATGAAGATGCCCAACATAGAGAATAAGGAGAGAATCTTAAAAGCCACAGGAGAGATGAAGCAGATTACATTTAGGGGTAAACCATTCAGGATAACTGCTGATCTTTCAACACAGACTCTGAAAGCTGGAAGATCCTGGAACAACATATTTCAAACGCTGAAAGAAAAAGGGTTCCAACCAAGAATCATGTATCCAGTGAAATTAAGCTTCAGGATTGAAGATGAAATAAAAATCTTCCACGATAAACAAAAGTTAAAAGAATTTGCAGCTAGAAAACCAACTCTTTAAAACATCCTTGGCAAAACATTACAGGAAGAGGAAATGAAAAATAACAATGAAAACCAACAGCAGGAGGTAGTACAGTAAAGGAAAAACTAAGCATAGAGAAAAAACAAATCATGTTAAGTATCGTACATAACCAAATATGGCTGGAAATACAAACCATATCTCAATAGTAACCCTAAATGTTAATGGCTTAAATGCACCAATCAAAAGACATAGTCTAGTAGAATGGATTAAAAAAAAAGATTCGGGCTGGGGATGTGGCTCAGGGAGTAGGGCGCTCGCCTGGCATGCATGCGGCCCGGGTTCAATCCTCAGCACCACGTACAAAGATGTTGTGTCCACCAAAAACTAAAAAATAAATGTTAAAAAAATTCTCTCTCTCTCTCTCTCTCTCTCTCTCTCTCTCTCTCTCTCTCTCTCTCTCTTCCCCCCCCACTCTCTCTTCAAAAAAAGATCCATCAATATGCTGCCTACAGGAGACACATCTAATAGGAAAAGACATACACAGACTGAAGGTGAAAGGTTGGGAAAAATCATATCACTCATACGGACCCCAGAAGCAAGCAGGGGTGTCCATACTTGTATCAAATAAAATAGACTTCAAGCCAAAGTTAATCAAAAGGGATAAACAAGGACATTACATACTGCTCAAGGGAACCATACACCAACAAGACTTGACGATCATTAATGTATATGCCCCAAACAATGGTGCAGCTACGTTCATCAAACAAACTCTTCTCAAGTTCAAGAGTCTAATAGACCACAACACAATAATCATGGGAGATTTTAATGCACCTCTTTCACCAATGGACAGATCTTCCAAACAAAAGTTGAATAAAGAAACCATAGAGCTCAATAATACAATTAATAACTTAGACTTAATTGATATATACAGAATACACCACCCAACATCAAGCGGATACACTTTCTTCTCAGCAGCACATGGATCCTTCTCAAAAATAGACCATATACTATGTCACAGGGCAAATCTTAGCAATTATAAAGGAGTTGAGATACTACCATGCATTTTATCTGACCATAATGGAATGAAATTAGAAATCAATAATAAAATGAGAAAGGAAAAACCCTACATCACATGGAGATTAAACAATATGCTACTGAATGAACAAAGGGTTACAGAAGACATCAAAGAGGAAATTAAAAAATTCTTAGAGGTAAACGAAAACTCAGACACAACATATGGAAATCTTTGGGACACTATGAAAGCAGTACTAAGAGGAAAATTCATTTCATGGAGTTCATTCCTTAAAAGAAGTAAAAGCCAACAAATAAATGACCTCATACTACACCTCGAAGCCTTAGAAAAAGAAGAACAAATCAGCAGCAAATACAGTAGAAGGCAAGAAATAATTAAAATTAGAGGTGAAATCAATGAAATTGAAACAAAAGAAACAATAGAAAAAATTGACAAAACTAAAAGTTGGTTCTTTGAAAAAATAAATAAGATTGATAGACGACTAGCCATGCTAACAAAGAGGAGAGAGAACCCAAATTACTAGCTTACGGGATGAAAAAGGCAACATCACAACAGACAATTCAGAAATACAGAAGATAATTAGAAATTATTTTGAAACCCTACACTCTAATAAAATAGAAGATAGTGAAGGCATTGATAAATTCCTTGAGACATATGAACTACCCAGATTGATTCAGGAAGATATAAACAACCTAAACAGACCAATATCAAGTGAGGAAGTAGAAGAAGCCATAAAAAGACTACCAATCAAGAAAAGCCCAGGACCGGAAGGATACAGAGTGGAGTTTTACAAGAACTTTAAAGAAGAACTAATACCAATACTCCATAATCTATTTCAGGAGATAGAAAAAGAGGGAGAACTTAAAATTCATTCTATGAGGCCAATATCACCCTAATTCCCAAACCAGAGAAGGACACCTAAAGAAAGAAAACTACAGACCAATATCCCTAATGAATTTAGATGCAAAAATCCTCAATAAAATTCTGGCAAATCGTATACAAAAACATATCAAAAAGATCGTGCACCATGATCAAGTAGGATTCATCCCTGGGATGCAAGGCTGGTTCAATATACGTAAATCAATAAACCTTATTCACCACATCAATAGACTTAAAGATAAGAACCATATTATCATCTCGATGGACGCAGAGAAAGCATTCGACAAAGTACAGCATCCCTTTATGTTCAAAACAGTAGAAAAACTAGGGATAACAGGAACTTACCTCAAAATTGTAAAAGCTATATATGCTAAGCCTCAGGCTAGCATCATTCTAAATGGAAAAAAAAAACTGAAGGCATTCCCTCTTAAATCTGGAACAAGACAGGGATGCCCTCTCTCACCACTTCTATTCAATATAGTTCTTGAAACACTGGCCAGAGCAATTAGACAGACAAAAGAAATTAAACGCATTAAGATAGGAAAAGAAGAACTTAAATTATTACTATTTGCGGATGATATGATCCTATACCTAGAAGACACAAAAGGGTCTACAAAGAAACTACTAGAGCTAATAAATGAATTCAGCGAAGTGGCAGGATATAAAATCAACACACGTAAATTAAAGGCATTCCTGTATATCAGCGACAAATCTTCTGAACTGGAAATGAGGAAAACCACCCCATTCACAATATCCTCAAAAAAATAAAATACTTGGGAATTAAACTAACAAAAAAGGTGAAAGATTTATACAATGAAAACTACAGAACCCTAAAGAGAGAAATAGAAGAAGATCTTAGAAGATGGAAAAATATAACCTGTTCATGGATAGGCAGAACTAACATCATCAAAATGACGATATTACCAAAAGTTCTCTATAGGTTCAATGCAATGCCAATCAAAATCCCAACGGCATTTCTTGTAGAAATAGATAAAACTATCATAAAATTCATATGGAAAAATAAAAGACCCAGAATACCAAAAGCAATTCTAAGCAGGAAATGTGAATCAGGAGGTGTAGTGATACCAGATTTCAAACTGTACTACAAAGCAATAGTAACAAAAACAGCATGGTACTGGTACCAAAACAGGCGGGTGGACCAATGGTATAGAATAGAGGACACAGAAACCAATCCACAAAATTACAACTATCTTATATTCGATAAAGGGGCTAAAAGCACGCAGTGGAGGAAGGATAGCATCTTCAACAACTGGTGCTGTGAAAACTGGAAATCCATATGCAACAAAATGAAATTGAATCCCCTCCTCTCGCGATGCACAAAAGTTAACTCAAAATGGATCAAGGATCTTGATATCAAATCAGAGACTATGTGTCTGATAGAAGAAAAGGTTGGCTGCGATCTACATATTGTGGGGTCGGGCTCCAAATTCCTTAATAGGGCACCCATAGCACAAGAGTTAATAACAAGAATCAACAAATGGGACTTACTTAAACTAAAAAGTTTTTTCTCACCAAGAGAAACAATAAGAGAGGTAAACAAGGAGCCTACATCATGGGAACAAATTTTTACTCCCCACACTTCAGATAGAGCCCTAACATCCAGAGTATACAAAGAACTCAAAAAATTAAACAATAAGAAAACAAATAACCCAATCAACAAATGGGCCAAAGACCTGAACAGACACTTCTCTGAGGAGGACATACAATCAATCAACAAGTACATGAAAAAATGCTCACCCTCTCTAGCAGTCAGAGAAATGCAAATCAAAACCACCCTAAGATACAATCTCACTCCAGTAAGATTGGCAGCCATTAGGAAGTCAAACAACAACAAGTGCTGGCGACGATGTGGGGAAAAGTGTACTCTTGTACATTGCTGGTGGGACTGCAAATTGGTGCGGCCAATATGGAAAGCAGTATGAAGATTCCTGGGAAAGCTGGGAATGGAACCACCATTTGACCCAGCTATTGCCCTGCTCGGACTATTCCCTGAAGACCTTAAGAGAGCGTACTACAGGGATACTGCCACATCGATGTTCAAGCTGGGAATGGAACCACCATTTGTACCAGCTATTGCCCTTCTCGGGCTATTCCCTGAAGACCTTAAGAGAGCGTACTACAGGGATACTGCCACATCGATGTTCATAGCAGCACAATTCACAATAGCTAGACTGTGGAACCAACCCCGATGCCCCTCAATAGATGAATGGATAAAAAAATGTGGCATTTATACACAATGGAGTACTACGCAGCACTAAGAAATGACAGAATCATGGAATTTGCAGGGAAATGGATGGCATTAGAGCAGATTATGCTAAGTGAAGCTAGCCAATCCCTAAAAAACAAATGCCAAATATCTTCTTTTATATAATGAGAGCAACTAAGAGCAGAGCAGGGTGGAAGAGCAGGAGGAAAAGATTAACATTTAACAGAGTCATGAGGTGGGAGGGAATGGGAGAGAAAAGGGAAATTGCATGGAAATGGAAGGAGACCCTCATTGTTATACAAAATTACATATAAGAGGTTGTGAGGGGAATGGGAGAAAAATAAGGAGAGAAATGAATTACAATAGATGGGGTAGAGAGAGAAGATGGGAGGGGAGGGGAGGGGGGATAGTAGAGGATAGGAAATGTAGCAGAATACAACAGTTACTATTATGGTATTATGTAAAAATATGGATGTGTAACCGATGTAATTCTGCAATACTTGTAATGTTTTGAATAATATATATATATATATATATATATATATATATATATATATATATATATATATATATATACACATACTTGCATCAAAACATTATACTGGGCCTCATAAATATGTACAAATATTTTGTGTAAATCAAAACATTAAATAACAATATAAAAAAGAGAGTTCAAAAAAAAGAGAAAAAATATTTTTCTAGTTACTGATTCCCAGAATGCCTTCAGCCACATCACCCATCTGTTTTTTCTACATTCTCACAATTCCCGAAACATAGTAAGCATGTAGCACACGTTGCTTCCTTCTCTCTTGGAAATGTTGTAATGTTAGAAAATCTATGTAAATCCTTTGTTCCTCAGGCTACAGTACAATTATTTGTTTTCTCATTAAAATCTCTTCGTCCTGTGAAATCAACGATAAAAAAATTCTTGCTTCTGTCAAAAGATTTATGAAAATGCAAAATATTTTTTTACCTAAAATTGTATTTGCATGATCAGGTCTATTTCTGGAAACTGAAACTTATAGTAACTTTTTTTGTGTGTGTCATTCTTTAGTGGTTGTCATTTGTATTATTGATTTTTTTGAAATAAAACGGAAATGACTCATTTTCAAAAAAAACAAAAGAGCTAATACAATCCATGTTTGACTTAGAGTTCCAATTTCATCTATATATTTAGGAGAGAACAGAGTGAAACCTAAAAAATAAAAAACTGCTACTGTAAACGAATGCTTCAACATAGAAGAAAAAATTTGCTGAGCCAAGTGGGATGTGTGAACTGATCATTACCACCAAGTATCATCAAGATTGGGTGAAAAAATATTTGCTGATATTTAAGGAAGCTCATAGTTTCTTGGAAACTTGGCAAACCCTTTCAATGAAAGGGCTTTTTGCCAGTCTCTGCTTAGGTCTATTTGTAGAAGAAAGCAACCATAGAGACAAAACTGATAACTACTTTATTTTGTCAAGTTTCAAAGAGCTACTACAAAGCATGTTGGATTTCAAGTTCCAAATTTATCGAACTATATAGGAGAGAACAGAGTGAAACCTAAAAATAAAAACTGCTACTGTAATCAAACGCTTCAACCTAGAAGAAAAAACTTTGCTGAGCCAAGTGGGATTTGTGCACAGATCATTAACACCAAGTATCATCAAGATTGGGTGAAAAAATATTTGCTGATATTTCAGGAAATTCGTAGTTTCTTGGAAGATTGGCAACCCCTTTCAATAAAAGTGCTTTTCGCCAGTCTCTGCTTAGTGCTACTTGAAGAGCGAACAAACCATAGAGACAAAACTGAGAACTACTTTATTTTGTCAAATGTCAAAGAGATACTACAAACCATGTTGGATATAGAGTTCCAAATTCATCTATCTATATAAAAGAGAACAGAGTGAAACCTAAAAATAAAAACTGCTACTGTAAACGAACGCTTCAACCTAGAAGAACAAAATTTAGTGATCCAAGTGGGATTTGAGAACTGATCATTACCACCAATTATCGTCAATATTCGGTGAAAAAATATTTGCTGATATTCTAAGAAACTCGTAGTTTCTTGGAAGCTTGGAAACCCCTTTCAATGAAAGTGCTGTGCACCACTCTCTGCTTAGGGCTATTTGAAAAGAAAATAAACCATAAACACAAAACGGAGAACTACCTTTTTGTCAAGTTTCAAAGAGCTACTACAAACCATGTTGGATTTAGAGTTCCAAATTCATCTATCTATATAGGAGAGAAGAGAGTAAAACCTAAAAATATAAACTTACACTTTAAACAAACACCTCAACCTAGAAGAAAAAAATTTGGTGAGCCATGTGGGATTTGTGAACTGATCAATACCACCAAGTATCATCAAGATTGGGTGAAACAATATATGCTGGTATTTCAGAAAACTCGTAGTTTCTTGGAAGCTTGGCAAGCACTGTCAATGAAAGGGCTTTTCGCCAGTCTCTGCATAGGGCTACTTGTAGAAGGAAGCAACCATAGAGACAAAATTGAGAACTACTTTATCTTGTCAATTTTCAAAGAGCTACTACAAACCATGTTGGAGTTAGAGTTCCAATTTCATCTATCTATTTAGGAGAGAACAGAGTGAAACCTAAAAATAAAAACTGCTTCTGTAATTGAACGCTTCAACCTAGAAGAACAAAATTTGGTGATCCAAGTGGGATTTGTGTACTGATCATTACCCCAAAGTATCATCAAGATTGGGTGAAAAAATATTTGCTGATATTTCAGGAAACTCGTATTTTCTTGGAAGCTTGGAAACCCCTTTCCTTGAAAGTGCTTTTTGCCAGTCCCTTCTAAGGGCTACTTGAAGAGGAAACAAACAATAGAGACAAAATGGGGAACTACTTTATTTTGTCAAGACAAAGAGCTCAAAAAACCATGTTGGACTTAGATTTCCAAATTCATCTATCTATATTAAAGAGAACAGAGTGAAACCTAAAAATAAAAACTGACTGTAAAAGAACGCTTGAACATACAACAACAAAATTTGGTGAGCCAAGTGGGATTTATGAACTGATTATTACCACCAAGTATCATCAAGATTGGGTAAAACAATATTTGCTGATATTTCAGGAAACTCGTAGTTTCTTTGTACCTTTCCAACCACTTTCAATGAAAGACCTTTTCGCCAGTCTCTGTATAGGGCAACTTAAAAAGAAACATACCATTGAGACTCAACTGAGAAATACTTAATTTGGCGAATTTCATAGAGCTACTACAATCCATGATGGCTTTAGAATTCCAATTTCATCTATATATTTAGGAGAGAACAGAGTGAAATGTAAAAATAAAAACTGCTACTGTAAACGAACGCTTCAAGCTAGAAGAACAAAATTTGGTGAGCCAAGTGGGATTTGTGAACTGATCATTACCACCAAGTATCATCAAGATTGGGTGAAACAATATTTGCTGATATTTCAGGAAACTCGTAGTTTCTTGGAAGCTTGGCAAACCCTTTCAATTAAAGGGCTTTTCGCCAGTCTCTGTATATGGCTACTTGTAGAAGGAAGCAACCATAGAGACAAAACTGAGAACTACTTTATTTTGTCAATTTTCAAAGAGCTACTACAAACCATGTTGGATTTAGAGTTCCAATTTCATCTATCTATTTAGGAGAGAACAGAGTAAAACCTAAAAATAAAAACTGCTACTGTAATCGAACGCTTCAAACTAGAAGAACAAAATTTTGGTTAGCCAAGTGGGATTTGTGTAGAAATCATTTCCACCAAGTATCATCAAGATTGGGTGAAAAAGTATTTGCTGATATTTCAGGAAACTCGTACTTTTTTGGAATCTTGGCAACCACTTTCAATGAAAGTGCTTTTCGCCAGTCTCTCCTTAGGGCTACTTGAAGAGGAAACAAACCATGGCGACAAAACGGAGAACTACTTTATTTTTTCAAGTTTCAAAGGGCTCGTACAAACCATGCTGGATTTAGAGTTCCAAATTCATCGATCTATATAGGAGAGAACATAGTGAAACCTAAAAGTAAAAACTGCTACTGTTAACGAATGCTTCAAACTAGAAGAACAAAATTTGGTGAAAAATGTGAGAATTGTGTACTGAATATTACCACCAATTATCATCAAGATTGGGTGAAACAATATTTGCTGGTATTTCAGGAAACTCTTACTTTCTTGGAAGCTATGCAACACCTTTCAGTGAAAGTTCTTTTCGCCAGTTTATGCTTAGGCCTAGTTGAAGAGGAAAAAAAACATGGACACAAAAGAGAGAACTACTTTATTTTCTCAAGTTTCAAAGAGCTATTACAAACCATGTTGGATATAGAGTTTCAAATTCATCTATATATATATAGGAGAAAACAGAGTGAAACCTAAAAATAAAAACTGCTACTGTAAATGAACGCTTCAACCTAGAAGAACAAAATTTGGTGAGCTAAGTGCCATTTGTGTAAGATCATTAACACCAAGAATCATCAAGATTGGGTAAAAAAATATTTGCTGACATTTCAGAAAATTCCTAGTTTCTTGAAACCTTGAAAACCCCTTTCAATGAAAGTGCTATTTGCCAGTCTCTGCTTAGGGCTACTTGAAGAGGAAACAAACCATAGAGACAAAACTTAGAACTACCTCATTTTGTCAAGTTTCGAAGAGCTACTACAAACCATGTTGGGTTTAGAGTTCCAAATTCATCTCTCTATATATAAGAGAAAACAGAGTGAAACCTAAAAATAAAACTGCTACTGTAAATGAACGCTTCAACCTAGAAGAACAAAATTTGGTGAGCCAAGTGGGATTTGTGTACTGATCATTACCAACAACTATCATCACGATTGGGTGAAAAAATATTTCCTGGTATTTCGGAAACTCGTACTTTCTTGGAAGCTTGGCAACCCCTTTCAATGAAAGTGCTTTTCGCCAGTCTCTGCTTAGGGGCACTTGAAGAGGAAACAAATCATAGAGACAAAACTGATCACTACTTTACTTTGTCAAGTTTCAAAGAGCTACTACAAACTACGTTGGTTTTAGATTACCAAATTCATCTCTCTATATAGGAGAGAACAGAGTGAAACCTAAAAATAAAAACTGCTACTGTAAACAAATGCTTCAACCTCGAAGAACAAAATTTGATGAGCCAAGTGGGATTTTTGTACTGATGATTACCACCACGTATCATGAAGATTGGATGAAACAATATTTGCTGATATTTCAGGATACCCGTAATTTCTTGGTAGCTTTGGAACCACTTTCAATAAAAGAGCTTTTCTCCAGTCTCTGCTTAGGGCTACTTGAAGAGGAAACAAACCATAGAGACACAACTGAGAACAACTTAATTTAGCAAGTTTCAAAGAGCTACTACAATCCATGTTGGATTTAGAGTTCCAATTTCATCTATCTATATAGGAAAGAACAGAGTGAAACCTAAAAATAAAAACTTACACTGTAAATGAATGCTTCAAACTAGAAGAACAAAATTTGGTCAGCGAAGTGGGATTTGTGAACTGATCATTACCACCTAGTATCAACAAGATTGGGTGAAACAATATTTGCTGATATTTCAGGAAACTCGTAGTTTCTTGGAAGCTTGGCAAACCCTTTCAATGAAAGGGCTTTTGCCAGTCTCTGCTTAGGGCTACTTGTAGAAGAAAGCAACCATGGAGACAAAACTGAGAACTACTTCATTTTGTCAAGTTTCAAAGAGCTACTACAAACCATGTTGAATCTAGAGTTCCAAATTTATCTATCTATATAGGAGAGAACATAGTGAAACCTAAATGAAAACTGCTACTGTAATCGAATGCTTCAATTTACACAAACAAAATTTTGGTGATTCAAGTGGGATTTTACTATAGATCATTACCACCAAGTATCATCAAGATTGGGTGAAAAAGTATTTGCTGATATTTCAGGAAACTCGTACTTTTTTGGAATCTTGGCAACCACTTTCAATGAAAGTGATTTTCACCAGTCTCTCCTTAGGGGTACTTGAAGAGGAAACAAACCATAGAAACAAAAGGGACAACTACTTTATTTGTTCAAGTTTCAAAGAGCTACTACAAACCACGTTGGATATAGAGTTCCAAAATCATCTATCTATATAGGAGAGAACAGAGTGTAACCTAAAAATTAAAACTGCTATTGTGAACGAATGCTTCAACCTAGAAGAACAAAATTTGGTGAGCCAAGTGGGATTTGTGGACTGATCATTACAACCAAGTATCATCAAGATTAGATGAAATAATATTTGCTGATATTTCAGAAAACTCGTACTTTGTTGGAAGCTTGGCAACCCCTTTCAATGAAAGTGCTATTCCCCAGTTTCTGCTTAGGGCTACTTGAAGAGGAAACAAACCATAGAGTCAAAACGGAGAACTACTTTATTTTGTCAGGTTTTAAAGAGCTCATAGAAACCATGTTAGTTTTAGAGAACCAAATTCATCTATCTGTATAGGAGAGAACAGAGTGAAACCTAAAAAAAAAAACTGTTTCTTTAAACAAACGCTTCAACCTAGAAGAACAAAATGGGTGAGCCAAGTGGGATTTGTGTACTGATCGTTTCCACCAAGGATCATCAAAATTGGGTGAAATAATATTTGCTGATATATCAGCATACTTGTAGTTTCTTAAAAGCTTGGCAACCCCTTTCAATGAAAGTGCTTTTCGCCAGTCGCTGCTTAGGGCTACTTGAAGAGGAAACAAACCGTAGAGACAACACTGAGATCTACTTTATTTTGTCAAGTTTCAAAGAGCTCATACAAACCATGCTGGATTTAGACTTCCAAATTCATCTATCTCTATAGGAGAGAACAGATTGTAACCTAAAAATAAAAACTGCTTCTGTAAATTAATGCTTCAACCTTGAAGAACAAAATTTGGTGAGCAACGTGGGATCTGTGAAATTATCATTATCACCAATTATCATCAAGATAGGGTGAAACAATATTTGCTGATATTTCAGGAAACTCGTAGTTTCTTGGTAGCTTTGCAACCACTTTCAATGAAAGAGCTTTTCGCCAGTCTCTGCTTAGGGCTACTTGAAGAGGAAACAAACCATAGAGACACCACTGAGGACTACTTAATTTGACAATTTTCAAAGAGCTACTAAAATCGATGTTGGATTTAGAGATCCAATCTAATCTATCTATTTATGAAAAAATAGAGTGAAACCTAAAAATCAAAACTGCAACTGTAAACGAACGCTTCAACCTAGAAGAACATAGTTTTGTGAGCCAAGTGGGATTTGTGAACTGATCGTTACGACCAAATCTCATCAATTTGGTGAAACAATATTTGCTGATATTTCAGGAAACTCGTAGTTTCTTGGAAGCTTGGCTAACCCGTTCAATGAAAGGGCTTTTCCCCAGTCTCTGCTTAGGGCCACTTTTAGAAGAAAGCAACCATAGAGACAAAACGGAGAACTACTTTATTTTGTCAAGTTTCAAAGAGCTCAAACAAAGCATGTCGGATTTAGAGTTCCAAATTCATCTATCAAAATAGGAAAGAACAGAGGGAAACCTAAAAATAAAAACTGCTACTGTAAACGAACGCTTCTACATAGAAGAAAAAAATTTGGTGATCCAAGTGGGATTTGTGTACTGATCATTACCACCAAGTATCATCAAGATTGGTTGAAACAATATTTGCTGTTATTTCAGGAAACTCGTAGTTTCTTTGAAGCTTGGAGACCCCTTTCAATGAAAGTGCTTTTCGCCAGTCTCTTCTTAGGGCTACTTAAAGAGGAAACAAATCATAGAGACAAAACTGAGAACTACTTTATTTTGTCTAGTTTCAAAGACCTCATACAAACAATGCAGTATTTACAGTTACATTCATCTGTCTTTATTGGAGAGAACAGAATGTATCCTAAAAATAAGAACTGCTACTGTAAAAGAACACTTCAAAATAGAAGAACAAAATTTGGTGAGCCAAGTGTGATTTGTGTACAGATCATTAACACGAAGTTTTATCAAGATTTGCTGAAAAAATATTTTCTGATATTTCAGTTAACTCGTAGTTTCTTGGAAGCTCCACAAGCCCTTTCAATGAAAGTGCTTTTCGCCAGTCACTACTTGGGGATACTTCAAGAGGAAACAAACCATAGTGAAAAACCTGAGAACTACTTTATTTTGTCAAGTATCAAAGAGCTACTACAAGCCATGTCGGATATACAGTTCCAAATTCATCAATCTATATAGGAGAGAACAGAGTGAAACGTAAAAATAAAAACTGCTACTGTAAACGAACGTTTCAACCAAGAAGAACAAAATTTTGTGAGCCAAGTGGGATTTGTGTACTGATCATTACCACCAAGTAACATTAAGATTGGGTGAAAAAATATTTGCTGAATTTTAGGAAAGTCGTACTTTCTTGAAAGCCTGGAAACCCCTTTCAATGATAGTGCTGTTCACCAGTATCTGCTTAGGGCTACTTGAAGAGGAAAACAACAATTGAGACAAAACTGAGATCTACTATATTTTGTCAAGTTTCAAAGAGCTACTACAAACCATGTTGGATATAGAGTTCCAAATTCATCTCTCTACATCGGAGAGAAGAGAGTGAAACCTGAAAATATAAACTGCTACTGTAAATGAATGCTTCAAACTACAAGAAGAAAATATGGTGAGCCAAATGGGATTTGTGTACTGATCATTACCACCAAGTATCATCAAGATTGGGTGAAAAAATATTTGCTGGTATTTCAAAATCTCGTAGTTTTTTGGATGCTTCGCAACCCCTCTCAATGAAAGGGCTTGTGCCATCAATTCTTAGAGCTACTTGAAGAGAAAACAAACCATAAAAACAAAACTGAGAACTACTTTATTTTGTCAAATTTCAGAGAGCTACTAGAAACCATGTTGGATTTAGAGTTCCAAATTCATCTCTCTACATCGGAGAGAAGAGAGTGAAACCTGAAAATATAAACTGCTACTGTAAAGCAACACTTAAACCTAGAAGAACAAAATTTGGTGAGCCAAGTGGGATTTGTGTACTGATCATTACCACCAAGTATCATCAAGATGGGGTGAAAACATATTTGCTGGTATTACGGAAACTCGTAGATTCTTGGACGCTTGGCAACCCCTTTCAATGAAAGTGCTTTTCGCCAGTCTCTGATTAGGGTTACTTGAAAGGAAACAAACAATAGAGACAAAACTGAGAACTACTTTATTTTGTCAAGTTTCAAAGAGCTACTACAAACCATGTTGGATTTAGAGTTAAAATTCATCTATATTTATATGAGAGAACGGAGTGAAACCTAAAAATAAAAACTGCTACTGTAAACGAACGCTTCAACCTAGAACAACAAAGATTGGTGAGCCAAGTAGGATTTGTGTACTGATCATTACAACCATGTATCATCAAGATTGGGTGAAAAAATATTTGCTGGTATTTCAGAAACTCGTAGTTTCTTGGATGCTTGTCAACTGCTTTCAATTAAAGGGCTTTTTGCCATCTCTGCATAGAGCTACTTGAAGACGGATGAATCTTTAGAGACAAAACTGAGAACTACTTTATTTGCTCAAGTTTCAAAGAGTTACTACAAACCATGTTGGATTTAGAGTTCCAAATTCATCTCTCTACATAGGAGAGAAGAGAGTGAAACCTAAAAATATAAACTGCTACTGTAAACCAACGCTACAACCTAGAAGAACAAATTTTGGTGATCCAAATGGGATTTTATTACTGATCATTAAAACCAAGAATCATCAAGATTGGGTTAAAAAATATATGTGGGTATTTCGGAAACTCGTAAATTCTTGGACGCCTGGCAAACCCTTTCAATGAAAGTGCTTTTCGCCAGTCTCTGCTTAGGGATATTTGAAGAGGAAACAAACCCTAGAGACAAAACTGAGAACTACTTTATTTTGTCAAGTTTCAAAGAGCTACTACAAACCATTTTGGATTTATAGTTCCAAATTCATCTATCTATATAGGAGAGAACAGAGTAAAACCTAAAAATAAAAACTGCAACTCTAAATGAACGCTTCGAACAAGAAGAACAAAATTTGGTGAGCCAAGTGGGAATTGTGTACTGATCATTACCTCCAAGTATCATCAAGATGGGGTGAATACATATTTGCTGGTATTTCAGAAACTCGTAGATTCTTGGAAGCTTGGCAACCCCTTTCAATGAAAGTGCTTTCGCCAGTATCTGATTAGGGTTACTTGAAGAGAAAACAAACCTAGAAACAAAACTGAGAACTACTTTATTTTGTCAAGTTTCAAAGGGCTACTACAAACCATATTGGATTTAGAGTTTCAAATTCATCTATCTATCTATATTAGAGAACAGAGTGAAACCTCAAAATAAAAACTGCTCGTGTAAACGAACGCTTCAACCTAGAAGAACAAAATTTTGTGAGCCAAGGAGGATTTGGGTACTGATCATTACCACCACGTATCATCAAGATTGGGTGAAAACATATTTGCTGGTATTTCAGAAACTCGTAGATTCTTGGACGCTTGGCAACCCCTTTCAATGGAAGTGCTTTTCGCCAGTCTATGGTTAGGGCTACTTGAAGAGGAAACAAACCTTAGAATCAAAACTGAGAACTACTTTATTTTGTTAAGTTTCAAAGAGCTACTACAAACCATGTTGGATTTAGAGTCCAAATTCATCTATCTATAGAGGAGAGAACAGAGTGAAACCTAAAAATAAAAACTGCTACTGTAAACAAACGCTTCAACCTAGAAGAACAAAATTTGTTTAGCCAAGTTTGATTTGTGTTCTGATCATTACCAACAAGTACCATCAGAATGGGGTGAAAAAATATTTGCTGGTATTTCAGAAACTCGCAGATTTTTGGACGATTGGCTACTTTTTTAAATGAAAGGGCTTTGCACCATATCTGCTTAGGGCTACTTGAAGAGAAAACAAACCGTAGACACAAACCTGAGAACTACTTTTGTTTGTTAAGTTTCAAAGAGTTACTACAAACCATGTTGGATTTAGAGTTCCAAATTCATCTATCTATATAGGAGAGAACAGAGGGAAACCTGAAAATAAAAACTGCTACTGTAAACGAAAGCTTTATTTTAGCAGAACAAAAATTGTCAAGCCAAGTGGGATTTGTGTACTGATCCTTACCACCAAGTGTCATCAAGTTTGGGTGAAAAAATATTTGCTGGTATTACAGAAACTCGTAGTTCCTAGGATGCTTGTCAACCCCTTTCATTGAAAGGACTTTGAGGCATCTCTGCTTAGGGCTACTTGAAGAGGAAACAAACCATAGAGACAAAACTGAGAACTAGATTATTTTGTCACGTTTCAAAGAGCTACTACATACCATGTTGGATTTAGAGTTCCAAATTCATCTATCTACATAGGAGAGAACAGAGTGAAACCTAAAAATAAAAAGTGCTACTTAAAACCAACACTTCAAGCTACAAGAACAAAATTTGGTGAGCCAAGTGGGATTTGTGTACCGCTCATTAGCACCAAGTATCATTAAGATTGGATGAAAAAATATTTGCTGGTATTTTGGAAACCCATATATTGTTGGATGCATGGCAAACCCTTTCAATGAAAGGGCTTTGCACCATCCCTGCTTCGAGCTATTGAAGAGGAAACAAACCATAGAGACAAAACTGAGAACTACTTTATTTTGTTAAGTTTCAAAGAGCAACTTAAAACCATGTTGGATTTAGAGTTCAAAATTCATCTATCTGTATAGGAGAGAACAGAGTGAAACCTAAAATTAAAAACTGATACTGTAAACGAATGCTTCAACCTAGAAGAACAAAATTTGTGATCCAAGTGGGATTTGTGTACTAATCCTTACCACCAAGTATCATCAAGATTGGGTGAAAAAATATTTGCTGGTATTTCGGAAACTCCTTGATTCTTGGACGCTTGGCAACCCCTTTCAATGAAAGTGCTTTTTGTTAGTATCTGCTTAGTGCTACTTGAATAGAAAACAAATCATAGAGACAAAACTGAAATCTACTTTATCTTCTCAAGTTTCAAAGAGCTACTGCAAACCATGTTGGATTTAGAGTTTCAAATTCATCTATCTATATAGGAGAGAACAGAGAGAATGAAAAAATAAAAACTGCTACAGTAGACGAACGCTTCAACCTAGAAGAACAAAATTTGGTGATCCAAGTGGGATTTGTGTACTAATCATTACCACCAAGTATCATCAAGATGGGGTGAATACGTATTTGCTGGCATTTCGGAAATTCGTAGTTTTTTGGATGCTTGGCAACCCCTTTCAATTAAAGGGCTTTGCGCCATCCCTGCTTAGAGCTACTTGAGGAGGAAAAAAATCATAGGGACAAAACAGAGAACTGCTTTAGTTTGTCAAGTTTCAAAGAGCTACTACAAACCATATTGGATTTAGAGTTCCAAATTCATCTATTTATATAAGAGAGAACACAGTGAAACCTAAAAATAAAAACTGCTAATGTAAACGAACGCTTCAACCTAGAAGAACAAAATTTGGTGATCCAAGTGGGATTTGTGTACTGATCATGACCACCAAGTATCATCAAGATTGGGTGAAAAGATATTTGCTGGCATTTCGGAACCTCGTAGTTTTTTGGATGCTCGGAAACACCTTTCAATGAAAGGGCTTTGCGCCATCCCTGCTTAGAGCTACTTGAGGAGGAAACAAACCATAGAGTCAAAACTGAGAACTAATTCATTTGTCAAGTTTCAAAGAGCTACTACAAACCCTGTTTGATTTAGAGTTCCATATTCATCTATCTATATAGGAGAAAACAGAGTGAAACCTAAAAATAAAAACTGCTACTGAAAACCAACGCTTCAACCTACAAGAACAAAATTTGGTGAGCCAAGTGGGATTTGTGTACCGATCATTACCACCAAGTATCATCAAGATTGGGTGAAAAAATATTTGCTGGTGTTTTGGAAACTCGTATATTCTTGGACGCTTGGCAAACCCTTTTAATGAAAGTGCTTTCCGCCAGTCTATGATTAGGGCTGCTTGAAGAGGAATCAAACCATAGAGAAAAAACTGAGAAGGACTATATTTTGTCAAGTTTCAAAGAGCTACTACATAACATGTTGGATTTAGAGTTCCAAATTCAACTGTCTACATAGGAGAGAACAGAGTGAAACCTAAAAATAAAAACTGCTACTGTAAACAAACGCTTCAACCTAGATGAACAAAATTTGGTGAGCCACGTGAGATTTCTGTACTAATCATTACCACCAAGAATCATCATGAATGGCTGAAAAAATATTTGCTGGTATTTCAGAAAGTCGTAGTTTCTTGGAAGATTGGCAACCCCTTTCACTGAAAGGGCTTAGGGCCATCACTGCTAAGAGCTACTTGAGGAGGAAACAAACCATAGCGGCAAAACTGAGAACTACTTTATTTTGTCAGGTTTCAAGGAGCTACCTCAAACCATGTTGGATTTAGAGTTCCCAATTTATCTATCTATATTGGAGAGAACAGAGTGAAAACGAAAAATAAAAACTGCTACTGAAAACGAACGCTTCAACCTAGAAGAACAAAATTTGGTGAGCCAAGTGGGATTTCTGTACTGATCATTACCACCAAGTATCATCAAGATTGGGTGAAAACATATTTGCTGGTACTTCGGAAACTCATAGATTCTTGGACG
The DNA here is from genome assembly GCF_048772815.1 of Callospermophilus lateralis. Classification (NCBI taxonomy): domain Eukaryota; kingdom Metazoa; phylum Chordata; class Mammalia; order Rodentia; family Sciuridae; genus Callospermophilus; species Callospermophilus lateralis. Next base: position 65,843,187 of record NC_135315.1, read on the forward strand.
CTTGGCAAACCCTTTCAATGAAAGTGCTTTTCGCCAGTCTATGCTTAGCGCTACTTGAACAGGAAACAAACCATAGAGACAAAACTGAGAACTACTTTTTTTTTGTCAAGTTTCAAAGAGCTTCTACAAACCATGTTGGAAATAGTGTTCATACTTCATCTATCTATATAGGAGAGAAGAGAGTGAAACCTAAAAATAAAAACTGCTACTGTAAAAGAACTCTTCAACCTAGAAGAACAAAATTTGTTGAGCAAATTGCGATTTTTGTACTGATCATTACCAACAATTATCATCCAGATTGGGTGAAAAAACATTTTCTGGTATTTCGGAATCTCATCGTTTCTTGGTTGCTTGGCAACCCCTTTCAATGAAAGGGCTTTGCACCATCTCTGCTTAGGCCTACTTGAAGAGAAAACAAACCATAGAGAAAAAAATGAGAACTACTTTATTTGTCCAGTTTCAAAGAGGTACTACAAACCATGTTGGATTTAGAGTTCTAAATTCATCTATCTATATAAGAGAGAACAGAGTGAAACCTAAAAATAAAAAATGATACTGTAAATGAACGCTTCAACATAGAAGAACAAAACTTGCTGAGCCATGTAGGAATTCTGTACTGATCATTACTACCAAGTATCATTAAGATTGGGTGAAAAGATATTTGCTGGAATTTTGGAAAATCGTAGATTTTTGGACGCTTGGCAACCCCTTTCAATTATATTGCTTTCGCCAGTCTCTGCTTAGGGTTACTTGAAGAGGAAACAAACCATAGAAACAAAACTGTGAACTACTTTATTTTCTCAAGTTTCAAAGAGATACTACAAACCATGTTGGATTTAGAGTTCCAAATTCATCTCTCTATGTACGATAAAACAGAGTGAAACCTAAAAATAAAAACTATTGCTGTAAACGAACGCTTCAACATAGAATAACAAAATTTGGTGAACCAAGTGGGATTTGTGTACTGATCATTACCACCAAGTATCATCAAGATTTGGGTGAAAACATATTTGCTGGTATTTCAGAAACACGTAGATTGTTGAACGCTGGGCAACGCCTTTAAATGGAAGTGCTCTTCACCAGTCTCTGGTTAGGGCTACTTGAAGAGGAAACAAACCATAGAAACAAAACTGAGAACTACTTTATTTTGTCAAGTTTCAAAGAGCTACTAAAAACCATGTTGGATTTAGAGTTCCAAATTCATCTCTCTATATAGGAGAGAAGAGAGTGAAAACGAAAAATATAAACTGCTACTCTAACCCAACGCTTCAACTTAAAAGAACAAAATTTGGTGAGCCAAGTGGGATTTGTTTACGGATCATTACCATCAAGTATCATCAAGATTGGGTCAACAAATATTTGCGGGTATTTAGGAAACTCCTAAATTCTTGGACGTCTGGCAAACCATTTCAATGAAAGTGCTTTTCGCCAGTCTCTGCTTAGGGATACTTGAAGAGGAAACAAACCATAGAGACAAAACTGAGAACTACTTTATTTTGTCAAATTTCAAAGACCTACTACAAACCATGTTGGATTCAGAGTTCCAAGATCATCTATCTATATAGGAGAGAACAGAGTGAAACCTTAAAATAAAACCTTCTAATGTAAACGAACGCTTCAACCTAGAAGAAAAAATTTGGTGAGCCAAGTGGGATTTGTGCACTGATCATTACCACCAAGTATCATCAAGCTTGGGTGAAAACATATTTGCTGTTTTTTTGGAAACTCGTAGATTCTTGGACACTTGGAAAGCCCTTTCAATGAAAGTGTTTTTCGCCAGTGTCTGATTAGGGTTACTTGAAGAAGAAAAAACCCATAGAATCAAAACTGAGAACTACTTTATTTGGTCAAGTTTTAAAGAGCTACTACAAACCATGTTGGATTTAGAGTTTCAAATTCATCTATCTATATAGGAGAGAACAGTGTGAAACCTAAAAATAAAAACTGCTACAGTAAACGAATGCTTCAACCTAGAAGAACAAAATTTGGTGAGCCAAGTGGGATTTGTGTACTGATCATTACCACCCAGTAACATCAAGATGGGGTGAATTCATATTTGCTGTATTTTAGGAAACTCGTAGATTCTTGGACGCTTGGCAACCCCTTTCAATGAAAGTGCTTTTCGCCAGTCTCTGATTAGGGTTACTTGAAAAGGAAACAAACCATAGAGACAAAACTGAGAACTACTTTATTTTCTCAACTTTCAAAGCTACTACAAATCATGTTGGATTTAGAGTTCCAAATTCATCTTTCTAAATAGGAGAGTAGAGAGTGAAACCTAAAATATAAACTGGTACTGTAAACCAACGCTTCAACTTAAAAGAACAAAATCAGGTGAGCCAAGTGGGATTTGTTTACTGATCATTACCGCCCAGTATAATCAAGATTGGGAGAAAAAATATTTGGGGGTATTTCGGAAACTCGTAAATTCTTGGACGCCTGGCAAACTCTTTAAATCAAAGTGCTTTTCTCCAGTTTCTGCTTAGGGCTACTTGAAGAGGAAACAAACCTAGAAACAAAACTGAGAACTACTTTATTTTCTCAAGGTTCAAAGTGCTGGTATAAACTATGTTGGATTTAGAGTTCCAAATTCATCTATCTATATAGGAGAGAACAGTGTGAAATCTGAAAATAAAAACTGCTACTGTAAACGAACGCTTCAACCCAGAATAACAAAATTTAGTGACACAAGTGGGATTGTTGTACTGATCATTGCCACCAAGTATCATCAAGATTGGGTGAAAAAATATTTGCTGGTATTTCGGAAACTCGTAGTTTTTTGGATGCTTGGCAAACCCTTTCAATGAAAGGGCTTTGCACCGTCTCTGCTTAGGGCAACTTGAAGAGGGAAGAAACTTGAGAGACAAAACGGTGAACTACTTTATTTTGTCAAGTCTCAAACAGCTACTACAAACCATGTTGGATTTATAGTTCCAAATTCATCTACCTATATAGGAGAGAACAGAGTGAAACCTAAAAATTAAAACTGCAACTCTAAACGAACACTTCAAACTAGAAGAACAAAATTTGGTGAGCCAAGTGGGAATTGTGTACTGATCATTACCACCAAGTATCATCAAGTTGGGGTGAATACATATTTGCTGGTATTTCGGGTACTCGTAGATTCTTGAATGCTTGGCAACCCCTTTCAATGAAAGTGCTTTTTGCCAGTCTCATATTACTGTTACTTGAAGAGGAAACAAACCTAGAAACAAAACTGAGAACTACATTATTTTGTCAAGTTTCGAAGAGATACTACAAACTGTTGGATTTAGAGTTCCAAATTCATCTATCTATATAGGAGAGAACAGAGTGAAACCTAAAAATAAAAACTGCAACTCTAAACGAAAGTTTCAACCTAGAAGAACAACATTTGGTGAGCCAAGTGGGATTTGTGTACTGATCATTACCACCAAGTATCATCAAGATTGGGTGAAAAAATATTTGCTGGTATTTCGAAAACTCGCAGTTTTTTGGATGCTTGGCAACCCCTTTCAATGAAAGGGCTTTGCGCCGTCTCTGCTTAGGGCTACTTGAAGAGGGAAGAAACTTTAGAGACAACACGGTGAACTACTTTATTTTGTCAAGTTTCAAAGACCTACTACAAACCATGTTGGATTTAGAGTTCCAAGTTCATCTATCAATATAGGAGAGAACAGAGTGAAACCTAAAAATAAAACCTGCTACTGTAAACGAACACTTAAACCTAGAAGAAAAAATTTGGTGAGCCAAGTGGGATTTGTGTACTGATCATTACCACCAAATATCATCAAGATTGGGTGAAAACATATTTGCTGTTTTTTCGGAAACTTGTAGATTCTTGGACGCTTGGCAACCCCTTTCAATGAAAGTGCTTTTCGCCAGTATCTGATTAGGGTTACTTGAAGAAGAAAAAACCCATAGAATCAAAACTGAGAACTACTTTATTTGGTCAAGTTTCAAAGAGCTACTACAAACCATGTTGGATATAGAGTTTTAAATTCATCTATCTATATAGGAGAGAACAGTGTGAAACCTAGAAATAAAAACTGCTACTGTAAACGAACGCTTCAACCTAGAAGAACAAAATTTGGTGAGCCAAGTGGGATTTGTGTACTGATCATTACCACCCAGTATCATCAAGATGGGGTGAAATCATATTTGCTGGTACTTTGGAAACTCGTAGATTCTTGGACGCTTGGCAATCCCTTTCAATGAAAGTGCTTTTCGCCAGTCTCTGATTAGGGTTACATGAAAAGAAAACAAACCATAGAGACAAAACTGAGAACTACTTTATTTTGTCAACTTTCAAAGCTACTAAAAACCATGTTGGATTTAGAGTTACAAATTCATCTCTCTATATAGGAGAGTAGAGAGTGAAACCTAAAATATATACTGATACTGTAAACCAACGCTTCAACTTAAAAGAACAAAATTTGGTGAGCCATGTGGGGTTTGTTTACTGATCATTACCATCCAGTATCATCAAGATTGGGAGAAAAAATATTTGCGGGTATTTCGGAAACTCGTAAATTCTTGGACGCCTGGCAAACTCTTTCAATGAAAGTGCTTTCTCCAGTGTCTGCTTAGGGCTACTTGAAGAGGAAACAAACCTAGAAACAAAACTGAGAACTACTTTATTTTGTCAAGGTTCAAAGAGCTAGTATAAACCATGTTGGATTTAGAGTTCCAAATTCATCTATCTATATAGGAGAGAACAGTGTGAAATCTGCAAATAAAAACTGCTACTGTAAACGAACGCTTCAACCTAGAATAACAAAATTTGGTGACACAAGTGGGATTGTTGTACTGATCATTACCACCAAGTATCATCAAGATTGGGTGAAAAATATTTGCTGGTATTTCGGAAATTCATACTTTTTTGAATGCTTGGCAAACCCTTTCAATGAAAGGGCTTTGCGCCATCTCTGCTTAGGGCAACTTGAAGAGGGAAGAAACTTTAGAGACAAAACGGTGAACTACTGTATTTTGTCAAGTTTCAAAGAGCTTGTTGGATTTATAGTTCCAAATTCATCTCTCTGTATCGGAGAGAAGAGAGTGAAACCTAAAAATATAAACTGCTACTGTAAAGCAACGCTTAAACCTAGAAGAACAAAATTTGGTGCGCCAAATGGGATTTGTTTACTGATCATTACAACCAAATATTATCAAGATTTCGTGAAAAAATATTGGCTGGTATTTCTGAAACTCGTAGATTCTTGGAATCTTGGCAACCCCTTTAAATGAAAGTGCTTTTTGCCAGTCTCTGCTTAGGGCTACTTGAAGAGGAAACAAACCATGGAGACAAAACGGAGAATTACTTTATTTTGTCAAGCTTCAAAGAGCTACTACAAACCATGTTGGATTTAGAGTTCCAAATTCATCTATCTATATAGGAGAGAACAGAGTGAAACCTAAAAATAAAATCTGATACTGTAAACGAACGCTTCAACCTAGAAGAACAAAATTTGGTGAGCCAACTGGGATTTGTGTACTGATCTTTACCACCAAGTATCATCAAGATTGGGTGAATGCATATTTGCTTGTATTTCGGAAACTCGTAGATTCTTGGACGCTTGGCCACCCCTTTCAATGGAAGTGCTTTTCGCCAGTCTCTGGTTAGGGCTACTTGAAGAGGAAACAAACCTAGAAACAAAACTGAGAACTACTTTATTTTGTCAAGTTTCAAAGAGCTACTACAAACCATGTGGGATTTAGAGTTGCAAATTCATCTATCTATATAGGACAGAACAGAGTGAAACCTAAAAATAAAATCTGCTACTGGAAACGAACGCTTCAACATAGAAGAACAAAATTTAGTGAGCCAAGTGGGATTTGTGTACTGATCATTACCACCAAGTATTATTAAGATGGGGTAGAAACATAGTTGCTGGTATTTCGGAAACTTGTAGATTCTTGGACGCTTGGAAAACCCTTTCAATGAAAGTGCTTTTCACCAGTCTCTAATTAGGGTTACTTGAAGAAGAAAAAAACCATAGAATCAAAACTGAGAACTACTTTATTTTGTCAAGTTTCAAAGAGCTACTAAAAACCATGTTGGATTTAAAGTTTCAAATTCATCTATCAATATAAAAGGGAACAGCTTGAAACCTAAAAATAAAAACTGCTACTGTAAACGAACGCTTCAACCTAGAAGAACACAATTTGGTGAGCCAAGTGGGATTTGTGTACTGATCATTACCACCCAGTATTGTAGTAAGCCATTGTTGTAAATTGTGGCCGCCATTAGAAGATGGCGCCGGCTTCCACTGTGGCCTGTGATAAATCAAATTCCTTTGTGGACAGTTGGCACGCTATCTCTTGCCACCCTATAAGAAAGACCCACGCGGCAGTTTAAGATTGGTACGTGGGAGGCTTTATTAGGCTGTGCTTGGGCCCTCAGAGGGAAGAAGAAGAAAGAAAGTGAGTCACTAAAAGATACTTAAGTCAAGGCCTGAATAAACTGCTGAAAGAAGATTCCTGAGTTGCGTCTTCCTTGCGGGCAAGGGGTCGCGACAAGTGGTGCCGAGAGACCCGGGAACCAGAACTTTCAGCAGTCAGGTGTGGTGCACCGGTTAGTCCCAGGTAAGGTGGGACCTGCTATTAAAGCAGAAATTAGTCCCAGGTTAATTGGGACCTGCGGTTAAAGCAGAAATTAGTCCCAGGTTAATTGGGACCTGCGGTTAAAGCAGAGATTAGTCCCAGGTTAATTGGGACCCCGGTTAAAGCGGAGATTAGTCCTAGGTGATTTAGGACCCGCTGTCAAGGCGGCAGCTCCTCTGTAAAGCCAGAGAGAGCATTAAATCTTATTGCAGCTGCACTGTGTACTTTTGCTCTTACTTTCACTCTTGTTTGTTGTGTGTCTTTTGTTGTGTCATGGGTGCCGTATCTTCAAGTCCGCTTCTCCTGGCCCTAGATAACCTGTTACGTTCCAAGGGCCTAAAAGTGAAACGTAGTACTTTACAGAGATTTTTACAGAAGACAGATGTTATTGCACCGTGGTTTGCATTTTCTGGCAGTCTTACACTGCCTAGCTGGGATAAGTTAGGCACAGACCTTGACTTTGCTTCTGAGCAGGGCATATTAGAGGGTGGGGTGATACCCCTTTGGAAGATGATTCGTAGTTGCCTCACAGATAGCAGATGTCAGGAAGCACTTACTAAAGGACAAGAAGTTTTAGAGCAATTACATGAAGAAAGATCAGAAGTGGCAGGCAGTGACGTTTTTCAGGAGGATGGCAGTGTGCGGAGCGAGAAACAGGGGAGGAGGCGATTGTCTCTGGCACGGAGTGAAATATTTCAGGAGGAGGGGAATGTGCAGAGCGAGAAACGGGGGAGGAAACGCTTGTATCCAGATCTCAGTACACTGCGCACACTCCCATGCAAAAGTGGGTCAGAAGAGGAGGAGGAAGAACAGGAGGAGCTCGGGAGACTGTCTCGGCAGCTAGGGAGTTTAACTATGGGAGAAGGAAACAAAAATAAACAGGAGCTCAAGAAAAATGATCCTCCGGACCCGCCACCATACGGTGAGGGTGTTTCGAGGAGAGCATTCCATGCCCAAACATGGAGGGCTGTTAACGCTGAGATGGGTCTTGCTTATCCAGTTTTCCAGGCTCCAGGATGACAATAGGGGAAGATTCCATGAGCCCTTAGATTTCAAAATTGTGAAGACCCTGGCAGAGTCTGTGCGTACTTATGGGGTGGATGCCGCCTTCACATTAACTCAGGTGGAGAGTCTGTCTAGATACTGTATGACTCCCTCTGATTGGGCTAGCCTTGTTCGGGCTTGTGTTTCTCCAGGCAAATATTTGGACTGGAGAGCCTTTGTGCTAGAGGGTGCTGTAGAGCAGGCTGCCCAAAACTATGCGGCGGGACACCCCCATTGGGACAAGGAAATGCTTTTGGGACAAGGCAGATATGCTAATCAACAAACAGGATATCCCCCTGAGGTATATGAACAGATCAATAACATTTGTATCCGTGCATGGAAATCACTCCCAAATAGAGGAGAAGTGTCTGGCAATTTAACAAAAATCATGCAAGGCCCCACAGAACCTTTCTCGGATTTTGTTGCTAGGATGGTGGATGCCGCAGGAAAAATCTTTGGTGACCCTGATAGAGCAATGCCCTTGATTAAACAACTTGTTTTTGAGCAATGCACCAAAGAATGTAAAGCAGCAATCGCTCCTTATAAAAACAAGGGCATAGAAGCTTGGATGAAAGTGTGTAGAGAGCTTGGAGGACCTTTAACTAATGCAGGTCTTGCAGCTGCTGTCCTTCGGATTGCAAAAGGGGGCGGTTCTGGTGCCGGAACATGCTTCCATTGTGGTCAATCCGGCCATTTCAAACGTGACTGTCCCAAAAAAGGCAATTTTACTGGACCTCCTCGCGGTGGCCCTTCTAATGGCCCTCGTCAACCGGGGCTGTGTCCAAAATGCAAAAAGGGGAAGCATTGGGCAAGAGAGTGTAGATCAGTGAGGGACATCCATGGACAGCCTATTTCAGCTGGGCCAAAAAACGGCCAAAGGGGCCCCCGACCCCAGGGCCCACGAATATATGGGGCAATGGAGAATGTCACACCCGAACCCGAGACATGGCCTTCTCTGCGCCATCCCATGAGATGCGGAGAGCCACTACAGGTGCCGCGGGATTGGACCTCTGTTCCACCTCCAGACTCGTATTAACACCTAAGATGGGAGTCCAATTGGTGGAAACTGAGTTCAAAGGGCCTTTACCACCTGGCACTGTAGGTTTGTTAATTGGACGTGCATCCTCTATCCTACAAGGTCTTCATGTTTTCCCCGGAGTTGTAAACCCTGATACTGTAGGGGCAGTAAAGGTTATGGTAGAAGCTCCAAGGGGCATTGTGTCTATCTCCCCAGGGGATCGGATTGCTCAATTGCTAATTTTGCCTAGTTTGCATAATCACTTCCCTGCTGACTCAAGGTCACGGACAGGAAATCAGATTGGTACCACCGGAGGAAATTGTGCCTATTTGTCACTGGATATGAGCAATCGCCCCACTTTGGAATTAAGCATAGAAGGTAAATCTATTGTGGGACTGCTGGACACAGGAGCAGATCGTAGTATCATAGCCCTTAAGGACTGGTCTAGGGGATGGCCAGTGCAGGCTTCTGATCAATCCTTAAGAGGACTTGGATATGCCCAAGCCCCTCAAATCAGCTGTAGACATCTATCTTGGAAGGACTCGGAAGGACACGATGGTACCTTTCAGCCTTATGTACTTGATTTACCTATTTCTTTATGGGGCCGTGATTTGATGAAAGACATGGGGTTCACTCTTAGTAATGACTATTCCCCAGTGTCTCAACATATCATGCAAGATATGGGGTATAAGCCAGGTCTAGGACTAGGAAGGCACCTACAGGGATGTAAGCATCCTGTGCAAGGTCATCAAAAGCTTAACAGGTTTGGTCTGGGTTTTTCCTAGGGGCCACTGGGGCTCAAATACCCATAACATGGCTCACCGAGGAGCCTGTTTGGGTGCCTCAGTGGCCTCTTCCCTCGGTTAAACTGGCAGCAGCCCATGATCTAGTCAAAGAACAACTTGATTTGGGTCACATCCAACCTTCTACTTCTCCATGGAATACTCCCATATTTGTCATTAAGAAAAAATCAGGGAAGTGGCGCCTACTGCATGATCTACGAGCAGTTAATGCTCAGATGCAGCTTATGGGGCCCATTCAAAGAGGGCTGCCTCTACTCTCCTCTGTTCCTCAAGGCTGGCATATAATTGTTATTGACATTAAAGACTGTTTCTTTTCCATTCCTTTGCATCCTAAAGATTCCCAACGTTTTGCTTTCACCCTTCCCTCGTGTAATCATGAGGAACCAGATCAAAGGTTTGAGTGGGTGGTGTTGCCACAGGGGATGGCTAACAGTCCCACGATGTGCCAGATGTATGTGGGAAAGGCACTCGCACCTCTCAGACATAAGTATTCCTCCACCAAGATCATTCACTATATGGATGATGTGTTATTGGCCGCAAAATTAGAACAGACAGTTTATGAGGCTTATAAAGAACTCGTGATGCTGTTGGCTCAACATGGACTGCACATCGCACCTGAAAAGGTTCAAACGGGGGATTCTATCAGGTTTTTGGGAGCAACAATTGGGTATGACAAATTAAAACCACAAAAAATTACCATCAGGACTCAAGATCTCCGAACTTTAAATGATTTTCAAAAATTGCTGGGAGATATTAATTGGATAAGAGGATATTTACATATTCCTAATATTGTGCTCCAGCCTTTGTATGCTACTCTTAAGGGTGATCCAGATCTTGCTTCCCCTCGTAGCCTCACTACTGAGGCTAGAGCGGCCCTTATAAAAGTAGAACAAGCTATACAGCATGCCACTCTATGCAGGCTCCAGAGTGATAAACCTTTCCAGTTATGTGTGCTTGCCACTATGCGGCAGCCTACTGGAGTACTGTGGCAAGATGGGCCTTTACTATGGATCCACCCACATGTATCCCCAGGAAAATCCTTAGAATATTATCCTGATGCTGTTGCAGCATTGGCACTTAAAGGGATTCAACAAAGCATTCAATTTTTCGGCCAATCACCTTCTTCTCTTATCATACCCTACACTAAAGCTCAACTTAATGTTTTATGTGCTACTCTAGACAACTGGGCTATTCTGTGTTGCTCGTTTCAAGGGAGTATTGATAATCACTACCCTTCTCATCCATTACTCCATTTTGTTAAAGAACATCCCATCATTTTCCCTAAGGTAACTTCATCCAGTCCAATTCCGGGGGCTGTTAACATTTTTACTGATGGTTCCAAGTCTGGAATGGGAGCCTATGTAATTAATGACTTTCCCCCTATCCAGCATCAATTTGCTCCTGGAAATCCACAATGGGTAGAACTACAAATTGTTATTGAAGTTTTTAAACAGTGTTCTTTTCCTTTTAATCTTATTTCTGACTCCAGTTATGTGGTACAAGCACTAAAAGTCCTGGAGGCCGTGGGAACTATTAGTGATGCCCACAATGTGTCTGTTTACTTTACTCAGCTTCAACGGCTTATCTCTAACCGCACTGCTTCTTTTTATCCAATGCACATCAGGGCTCACACCTCTCTTCCTGGTCCGTTATCCCAAGGTAATGCCTGTGCGGACTTAGCCACTAGAAGTCAATTGATATGCTTGGCTTCCTCCTTAGAGAGGGCTAAGTTGTTTCACCAAAACTTCCATGTTAATGCATTAACGCTGCGCAGGCGTTTTTCCATTTCAAGAGCGGATGCTCGGCAGATAGTATTGCAATGTCCCCATTGTGTCACATTTCTTCATCCCCCTAATTATGGAGTAAACCCACGGGGATTAAAGCCATTGGTTGTTTGGCAAATGGATGTGACACATATACCTGACTTTGGTAACCTTAAGTATGTGCATGTTTCCGTTGATACGTGCTCTGGAATTATCCATGCTTCTGCTTTATCGGGAGAAAAGGCAGGTAGTGTCATTACTCACTGTTTAGAGGCATGGGCAGCATGGGGTGCACCTGCATCCCTTAAGACTGATAATGGACCTGCTTATACTGGCAGACAATTTACAGCTTTTTGTTCTACTATGGGAGTGCAACTTACTCATGGTTTGCCTTATAATCCTCAAGGACAAGGCATTGTTGAGCGTGCTCATCGCACCATAAAGGAAACTTTACAAAAACAAAAAGGGGGAATAGGAGCTGAACACACTCCTAAAGAACGCCTGTCCTTAGCTCTCTTTACCATTAATTTTTTGAATTTGGATATTCATGGTCGCTCTGCGGCCGATAGACATGTGTCCCCTCAGCCCTCTGTGATTGGCTATGTTAAGTGGAAGGATGTTCTTACGGGCCAATGGAATGGCCCTGACCCCGTGCTGACATGGGCACGAGGATCTGTATGTGTTTTTCCCCAGGATCATACGGAACCGTTGTGGGTCCCTGAACGCTTGACAAGAAGAGTCTCGACATCAACTGACCAGCAACAAGAGATACCACAACAATCCTGTGATGAGGATCTTCATTTGCTAAGTGCTCTGGCTCTGGTGCTGGTGCCGATGGCACAGGCGACACCAATGCGGTGGTGGGCAGTGGCACGGGCATGGCCAATGCCGATGCCGGTTCATGGTAATTCTAATGTCCTCCCCACTCTTTTTTCTACCTCATGTGAGATGTCTGCTCCCTGTGCCTCTCCTAGAGGGGACATGGAGAGAATTTTTAATCAATCTCAAGTTAATCTTACAGGAGTTTTTTGTTTCAGCCTTAGAAACGCTAATTGCATTAGCCTTAAGACCAAAAATTTGACTAACTGGGAGGAGCCATTACGGTCCAATCAGGTCTCAGGAAGCATTATCAGTGCTGTATTGAGCAAAGTAGCTTCGGGGAAGCAATCAGGCTCAGAGACCCCTGCAAACAGCAGCTCTGCTCTTAACATAACTACCTTGGCTATTATCTCCGAGGTACTAATCCCAGTGCCTCCTTCTTCTAGTAGTATTTATAAGGCCACTCATTTTAAGGCCTCTCCTTACTGTTCCCCTAATCTTGGTTTCCCCCCAACATTTACGCCTTGTCAGGATCATTCTTGGGAGAAACATCAAGTTGCTAGAGGTTTCTCCCTTTCCCCCTCTCTTAAGAGGTATGTTTATAACTTTAACAATAGTGCCAGCTCCTCTACAGGAGTAGGTTGGTCCTGGTTTCAGTGGCTGATTTCCAATGAAAAGGGGGCTTCAGCCGATATTTCTGCATTGGCTCAGTTGCTAGGAGCCAAAAGTTGGCTGGCTAATATTTCTGGTACTGTTAGGGAAAGTGAACAAGGCAGTAGACTTACATCTGTTTCATTCAACTCTCTGTTGTATAATGCTGCATTGCCTCCTGCAATGGTCTGTGTCCAATCCCCTTTCTTATTCCTTTTGGCTGAGGCCACCTCATCGGAGATGCTGGATTGTTCTCATACTACCTGTCTCTTATCTGAGTGTTGGAATGGTTCCTGGACTGTAGCAGTGATTATGAAAATTCCAACTTTCGTCCCAATCCCGGTCACTGCGGATCCTGATAAATTCCCTATTGTTGAGCTACTTAGAGTCCGCAGAGATTTTGGGATCACAGCGGCTATAGTGACAGCCGTGGCGATATCTGCTGCTGCAGCGGTTACGGCCGGAATGGCTATGGCCAATCAAGTACAAACTGCTGCCACCATTAATCAAGTTGTCCAACAAACTTCCACTATACTTGAATCCCAAAATACAATTAATCAACATATTTTGTCAGGGATTTTAGCTGCCAACCAAAGAATAGATTTACTCCAAGCTCAGGTAGAAGAATTGGCTGACTTAGTACTTTTGGGTTGTGTTGACCAACGTGCACATTTATGCATAACCTCTGTCAGATTTAATGATTCCAGGAATGCTTCCCGCATCATTGGCGAATATTTGGCTGGAAATTGGTCCATGGAAGCGGAAGACATGATCCAGTCTCAACTAACCCAGATAGCTGTCTTGAATAACACCCGTGTTGATCCCGTGACTTTGGGTCAATTCACCGATTGGATATCTTCTGCTTTTTCCTTTTTTAAAGAGTGGGTGGGGGTAGGCATTTTTGGTGCAATGTGTTGCTTTGGTATGTTTCTCTGTTTGTGGTTTCTCTGTCGCCTCAAGGCCCGCAATGCTCACGATAAGGCTATGATCATTCAAGCTCTTGCAGCTTTAGAAAGTGGCAATTCACCTCAAGTCTGGCTTGCGCAGCTTAAACAGTAAATCTTTGACATGGCCGTTGCACCCCAAGTTGTTATAACATTGCACTGGGATCGGCATGTCTTTCCTCGTTATTCTCTTAGTGTTGGAAAGCCCTTGCACTCTGCCGGTCTTGCTGCCATTGCACGCAGGTGGGTTTCCACACTAATACTTCTCTATCGCCTTAAAGTCCGTGCCTTTCTTTCAGGGTGTTGTCAACTCGTTTGTCGTTGTGTGCAGCCACAGAACAGCCTTAGCTGTCCCCCTTCGTCCACCTTCATCACGATGCAGGATGCGAGGCAAAGCACTGCACTTGAGTGATCCTTCAACGGACCTCAAGGAAAGCATGTCCTATTGCATGCGGGTTTGACGTCCACACCCCCGCCCTACGAAAAAAGGCGTCGGCTGATATGGGGTCAGGTCTGGGGAAGGGCCCTCCTTAGGACTGAACCATACATTGCAGCCACTTCTGCACAGTAGGATAGGACCTCTACTTTCGCCTGCATTGTTTTATAAATTAGAAGGGGGAACTGTAGTAAGCCATTGTTGTAAATTGTGGCCGCCATTAGAAGATGGCGCCGGCTTCCACTGTGGCCTGTGATAAATCAAATTCCTTTGTGGACAGTTGGCACGCTATCTCTTGCCACCCTATAAGAAAGACCCACGCGGCAGTTTAAGATTGGTACGTGGGAGGCTTTATTAGGCTGTGCTTGGGCCCTCAGAGGGAAGAAGAAGAAAGAAAGTGAGTCACTAAAAGATACTTAAATCAAGGCCTGAATAAACTGCTGAAAGAAGATTCCTGAGTTGCGTCTTCCTTGCGGGCAAGGGGTCGCGACACAGTATCAGCAAGATGGTGTGAAATCATATTTGCTGGTACTTCGGAAACTCGTAGATTCTTGGACGCTTGGCAACCCCTTTCAATGAAAGTGCTTTTCGCCAGTCTCTGATTAGGGTTCCTTGAAAAGGAAACAAACCATAGAGACAAAACTGAGAACTACTTTATTTTGTCAACTTTCATAGCTACTACAAACCATGTTGGATTTAGAGTTCCAAATTCATCTCTCTATATAGGAGAGAAGAGAGTGAAACCTAAAAATATAAACTGGTACTGTAAACCAACGCTTCAATTTAAAAGAACAAAATTTGGTGAGCCAAGTGGGATTTATTTACTGATCATTACCACCCAGTATCATCAAGATTGGGTGAAAAAATATTTGCGGGTATTTCGGAAACTCGTAAATTCTTGGACGCCTGGCAAACTCTTTCAATGAAAGTGCTTTTCAAAGTCTCTGCTTAGGGCTACTTGAAGAGGAAACAAACCTAAAAACCAAGCTGAGAACTACTTTATTTTGTCAAGTTTCAAAGAGCTAGTATCAACCATGTTGTATTTAGATTTCCAAATTCATCTATCTATATAGAAGAGAACAGAGTGAAACCTGAAAATAAAAACTGCTACTGTAAATGAACGCTTCAACCTAGAAAAACAAAATTTGGTGACACAAGTGGGATTGTTGTACTGATCATTACCACAATGTATCATCAAGATTGGGTGAAAAAATATTTGCTGGTATTTTGGAAACTTGTAGTTTTTTGGATGCTTGGCAAACCCTTTCAATGAAATGGCTTTGCACCTTCTGTGCTTAGGGCTACTTGAAGAGTGAAGAAACTTGAGAGACAAAACGGTGAACTACTTTATTTTGTGAAGTTTCAAAGAGCTACTACAAACCATGTTGGATTTAGAGTCCAAATTCATCTATCTATATAGGAGAGAACAGAGTGAACCCTAAAAATAAAACCTGCTACTGTAAAAGAACGCTTCATACTAGAACAA
Source organism: Callospermophilus lateralis (assembly GCF_048772815.1). Taxonomy (NCBI): domain Eukaryota; kingdom Metazoa; phylum Chordata; class Mammalia; order Rodentia; family Sciuridae; genus Callospermophilus; species Callospermophilus lateralis. The sequence continues at coordinate 65,858,733 of NC_135315.1, forward strand.
CAAAATTTTGTGAGCCAAGTGGGATTTGTGTACTGATCATTACCACCAAGTATCACCAAGATGGGGTGAAAACATATTTGCTGGTTTTTCGGAAACTCATAGATTCTTGGACACTTGGAAACCCCTTTCAATGAAAGTGCTTTTCGTCATTCTCTGATTAGGGTTACTTGAAGAGGAAAAAAAACATAAAATCAAAACTGAGAACTACTTTATTTTTTCAAGTATCAAAAAGCTACTACAAACCATTTAGAGTCCAAATTCATCTATCTATCTATTTTAGAGAACAGAGTGAAACCTAAAATCAAAAACTGCTACTGAAACCGAACGCTTCAAACTAGAAGAACAAAATGTGGTGAGCCAAGTGTGATTTGTGTACTGATCATTACCACCCAGTATCAACAAGATTGGGTGAAAAAATATTTGCTGGTATTTCGGAATCTCATAGAATTGTGGACGCTTGGCAACTTCTTTAAATGAAAGGGCTTTGCACCATATCTGGTTAGGGCTACTTGAAGAGGAAATGAACCATAGAGACAAATGGAGAACTACTTTATTTTGTCAAGTTTCAAAGAGTTACTACAAACTGTGTTGGATTTAGAGTTCCAAATTCATCTATCTATATAGGAGAGAACAGAGTGAAACCTAAAACTGAAAACTGCTACTGTAAAAGAACGCTTCAACATAGAAGAAGAAAATTTGGTGAGCCAAGTGGGATTTGTGTACCGATCATTGAAACCAAGTATCATCAAGATTGCGTGAAAAAAAATTTACTGGTATTTCTGAAACTCGTAGAATATTGGATGCTTGGCAACCCCTTTCAATGAAAGAGCTTTGTGCCATCTCTGATTAGGGCTACTTGAAGAGAAAAGAAACTTTAGAGACAAAACGGAAAACTCCTTTATTATGTCAAGTTTCAAAGGTCTACTAAAAACCATGTTGGATTTAGAGTTCCAAATTCATCTATCTATCTGGGAGAGACCAGAGTGAAACCTAAAAATAAAAATTGCTACTGTAAACGAACGCTTCAACCTAGAAGAACAAAATTTGAAGAGCCAAGTGGAACTTGTGTACTGATCATAACCACCAAGTATCGTCTAGATTGGGTGAAAAAATATTTGCTGGTATTTCGGAAACTCGTAGTATCTTGGATGCTTGGCAAACCCTTTCAAAGAAAGGGCTTTGCGCCATCCCTGCTTAGGGCTACTTGAAGTGGGAAGAAACTTTAGAGAGAAAACTGAGAACTACTTAATTTTGTCAAGTTTCAAAGAGCTACTACAAACTATGTTGGATTTAGAGTTCCAAATTCATCTATCTATATAGGAGAGAACAAAGTGAAACCTAAAAATAAAACCTGCTCCCGTATAGGAATGCTTCAACCTAGAAGAACAAAACTAGGTGAGCCAAGTGGGATTTGTGTACTGATCATTCCCACCAAGTATCATCAAGATTGGGTGAACAAATATTTGCTGGTATTTCGAAAACTCGTACTTTCTTTGAAGCTTGGCAACCCCTTTCAGTGAAAGGGCTTTGCACCATCCCTGCTTAGGGCTACTTGAAGTGGGAAGAAACTTTAGAGACAAAACGGAGAACTACTTTATTTTGTCAAGTTTCAAAGAGCTACTACAAACCATGTTGTATTTAGAGTTCCAAATTCATCTATCTATATAGGAGAGAACAGAGTGAAACCTAAAAATAAAAAATGCTACTGTAAACGAACGCCTCATCCAAGAAGAACAAAATTTGGTGACCCATGTGGGATTTGTTTACTGATCATTACCACCCAGTATCATCAGGATGGCATAAAATCATATTTGCTGGTATTTCGGAAACTCGTAGATTCTTGGACGCTTGGCAAACCCTTTCAATGAAAGTGCTCTTCGCCATTCTCTGATTAGGGTTAATTGAAAAAGAAACAAACCACAGGAACAAAACTGAGAACTACTTGATTTTTGAAGTTTCAAAGAGCTACTACAAACCATGTTGGATTGAGAGTTCCAAATTCATCCATCTATATAAGAGAGAACTGAGTGAAACCTAAAAATAAAAACCGCTACTGTAAATGAACGCTTCAACCTAGATGAACAAACTTTGGTGAGCCAACTGGGATTTGTGTACTGATCATAACCACCGAGTATCATCAAGATTGGGTGAAAAAATATTTGCTGGTATTTTGGAAACTCGTAGTTTCTGGAATGCTTGGCAACCCCTTTCAATGAAACGGCTTTGCGCCATCTCTGAATATGGCTACTTGAAGAAGGAAGAAACTTTAGAGACAAAACGCAGAACTACTTTATTTTTCAAGTTTCAAAGAGCTGCTACAAACCATGTTGGATTTTGAGTTCCAAATTCATCTATTTATATAGGAAAGATCAGAGTAAAACCTAAAAATAAAACCTGCTATTGCAAAAGAACTCTTCAAGCTAGAAGAACAAAATTGGGTGAGCCAAGTGGGATTTATGTACTGATCATTACCACCAAGTATCATCAAGATTGGGTTAAAATATATTTGCTGGTATATCGGAAACTCGTAGTTTCTTGGATGCTTGGCAACCCCTTTCAATGAAATGGCTTTGCACCATCTCTGCTTAGGGCTACTTGAAGAGGGAAGAAACATTAGAGACAAAACGGAGAACTACTTTATTTTGTCAAGTTTCAAAGAGCTACTACAAACCATGTTGGATTTAGAGTTCCAAATTCATCTATCTACATAGGAGAGAACAGAGTGAAACCTAAAAATAAAAACTGCTACTGAAAACGAACGCCTCAACCATGAAGAACAAAATTTGGTGAGCCAAGTTGGATTTGTGTATTGATCATTACCACCCAGTATCATCAAGATGGGGTGAAATCATACTTGCTGTTGTTTCGGAAACTCGTAGATTTTTGGACGCTTGGCAACCCCTTTCAATGAAAGTGCTTTTCGCCAGTCTCTGATTAGGGTTAATTGAAAAGGAAACAAACCATAGAAACAAAACTGAGAACTACTTTATTTTGTCAAGTTTCAAAGACCTGCTACAAACCATGTTGGATTTAGAGTTCCAAATTCATCTATCTATATAGGAGAGAACAGAGTGAAACCTAAAAATAAAAACTGCTACTGTAAACGGACGCTTCAATGTAGAAGAAAAATATTTGGAGAGCCAAGTCGGTTTTGTGTACTGATCATTAACACCAAGGTTGATAAAGATTGGGTGAAAAAATATTTGCTCGTATTTCGGAAACTTGTAGTTTCCTGGATGCTTGGCAACCCCTTTCAATGAAAGGGCTTTGCGCCATCTCTGCTTAGGGCTACTTGAAGAGGGAATAAACTTTAGAGACAAAACGGAGAACTACTATATTTTGTGAAGTTTCAAAGATCTACTAAAAACCATGCTGCATTTAGAGTTCCAAATTCAATCTATCTATACAGGAGAGAACAGAGTGAAACCTAAAAATAAAACTTGCTACTCTAAATGAACGCTGCAAACTAGAAGAACAAAAATTGGTGTGCCAAGAGGGATTTGTGTACTGATCAATACCACCAAGTATCATCAAGATTGAGAGAAAAAATATTTGCTGGTATTTCGGAAACTCGTAGATTCTTGGACGCTTGGCAACCCCTTTCAATGAAAGTGCTTTTCTCCAGTCTCTCTTTAGGGTACTGAAGAGGAAACAAACAATAGAAAGAAAACTGAGAACTACTTTATTTTGTCAAGTTTCAAAGAGCTACTAAAAACCATGTTGGATTAAGAGTTCCAAATTCATCTCTCTATATCGGAGAGAAGACAGTGAAACCTAAAAATATAAACTGCTACTGTAAACAATGCTTAAACCTAGAACAACAAAATTTGGTGAGCCAAGTGATATTTGTGTACTGATCATTAACACCAAGGATCATCAAGATTGGGTGAAAAAATATTTGCTGGTATTTCTGAAACTCGTAGATTTTTGGACGCTTGGCAACCCCTTTAAATGAAAGTGCTTTTCGCCAGGCTCTGCTTAGGGCTACTTGAAGAGGAAACACACCATAGAGACAAAACTGAGAACTACTTTATTTTGTCAAGTTTCAAAGAGCTACTACAAACCATGTTGGATTTAGAGTTCCAAATTCATCTACCTATATAGGAGAGAACAGACTGAAACCTAAAAATAAAATCTGCTACTGTAAACGAACGCTTCAACCTAGAAGAACAAACTTTGGTGAGCCAAGTGGGATTTGTGTACTGATCATTACCACCAAGTATCATCAAGATGGGGTGAAAACATATTTGCTGGTATTTTGTAAACTCGGAGATTCTTGGACGCTTGGAAACCCCTTTTAATGAAAGTGCTTTTCGTCTGTCTCTGATTATGGTTACTTGAAGAAGAAAAAACCATAGAATGAAAACTGAGAACTACTTTATTTTGTCAAGTTTCAAAGAGCTACTACAAACCATGTTGGATTTAGAGTTTCGAATTCATCTATCTATATAGGAGAGAACTGAGTGAAACCTAAAAATAAAAACTGCTACTGTAAACGAAAGCTTCAACCTAGAAGAACAAAATTTGGTTAGCCAAATTTGATTTGTGTACAGATCATTACCACCAAGTATCATCAAGTTGGGGTGAAAAAATATTTGTTGGTATTTCGGAAACTCGTAGATCCTTGGACGGTTGGCAACTTCTTTAAATTAAAGGGCTTTGCACCATATCTGCCTAGGGCTACTTGAAGAGGAAACAAACCATAGAAACAAAACTGAAAACTACATTATTTTGTCAAGCTTCAAAGAGTTACGAAAAACTGTGTTGGATTTAGAGTTCCAAATTCATCTATCTGAATATTAGAACAGAGTGAAACCTAAAAATAAAAACTGCTACAGTATACGAACACTTCAACCTAGAAGAACAAAATTTGGTGAGCCAAGTAGAATTTGTGTACTGATCATTACCACCCAGTATCATCAAGATGGGGTGAAATAATATTTGCTGGTATTTCGGAAACTCGTAGATTCTTGGACGCTTGGCAACCCCTTTCAATGAAATTGCTTTTTGCCAGTCTGTGATTAGTGTTACTTGTAGAGGAAACAAACCTAGAAACAAAACTGAGAAGTACTTTATTTTGTCAAGTTTCAAAGAGCTACTAGAAACCATGTTGGATTTAGAGTTTCAAATTCATCTGTCAATATAGGAGAGAACTGAGTGAAACCTAAAAATATAAACTGCTACTCTAAACCAACGCTTCAACTTAAAAGAACAAAATTTGGTGAGCCACGTGGGATTTGTTTATTGATCATTACCACCAAGTATCATCAAGATTGGGTGAAAAAATGTTTGCTGGTTTTTCAAAAACTCGTAGATTCTTGGACGCTTGGCAACCCCTTTCAATGAAAGTGCTTTTTGCCAGTCTCTGATTAGTGTTACTTGAAGAGGAAACAAACCTAGAAACAAAACTGAGAACTACTTTATTTTGTCAAGTTTCAAAGAGCTACTGGAAACAATGTTGGATATAGAGTTTCAAATTCATCTATATATATAGGAGAGAAGAGAGTGAAACCTAAAAACAAAAACTGCTACTGTAAACGAACGCTTCAACCTAGAAGAACAAAATTTGTTGACACAAGTGGGATTGGTGTACTGATCATTACCACCAAGTGTCATCAAGATTGGGTGAAAAAATATTTGCTGGTATTTCGGAAACTCGTATTTTTTTGGATGCCTGGCAACCCCTTTCAATGAAAGGGCTTTGCGCCGTCTCTGCTTAGGGCTACTTGGCGAAGGAAGAAAATGTAGAGACAAAATGGTGAACTACTTTATTTTGTCAAGTTTCAAAGAGCTACTACAAACAATGTTGGATTTAGAGTTCCATATTCATCTATCTATATAAGAGAGAACAGAGTGAAACCTAAAAATAAAACCTGCTACTGTAAATGAACGCTTCAACCTAGATCAACAAAAATTGGTGAGCCAAGTGGGATTGGTGTACTGATCATTACAAACAAGTATCATCAAGATGGAGTGAAAACATATTTGCTGGTTTCGGAAAATCATAGATTCTTGGACGCTTGGAAAACCCTTTCAATGAAAGTGCTTTTCGCCAATCTCAGATTAGGGTTACTTGAAGAGGAAAAAAAAACATAGAATCAAAACTGAGAACTACTTTATTTTATCAAGTTTCAAAGAGCTACTGCAAACCATGTTGGATTTAGAGTTTCAAATTCATCTATCTATGTATATTAGAGAACATAGTGAAACCTAAAAATAAAAACTGCTACTGTAAACGAACGCTTCAAACTAGAAGAAAAAAATGTGGTGAGCTAAGTGTTATATGTGTACTGATCATTACCACCCAGTATCATCAAGATTGGGTGAAAAAATTTTTGCTGGTATTTCGGAAACTCATAGAATTGTGGACGCTTGGCAACTTCTTTAAAAGAAAGGGCTTTGCACCATATCTGCTAAGGGCTACTTGAAGAGGAAACAAACCATAGAGACAAAACTGAGAACCACTTTATTTTGTCTAGTTTCAAAGAGTTACTGCAAATTGTGTTGGATTTAGAGTTCCAAATTCATCTATCTATATAGGAGAGAACAGAGTGAAACATAAAAATATAACCTGCTACTGTAAGCGAACGCTTCAACCTAGAAGAACAAAATTTGGTGAGCCAAGAGGGACTGTGTAATGATTATTCCCACCAAGTATCATCAAGATTGGGTAAAAACCTATTTGCTGGTATTTCGGAAACGCGTAGATTCTTGGACGCTTGGCAACCTCTTTCAATGGAAGTGCTTTTCGCCAGTCTCTGGTTAGGGCTACTTGAAGAGGTAACAAACCATAGAAACAAAAGTGAGAACTACTTTATTTTGTCAAGTTCAAAGAGCTACTACAAACCATGTTGGATTTAGAGTTCCAAATTCATCTCTTTATATCGGAGAGAAGAGATTGAAACCTAAAAATATAAACTGCCACTGTAAAGCAATGCTTAAACCTAGGAGAACAAAATTTGGTGAGCCAAGTGGAATTTGTGCACTGATCTTTACCACTGAGTATCATCAAGATTGGGTGAAAAAATATTTGCGGTATTTCGGAAACTTGTAGATTCTTGGACGCCTTGCAAACCTTTTCAATGAAAGTGCTTTTCACCAGTCTCTGATTAGGGTTAATTGAAGAGGAAAAAAACCTAGAAACAAAACTGAGAACTCCTTTTTTTGTCAAGTTTCAAATAGCTACTACAAACCATGTTGGATTAAGAGTTCCAAATTTATCTATCTGTATAAAAGAGAACAGAGTGAAACCTAAAAATAAAAACTGCTACTGTAAACGAACGCTTCAACCTACAAGAACAAAATTTGGTGAGCCAACTGGGATTTGTGTACTGATCATAACCAACAAGTATCATCAAGATTGGGAGAAAAATTATTTGCTGCTATTTCGGAAACTCATAGTTTCTTGGATCCTTGGCAATCTCTTTCAATGAAAGGGCTTTGCGCCATCTCTGCTTAGGGCTACTTGAAGAGAGAAGAAACTTTAAAGACAAAACGGAGAACTACTTTATTTTGTCAAGTTTCAAAGAGCTACTAAAAACCATGTTGGATTTAGTGATCCAAATTCATCTATCTATATAGGAGAGAACAGAGTGAAACCTAAAAATAAAACCTGCTACTGTAAAGGAACGCTTCAACCTAGAAAAACAAAATGTGGTGAGCCAAGTGGGATTTGTGTACTGATCATTACCACCAAGCATCATCAAAATTGGGTGAAAAAATATTTGCTAGTATTCGGAAAATCGTAGTTTCCTGGATGCTTGGCAACCCCTTTCAATGAAAGGGCTTTGCGCCGTCTCTGCTTAGGGCTACTTGAAGAGGGAAGAAACTTTAGAGAAAAAACGGAGAACTACTTTATTTTGTGAAGTTTCAAAGATCTTCAACAAACCATGTTGGATTTAGAGTTCCAAATTCAACTATCTATATAGGAGAGAACAGAGTGAAACCTAAAAATAAAACCTGCTAATATAAAGGTACGCTTCAACCTAGAAGAACAAAATTTGGTGACCAAGTGAGATTTGTGCAGTGATCATTACCACCAAGTATCATCAAGATTGGGTGAAAAAATATTTGCTGGTATTTCGGAAACTCGTAGATTCTTGGAAGCTTGGGAACCCCTATCAATGAAAGTGCGTTTCGCCAATCTCAGATTAGGGCTACTTAAAGCGGAAACAAACCATAGAGACAAAACTGAGAACGACGTTTTTTGTCAAGTTTCAAAGAGCTATTACAAACCATGTTGGATATAGAGTTCAAAATTCATCTATCCATATTGGAGAAAACAGAGTGAAACCTAAAAATAAAAACTGCTACTGTAAACAAACGTTTCAACCTAGAAAAACAAAATTGGGTTAGCTAAGTGAGAATTGTGTACTGATCATTACCACCAAGTGTCATCAAGATTGGGTGAAAAAACATTTGCTGGTATTTCGGAAACTCGTAGATTCTTGGAAGCTTGGGAACCTTTTTCAATGAAAGTGCTTTTCGCCAGTCTCTGCTTAGGGCTACTTGAAAAGGAAACAAACCATAGAGACAAAACTGAGAACTACTTTTTTTTGTCAAGTTTCAAAGTGCTTTTACAAACCATGTTGTAGTTAGAGTTCTAAATTCATCTATCTATATAGGAAAGAATAGAGTGAAACCTGAAAATAAAAACTGCATCTGTAAACGAACTCTTCAACCTAGAAGAACAAAATTTGGTGTGCCAAGCGGGACTTGTGTACTGCTCATTACCACCAACTATCATCAAGATTGGGTGAAATAATATTTGCTGGTATTTCGGGAATTCATAGTTTCTTGGAAGCTTGGCAACCCCTTTCAAAGAAAGGGCTTTGCGCCATTTCGGATTAGGGCTACTTGAAGAGCAAACAAACCATAGAGACAAAACTGAGAACTACTTTATTTTGATTAGTTTCAAAGAGCTACTACAAACTATGTTGGATTTTGAGTTCCAAATTCATCTATCTATATAGAAGAGAACACAGTGAAACCTAAAAATAAAAACTGCTACTGTAAACGAACGCTTCAACCTAGAAGAACTAAATTTGGTGAGTCAAGTGGGATTTGTGTACTGATCATTACCAAAAGTATCATCAAGATTGGGTGAAAAAATATTTGCTGGTATTTCGGATACTCGTAGGTTATTGGACGCTTGGCAACCCCTTTCCATGAAAGTGCTTTTTGCCAGTCTCTGCTTAGGGCTACTTGAACAGGAAACAATCCGTAGAGACAAAACTGAGAACTAGTTTATTTTGTCAAGTTTCAAAGAGCCACTACAAACCATGTTTGGTTAAGAGATTGAAATTCTTCTATTTATATAAGAGAGAACAGAGTGAAACCTATAAATATAAACTGCTACTGTAAACTATCGCTTCAACCTAGATGAACAAAATTTGGTGAGCCAAGTGAGATTTGTGTACTGATCATTACCACAAGGTATCATCAAGATTGGGTGAAAAAATGTTTGCTAGTATTTGGAAAACTTGTAGATTCTTGGAAGCTAGGCAACCCCTTTCAATGAAATTGCTTTTCGAAAGTTTCTGCTTAGGGCTACTTAAAGAGGAAACAAACTATAGAGAAAAAACTGAGAACTACTTTATTTTGTCAAGGTTCAAAGAGCTACTATAAACCATGTTGGATTTAGAGTTCAAAATTTTCTATTTATGTAGGAGAGAACAGAGTGAATCCTAAAAATAAAAATTGCTACTGTAAACGAACGCTTCAACATAGAAGAACAGAATTTGGTGAGCCAAGTGGGACTTCTGTACTGATCATTACCACCAAGTATCCTCAAGATTGGTTGAAAAAATATTTGCTGCTATTTCGGAAACTCGTATATTCTTGGACGCTTGGCAACCCCTTTCCATCAAAGTGCGTTTTGGCAGTCTCTGCTTAGGGCTACTTGAAGAGGAAACAATCCATAGAGAAAAAACCAAAAACTACTTTATTTTTTCAAGTTTCAAAGATCTACTAAAAACCATGTTGGATTTAGAGTTTGAAATTCATCTATTCATATAGGAGAGAACAGAGTGAAACCTAAAAATAAAACCTGCAACTGTAAACGAACGGTTCAACCTAGAAGAACAAAATTTAATGAGCCATGTCGGATTTGTGTACTGATCATTAGCACCAAGTATCATCAAGATTGGGTGAAAAAATGTTTGCTGGTTTTTTGAAAACTCGTAGATTCTTGGACGCTTGGCAACCCCTTTTAATGAAAGTGCTTTTCGCCATTCTCTGCTTAGGGCTACATGAAGAGGAATCAAACCATAGAGACAATTCTGAGAACTACTTTCTTTTGTCAAGTTTCAAAGAGCTACCACAAACAATGTTGGAAATAGAGTTCCAAATTTTCTATCTATATAGGAGAGAACAGAGAGAAACCTAAAGATAAAAACTGCTGCTGCAAACGAACGTTTCAAGTTTGAAGAACAAAATTAGGTGAGCCAAGTGAGATTTGTGTACTGATCTACCACCAAATATCATCAAGATTGGGTGAAAAATATTTGCTGGTATTTCGGAAACTTGTAGAATCATGGACGAATGGCAACCCCTTTCCATGAAAGTGCTTTTCGTCAGTCTCTGCTTAGGGCTTCTTGAAGAGGAAACAATCCATAGAGACAAAACTGAGAACTACTTTATTTTCTCAAGTTTCAAAGAGCTACTACAAACCATGTTAGATTTAGGGTTCGAAATTAATCAATTCATATAAGAGAGAACAGAATGAAACCTAAAAATAAAAACTGCTACTGTAAACGAATGCTTCAACCTAGAAGAACAAGATTTGGTGAGCCAAGTGGGATTTGTGTACTGATCATTACCACAAAGTATCATCAAGATTGGGTGAAAAAAAATTTGCTGGTATTTCAGAAACTTGTAGATCATTGGATGCTTGGCAACGCCTGAAAATGAAATTGCTTTTCGAATGTCTCTGCTTAGGGCTACTTGAAGAGGAAACAAACCATAGAGAAAAAACTGAGAACTACTTTATTTTGTCAAGTTTCAGAGAGCTACTACAAACCATGTTGGATTTAGAGTTCTAAATTCATCTACCTATGTAGGAAAGAATAGAGTGAAACCTAAAAATAAACACTGTAACTGTAAACGAACACTTCAAACTTGAAGAACAAAATTTGGTGAGCCAAGTGGGACTTGTGTACTGATAATTATACCAAGTATTATCAAGATTGGTTAAAAAAATATTTGCTGGTATTTTGGAAACTCGTAGATTCTTGGACGCTTGGGAAGCTCTTTCCAAGAAAGGGCTTTACGGCACTCTCTGCTAAGGGGTACTTGAAGAGGAAACAAACCATAGAAACAAAACTGAGAACAACTTTATTTTGTCAAGTTTCAAAGAGCTACTACAAACCGTGTTGGATTTAAAGTTCCAAATTCATCTATCTATATAGGAGAGAACAGAGTGAAACGTAAAAATATAACCTGCTACTGTAAGCGAACGCTTCAACCTAGAAGAACAAAATTTGGTGAGCCAAGTGGGACTTGTGTACTGATCATTCCCACCAAGTATCATCAAGATTCGGTGAAAACCTATTTGCTGGTATTTCGGAAACTCATAGAATTTTGGACGCTTGGCAACCCCTTTCCATGAAAGTGCTTTTCACCAGTCTCTGCTTAGGGCTACATGAAGAGGAAACAATCCAGAGAAACAAAACTTAGAACTACTTTATTTTGTCAGGTTTGAAAGAGCTACTACAAACCATGTTGTATTTAGAGTTCGAAATTCATCTATTTATATAAAAGAGAACAGAGTGAAATCTAAAACTAAAAACTGCTATTGTAAACTAACGCTTCATCCTAGAAGAACAAAATTTGGTGAGCCAAGTGAGATTTGTGTATGATCATTACCACCAAGTATCATCAAGATTGGGTGAAAACATATTTGCTGGTATTTCGGAAACTCGTAGATTCTTGGAAGCTAGGCAACCTATTTCAATGAAAGTGCCTTTCACCAGTCTCTGCTTAGGGCTACTTGAAGAAGAAACTACCATAAAGACAAAACTGAGAACTACTTTATTTTGTCAAGTTTCAAGTAGCTACTACAAACCATGTTGGATTTAGAGTTCAAAATTCATCTATCTATATAGAAAAGAATAGAGTGAAATCTAAAAATAAATACTGCAACTCTAAACGAACGCTTCAACCTAGAAGAACAAAACTTGGAGAGCCAAGTGGGACTTGTGTACTGATCATTACCACCAAGTATCATGAAGATTGGGTGATAAAATATATGTTGTTATTTCGAAAACTCGTAGATTCTTGGACGCTTGGCAACCCCTTACAATGAAAGTTCTATCCGCCAGTCTCTGCTTATGGCTACTTGAAGAGGAAATAAACCTTAGAGACAAAACTGAGAACTACTTTATTTTGTCAAGTTTCAAAGAGCTACTACAAACCGTGTTGGAATTAGAGTTCCAAATTCATCTATCTATACAGGAGAAAACAGAGTGAAACCTAAAAATAAAAGTGCTACTGTAAGCAAACCCTTTAATCTAGAAGAACAAAATTTGGTGAGCCAAGTGATTTGTGTACTGATCATTACCACCTAGTATCATCAAGATTGGGTGAAAAAATATTTGCTGGTATTTCGGAAACTCGAAGATTCTTGGAAGCTTGGCAACACCTTTCAATGAATGTGCTTTTCCACAGTCTATGCTTAGGGCAACTTGAAGAGGAAACAAACCATAGAGACAAAAGTGAGAACTACTTTATTTTGTCAAGTTTCAAACAGCTACTACAAACCATGTTGGATTTAGAGTTCCAAATTCATCTATCTATATAGGAGAAAACACACTGAAACCTAAAAATAAAAACTGCACTGTAAACGAAATCTTCAACCTAGAAGAACAAAATTTGGTGTTCCCAGTGGGATTGGAATACTGTTCATTACCACCAAGTAACATCGAGATTCGGGGAAAAAATATTTGCTGGTATTTCGGAAATTCGTAGATTCTTGGACGCTTGCCAACCCCTTTCAATGAAATTGCTTTTCGCCAGTCTCTGCTTAGGGCAACTAGAAGAGAAAACAAACCAGAGAGACAAAACTGAGAACTACTTTATTTTGTCAAGTTTCAAAGAGCTAATACAAACCATGTTGGATTTAGAGTTCCAAATTCATCTATCTATATAGGAGAAAACAGATTGAAACCTAAAGTAAAAACTGCTAGTGTAAACAAAAGCTTCAACCTAGAAGAACAAAATTTGCTGAGCCAAGTGAGATTTTCGTAGTGATCATTACCATCAAGTATCATCAAGTCGGGGTGAAAAAATATTTGCTGGTATTTCGAAAACACGTAGATTCTTGGAAGCTTGGAAACCCTTTCAAAGAAAGTGCTTTTCCACAGTCTCTGATTCCCGGGAATTGAAGAGGAAACAACCCATCGAGACAAAACTGAGAATTACTTTATTTTCTCAAGTTTCAAAGAGCTACTACAAACCATGTTGCATTTAGAGTTCCAAATTAATCTATCTATATAGGAGAAAACACAGTGAAACCAAAAAATAAAAACTGCCACTGTAAACGAAATCTTCAACCTAGAAGAACAAAATTTGGTGATCACAGTGGGATGGAATACTGCTCATTACCACCAAGTATCATCAAGATTGGGTGAAAAAATATTTGCTGGTATTTCAGAAACTCATAGATTCTTGGACGCTTGGCAACCCCTTTCAATGAAAGTGCTTTTTGTCAGTCTCTGCTTAGGGCTACTTGAAAAGGAAAGAAAGTATAGAGACAAAACTGAAAACTACTTTATTTTGTCAAGTTTCAAAGTGCTACTAAAAACCATGTTGGATTTTGAGTTCCAAATTCATGTATCAATATTGGAGAGAACAGAGTGAAACCTAAAATGAAAACTGCTGCTGTAAATGAACGCTTCAACTTAGAAGAACAAAATTTGGTGAGCCAATTAGGATTTGTGTACTGATCTTTCCCACCAAGTATCATCAATATTGGGTGAAAAATAATTACTGGTATTTCGGAAACTCGTAGATTCTTGGACGCTTTCAACCCCTTTCAATGAAAGTGCTTTTCGCCAGTCTTTTCTTAGGGCTACTTGAAGAGGAAACAAACCATAGAGACAAAACTGAGAACTACTTTATTTTGTCAAGGTTCAAAGAGCTACTACAAATCATGTTGTATTTAGAGTTCCAAATTCATCTATCTATGTAAGAGAGAAAAGAGTAAAACCTAAAGATAAAAACTGCTACTGTAAATGAACGCTACAACCTATAGAACAAAATTTGATGAGCCAACTGTGATTTGTGTAATGATCATTACCACCAAGTATCATCATGATTGGAGGAAAAATATTTGCTGATATTTCTAAAACTCGTAGATTCTTGGAAGCTGGCCAACCCCTTTCATTGAAAGTGCTTTTCGTCAGTCTCTGCTTAGGGCTACTTGAAGAGGAAACAAACCATAGAGACAAAACTGAGAACTACTTTATTTTGTCAAGTTTCAAAGAGCTACTACAAACCATGTTGGATTTAGAGTTCCCAATTCATCTATCTATATAGGAGAAAACAGAGTGAGAGCTAACAATATAAACTGCTATTGTATACAAAGGGTTCAACCTTGAAAAACAAAACTTGGTGTTCCAAGTGAGATTTGTGTACTGATCACTACCACCAAATATCATCAAGATTGGGTTAAAAAATATTTGCTGGTATTTCGAAAACTCCTAGATTCTTCAAACATTGGCAAACCCTTTCAATGAAAGTGCCTTTCGAGAGTCTCTGCTTAGGGCTACTTGAAGAGGAACAAACCATAGAGACAAAACTGAGAACTACGATATTTTGTCAAGTTTCAAAGTGCTACCACACACCATGTTGGATTTAGAGTTCCAAATTCATCTATCTATATAAGAGAGAACAGAGTGAAACCTAAAAATAAAAACTGCTACTGTAAACGAATGCTTTAACCTAGAAGAACAAAAATTGGTGAGCCACATGGGATTTGAATACTGATCATTACCACCAAATATCATCACATTGGGTCAAAAAGTATTTGCTGGTATTTCGGAAACTCATAGAATCTTGGACGCTTGCCAACCCCTTTCAATGAAAGTGCTTTTCGCCAGTCTCTGCTTAAGGCTACTTGAAGAGGAAACAAACCATAGAGACAAAACAGAGAACTACTTTATTTTGTCACGATTCAAAGAGCTCCTACAAACTATGTTGGATTTAGAGTTCCAAATTCATCTATCTATATAGCAGAAAACAGAGTGAATCCTAAAGTAAAAACTGCTACTGTAAACAAACGCTTCAACAAAAAAGAAAAAAACTTTGTTGAGCCAAGTGGGACTTGTGTACTGATCATTACCACTAAGTAACATCAAGATTGGGTGAAACAATATTTGCTGGTATTTGGGAAACTCGTAGATTCTTGAAAGCTTGGCAACCCCTTTCAATGAAAGTGCTATTCGCCACTCTCTGTTTAGGGCTACTTGAAGAGGAAACAAACCATAAAGATAAAAGTGAAAACTACTTTATTTTGTCAAGTTTCAAAGAGCTGCTACAAACCATGTTGGATTTAGAGTTCCAAATTCATCTATATAGGAGAAAACACAGTGAAACCTAAAAATAAAAACTGCCACTGTGACCTCACGCTTCAACCGAGAAAAACACAATTTGGTGAGCCAAGTGAGATTTGTGTACTGATCATTATCACCAAGTATCATCAAGATTGGATTGAAAAATATTTGCTGGTATTTCGAAAACTCATAGATTCTTGGAACCTTGCCAAAGCTTTCAATGAAAGTGAATTTCGCCAGTCTCTGCTTAGGGCTACTTGAAGAGGAACAAACCGTAGAGACAAAACTGAGAACTACTTTATTTTGTCAAGTTTCAAAGAGCTACTACAAACCATGGTGGATTTAGAGTTCCAAATTCATCCATCTATATAGGAGAAAGCAGAGTGAGAGCTAACAATATAAACTGCTATTGTAAACAAAGGCTTCAACCTAGAAGAACAAAATTTGGTGATCCCAGTGAGATTTGTGTACTGATCATTACCACCAAGTATCATCAAGATTGGGTTAAAAAATATTTGCTGGTATTTCGAAAACTCGTAGATTCTTAGAAGCTGGCCAACCCCTTTTATTGAAAGTGCTTTTCGTCAGTCTCTGCTTAGGGCTACTTGAAGAGAAAACAAACCATAGAGACAAAACTGAGAACTACTTCATTTTGTGAAGTTTCAAAGAGCTACTACAAACCATGTTGGATTTAGAATTCTAAATACATTATCTATATAGGAGAAAACAGAGTGAAACCTAAAGTTAAAAACTGCAACTGTAAACGAACGCTTCAAACTTGAGGAACAAAATTTAGTGAGCAAAGTGGGATTTGTGTACTGATCATTACCACCAAGTATCACCAAGATTGAGTGAAAAAATATTTGCTGGTATTTCGGAAACTCGTACATTCATGGACACTTAGCAACCCTTTCCATGAAAGTGCTTTTCGCCAGTTTCTGCTTAGGGCTACTTGAAGAGGAAACAAATCATGAAGACAAAACTGAGAACTACTTTATTTTGTCACGTTTCAAAGAGCTACTATAAACCATGTTGGATTTAGAGTTCCAAATTCATCTATCTATATAGAAGAGAACAGAGTAAAACCTAAAATTAAAAACTGCTGCTGTAAACAAACGCTTCAAACTAGAAGAACAAAATTTGGTGAGCCATGTGGCATTTGTGTACTGATCATTACCACCAAGTATCATCATGATTGGGGAAAAAATATTTGCTGGTATTTCAGAAACTCGTGGATTCTTGGACGCTTAGCAACCAATTTCAATGAAAGTGCTTTTCGCCAGTCTCTGCTTAGGTCTACTTGAAGAGGAAACAATGCATAGAGACAAAACTGAGAACTACTTTATTTTGTCAAGTGTCAAAGAGCTACTACAAACCATGTTGGATTTAGAATTCGAAATTCATTTATCTATATAGGAGAGAACAGATTGAAACTTAAATTAAAAACTGCTACTGTAAACGAACGCTTCAACCTAGAAGAACAAAATTTGGAGAGCCAAGTGGGATTTGTGTACTGATCATCACCACCACGTATCTTCAACATTGGGTGAAAAAATCTTTGCTGGTATTTCAGAAACTCGTAGATTCTTGTTCGCTTGGCAACCCCTTTCAATGCAAGTGCTTTTCACCAATCTCTGCTTAGGGCTACTTTAAGAGGAAAGATTCCATAGAGACAAAATTGAGAACTACATTATTTTGTCAAGTTTCAAAGAGCTTCTACAAACTATGTTGGATTTAGGGTTCTAAATTCATCTATCTATATAGGAAAGAATAGAGTGAAACATAAAAATAAAAACTGCAACTGTAAACAAACGCTTCAACCCAACAGAACAAAATTTGGTGAGCCAAGTGACAATTGTTAAGTGATCATTACCATTAAGTATCATCAAGATTGGGTGAAAAAATATTTGCTGGTATTTCGCAAACTCGTAGATTCTTGCACGCCTGGCAATCCCTTTCAATGAATGTGTTTTTGGCCAGTCTCTGTTTAGGGCTACTTGAAGAGGAAAGAAACCATAGAGACAAAACTGAGAACTACTTTATTTTGTCAAGTTTCAAAGAGCTACTAAAAACCATGTTGGATTTAGAGTTCCAAATTCATCTATCTATATAGGAGACAACAGAGTGAAACCTAAAAATAAAACTGCTATTGTAAACGAACACTTCAACATAGAAGAACAAAATTTGGCTAGCCAAGTGGAATTTTTGTACTGATCATTACCACCACGTATCATCAAGATTGGGTGAAAAATTATTTGCTTGTATTTCAGAAACTCATAGATTTTTGGACGCTTAGCAAACCCGTACAATGAAAGTGGTATTCACCAGTCTCTGCTGAGGGCTACTTGAAGAGGTAACAAACCATAGAGACAAACTGAGAACTAAATTATTTTGTCAAGTTTCCTAGAGCTACTACAAACCTTGTTAAATTTAGAGTTCCAAATTCATCTATCTATATAAGCAAGAACAGAGTGAAAACTAAATTTAAAAATGCTGCTGTGAATGAACGCTTCAACCTAGAATACAAAATTTGGTGAGCAAAGTGGGATTTGTGTACTGATCATTACCACCATGTATCATCAAGATTGAAAAAATATTTGCTGGTATTTCAGAAACTCGTAGATTCTTGGACGCTTGGCAACCCTTTCCATGAAGTGCTTTTCACCTGTCTCTCCTTAGGGCTACTTGAAGAGGAAACAATCCATAGGGACAAAACTGAGAACTACTTTTTTTTCAAGTTTCAAAGAGCTACTACCAACCATGTTGTATTTACACCTTGAAATTCATCTATTTATATAGAAAAAAACAGAGTGAAAGCTAAAAATAAAAAGTGCTACTGTAAACGAATATTTCAACCTAGAAGAACTGAATTTGGAGAGCCAAGTGGGATTTTTGTACTGATCATTACCACCAAGTATCATCAAGATTGGGTGAAAAAATATTTGCTGGTATTTCGAAAACTCGTAGTTACTTGGAAGCTTGGCAACCCCTTTCAATGAAAGTGCTTTTCTCCAGTCTGTTTAGTACTACTTGAGGAGGAAACAAACCATAGTGACAAAACTGAGAACTACATTATTTTTTCAAGTTTCAAGGTGCTACTACAAACCGTGTTGGATTTGGAGTTCCAAATTCATCTATCTATATAAGAGACAGCAGCGTGAAACCTAAAAATAAAAACTGCTACTGCAAACGAACGCTTTAACCTAGAAGAACAAAATTTAGTGAGCCAAGTAAAATTTGTGTACCGATCATTACCAGCTAGTATCAACAAGATTGGGTGAAAAAATATATGCTGGTGTTTCGGAGACTCGTAGATTCTTGGAGGCTTGTCCACCACTTTTAATAAAAGTGCTTTTCGCCAGTTTCTGCTTAGGGCTACTTGAAGAGGAAACAAACCGTAGAGACAAAACTGAGACCTACATTATTTCTTCAACTTTCAAAGAGGTACTACAAACCATGTTAGATTTAGAGTTGGAAATTAATCCATCTATATAGGACAGAACAAAGTGAAACCTAAAAATAAAAACTGCTAATGTAAACGAATGTGTCAACATAGAAAAAAATTTGTTGAGCCAAGTGGGATTTGTGTGCTGATCATTGACACCAAGCATCATCAAGATTGGGTGAAAAAAAATTTGCTGCTATTTCGGAAACTCGTACTTTCTTGGATGCCTGGCAAACCTTTCAATGAAAGGGCTTTGTGCCATCTCTCCTTAGGCCTACATTAAAAGGAAACAAAACAAAGAGACAAAACTGAGAACTACTCTATTTTTTCAATTTTCAAAGAGCTACTACAAACCATGTTGGATTTAGAGTTCTATATTCATCTCTCTATATAGAAGAGAACAGAGTGTAACCTAAAAATAAAACTGCTACTGTAAGCGAATATTTCATCCTAGAAGATAAAATTTGGTGAGCCAAGTGGGATTTGTGTACTGATCATTACCACCAAGTATCATCAAGATTGGGTAAAAAAATATTTGCTGGTAATTCGGAAACTCGTAATTTCTAGCAAGCTTGGCAACCCCTTTCAATGAAAGGGCTTTGCGCCATCTATGCTATAGCTACTTGAAGAGGAAACAAACCATATAGACAAAACTCAGAACTAGTTTATTTTGTCAACTTTCAAAGAGCTACTACAAACCATGCTGGATTTAGAGTTCCAAATTCATTTATCTATATAGGAGAGAACAGAGTGAAACCCAAAAATAAAACTGCTAATGTAAATGAACGCTTCAACCTTGAAAAAAAATTGGTGAGCCAAGTGGGATTTGTGTACTGATCATTGTTACCAAGTATCATCAAGATTGGGTGAAAAAATATTTGCTGGTATTTCGGTAACTCGTAGTTTCTTGGATGCTTGGCAACCACTTTCAATGAAAGGGCTTTGCGCCATCTCTCCTTAGGCCTACTTGAAGAAGAAAAAAAACACAGAGACAAAACTGAGAATTACGCTATTTCTTTAATTTTTAAAGAGCTACTAAAAGCCATATTAGATTTAGAGTTCCAAATTCATCTCTCTATATAGAAGAGAACAGAGTGAAACCTAAAAATAAAAACTGCTACTGTAAATGAACGCTTCAACATAAATGAACAAAATTTGGTGAGCCAAGTTTGATTTGTGTACTCATCATAACCACCAAGTATGATCAGGATTGGGTGAAGAAATATTTGCTGGTATTTCGGAAACTCGTAGATTCTTGGAAACTTGCAAACCCCTTTTAATTAAAGTCCTTTTCGCCAGTCTCTGCTTAGGGCTACTTGAAGAGGAAACAAACCATAGAGAAAAAACTGAGAACTACTTTATTTTGTCAAGTTCAGAGAGCTACAACAAACCATGTTGGATTTAGAGTTCCAAATTCATCTCTCTATATATGAGAGAAGAGAGTGAACCCTAAAAATATAAACTGCTACAGTAAACAAAAGCTTCAACCTAGAAGAACGAAATTTGGTGAGCCAAGTGGGATTTGTGTACTGATCATTACCACCAAGGATCATGAAGATTGGGTGAAAAAATATTTGCTGGTATTTCAGAAACTCGTAGTTTCTTGGAAGCTTGGCAACCCATTTCAATGAAAGGGCATTGCACCATATCTGCTTAGGGCTACTTGAAGATCAAACAATCCATAGAGACAAATCTGAGAACTACTTTATTTTGTCAAGTTTCAAAGAGCTACTGCACACCATGTTGTATTTAGAGTTCCAAATTCATTTCTCTATATAGGAGAGAACAGAGTGAAACCTAAAAATAAAAACTGCTACTGTAAACGAATGCTTCAACCTAGAAGAACAACATTTGGTGAGCCAAGTGGGATTTCTGTACAGATCATTACCACCAAGTATCATCAGGATTGGGTGAAAAAATATATGCTGGTATTTTGGAAACTAGTAGATTCTT
Organism: Callospermophilus lateralis; assembly: GCF_048772815.1. Taxonomy (NCBI): domain Eukaryota; kingdom Metazoa; phylum Chordata; class Mammalia; order Rodentia; family Sciuridae; genus Callospermophilus; species Callospermophilus lateralis. Next base: position 65,879,682 of record NC_135315.1, read on the forward strand.
GGAAGCTTGAAAACCCCTTTCAATTAAAGTACTTTTCGGTAGTCTTTGCTTAGGGCTACATGAAGAGGAAAGAAACCATAGAGAGAAAACTGAGAACTACTTTATTTTGTCAAGTTTCACAGAGCTACTACAAACCATGTTGAATTTAGATTTCCAAATTCATCTATCTATACAGGAGAGAACACAGTGAAACCTAAAAATAAAAACTGCTACTCTAAACGAATGCTTCAACTTAGAAGAACTGATTTTGGAGAGCCAAATGGGATTTTTGTACTGATCCTTACCACCAAGTATCATCAAGAATGGGTGAAAAATATTTGCTAGTGTTTCGAAAACTCGTAGTTACTTGGAAGCTTGGCAACCCCTTTCAATGAAAGTGCTTTGCTCCAGTCTGTTTAGTGCTACATGAGGAGGAAACAAACCATAGAGACAAAACTGAGAACTACTTTACTTTCTCAAGTTTCAAGGTGCTACTAAAAGCCATGTTGGATTTAGAGTTCCAAATTCATGTATCTATATAAGAGAGAGCAGGTGAAACCTAAAAATAAAAACTGCTACTGTAAACGAACGCTTCAACCTAGAAGAACAATATATGGTGAGCCAAGTTAAATTTGTGCAGTGATCATTACCACCAAGTATCATCAAGATTGGGTAAAAAAATATATGCTGTTATTTCGGAAACTCATAGATTCTTGGAGGCTACACAACACCTTTTAATGAAAGTTGGTTTCGCCAGTCTCTGCATAGGGCTACTTGAAGAGGAAACAAACCATAGAAAAAAACTGAGAACTACTTTATTTTGTCAAGTTTCAAAGAGTTAGTACAAACCATGTTCGATTTAGAGTATCAAATTCATCTACCTATATATTACAGAACAGAGTGAAACCTAAAAATAAAAACTGCTACTGTGAACGAATGCTTCAACCTAGAAAAACAAAATTTGGTTAGCCAAGTGAGACGTGTGTACTGACCATTGCCACCAAGTATCATCAAGATTGGGTGAAACAATATTTGCTGGAATTTCGCAAACTCATAGTTTCTTGGATGCTTGCAACCCCTTTAAATGAAAGGTCTTTGTGCCATCTCTGCTTAGGGCTACTTTAAGAGGAAAGAAACCATAGAGACAAAACTGAGAACTACTTTGTTTTGTCAAGTTTCGAAGAGCTACTACAAACCATGTTGTATTTAGATTCGAAATACATCTACCTATATAGGAGAGAAAAGAGTGAAATTAAAAATAAAAATTGCTAATATAAACAAACTCTTCAACCTAGAAGAACAAAATTTGGTGAGCCAAGTGGGATTTCTGTACTGATCATTACCACCAAGTATCATCAAGATTGGGTGAAAAAATATTTACTGGTTTTTCGGAAACTCGTACATTCTTGGACGTTTGGCATAACTTTCAATGAACGTGCTTTTCGCCAGTCTCTCCTTAGGGCTATTTGATGAGGAAAAAAACCATAGAGACAAAACTCAGAACTACTTTATTTTGTCAAGTTTCAAAGCGCTAATACAAACCATGTTGTATTTAGAGTTCCAAATTCATCTATCTATTTAGGAGAGAACAGAGTGAAACCTAAAAATAAAAACTGCTAATATAAACGAACACTTCAACCTAGAACAAAATTTAGTTAGTCAAGTGGGATTTGTGTACTGATCATTGCCACCAAGTATCATCAAGATTGGGTGAAAAAATATTTGCTGCTATTTCGGAAACTCGTTGTTTCTTGGATGCTTGTCAACCCCTTTTCAATGAAAGGGCTTTGCGCCATCTCTGCTTAGGCCTACTTGAAGAGAAAACAAACCATCGAGACAAAACTGAGCACTATTCTATTTTGTCAAGTTTCATAGAGCTACCACAAACCATGTTGGATTTAGAGTTCCAATTCATCTCTCTATATAGGAGAGAACAGAGTGAAACCTAATAATAAAAACTGCTACTGTACACGAACGTTTCATCCTAGAAGAACAAAATTTGGTGAGAAAATTGGGATTTGTGTACTGATCATTATCACCAAGTATCATCAGGATTGGGTGAAAAAATATTTGTTGGTATTTTGGAAACTCATAGATTCTGGGAAGCTTTGCAACCCCTTTCAATGAAAGTCCGTTTCGCCAGTCTCTGCTTAGGGCAACTTGAAGAGGAAAAATCCAGACAAAACTGACAACTACTTTATTTTGTCAAATTTCAAAGAGCTAGTGCAAACCATGTTCGATTTAGAGTTTCAAATTCATTTATCTATATAGGAGAGAACAGAGTGAAACCTAAAAATAAAAACTGCTACTGTAAACGAACGCTTCAACCTAGAAGAACAAAATTTGGTGAGCCAAGTGGAATTTGTGTACTGATCATTATCACCAAGTATCATCAAAATTTGGTGAAAAAATATTTGCTTGTAGGCCGGAAACTCGTAGTTTTTTCGAAGCTTGGCAACCCCTTTCAATGAAAGGGCTTTGTACCATCTCTGCTTGGGCTACTTGAAGAAGAAATAAATCATAGAGACAAAACTGAGAACTAATTTATTTTGTCAAGTTTCAAAGAGCTACTACAAACCATGTTGGATTTAGAGTTCCAAATTCATCTATCTATATAGGAGAGAACAGAGTGAAACCTAAAAATAAAAACTGCTAATGTAAACAAACGCTTCAACCTAGAAGAACAAAATTTGGTGAGCCAAGTGGTATTTCTGTACTTATCATTACCACAAAGTATCATCAAGTTAGGGTGAAAAAATGTTTGCTCCTATCTCGGAAACTCGTACATTCTTGGACGGTTGGCATCCCTTTAAATGAAAGTGCTTTTCGCCGATCTCTGCTAAGAGCTAATTGATGAGGAAAACAACCATAGAGACAAAGCTCAGAACTACTTTATTTTGTAAATTTTCAAAGAACTACTACAAACCATGTTGGATTTTAATTTCAAATTCATCTGTCTATATAGGAGAGAACACAGTGAAACCTAAAAATAAAAACTGCTACTGTAAACGAACGCTTCAACCTAGAAGAACAAAATTTGGTGAGCCAAGTGGGATTTGTGTACTGATCATTGCCACCAAGTATCATCAAGATTGGTTGAAAAAACATTTGCTGGTATTTCGAAAACTCGTTGTTTCTTGGATGCTTGTCAACCCCTTTCAATGAAAGGGCTTTGCGCCATCTCTGCTTAGGCCTACTTGAAGAGAAAACAAACCATCGAGACATAACTGAGCACTATTCTATTTTGTCAAGTTATATAGAGGAACTACAAACCATGTTGTATTTAGAGTTCCAATTCATCTCTCTATATAGGAGAGAACAGAGTGAAACCTAATAATAAAAACTGCTACTGTAAACGAACGTATCATCCAAGAAGAACAAAATTTGGTGAGCCAAGTGGGATTTGTGTACTGATCATAACCATCATGTATCATCAGGATTGGGTGAAAAAATATTTGTTGGTATTTCGGAAACTCGTAGATTCTTGGAAGCTTCGCAACCCCTTTCAATGAAAGTCCTTTCCGCCAGTCTCTACTTTGGGCAACTTGAAGAGGAAAAAAACCATAGAGACAAAACTGAGAACTACTTTATTTTGTCAAGTTTCAAAGAGCTAGTACAAACCATGTTCGATTTAGAGTTTCAAATTCATTTATCTATATAGGAGAGAACAGAGTGAAACCTAAAAATAAAAACTGCTCCTGTAAGCGAAAGCTTCAACCTAGAAGAAAATATTTGGGGAGCCAAGTGGGATTTGTGTAGTGATCATTACCACCAATTATCATCAAGATTGGATGAAAAAATATTTGGTGGTATTTCGGAAACTCGTAATTTCTTGCAAGCTGGGCAACCCTTTTCAATGAAAGGGCTTTGCGCCATCTCTGTTTAGGGCTACTTGAAGAGAAAACAAACCATAGAGAAAAAACGGAGAACTACTTTATTTTTTCACGTTCCAAAGATCTACTACAAACCATGTTGGATTTAGAGTTTCAAATTTATCTATCTATATAGGAGAGAACACAGTGAAACCTAAAAATAAAAACTGCTACTGTAAACGAACGCTTCAACCTAGAAGAACAAAACTTGGTGAGCCAAGTGGGATTTGTCTACTGATCATTGCCACCAAGTATTATCAAGATTGGGTGAAAAAATATTTGCTGCTATTTCGGAAAATCGTTGTTTCTTGGATGATTTTCAAATCCTTTCAATGAAAGGGCTTTGCGCCATCTCTGCTTAGGCCTACTTGAAGAGAAAACAAACCATCGAGACAAAACTGATCACTCTTCTAGTTTGTCAAGTTTCATAGAGCTACTACAAACCATGTTGGATTTAGAGTTCCAATTCATCTCTCTATATAGGAGAGAACAGAGTGAAATTAAAAATAAAAACTGCTAATGTAAACAAACGCTTCAACCTAGAAGAACAAAATTTGGTGAGCCAAGTGGGATTTCTGTACTGATCATTACCACCAAGTATCATCAAGATTGGGTGAAAAAATATTGACTGGTTTTTCGGAAACTCGTACATTCTTGGATGGTTGGCATCCCTTTCAATGAACGTTCTTTTCACCAGTCTCTGCTTAGGGCTACTTGATGAGGAAAAAAACCATAGAGACAAAACTCATAACTACTTTATTTTGTCAAGTTTCAAAGAGCTAATACAAACCATGTTGGATTTAGAGTTCCAAATTCATCTATCTATTTAGGAGAGAACAGAGTGAAACCTAAAAATAAAAACTGCTAAAGTAAACGAACACTTCAACCTAGAACAAAATTTAGTTAGCCAAGTGGGATTTGTGTACTGATCATTACCACCAAGTATCATCAAGATTGGGTGAAAAAATATTTGGTGGTATTTCGGAAACTCGTAATTTCTTGCAAGATTGGCAACCCTTTTCAATGAAAGGCCTTTGCGCCATCTCTGTTTAGGGCTACTTGAAGAGGAAACAAACCATAGAGAAAAAACGGAGAACAACTTATTTTTTCATGTTTCAAAGATCTACTACAAACCATGTTGGATTTAGAGTTTCAAATTCATCTATCTATATAGGAGAGAACACAGTGAAATCTAAAAATAAAAACTGCTACTGTAAATCAACGCTTCAACATAGAAAAATAAAATGTGGTGAGCCAATTTGGATTTGTGTACTGATCATTACCACCAAGTATCATCAAGATTGGGTGAACAAATATTTGATGGTATTTTGGAAACTCGTAGATTCTTGGACGCTTGGCAACCCCCTTCAATGAAAGGGATTTGCGCCATCTCGGCTTAGGGCTACTTGAAGAGGAAACGAACCATAGAGACAAACTGAGACCTGCTTTATTTTGTCAAGTTTCAAGGAGCTACTGCAAACCATGTTGGGTTTAGAGTTCCAAATTCATCTCTCTTTATACGAGAGAACAGAGTGAAACCTAAAAATAAAAACTGCTACTCTAAACGAACTCTGCAACCTAGAAGAACAAAATTTGGTGAGCCAAGTGGTATTTGTGTACTGAACATTTCTACCAAGGATCATCAAGTTTGGGTGAAAAAATACTTGCTGGTATTTCAAAAACTCGTAGATTCTAGGATGCCTGGCAACCCCTTTCAATGAAAGTGCTTTTCGCCAGTCTCTGCTTAGGGCTACTAGAAGAGGAAACAAACCATAGAGAAAAAACTGAGACCTGCTTTACTTTGTCAAGTTTCAAAGAGGTACTCCAAACCATGTTGGGTTTAGAGTTCCAAATTCATCTTTGATATAGGAGAGAAAAGAGTGAAACCTAAAAATAGAGACTGCAACTGTAAACGAACGGTTCAAACCAGAACAAAATTTGGTGAGGCAAGTGTGATTTGTGTACTGATCATTACTACTAATATCATCAAGTTTGGGTGAAAAAATATTTGCTGGTATTTCGGAAACTCGGAATTCTTGGAAGATTGGCAACCCCTTTCATTGAAAGAGCTTTGCGCTATCTCTGCTTAGGGCTACCTTAAGGGGAAAGAAACAATAGAGACAAAACTGAGAACTACTTTATTTTGTCAAGTTTCCAAGACCTACTACATACCATGTTGGATTTAGAGTTCCAAATTCATTTATCTATATACGGGAGAACAGAGTGAAACCAAAAAATTAAAAACTGCTACTTTAAAGAAACAATTCAACCTAGAAGAACAAAATTTCGTAAGTCAAGTGGGATTGGTGTACTGATCATTACCACCAATTATCATCAAGATTGGCTGAAAACATATTTGCTGGTATTTCAGGAAACTCGTACTTTCTTGGAAGCTTAGCAACCCCTTTTAATGAAAGTGCTTTTCGCCATCTCTGCTTAGGGCTACTTGAAGAGGAAACAAACCATAGACACAGAACTGAGAACTACTTTATTTTGTCAGGTTTCAAAGAGCTACTACAAACCATGTTGGATTTAGAGTTCCAAATTCATCTATCTATATAGGAGACAAAGGAGTGAAACATGAAAATAAAAACTGCTACTGTCAACGAACGCTTCAACCTAGAAGAACAAAATTTGGTGAGCCAAGTGGGATTTGTGTAATGATCATTACCACCAAGTATCACCAAGATTGGATGAAAAAATGTTTGCTGGTATTTCGTATACTCATAGTTTCTTGGAAGCTTGGCAACCCCTTTCACTGAAAGGACGTTGCGCCATCTCTGGTTAGCACTACTTGAAGGCGAAACAAACCAAAGAGAAAAAACTGAGAACAACTTTATTTTGTCAAGTTTCAAAGAGCTACTGCAAACCATGTTGGATTTAGAGTTCCAAATTATTGTATCTATATAAGAGAGAACAGAGTGAAACTTAAAAATAAAAACTGCTAGGGTGAACGAATGCTTCAACCTAGAAGAAGAAAATTTGGTGAGCCAAGTGGGATTTTTGTACTGATCGTTACCACCAAGTATCATCAAGATTGGCTGAAAACATATTTTCTAGTATTTCGGAAACTTGTAGTTTCTTGGATGCTTGGCAACCCCTTTCAATGAAAAAGCTTTGCGCCATTTCTGCCTATGGCTACTTGAAGAGGAAACAAATCATATAGACAAAACTGAGACCTACATTGTTTGGTCAAATTTCAAAGAGCTACTACACTCCATGTTGGATTTAGAGTTCCAAATTCATGTATCTATATAGGAGAGAACAGAGTGAAACCTAAAAATATAAACGTCTACTGTCAACTAACGCTTCAACCTAGAATAACAAAATTTGAAGAGACAAGTGCGAATTGTGTACTGATCATTACCACCAAATATCTTCAAGATTGGGTGAAAAAATATGTGCTGGTATTTCGGAAACTCGTAGATTCCTAGAAGCTTGGCAACCCCTTTTAATGCAAGTGCTTTTTCTCCAGTCTTTGGTTAGGGCTTCTTGAAGAGGAATCAAACCATAGAGATAAATCTGATAGCTGCTTTATTTTGACAAGTTTCAAAGAGCTACTACAAACCATGTTGCCTTTAGAGTTCGAAATTTATTCATCTATATAGGAGAGAACAGTGTGAAACCTAAACATAAAAACTGCTACTGTAAACGAACGCTGCAACCTAGAAGAACAAAATTTGGTGAGCCAAGTGGGATTTGTGTACTGAATATTTCCACCAAGTATCATCAAGTTTGGGTGAAAAAATAATTGCTGGTATTTCAAAAACTCGTAGATTCTTGGACGCCTGGCAACCCCTTTCAATAAAAGAGCTTTTGGCCAGTCTCTGCTTAGGGCTACTTGAAGAGAAAACAAACCATAGAGACAAAATTGAGAACTACTTTATTTTGTCATGTTTCAAAGAGCTAGTACAAACCATGTTGAATTTAGAGTTCCAAATTCATCTAACTATATAGGAGAGAAGAGAGTGAAACCTAAAAATAAAAACTGCTACTGTAACGAACGCTTCAACCTAGAAGAAAAAAATGTGGTGAGCCAATTTGGCTTTGTGTACTGATCATTACCACCAAGTATCATCAAGATTGGTTGAGTAAATATTTGATGGTATTTTGGAAACTCTTAGATTCTTCCACGCTTGGCAACCCCTTCCAATGAAACTGCTTTTCGCCAGTCTCTCCTTAGGGCTACTTTACGGAAACAAACCATAGAGACAAAACTGAGAACTACTTTATTTTGTCATGTTTCAAAGAACTACTACAAACCATGTTGGATTTAGAGTTCCAAATTCATTTATCTATATTGGAGAGAACGGAGTGAAACCTAAAAATAGAAACTGCTACCGTAAATGAATGCTTCAACCTTGAAGAACAAAATTTGGTGAATCAAGTGGGATTTGTGTACTGATCATTACCACTAGGAATCATCATATGAGGGTGAAAAAATATTTTCGGGTATTTCGGAAACTCGTAGTTTCTTGGATGCTTGGCAACCCCTTTCAATCAAAGAGCTTTGGGTCATCTCTGCTTAGGGCTACTTGAAGTGGAAACAAACCATAGAGACAAAACTGAGAACTAATTTATTTTGTCAAGTTTCAAAGAGCCATTACCAACCATGTTGGATTTAGAGTTCAAAATTCATCTATCTATAAGAGAGAACAGAGTGAAACCTACAAATAAAAACTGCTAATGTAAGCAAACGCTTCAAATTAGAAGATCAAAATTTGGTGAGCCAAGTGGGATTTGTGTACTGATCATTATCATCAAGTATCATCAAGAGTGGGTGAAAAAATATTTGCTGGCATTTCGGAAACTCGTAGTTTCTTGGAAGCTTGGCAAGCCCTTTCTATGAAAGTGCTTTTTGCCATCTCTGCTTAGGGCTACTTGAAGAAGAAACAAACCATAGAGAAAAAACTGAAACTACTTTATTTTGTCAAGTTTCAAAGAGCTACTACAAACCATATTGGATTTTAAGTTCCAAATTCATGTATCTATATAGGAGAGAACAGAGTGAAACTTAAAAGTAAAAACTACAACTGTAAACGAACGCTTCAACCAAGAAGAACAAAATTTGGTGAGCCAAGTGGGATTTTTGTACTGATCATTACCACCAAGTATAATCAAGATTGGGTGAAAAAATATTTGCTGGTATTTCAGAAACTCATATATTTTTGGACACATTCCAACCCCTTTCAATAAAAGTGCTTTTCGTCAGTCTCTGTTTAGGGCTACTTGAAGAGGAAACAAACCACAGAGACAAAACTGAGTACTACTATATTTTGTCAAGTTTCAAAGAGCTTCTACAAACAATGATGGATTTAGAGTTCCAAATTCATCTATCTATATAGGAGAGAATAGAGTGAAACCTAAAAATAAAAACTGCTACTCTAAATGAACGCTTCAACCTAGAGGAACAAAATTTGGTGAGCCTTGAAGAATTGGAGTACTGATTATTACCACCTAGTTCATCAAGATTCGTTGAAAAAAATATTTGCTGATATTTCAGAAAACTGCTAGATTCTTGGAAGCTTGAAACACTTTCAGTGAAAGTGTTCCTCACCAGTCTCTTCTTAGGGCTACTTCAAGAGGAAAGAAACCATAGAGACAATGCTGAGAACTACTTTATTTTCTCAAGTTTCAAAGAGCTACTACATACCATGCTCGATTTAGTGTTCCAAATTCACCTATCTATATAAAAGAAAACAGAGTGAAAGCTAAAAATGCAAACTGTTACTGCAAATGAACGCTTCAACCTAGAAGAACAAAATTTTTTGAGCCAAGTGAGATTGGTGTACTGATCATTACCACCAAGTATCATCAAGATTGGGAGAAAAAATATTTGGTGATATTTCAGGAAACTCATCGTTTCTTGGAAGCTTGGCATCCCCGTCCAATGAATGCGTTTTTCCCCAGTCTCTGCTTAGGGCTACATCCAGAGGAAAGAAACCATAGAGACAATACTGAGAACTACTTTATTTTGTCAAATTTCAGAGAGCTACTACAAACATTCTGGATTCAAAGTTTAAAATTTATCTATCTATATAGGAGAAAACAGAGTGAAACCTAAATATCAAACTATTACTGAAAAGTAGCACTTCAGCCTAGAAGATCAAACTTTGGTGAGCCAAGTTGGTTTGGTGAGTTAAGTTGGATTGGTGTACTGATTATTACCACCAAGTATCAACAAGATTGCGTGAAAAAATATTTGCTGATATTTCAGGAATCTTCTTTCACCACTTTCAGTGAAAGAGTTTTTGGACAGTCTCTGCTTAGGAATACATCAAGAGGAAAGAAATATAGAGACAAAACTGAGAATTACTTTATTTTTTCTATCTGTACAGTAGAGAGCAGAGTGAAACCTAAAATGCAAACTGTTACTGCAAACGAACACTTCAACCTAGAAGAACAAAATTTGGAGAGCCAAGTGGGATTGGTATGCTAATCGTGACCAACAAGTATCATCAATATTGGCTTAAAAAATATTTGCTGATATTTCATGAAACTTCTAGTTTCTTGGAAGCTTGGCAACCCCTTTCAGTGAAAGTGTTTTTCGCCAGTCTCTGATTAGGGCTACATCAAGAGGAAAGAAACCATTGAGACAAAACAGAGTTTTTGGATTCAGAGTTCCAAATTTATCTATCTATATAGGAGAGAACATAGTGAAACCTAAAAATAAAAACTGCTACTGTGAACAAACCCTTCAAACCCGAAGAATAAAATTCGGTGAAAAAAGTGGGAATTGTGTACTGATTATTACCACCAAATATCATCAAGATTGTTTGAAACAATATTTGCTGATATTTAAGGAAACTCGTACTCTCTTGGAAGCTTTGCAACCCCTGTCAGTGAAAGTTCTTTTCGCCAGTCTCTGCTTAGGGCTAGTTGAAGAGGAAACAATCCATAGAGACAAAACAGAGAACTACTTCATTTTGTCACGTTTCAAAGAGCTATTACAAACCATGTTGGATGTAGAGTTCCAAATTCATCTCTCTATATAGGAGAGAACAGAGTAAAACCTAAAAATTAAAAACTACTACTCTAAATGAACGCTTCAACCTAGAAGAAAAAACTTAGCTGAGCCAAGTGGTATTTTTGTACAGATAATTAACATCAAGTATCACCAAGATTGGGTGAAAAAATATTTGCTGATATATCAGGAAATTCGTAGTTTCTTGGAAGCTTGGAAACCCCCTTCAATGAAAGTGCTTTTCTCCAGTCTCTGCTTAGGGCTACATGAAGAGGAAACAAACCATAGAGACAAAAGTCAGAACTACTTTATTTTGTCAGGTTTCAAAGAGCTACTACAAACCATGTTGTGTTTAGAGTTCCAAATTCATCTCTCTATATATAAGAGAAAACAGAGTGAAACCTAAAAATAAAAAAACTGCTACTGTAAACGAACGTTTCAACCTAGAAGAACAAAATTTGGTGAGCCAAGTGGGATTTGGTACTGATCATTAACACGAAGTATCATCAAGATTGGGTGAAACAATATTTGCTGATATTTCAGGAAACTCGTAGTTTCTTGGAAGCTTGGCAAACCCTTTCAATGAAAGGGCTTTTCGCCAGTCTCTGCTTAGGGCTATTTGTAGAAGAAAGCAACCACAGAGACAAAACTGACAACTACTTTATTTTGTCAAGTTTCAAAGAGCTACTACAAACCATGTTGGATGTAGAGTTCCAAATTCATCTATCTATATAGGAGAGAACAGAGTGAAACCTGAAAATAAAAACTGCTACTGTAAACGAACGCTTCAACCTAAAAGAACAAAATTTGGTGATTCAAGTGGGATTTGTGTACTGATCATTACCAACAAGTATCATCAATATTGGGTTAAAAAATATTTGCTGATATTTCTGAAAACTCGTAGTTTTTTGGTAGCTTTGCTACCACTTCCAATTAAAGAGCTTTCCGCCAGTCATGATTAGAGCTACTTGAAAAGGAAACAAACCATAGAGACACAACTGAGAACTACTTAATTTGGCAAATTTCAAAGAGCTACCACACCCAGCCACACCGGAGCAGAAGACACCCCAGCCGCCCAGCCACACCGGAGCACGAAGACACGCCAGCCGCCCAGCCATACCGGAGCAGGAAGACGCCAGCCGCCCAGCCACACTGGAGCAGGAAGACGCCAGGCTCTGAAGTCCGGCCCCGCCCAGAGTGCTAGTCTGGAGGAAGCCCATCAACCCTTAAAATCCATCAGAGGGGGTGTGGCTACCCGCACTGTTCTGCGGCTGATCCAGGTTCCAGGTTTCCAACTCCCCAACCCTTAGCCATGATAACTCAAAATATTTCCCACAAGCTTTTGGGGGTTGTAGCTATCAACACAAAACAACAACTGTACAGGCACCTGGTTTCTACCTCAGAGACTAGAGTAGGGAAGATACAGGTGGAAGCTCATTTCCTTTCACACTGGCTATACCCACCACCCTGAATACAGAGGCTCAAGCTAGGAATAGACAACGCCACCTACTGGAAGCAAGGAAAACAGTGTTCTGAGAGTCTTTTTTTCTCTCTCTTTCTCTTTTCTTCTTTCTCTTCCACAAATTCAGCATATGTGAAACCAAGAACTGTGCATGAACAACTGAATTACCAAAGTAATATAATATAGAGGAATAACATATACCCCACCTCCCCCCCATTCTTTTTCTTTATTTCTATCTTACTTCCCTTTCCCTTCTATTATTTCTCTTTTATTCCTTGTTATTTTTTTTCTTTTTTTAATTCATATTCTCTCTATCCCACTTTCAATCTCTTAACTTTTGCTATGTATACATAGGGTAACTATCTAAATAGGAGGTTGAGTCTATACATTCTTCCATAAATTACCAGTCTAGTAGTTAGAGTTCTCCAAAGGTGCTAAGTTAGTTTAACCTCATACTCTCACTCTTTCCCTCTAAGTATAATATCCTTCGTCTGAAATTAACTTTTCTATGTGCCACCAGATATGGTATGCCTTTTATGAAACTAAGGAATATATTCTTAAGTAATAATTAAAACCAATATCTATAGTCTTAGAATCTAACTATAAATGTATTAATAATGAAAACTTGTGCTTAGATAATGTACTGTTGATATTGGGATCTGTTAACATTGTCTTTCTCCGCAAAAGAGGGATTTTGGAGCTATACAAAAACAATACAAATATATAAGGGGAAAAACATTTGCACAACAGTTTCACAAAGCTAGAAAGAATCATGAGCAGTATGAAAAGACAAGGAAAGAAAGGACCACAAACAATACAGGTCAATTCAACATTACATGAGGTAATATCTGCAGCTGATGGAAAGTCAGACAAAGAGTTCAGGATATATGTGCTTCAGATGATCTGGAATTTCAAGGAAGACATTATTCATCAAATTCAGACAATGAAAAATTACTTTGACAATGAATTACATAAAAAAATTCAAGAAGCAAAAGATCAACTCTATAGGGAGATAGAGGATATAAAAAACAAACAAACAGAAATCCTGGAAGTGCAGGAAACAATAAACCAAATTAAAAACTCAAATGAGAGTATTACCAGCAGAGTAGAACACTTGGAAGATAGAACATCAGACAACGAAGACAAAGTTTTTTAACTTGAAAAGAACATAGACAGCTTAGGGAGAATCTTAAGAAATCATGAGCAGAACATCCAAGAATTATGAGATAACATGAAGAAACCAAACCTCAGAGTTATTGGGATACAAGAGAGTACAGAGGTCCAAACCAAGGGAATGAGCAATCTATTCAATGAAATAATACTAGAAAATTTCCCAGACTTAAGGAATGAAAAAGAAATCCAAATACTAGAAGCCTACAGGACACCGAATATACAAAATCATAAGAGATCCACACCAAGACATATAATAATGAAGATACCCAACATACAGAATAAGGAGAGAATCTTAAAAGCCACAGGAGAGATGAAGCAGATTACATTTAGGGGTAAACCATTCAGGATAACTGCTGATCTTTCAACACAGACTCTGAAAGCTGGAAGATCCTGGAACAACATATTTCAAATGCTGAAAGAAAAAGGGCTCCAACCAAGAATCATGTATCCAGTGAAATTAAGCTTCAGGATTGAAGATGAAATAAAAATCTTCCACGATAAACAAAAGTTAAAAGAATTTGCAGCTAGAAAACCAACTCTTTAAAACATTCTTGGCAAAACATTACAGGAAGAGAAAATGAAAAATAACAATGAAAACCAACAGCGGGAGGTAGTACAGTAAAGGAAAAACTAAGCATAGAGAAAAAACAAATCATGTTAAGTATCGTACATAACCAAATATGGCTGGAAATATAAACCATATCTCAATAGTAACCCTAAATGTTAATGGCTTAAATGCACCAATCAAAAGACATAGGCTAGTAGAATGGATTAAAAAAAAGATCCGGGCTGGGGATGTGGCTCAGGCGGTAGGGCTCTCACCTGGCATGCATGCGGCCCGGGTTCGATCCTCAGCACCACGTACAAAGATGTTGTGTCCACCAAAAACTAAAAAATAAATATTAAAAAAAATTCTCTCTCTCTCTCTCTCTCTCTCTCTCTCTCTCTCTCTCTCTCTCTCTCTTCCCCCCCACTCTCTCTTCAAAAAAAATATCCATCAATATGCTGCCTACAGGAGACACATCTAATAGAAAAAGACATACACAGACTGAAGGTGAAAGGTTGGGAAAAATCATATCACTCATACGGACCCCAGAAGCAAGCAGGGGTGTCCATACTTGTATCAAATAAAATAGACTTCAAGCCAAAGTTAATCAAAAGGGATAAACAAGGACATTACATACTGCTCAAGGGAACCATACACCAACAAGACTTGATGATCATTAATGTATATGCCCCAAACAATGGTGCAGCTACGTTCATCAAACAAACTCTTCTCAAGTTCAAGAGTCTAATAGACCACAACACAATAATCATGGGAGATTTTAATGCACCTCTTTCACCAATGGACAGTTCTTCCAAACAAAAGTTGAATAAAGAAACCATAGAGCTCAATAATACAATTAATAACTTAGACTTAATTGATATATACAGAATATACCACCCAACATCAAGCAGATACACTTTCTTCTCAGCAGCACATGGATCCTTCTCAAAAATAGACCATATATTATGTCACAGGGCAAATCTTAGCAATTATAAAGGAGTTGAGATACTACCATGCATTTTATCTGACCATAATGGAATGAAATTGGAAATCAATAATAAAATGAGAAAGAAAAAACCCTACATCACATGGAGATTAAACAATATGCTACTGAATGAACAAAGGGTTACAGAAGACATCAAAGAGGAAATTTAAAAAATTCTTAGAGGTAAATGAAAACTCAGACACAACATATCGAAATCTTTGGGACACTATGAAAGCAGTACTAAGAGGAAAATTCATTTCATGGAGTTCATTCCTTAAAAGAAGTAAAAGCCAACAAATAAATGACCTCATACTACACCTCGAAGCCTTAGAAAAAGAAGATCAAATCAGCAGTAAATACAGTAGAAGGCAAGAAATAATTAAAATTAGAGGTGAAATCAATGAAATTGAAACAAAAGAAACAATAGAAAAAATTGACAAAACTAAAAGTTGGTTCTTTGAAAAAATAAATAAGATTGATAAACCACTAGCCATGCTAACAAAGAGAAGAAGAGAGAGAACCCAAATTACTAGCTTACGGGATGAAAAAGGCAACATCACAACAGACAATTCAGAAATACAGAAGATAATTAGAAATTATTTTGAAACCCTACACTCTAATTAAATAGAAGATAGTGAAGGCATTGATAAATTCCTTGAGACATAAGAACTACCCAGATTGAGTCAGGAAGATATAAACAACCTAAACAGACCAATATCAAGTGAGGAAGTAGAAGAAGCCATAAAAAGACTACCAGTCAAGAAAAGCCCAGGACCGGAAGGATATAGAGTGGAGTTTTACAAGAACTTTAAAGAAGAACTAATACCAATACTCCATAATCTATTTCAGGAGATAGAAAAAGAGGGAGAACTTAAAATTTATTCTATGAGGCCAATATCACCCTAATTCCCAAACCAGAGAAGGACACCTCAAAGAAAGAAAACTACAGACCAATATCCCTAATGAATTTAGATGCAAAAATCCTCAAAAAAATTCTGGCAAATCGTATACAAAAACATATCAAAAAGATCGTGCACCATGATCAAGTAGGATTCATCCCTGGGATGCACGGCTGGTTCAATATACGTAAATCAATAAACCTTATTCACCACATCAATAGACTTAAAGATAAGAACCATATTATCATCTCCATGGACGCAGAAAAAGCATTCGACAAAGTACAGCATCCCTTTATGTTCAAAACATTAGAAAAACTAGGGATAACAGGAACTTACCTCAAAATTGTAAAAGCTATATATGCTAAGCCTCAGGCTAGCATCATTCTAAATGGAAAAAAAACTGAAGGCATTCCCTCTTAAATCTGGAACAAGACAGGGATGCCCTCTCTCACCACTTCTATTCAATATAGTTCTTGAAACACTGGCCAGAGCAATTAGACAGACAAAAGAAATTAAAGACATTAAGATAGGAAAAGAAGAACTTA
Source organism: Callospermophilus lateralis (assembly GCF_048772815.1). Lineage (NCBI taxonomy): Eukaryota > Metazoa > Chordata > Mammalia > Rodentia > Sciuridae > Callospermophilus > Callospermophilus lateralis. The sequence goes on from NC_135315.1 coordinate 65,896,108, forward strand.
AATTATTACTATTTGCAGATGATATGATCCTATACCTAGAAGACACAAAAGGGTCTACAAAGAAACTACTAGAGCTAATAAATGAATTCAGGAAAGTGGCAGGATATAAAATCAACACACATAAATTAAAGGCATTAATGTATATCAGCGACAAATCTTCTGAACTGGAAATGAGGAAAACCACCCCATTCACAATATCCTCAAAAAAATAAAATATTTGGGAATCAAACTAACAAAAGAGGTGAAAGATTTATACAATGAAAACTACAGAACCCTAAAGAGAGAAATAGAAGAAGATCTTAGAAGATGGAAAAATATAACCTGTTCATGGATAGGCAGAACTAGCATCATCAAAATGACGATATTACCAAAAGTTCTCTATAGGTTCAATGCAATGCCAATCAAAATCCCAACGGCATTTCTTGTAGAAATAGATAAAACTATCATGAAATTCATATGGAAAAATAAAAGACCCAGAATACCAAAAGCAATTCTAAGCAGGAAATGTGAATCAGGAGGTGTAGTGATACCAGATTTCAAACTGTACTACAAAGCAATAGTAACAAAAACAGCATGGTACTGGTACCAAAACAGGCGGGTGGACCAATGGTATAGAATAGAGGGCACAGAAACCAATCCACAAAATTACAACTATCTTATATTTGATAAAGGGGCTAAAAGCATGCAGTGGAGGAAGGATAGCATCTTCAACAAAAGGTGCTGTGAAAACTGGAAATCCATATACAACAAAATGAAATTGAATCCCCTCCTCTCGCGATGCACAAAAGTTAACTCAAAATGGATCAAGGACCTTGATATCAAATCAGAGACTATGCATCTGATAGAAGAAAAGGTTGGCTCCAATCTACATATTGTGGGGTCGGGCTCCAAATTCCTTAATAGGACACCCATAGCACAAGAGTTAATAACAAGAATCAACAAATGGGACTTACTTAAACTAAAAAGTTTTTTCTCACCAAGAGAAACAATAAGAGAGGTAAACAAGGAGCCTACATCATGGGAACAAATTTTTACTCCCCACACTTCAGATAGAGCCCTAACATCCAGAGTATACAAAGAACTCAAAAAATTAAACAATAAGAAAACAAGTAACCCAATCAACAAATGGGCCAAAGACCTGAAGACACTTCACTGAGGAGGAAATACAATCAATAAACAAGTACATGAAAAAATGCTCACCCTCTCTAGCAGTCAGAGAAATGCAAATCAAAACCACCCTAAGATACAATCTCACTCCAATAAGATTGGCAGCCATTAGGAAGTCTAACAACAACAAGTGCTGGCGAGGATGTGGGGAAAAGGGTACTCTTGTACATTGCTGGTGGGACTGCAAATTGGTGTGGCCAATATGGAAAGCAGTATGAAGATTCCTGGGAAAGCTGGGAATGGAACCACCATTTGACCCAGCTATTGCCCTTCTCGGACTATTCCATGAAGACCTTAAGAGAGCATACTACAGGGATACTGCCACATCGATGTTCATAGCAGCACAATTCACAATAGCTAGACTGTGGAACCAACCCCGATGCCCCTCAATAGATGAATGGATAAAAAAATGTGGCATTTATACACAATGGAGTACTACGCAGCACTAACAAATGACAGAATCGTGGAATTTGCAGGGAAATGGATGGCATTAGAGCAGATTATGCTAAGTGAAGCTAGCCAATCCCTAAAAAAACAAATGCCAAATGTCTTCTTTTATATAATGAGAGCAACTAAGAGCAGAGCAGGGTGGAAGAGCAGGAGGAAAAGATTAACATTTAACAGAGTCATGAGGTGGGAGGGAATGGGAGAGAAAAGGGAAATTGCATGGAAATGGAATGAGACCCTCATTGTTATACAAAATTACATATAAGAGGTTGTGAGGGGAATGGGAGAAAAATAAGGAGAGAAATGAATTACAGTAGATGGGGTAGAGAGAGAAGATGGGAGGGGAGGGGAGGGGGGATAGTAGAGGATAGGAAATGTAGCAGAATACAACAGTTACTATTATGGTATTATGTAAAAATATGGATGTGTAACCGATGTAATTCTGCAATACTTGTAATGTTTTGAATAACCTATATATATATATATACTTGAATCAAAACATTATACTGGGCCTCATAAATATGTACAAATATTTTGTGTAAATCAAAACATTAAATAACAATATAAAAAAGAGAGTTCAAAAAAAAGAGAAAACATATTTTTCTAGTTACTGATTCCCAGAATGCCTTCAGCCACATCACCCATCTGTTTGTTCTACATTCTCACAATTCCCGAATCATAGTAAGCATGTAGCACACGTTGCTTCCTTCTCTCTTGGAAATGTTGTAATGTTAGAAAATCTATGTAAATCCTTTGTTCCTCAGGCTACAGTACAATTATTTGTTTTCTCATTAAAATCTCTCCGTCCTGTGACATCAACCATAAAAAAATTCTTGTTTCTGTCAAAAGATTTATGAAAATGCAAAATATTTTTTTACCTAAAATTGTATTTGCATGATCAGGTCTATTTCTGGAAACTGAAACTTATAGTAACTTTTTTTGTGTGTGTCATTCTTTAGTGGTTGTCATTTGTATTATTGATTTTTTGAAATAAAACGGAAATGACTCATTTTCAAAAAAAAAATAGAGCTACCACAATCCATGTTTGACTTAGAGTTCCAATTTCATCTATATATTTAGGAGAGAACAGAGTGAAACCTAAAAATAAAAAACTGCTACTGTAGACGAACGCTTCAACATAGAAGAAAAAAATTTGCTGAGCCAAGTGGGATTTGTGAACTGATCATTACCACCAAGTATCATCAAGATTGGGTGAAAAAATATTTGCTGATATTTAAGGAAACTCATAGTTTCTTGGAAACTTGGCAAACCCTTTCAATGAAAGGGCTTTTTGCCAGTCTCTGCTTAGGTCTATTTGTAGAAGAAAGCAACCATAGAGACAAAACTGATAACTACTTTATTTTGTCAAGTTTCAAAGAGCTACTACAAAGCATGTTGGATTTCAAGTTCCAAATTTATCGAACTATATAGGAGAGAACAGAGTGAAACCTAAAAATAAAAACTGCTACTGTAATCAAACGCTTCAACCTAGAAGAAAAAACTTTGCTGAGCCAAGTGGGATTTGTGCACAGATCATTAACACCAAGTATCATCAAGATTGGGTGAAAAAATATTTGCTGATATTTCAGAAAATTCATAGATTTTTGGAAGCTTGGCAACCCCTTTCAATGAAAGTGCTTTTCACCAGTCTCTGCTTAGTGCTACTTGAAGAGCGAACAAACCATAGAGACAAAACTGAGAACTACTTTATTTTGTCAAATGTCAAAGAGAAACTACAAACCATGTTGGATATAGAGTTCCAAATACATCTATCTATATAAAAGAGAACAGAGTGAAACCTAAAACTAAAAACTGCTACTGTAAACGAACGCTTCAACCTAGAAGAACAAAATTTAGTGATCCAAGTGGGATTTGAGTACTGATCATTACCACAAATTATCATCAATATTGGGTGAAAAAATATTTGCTGATATTCTAAGAAACTCGTAGTTTCTTGGAAGCTTGGAAACCCCTTTCAATGAAAGTGCTTTGCACCACTCTCTGCTTAGGGCTATTTGAAAAGAAAATAAACCATAAAGACAAAACGGAGAACTACCTTTTTGTCAAGTTTCAAAAAGCTACTACAAACCATGTTGGATTTAGAGTTCCAAATTCATCTATCTATATAGGGGAGAAGAGAGTAAAACCTAAAAATATAAACTTACACTTTAAACGAACACTTCAACCTAGAAGAAAAAAAATTGGGGATTTATGAACTGATCAATACCACCAAGTATCATCGAGATTGGGTGAAACAATATATGCTGGTATTTCAGAAAACTCGTAGTTTCTTGGAAGCTTGGCAAGCACTTTCAATGAAAGGACTTTTCGCCAGTCTCTCCATAGGGCTACTTGTAGAAGGAAGCAACCATAGAGACAAAATTGAGAACTACTTTATTTTGTCAATTTTCAAAGAGCTACTACAAACCATATTGGAGTTAGAGTTCCAATTTCATCTATCTATTTAGGAGAGAACAGAGTAAAACCTAAAAATAAAAACTGCTTCTGTAATTGAACGCTTCAACATAGAAGAACAAAATTTGGTGATCCAAGTGGGATTTGTGTACTGATCATTACCCCAAAGTATCATCAAGATTGGGTGAAAAAATATTTGCTGATATTTCAGGAAACATATTTTTTGGAATCTTGGCAACCACTTTCAATGAAAGTGCTTTTCGTCAGTCTCTCATTAGGGCTACTTGAACAGGAAACAAACAATAGAGACAAAACGGAGAACTACATTATTTTTTCAAGTTTCACAGAGCTCTTCCAAACCATGCTGAATTTAGAGTTCCAAATTATCTATCTACATAAGAGAGAACAGAGTGAAACCTAAAATTAAAAAGTGCTATTGTGATCGAACGCTTCAACCTATAAGAACAAAATTTTGGTGTGCCAAGTGGGATTTGTGTACAGATCATTACCACTACTTATCATCAAGATTGGGTGAAAAAATATTTGCTGATATTTCAGGAAACTCGTACTTTTTTGGAATCTTGGCAACCACTTTCAATGAAAGTGCTTTTCGCCAGTCTCTCCTTAGGGCGACTTGAAGAGGAAACAAACCATGGAGACAAAACGGAGAACTACTTTATTTTTTCAAGTTTCAAAAAGCTCATACAAACCATGCTGGATTTAGAGTTCAAATTCATTGATCTATATAGGAGAGAACATAGTGAAACCTAAAAATAAAAACTGCTACTGTTAACGAATGCTTCAAACTAGAAGAACAAAATTTGGTGAAAAATGTGGGAATTGTGTACTGAATATTACCACCAATTATCATCAAGATTGGGTGAAGCAATATTTGCTGATATTTCAGGAAACTCTTACTTTCTTGGAAGCTTTGCAACACCTTTCAGTGAAAGTTCTTTTCGCCAGTCTATGCTTAGGGCTAGTTGAAGAGGAAAAAACCATAGACACAAAAGAGAGAACTACTTTATTTTGTCAAGTTTCAAAGAGCTATTACAAATCATGTTGGATATAGATTTTCAAATTCATCTATGTATATAGGAGAAAACAGAGTGAAACCTAAAAATAAAAACTACTACTGTAAATGAACGCTTCAACCTAGAAAAAAAAAACTTAGCTGAGCCAAGTGGAATTTGCGTAAGATCATTAACACCAAGTATCATCAAGATTGGGTAAAAAAATATTTGCTGACATTTCAGAAAATTCCTAGTTTCTTGGAAGCTTGAAAACCCCTTTCAATTAAAGTGCTATTTGCCAGTCTCTGCTTAGGGCTACTTGAAGAGGAAACAAACCATAGAGACAAAACTGAGAACTACTTCATTTTGTCAAGTTTCAAAGAGCTACTACAAACCATGTTGGGTTTAGAGTTCCAAATTCATCTCCCTATATATAAGAGAAAACAGAGTGAAACCTAAAAATAAAACTGCTACTGTAAATGAACGCTTCAACCTAGAAGAATAAAATTTGGTGAGCCAAGTGGGATTTGTGTACTGATCATTACCACCAACTATCATCACGATTGGGTGAAAAAATATTTGCTGGTATTTCAGAAACTCGTACTTTCTTGGAAGCTTGGCAACCCCTTTCTATGAAAGTGCTTTTTGCCAGTCTCTGCTTAGGGGCACTTGAAGAGGAAACAAATCATAGAGACAAAACTGAACACTACTTTACTTTGTCAAGTTTCAAATAGCTACTACAAACTATGTTGGATTTGGATTACCAAATTCATCTCTCTATATAAAAGAGAACAGAGTGAAACCTAAAAATAAAAACTGCTACTGTAAACAAACGCTTCAACCTTGAAGAACAAAATTTGATGAGCCAAGTGGGATTTTTGTACTCATGATTACCACCACATATCATGAAGATTGGATGAAACAATATTTGCTGATATTTCAGGATACCCGTAATTTCTTGGTAGCTTTGGAACCACTTTCAATAAAAGAGCTTTTCTCCAGTCTCTGCTTAGGGCTACTTGAAGAGGAAACAAACCATAGAGACACAACTGAGAACAACTTCATTTGGCAAGTTTCAAAGAGCTACTACTATCCATGTTGGATTTAGAGTTCCAATTTCATCTATCTATATAGGAAAGAACAGAGTGAAACCTAAAAATAAAAACTTACACTGTAAACGAATGCTTCAAACTAGAAGAACAAAATTTGGTCAGCGAAGTGGGATTTGTGAACTGATCATTACCACCTACTATCAACAAGATTGGGTGAAACAATATTTGCTGATATTTCAGGAAACTCGTAGTTTCTTGGAAGCTTGGCAAACCCTTTCAATGAAAGGGCTTTTGCCAGTCTCTGCTTAGGGCTACTTGTAGAAGAAAGCAACCATGGAGACAAAACTGAGAACTACTTTATTTTGTCAAGTTTCAAAGAGCTACTACAAACCATGTTGAATCTAGAGTTCCAAATTTATCTATCTATATAAAAGAGAACACAGTGAAACTTAAATGAAAACTGCTACTGTAATCGAATGCTTCAATTTACACGAACAAAATTTTGGTGATTCAAGTGGGATTTTACGATAGATCATTTCCACCAAGTATCATCAAGATTGGGTGAAAAAGTATTTGCTGATATTTCAGGAAACTGGTACTTTTTTGGAATCTTGGCAACCACTTTCAATGAAAGTGATTTTCGCCAGTCTCTCCTTAGGGGTACTTGAAGAGGAAACAAACCATAGAAACAAAAGGGACAACTACTTTATTTGTTCAAGTTTCAAAGAGCTACTACAAACCACGTTGGATATAGAGTTCCAAAATCATCTATCTATATAGGAGAGAACAGAGTGTAACCTAAAAATTAAAACTGCTATTGTAAACGAACGCTTCAACCTAGAAGAACAAAATTTGGTGAGCCAAGTGGGATTTGTGGACTGATCATTACAACCAAGTATCATCAAGATTAGATGAAATAATATTTGCTGATATTTCAGGAAACTCGTACTTTGTTGGAAGCTTGCCAACCCCTTTCAATGAAAGTGCTATTCCCCAGTTTCTGCTTAGGGCTACTTGAAGAGGAAAGAAACCATAGAGTCAAAACGGAGAACTACTTTATTTTGTCAAGTTTTAAAGAGCTCATACAAACCATGTTAGTTTTAGAGAACCAAATTCATCTATCTATATAGGAGAGAACAGAGTGAAACCTAAAAAAAAAAAACTGCTTCTTTAAACAAACGCTTCAACCTAGAAGAACAAAATGGGTGAGCCAAGTGGGATTTGTGTACTGATCATTTCCACCAAGTATCATCAAAATTGGGTGAAATAATATTTGCTGATATTTCAGCAAAGTTGTAGTTTCTTAAAAGCTTGGCAACCCCTTTCAATGAAAGTGCTTTTCGCCAGTCGCTGCTTAGGGCTACTTAAAGAGGAAACAAACCATAGACACAACACTGAGATCTACTTTATTTTGTCAAGTTTCAAAGAGCTCATACAAACCATGCTGGATTTAGACTTCCAAATTCATCTATCTCTATAGGAGAGAACAGATTGTAACCTAAAAATAAAAACTGCTTCTGTAAATTAACGCTTCAACCTTGAAGAACAAAATTTGGTGAGCAACGTGGGATCTGTGAAATGATCATTATCACCAATTATCATCAAGATAGGGTGAAACAATATTTGCTGATATTTCAGGAAACTCGTAGTTTCTTGGAAGCTTGGCTAACTCGTTCAATGAAAGGGCTTTTCCCCAGTCTCTGCTTAGGGCCACTTGTAGAAGAAAGCAACCATAGAGACAAAACGGAGAACTACTTTATTTTGTCAAGTTTCAAAGAGCTCAAACAAAGCATGTCGGATTTAGAGTTCCAAATTCATCTATCAAAATAGGAAAGAACAGAGGGAAACCTAAAAATAAAAACTGCTACTGTAAACGAACACTTCTACCTAGAAGAACAAAATTTGGTGATCCAATTGGGATTTGTGTACTGATCATTACCACCAAGTATCATCAAGATTGGTTGAAACAATATTTGCTGTTATGTCAGGAAACTCGTAGTTTCTTTGAAGCTTGGAGACCCATTTCAATGAAAGTGCTTTTCGCCAGTCTCTTCTTAAGGCTACTTAAAGGGGAAACAAATCATAGAGAAAAAACTGAGAACTACTTTATTTTGTCTAGTTTCAAAGACCTCATACAAACAATGCAGTATTTACAGTTACATTCATCTGTCTATATTGGAGAGAACAGAATGTATCCTAAAAATAAGAACTGTAACTGTAAACGAACGCTTCAACTTAGAAGAACAAAATTTGGCGAGCCAAGTGTGATTTGTGTACAGATCATTAACATGAAGTTTCATCAAGATTTGGTGAAAAAATATTTTCTGATATTTCAGTTAACTCGTAGTTTCTTGGAAGCTCCACAAGCCCTTTCAATGAAAGGGCTTTTCCCCAGTCTCTACTTTGGGATATTTCAAGAGGAAACAAACCATACAGAAAAAAACTGAGAACTACTTTATTTTGTCAAGTATCAAAGAGCTACTACAAGCCATGTCAGATATAGAGTTCCAAATTCATCAATCTATATAGGAGAGAACAGAGTGAAACCTAAAAACAAAAACTGCTACTGTAAACGAACGCTTCAACCTAGAAGAGCAAAATTTAGTGAGCAAAGTGAGATTTCTGTACTGATCATTACCAACAAGTATCATAAAGATTGGGTGAAACAGTATTTGCTGATATTCCAGGAAACGTGTAGTTTCTTGGAAGCTTGGAAAACTCTTTCAATGAAAGAGTTTTTCGCCAGCCTTTGATTAGGGCTACATGTATAGGAAACAAACTAGAGATTCAAAATGGGGAACTACTTTATTTGTCAAGTTTTAAAAAGCTCATACAAACCATGCTGCATTTAGAGTTCCAAATATATCTATCTATTTAGGAGAGAATGGAGTGAAACCTAAAAATAAAAAGTGCTACTGTAAACGAATGCTTCACCCAGAAGAACAAAATTTGGTGAGCCAAATGGGATTTGTGAACAGGTCATTACCACCAAGTATAATAAAGATTGGGTGAAAAAATATTTGCTGATATTTCAGGAAACTCGTAGTTTCTTGGAAGCTTGGCAAACCCTTTCAATGTCAAGGCTTTTCCACAGACTCTGCTTAGGGCTACTTTTAGAAGAAAGCAACCATAGGGACAAAACTGAGAACTACTTTATTTTGTCAAGTTTCAAAGAGCTATTACAAACCATGTTAGATATAGAGTTCCAAATTCATCTATCTATATAGGAGAGAATAGAGTGTAACCTAAAAATAAAAACTGCTACTATAAACGAATGCTTCAACCTAGAAGAACAAAATTTAGTCAGCCAAGTGGGATTTGTGTACTGATCATTACCACCAAGTATCATCAAGAATGGGTGAAAAATCATTTGCTGATATTTCAGTAAACTCGTGCTTTCTTGGAAGCTTGGCAACCCCTTTTAATGAAAGTGCATTTCGCCAGTCTCTGCATAGGGCTACTTGAAGAGGAAACAAACCATAGAAAAAACTGAGAACTACTTTATTTTGTCAAGTTTCCAAGAGCTTCTACAAACCATGTTGGATTTAAAGTTCCAAATTCATGTATCTATATAGGAGAGAACAGAGTGAAACTTAAAAATAAAAACTACTACTGTAAACGAACGCTTCAACCAAGAAGAACAAAATTTGGTGAGCCAAGTGGGATTTTTGTACTGATCATTACCACCAAGTATCATCAAGATTGGGTGAAAAAATATTTGCTGGTATTTCAGAAACTCGTAGAGTTTTGGACGCATGCCAACCCCTTTCAATGAAAGTGCTTTTCGTCAGTCTCTGTTTAGGGCTACTTGAAGAGGAAACAAACCACAGAGACAAAACTGAGAACTACTATATTTTGTCAAGTTTCAAAGAGCTTCTACAAACAATGATGGATTTAGAGTTCCAAATTCATCTATCTATATAGGAGAGAATAGAGTTATTATTTTGATATTAGAAGTATTGGCAGTAAGCTATATCTCTTACATTCAAAGATAAAGCTTGCTGTTTTAATAAGTGCACACTTGGCCCTGACAAGATAATAAACACATTTGCAAGTATGAGCCATGAACACTTGAAAAATATTTGATTATAAGGTTGTCATTGAGATCATTCAAAATAACAATATTTATGGTGAGTAAAATAAGATCTCAAAATAAAATTGTATAGATAAGTCATGGCCACCTGTGAGAATATATTGCCAACCCCAGAATACAAGAAACAGCAAATACAACTATTCTGTCTGTAGAGCCAAGTGCCAATACAAATGAAAACAAAATATCTAAAGCATTGAAGAACAAGATCATTGTGGATTGGAGTGGTACTGAAAGGATTCACAGTCAGGAAGGACTTATGTTCAGCCTTGAAAAGATAGAACTTAAATAGGCATAAATGAGGAGAGAAGTGAACTCTTAGCAGATTGAGCATCATACAGAGGAGCAGGGTGTGGTGGGATCAAGGTTTGTTTATGGGTTAAGAAGGTAAACTATTTGCAATAAAGAGTTTGTTCTGAAGAATATTTTTAATTTTTACATGTACAATAAGAAAACAGAAAAATTCTGAGTGAAAACCTATGCTTTTATGGAAGATGGTTTTTGGTCAAATAATGAAATTTGTTTAATGAATAGTGGTAAGACAGTGTTGATCATAAGGATAGACAGATGACAAATACCTATGATGTGTAAAGCAATATATTAGCCACTTTGCTTGAACTATCTATTTTCATAATAACCTAAACTTAAAAGGTAGATAATACTATCCTTATTTTTACAGATAAAGGAAGAAGATCTCAGAAATTTTGATAACTTTATAATAATATTTTATGTCATAAAAGAAGGTATTTGAGGCCAGCTTGACCTCAAGTTCTTTTTTCTACATCATTCTAAATAAAATATACCTACACATATTGGAACTCCTATTGAATCAGCAATAAATTAGTCAACCATAGTGGAAAAAAAAAAAGATTGGGTGAAAAAATATTTCCTGTTATTTCGGAAAATCGTACTTTCTTGGATGTTTGGCAACCTTTTTCAATGAAAGGGCTTTGCACCATCTCGGCTTAGGGCTACTTGAAGACACAAGAAACTTTAGAAACAAAACGGAGAACTACTTTATTTTGTCAAGTTTCAAAGAACTACTACAAACGATGTTGATTTAGAGTTCCAAATTCATAGATCTATATAGGAGAGAAGAGAGTGAAACCTAAAAATTAACCCTGCTACTGTAATCAAACGCATCAACCTAGAAGAACAAAATTTGGTGAGCCAAGTGGGATTTGTGTACTGATCATTACCACCAAGTATCATCAAGATTGGGTGAAAAAATATTTGCTGGTATTTCTGAAACTCGTAGAGTCTTGGACGCTTGGCAACCCCTTTAAATGAAAGTGCTTTTCGCCAGTCTCTGCTTAGGGCTACTTGAAGAGGAAACAAACCATGGAGACAAAACCGAAAACTACTTTATTTTGTCAAGTTTCAAAGAGCTACTACAAACCATGTTGGATTTATAGTTCCAAATTCATCTATCTATATATGAGAGAACAGACTGAAACCTAAAAATAAAAACTGCAACTCTGAACGAACGCTCCAAACTAGAAGAACAAAATTTGGTGAGCCAAGTGGGAATTGTGTACTGATCATCACCACCAAGTATCATGAAGATGGGGTGAATACATATTTGCTGGTATTTCGGAAACTCGTAGATTCTTGGACGCTTGGCAACCCCTTTCTTGAAAGTGCTTTTCGACAGTCTCTGCTTAGGGCTACTTGAACAGGAAACAATCCATAGAGACAAATCTGAGAACTACTTTATTTTGTCAAGTTTCAAAGAGCTACTACAAACCATGTTGGATTTAGAGTTCGAAATTCATCTATTTATATAGGAGAGAACAGAGTGAAACCTATAAATATAAACTGCTTCTATAAACTAACGCTTCAACCTAGAAGAACAAAACTTGGTGACCCAAGGTGGACTTCTGTACTGATCAATACCACCAAGTATCATCAAGATTGGGTGAAAAAATATTGTGGAATTTCAGAAAATCGAAGACTCTTGGAAGCTTGGAAAACCCTTTCAATGAAAGTGCCTTTCGCCAGTCTCTGCTTAGGGCTACTTGAAGAGGAAACAAACCATAGAGACAAAAGTGAGAACTACTTTATTTTGTCAAGTTTCAAAGAGCTACTACAAACCATGTTGGATTCAGAGTTCCATATTCCTCTATCTATATAGGAGAGAACAGAGTGAAACCTGTAAATAAAAATTGCTTCTGTATACTAACGCTTCAACCTAGAAGAACAAAATTTGTAGAGGCAAGTGAGATTTGTGTACTGATCATTCCCACTAAGTATCACCAAGATTGGGTGAAAAAATATTTGCTGGTATTTCGGAAACTTGTAGATTCTTTGACGATGGGCAACCCCTTTAAATGAAAGTGCTTTGCACCATATCTGCTTAGTGCTACTTGAAGAGGAAACAAACCCTAGAGACAAACTAAGAATTACTTTATTTTATCAAGTTTCAAAGAGCTACTACAAACCGTGTTGAATTTAGAGTTCCAAATTCAATTATGTATATAGGAAAGAACAGAGAAAATCCTAAAAATATAAGCTGCTACTGTAAACGAACGCTTCAACCTACAAGAACAAAAATTGGTGAGCCAAGTGGGATTTGTGTAATGATCATTACCACCAAGTATCATCAAATTTTGGTGAAAAAATATTTGTTGGTATTTCGGAAACTCATAGTATCTTGGATGCTTGGCAACCCCTTTAAATGAAGTGGCTTTGTGACATCTCTGCTTCGGGCTACAGGAAGAAGGAAGAAAATTTAGAGACAAAACGGATAACTACTTTATTTTGTGAAGTTTCAAAGAGCTACTACATACCATGTTGGAATTAGAGTTCCAAATTCCTCTATCTGTATAGGAGAGAATAGAGGGAAACCTAAGAATAAAACCTGCTACGGTAAATGAACGCTTAAACCTAGAAGAACAAAATTTGGTGAGCCAAGTGGGATTTGTATACTGATCATTACCACCAAGTATCATCAAGTTGGGTTGAAAATATATTTGCTGGTATTTCGGAAACTCGTAGATTCTTGAAATCCCCTAAAATGAAAAGACTTTGCGCCATAACTGCTTAGCGCTACTTGAAGAGAAAACAAACCATCGAGACAACACTGAGAACTACTATATTTTGTCAAGTTTCAAAGACCTACTACAAACCATGTTGTATTTAGAGTTCCAAATTCATCTATCTATATAGGAGAAAAGAGAGTGAAACCTAAAAATAAGAACTGCTACTGTAAACCAACGCTTCAACCTAGAAGAACAAAATTTGTTGAGTCAAGTTTGATTTGTGTACTGATCACTACCACCAAGTATCATCAAGATTGGGTGAAAACATATTTGCTGGTATTTCGGAAATTCGTAGATTCTTGGACGCTTGGCAACCCCTTTCAATGAAAGTGCTTTTCGCCAGTCTCTGGTTAGGGCTACTTGAAAAGAAAACAAAGCATAGAAACAAAACTGGGAACTATTTTATTTTTTCAAGTTTCAAAGAGCTACTACAAACCATTTTGGATTTAGAGTTCCAAATTCATCTATGTTTATATGAGAGAAGAGAGTGAAACCTAAAAATATAAACTGCTACTGTAAACCAACGCTTCAACCTAGAAGTACAAAATTTAGTGAGCCAAGTGGGATTTGTGTACTGATCATTACCACCAAGTATCATCGAGATTGGGTGAAAAAAACATTTGCGGGTATTTCGGAAACTCGTAAATTCTTGGACGTCTGGCAAACCCTTTCAATGAAAGAGATTTTTGCCAGTCTCTGCTTAGGGCTACTTGAAGAGAAAGCAAACCATAGAGAAAAAACGGAGAACTACTTTATTTTGTTATGTTTCAAAGAGCTACTACAAACCATGTTGGAAATAGAGTTCATGTTTCATCTATGTATATAGGAGAGAACAGAGTGAAACCTAAAAAATAAAAATTGCTACTGTAAACGAACGCTTCAACCTAGAAGAACAAGATTTGGTGAGCCAAGTGGGATTTGTGTACTGATCATTACCACCGAGCATCATCAATATTGGGTGAAAAAATATTTACTGGTATTACAAAAACTCGCAGTTTCTTGGACGGTTAGCAACTCCTTTCAATGAAAGTTCTTTTCACCACTCTGTGCTTGGGGTTACTTGAAGAGACAACAAACCATAGAGACAAAACTAAGAACTACTTTTTTGTCAATTTAAAAGAGATACTACAAACCATGTTGGATTTAGAGTTCCAAATTCATCTATCTATATAGGAGAGAACAGAGTGAAAACTAAAAATAAAAACTGCCACTGTAAACCAACGCTTCAACCTAGAAGAACAAAATTTGGTGAGCAAAGTAGGATTTGTGTACTGATCATTACCACCAAGTATCATGAAGATTGGGTGAAAACATATTTGCTGGTATTTTTGGAAACTCGTAGATTCTTGTACGCTTGGCAACCCCTTTCAATGAAAGTGCTTTTCGCCAGTATCTTCTTAGGGCTACTTAAACAGGAAACAAACCATAGAGACAAAACTGAGAACTACTTTTTTTGTCAAGTTCCAAAGAGCTTCTACAAATTATGTTGAAAATAGAGTTCATATTTCATGTATCTATATAGGAGAGAACAGAGTGAAACTTGAATATAAAAACTGCTACTGTAAACGAACGCTTCAACCTAGAAGAACAAAATTTGGTGAGTCAAGTGGGAATTTTTACTGATCATTACCACCAAGTATCATCAAGATTGGGTGAAAACATATTTGTTGGTATTTCGGAAATTCATAAATTCTTGGATGCCTGGCAACACCTTTCAATGAAAGTGCTTTTCGCAAGTCTCTGCTTAGGGCAACATGAAGAGGAAACAAACCTTAGAGACAAAACTGAGAACTACTTTATTTTGTCAAGTTTCAAAGAGCTACTACAAACCACGTTGGATTTACAGTTCCAAATTAATATATCTATATAGGAGAGAACAGAGTGAAACCTAAAAATAAAAACTGCTACTTTAAACGAACGCTTCAACGTAGAAGAACAAAATTTGGTGCGCCAAGTGGGATTTGTGTACTGATCATTACCACCAAGTATCATCAAGATTGGGTGAAAAAATATTTGCAGGTTTTTCGAAAACTTGAAGATTCTTTGACGCTTGGCAACCCCTTTCAATGAAAGTGCTTTTTGCCAATCTATGATTAGGGTGACTTGAAGAGGAAACAAACCCAGAAACAAAACTGAGAACTACTTTATTTTGTCAAGTTTCAAAGAGCTACTGCAAACCATGTTGGATTTAGAGTTCCAAATTCATCTATCTATATACGAGACAACAGAGTGAATCCTAAAAATAAAAACATCTATTGTAAACGAACGCTTCAACCTAGAAGAACAAAATTTGGTGAAACACGTGGGATTTCTGTACTGATTATTACAAACAAGTATCCTCAAGATTGGGTGAAAAAATATCTGCTGGTATTTCTGAAACTCGTAATTTTTTGGATGCTTCGCAAACCCTTTCAATGAAAGGGCTTTGCACCGTCTCTGCTTAGGGTTACTTGAAGAGGGAAGAAACTTTAGAGACAAAATGGTGAACTACTTTATTTGTCAAGTTTCAAAGAGCTACTACAAACCATGTTGGATTTAGAGTTCCAAATTCATCTGTCTTTATAGGAGAGAACAGAGTGAAACCTAAAAATAAAAACTGCAACTCTGAACGATCGCTTCGAACTAGAAGAAAAAAATTTGGAGACCAAAGTGGGAATTGTGTACTGATAATTACCACCAAGTATCATCAAGATTGAGTGAAAACATATTTGCTGGTATTTCTGAAATTTGTAGATTCTTCGATGCTTGGCAACCCCTTTCAATGAAAGTGATTTTCGCCAGTCTCTGATAAGGGCTAATTTAAGAGGAAAGAAACCACAGAGACAAAACTGAGAACTACTATATTTTGTCAAGTTTCAAAGAGCTACTACAAACCAGGTTGATTTAGCCTTCCTAATTCATCTATTTATATAGGAGAGAACAGTGTGAAACCTAAAAATAAAAACTGCTACTGTAAAAAAACGCTTCAACCAAGAAGAACAAAATTTGGTGAGCCAAGTGGGTTTTATGTACTGATCATTACCACCAAGTATCATCAAGATGGGGTGAAAACATATTTGCTGGTATTTCGGAAACTCGTACATTCTAGAACGCTTGGCAACCCCTTTCAATGAAAGTGCTTTTCGCCAGTCTCTGCTTAGGGCTATTTGAAGAGGAAACAAACCATAGACACTAAACTGAGAACTACATTATTTTGTCAAGTTTCAAAGAGATACTACAAACCAAGTTCGATTTAGAGTTTCCAATTTATCTATCTATATTGGAGAGAACAGAGTGAAACCTAAAAATAAAAACTGCTACTGTAAATGAACGCTTCAACCTAGAAGAACAAAATTTGGTGAGCCAAGTGGGATTTGTGTACTGATCATTACCACCAAGTATCATCAAGAATGGGTGAAAACATATTTGCTGGAATTTCGGAAACTCATAGATTCTTGGACGCTTGGCAAACCCTTTCCATGAAAGTGCTTTTCGCCAGTCTATGCTTAGGACTACTTGAACAGGAAACAAACCATAGAGACAAAACTGAGAACTACTTTTTTTGTCAAGTTTCAAAGAGTTTCAACAAACCATGTTGGAAATAGTGTTCATACTTCATCTATCTATACAGGAGTGAAGAGAGTGAAACCTAAATATAAAAACTGCTACTGTAAAAGAACGCTTCAACCTAGAAGAACAAAATTTGATGAGCAAATTGGGATTTTTGTACTGATCATTACCACCAATTGTCATCCAGATTGGGTGAAAAAATATTTTCTGGTATTTCGGAATCTCATAGTTTCTTGGTTGCCTGGCAACCCCTTTCAATGAAAGGGCTTTGCACCATCTCTGCTTAGGCCTACTTGAAGAGGAAACAAACCATAGAGACAAAACTGAGAACTACTTTATTTGTCCAGTTTCAAAGAGCTACTACAAACCATGTTGGATTTAGAGTTGTAAATTCATCTATCTATATAAGAGAGAACAGAGTGAAACCTAAAAATAAAAAATGATACTGTAAATGAACGCTTCAACATAGAAGAACAAAACTTGCTTCCCCATGTAGGACTTCTGTACTGATCATTACTACCAAGTATCATTAAGACTGGGTGAAAAGATATTTGCTGGAATTTTGGAAAATCGTAGATTTTTGGACGCATGGCAACCCCTTCCAATTATATTGCTTTTCGCCAGTCTCTGCTTAGGGTTACTTGAAAGGAAACAAACAATAGAGACAAAACTGAGAACTACTTTATTTTGTCAAGTTTCAAAGAGCTACTACAAACCATGTTGGATTTAGAGTTCCAAATTCATCTATATTTATGAGAAAATAGAGTGAAACCTAAAAATAGAAACTGCTACTGTAAACGAACGCTTCAACATAGAATAACAAAATTTGGTGAACAAAGTGGGATTTGTGTACTGATCATTACCACCAAGTATCATCAAGATTAGGGTGAAAATATATATTGCTGGTATTTCGGAAACTCGTAGATTGTTGAACGCTGGGCAACCCCTTTAAATGGAAGTGCTCTTCACCAGTCTCTGGCTAGGGCTACTTGAAGAGGAAACAAACCATAGAGACAAAACTGAGAACTACTTAATTTTGTCAAGTTTAAAAAGCTACTATAAACCATGTTGGATTTAGAGTTCCAAATTCATCTATCTATATATGAGAGAACAGAGTGAAACCTAAAAATAAAAACTGCAACTCTAAACGAACGCTTCAAACTAGAAGAACAAAATTTGGTGAGCCAAGTGGGACTTGTGTACTGATCATTACCACCAAGTATCATCAAGATGGGGTGAATACATATTTGCTGGTATTTCGGGAACTCGTAGATTCTTGGATGCTTGGCAACCCCTTTCAATGAAAGTGCTATTTGCCAGTCTCTGATTAGTGTTACTTGAAGAGGAAACAAACCTAGAAACAAAACTGAGAACTAGTTTATTTTGTCAAGTTTCAAGAGATACTACAAACTGTTGGATTTAGAGTTCCAAATTCATCTATCTATATAGGTGAGAACAGAGTGAAATCTAAAAATAAAAACTGCAACTCTAAACGAACGTTTCAACCTAGAAGAACTTAATTTGGTGAGTCAAGTGGGATTTGTGTACTGATCATTACCACCAAGTATCATCAAGATTCGGTGAAAAAGTATTTGCTGGTATTTCGAAAACTCGCAGTTTTTTGGATGCTTGGCAACCCCTTTCAATGAAAGGGCTTTACGCCATCTCTGCTTAGGGCTACTTGAAGAGGGAAGAAACATTAGAGACAAAACGGTGAACCACTTTATTTTGTCAAGTTTCAAAGAGCTACTACAAACCATGTTGGAATTAGAGTTCCAAGTTCATCTACGTATATAGGAGAGAACAGAGTGAAACCTAAAAATAAAACCTGCTACTGTAAACGAACGCTTCAACCTAGAAGAAAAAATTTGGTGAGCCAAGTGGGATTTGTGTACTGATCATTACCACCAAGTATCATCAAGATTGGGTGAAAACATATTTGCAATTTTTTCGGAAACTCGTAGATTCTTAAACGCTTGGAAAGCCCTTTCAATGAAAGTGCTTTTCGCCAGTGTCTGATTAGGGTTAATTGAAGAAGAAAAAACCCATAGAATCAAAACTGAGAAATACTTTATTTGGTCAAGTTTCAAAGAGCTACAACAAACCATGTTGGATTTAGAGTTTCAAATTCATCTATCTATATAGGAGAGAACAGTGTGAAACCTAAAAATAAAAACTGCTACTGTAAATGAATGCTTCAACCTAGAAGAACAAAATTTGGTGAGCCAAGTGGGATTTGTGTACTGATCATCACCACCCAGTAACATCAAGATGGGGTGAATTCATATTTGCTGGTATTTCGGAAACTCGTAGATTCTTGGACGCTTGGCAACCCTATTCAATGAAAGTACTTTTCGCCACTCTCTGATTAGGGCTACGTGAAAAGGAAACAAAGCATAGAGACAAAACTGAGAACTACATCATTTTCTCAACTTTCAAAGCTACTACAAATCATGTTGGATTTAGAGTTCCAAATTCATCTCTCTATATAGGAGAGTAGAGAGTGAAACCTAAAATATAAACTGGTACTCTAAACCAACGCTTCAACTTAAAAGAACAAAATTTGGTGAGCCAAGTGGGATTTGTTTTCTGATCATTACCACCCAGTATCATCAAGACTGGGAGAAAAAATATTTGCGGGTATTTGGGATACTCGTAAATTCTTGGGTGCCTGGCAAACTCTTTCAATCAAAGTGCTTTTCTCCAGTCTCTGCTTAGGGCTACTTGAAGAGGAAACAAACCTAGAAACAAAACTGAGAACTACTTTATTTTGTCAAGTTTCAAAGAGCTAGTATAAACCATGTTGGATTTAGAGTTCCAAATTCATCTATCTATATAGGAGAGAACAGTGTGAAATCTGAAAATAAAAACTGCTACTGTAAACGAACGCTTCAACCTAGAATAACAAAATTTGGTGACACAAGTGGGATTGTTGTACTGATCATTACCACCAAGTATCATCAAGATTGGGTGAAAAAATATTTGCTGGTATTTCGGAAACTCGTACTTTTTTGGATGCTTGGCAAACCCTTTCAATGAAAGGGCTTTGCGCCGTCTCTGCTTAGGGCAACTTTAAGAGGGAAGAAACTTGAGAGACAAAACGGTGAACTACTTTATTTTGTCAAGTTTCAAAGAGCTACTACAAACCATGTTGGATTTAGAGTTCCAAATTCATCTATCTATATAGGAGAGAACAGAGTGAAACCTAAAAATTAAAACTGCAACTCTAAACGAACACTTCAAACTAGAAGAACAAAATTTGGGGAGCCAAGTGGGAATTGTGTATTGATCATTACCACCAAGTATCATCAAGATGGGGTGAATACATATTTGCTGGTATTTCGGGAACTCGTAGATTCTTGGATGCTTTGCAACCCCTTTCAAAGAAAGTGCTTTTTGCCAGTCTCATAGTAGTGTTACTTAAAGAGGAAACAAACCTACAAACAAAACTGAGAACTCCTTTATTTTGTCAAGTTTCGAAGAGATACTACAAACTGTTGGATTTAGAGTTCCAAATTCATCTATTTATATAGGAGAGAACAGAGTGAAACCTAAAAATAAAAACTGCAACTCTAAACGAACGTTTCAAACTAGAAAAACAAAATTTGGTGAGCCCAGTGGGATTTGTGTACTGATCATTACCACCAAGTATCATCAAGATTGGGTGAAAAAACATTTGCTGGTATTTCCAAAACTCGCAGTTTTTTGGATGCTTGGCAACCCCTCTCAATGAAAGGGCTTTGCGCCATCTCTGCTTAGGGCTACTTGAAGAGGGAAGAAACTTTAGAGACAAAACGGTGAACTACTTAATTTAGTCAAGTTTCAAACAGCTACTACAAACCATGTTGGATTTGGAGTTCCAAGTTCATCTATCTATATAGGAGTGAACAGAGTGAAACCTAAAAATGAAACCTGCTACTGTAAACGTAGGCTTCAACCTAGAAGAAAAAATTTGGTGAGCCAAGTGGGATTTGTGTACTGATCATTACCACCAAGTATCATCAAGATTGGGAGAAAACATATTTGCAATTTTTTCGGAAACTCGTAGATTCTTAAACGCTTGGAAAGCCCTTTCAATGAAAGTGCTTTTCGACAGTGTCTGATTAGGGTTACTTGAAAAAGAAAAAACCCATAGAATCAAAACTGAGCACTATTTCTTTGGTCAAGTTTCAAAGAGCTACTACAAACCATGTTGGATTTAGAGTTTCAAATTCATCTATCTATATAAAAGAGAACAGCGTGAAACCTAAAAATAAAAACTGCTACTGTAAACGAACACTTCAACCTAGAAGAACAAAATTTGGTGAGCCAAGTGGGATTTGTGTACTGATCACTACCACCCAGTAACATCAAGATGGGGTGAATTCATATTTACTGGTATTTCGGAAACTCGTAGATTCTTGGACGCTTGACAACCCCTTTCAATGAAAGTGCTTTTTGCCAGTCTCTGATTAGGGTTACTTGAAAAGGAAACAAAGCATAGAGACAAAACTGAGAACTACATCATTTTGTCAACTTTCAAAGCTACTACAAACCATGTTGGATTTAGAGTTCCAAATTCATCTCTCTATATAGGAGAGTAGAAAGTGAAACCTAAAATATAAACTGGTACTGTAAACCAACGCTTCAACTTAAAAGAACAAAATATGCTGAGCAAAGTGGGATTTGTTTCCTGATAATTACCACCAAGTATCATCAGGATTGGGAGAAAAAATATTTGCGGATATTTCGGAAACTCGTAAATTCTTGAACGCCTGGCAAACTATTTCAATGAAAGTGCTTTTCGCCAGTCTCTGCTTAGGGCTACTTGAAGAGGAAACAAACCTAGAAACAAAACTGAGAACTACTTTATTTTGTCAAGTTTCAAAGAGCTAGTATAAACCATGTTGGATTTAGAGTTCCAAATTCATCTATCTATATAGGAGAGAACAGTGTGAAATCTGAAAATAAAAACTGCTACTGTAAACGAACGCTTCAACCTAGAATAACAAAATTTGGTGACACAAGTGGGATTGTTGTACTGATCATTACCACCAAGTATCATCAAGATTGGGTGAAAAAATATTTGCTGGTATTTCGGAAAATCGTAGTTTTTTGGATGCTTGGCAAACCCTTTCAATGAAAGGACTTTCGGCCGTCTCTGCTTAGGGCTACTTAAAGAGGGAAGAAACTTGAGAGAAAAAACGGTGAACTACTTTATTTTGTCAAGTTTCAAAGAGCTACTACAAACCATGTTGGATTTAGAGTTTCAAATTCATCTATCTATATAGGAGAGAACAGTGTGAAACCTAGAAATAAAAACTGCTATTGTAAACGAACGCTTCAACCTAGAAGAACAAAATTTGGTGAGCCAAGTGGGATTTGTGTACTGATCATTACCACCCAGTAACATCAAGATGGGGTGAATTCATATTTGCTGGTATTTCGGAAACTCGTAGATTCTTGGACGCTTGGCAACCCCTTTCAATGAAAGTGCTTTTCGCCAGTCTCTGATTAGGGTTACATGAAAAGAAAACAAACCATAGAGACAAAACTGAGAACTACTTTATTTTGTCAACTTTCAAAGCTACTAAAAACCATGTTGGAATAGGGTTCCAAATTCATCTCTCTATATAGGAGAGTAGAGAGTGAAACCTAAAATATAAACTGGTACTGTAAACCAACGCTTCAACTTAAAAGAACAAAATTTGGTGAGCCAAGTGGGATTTGTTTCCTGATCATTACCACCCAGTATCATCAAGATTGGGAGAAAAAATATTTGCGGGTATTTCGGAAACTCGTAAATTCTTGGACGCCTGGCAAACTCTTTCAATCAAAGTGCTTTTCTCCAGTCTCTGCTTAGGGCTTCTTGAAGAGGAAACAAACCTAGAAACAAAACTGAGAACTACTTTATTTTGTCAAGTTTCAAAGAGCTAGTATAAACCATGTTGGATTTAGAGTTCCAAATTCATCTATCTATATAGGAGAGAACAGTGTGAAATCTGAAAATAAAAACTGCTATGGTAAACGAACGCTTCAACCTAGAGTAACAAAATTTGGTGACACAAGTGGGATTGTTGTACTGATCATTACCACCAAGTATCATCAAGGTTTGGTGAAAAATATTTGCTGGTATTTCGGAAATTCGTACTTTTTTGGATACTTGGCAAACCCTTTCAATGAAAGGGCTTTGTGCCGTCTCTGCTTAGGGCAACTTGAAGAGGGAAGAAACTTGAGAGACAAAACGGTGAACTACTTTATTTTGTCAAGTTTCAAAAAGCTACTACAAACCATGTTGGATTTAGAGTTCCAAATTCATCTATCTATATGGGAGAGAACAGAGTGAAACCTAAAAATAAAACCTGATACTGTGAACGAACGCTTCAACCTAGAAGAACAAAATTTGGTGAGCCAAGTGGGAATTGTGTATTGATCATTACCACCAAGTATCATCAAGATGGGGTGAAAACATGTTTGCTGGTTTTTTGGAAACTCATAGATTCTTGGACGCTTGGAAACCCCTTTCAATGAAAGTGCTTTTCATCAGTCTCTGATTAGGGTTACTTGAAGAGGAAAAAAAACATAAAATCAAAACTGAGAACTACTTTATTTTGTCAAGTATCAAAAACCTACTACAAACCATGTTGGATTTAGAGTTTCAAATTCATCTATCTATTTTAGAAAACAGAGTGAAACCAAAAAACAAAAACTGCTACTGTAACCGAATGCTTCAAACTAGAAGAACAAAATGTGGTGAGCCAAGTGTCATTTGTGTACTGATCATTACCACCCAGTATCATCAAGATTGGGTGAAAAAATATTTGCTGGTATTTCGGAAACTCGTAGAATTTTGGACGCTTGGCAACTTCTTTAAATGAAAGGGCTTTGCACCATATCTGGTTAGGGCTACTTGAAGAGGAAACGAACCATAGAGACAAATTGAGAACTACTTTATTTTGTCAAGTTTCAAAGAGTTACTACAAACTGTGTTGGATTTAGAGTTCCAAATTCATCTATCTATATAGGAGCGAACAGAGTGAAACCTAAAAATAAAAACTGCTACTATAAAAGAGCGCTTCGACATAGAACAACAAAATTTGGTGAGCCAAGTGGGATTTGTGTAGTGATCATTAAAACCAAGTATCATCAAGATTGCGTGAGAAAAATATTTGCTGGTATTTCGGAAACTCGTAGAATATTGGATGCTTGGCAACCCCTTTCAATGAAAGAGCTTTGCGCCATCTCTGATTAGGGCTACTTGAAGAGAAAAGAAACTTTAGAGACAAAATGGAAAACTCCTTTATTTTGTCAAGTTTCAAAGGTCTACTACAATCCATGTTGGATTTAGAGTTCCAAATTCATCTATCTATCTGGGAGAGACCAGAGTGAAACCTAAAAATAAAAATTGCTACTGTAAACAAACGCTTCAACCTAGAACAACAAAATTTGGAGAGCCAAGTGGAATTTGTGTACTGATCATAACCACCAAGAATCATCAAGATTGGATGAAAAAATATTTGCTGCTGTTTCGGAAACTCGTAGTATCTTGCATGCTTGGCAAACCCTTTCACAGAAACAGCTTTGCGCCATCTCTGCTTAGGGCTACTTGAAGTGGGAAGAAACTTTAGAGAGAAAACTGAGAACTACTTAATTTTTTCAATTTTAAAGAGCTACTACAATCTATGTTGGATTTAGAGTTCCAAATTCATCTATCTATATAGGAGAGAACAAAGTGAAACCTAAAAATAAAACCTGCTCCCGTATAGGAATGCTTCAACCTACAAGAACAAAACTTGGTGAGCCATGTGAAATTTGTGTACTGTTCATTCCCACCAAGTATCATCAAGATTGGGTGAACAAATATTTGCTGGTATTTCGAAAACTCGTACTTTCTTTGAAACTTGGCAACCCCTTTCAATGAAAGCTCTTTGCACCATCTCTGCTTAGGGCTACTTGAAGAGGGAAGAAACTTTAGAGACAAAACGGACAACTACTTTATTTTGTCAAGTTTCAAAGAGCTACTACAAACCATGTTGGATTTAGAGTTCCAAATTCATCTACCTATATAGGAGAGAAAAGAGTGAAACCTAAAAATAAAAAATGCTACTGTAAACGAATGCCTCAACCAAGAAGAACAAAATTTGGTGAGCCATGTGGGATTTGTGTACTGATCATTACCACCCAGTATCATCAGGATGGGGTGAAATCATATTTGCTGGTATTTCGGAAACTCGTAGATTCTTGGATGCTTGGCAAACCCTTTCAATGAAAGTGCTCTTCGCCATTCTTTGATTAGGGTTCATTGAAAAGGAAACAAACCACAGGAACAATACTGAGAACTACTTTATTTTTGAAGTTTCAAAGAGCTACTACAAACCATGTTGGATTGAGAGTTCCAAATTTATCCATCTATATAAGAGAGAACAGAGTGAAACCTAAAAATAAAAACTGCTACTGTAAACGAACGCTTCAACCTAGATGAACAAAATTTGGTGAGCCAACTGGGATTTGTGTACTGATCATAACCACCAAGTATCTTCAAGATTGGGTGAAAAAATATTTGCTGGTATTTTGGAAACTCATAGTTTCATGGATGCTTGGCAATCCCTTTCAATGAAAGGGCTTTGCGCCATCTCTGAATATGGCTACTTGAAGAAGGAAGAAACTTTAGAGACAAAACGCAGAACTACTTTATTTTTCAAGTTTCAAAGAGCTACTACAAACCATGTTGGATTTTGAGTTCCAAATTCATCTATCTATATAGGAAAGATCAGAGTAAAACCTAAATATAAAACCTGCTACTGTAAAAGAACTCTTCAACCTAGAAGAACAAAATTGGGTGAGCCAAGTGAGATTTGTGTACTGATCATTACAACCAAGTATCATCAAGATTGGGTTAAAATATATTTGATGGTATTTCGGAAACTCGTAGTTTCTTGGATGCTTGGCAACCCCTTTCAATGAAATGGCTTTGCACCATCTCTGCTTAGGGCTACTTGAAGAGGGAAGAAACATTAGAGACAAAACGGAGAACTACTTTATTTTGTCAAGTTTCAAAGAGCTACTACAAACCATGTTGGATTTAGAGTTCCAAATTCATCTATCTACATAGGAGAGAACAGAGTGAAACCTAAAAATAAAAACTGCTACTGAAAATGAACGCCTCAACCAAGAAGAACAAAATTTGGTGAGCCAATTTGGATTTGTGTAGTGATCATTACCACCCAGTATCATCAAGATGGGATGAAATCATAATTGCTGTTGTTTTGGAAACTCGTAGATTTTTGGACGCTTGGCAACCCCTTTCAATGAAAGTGCTTTTCGCCAGTCTCTGATTAGGGTTAATTGAAAAGGAAACAAACCATAGAAACAAATCTGAGAACTACTTTATTTTGTCAAGTTTCAAAGACCTGCTACAAACCATGTTGGATTTAGAGTTCCAAATTCATCTATCTATATAGGAGAGAACAGAGTGAAACCTAAAAATAAAAACTGCTACTGTAAACGAACGCTTCAACGTAGAAGAAAAATATTTGGAGAGCCAAGTCGTTTTTGTGTACTGATCATTACCACCCAGTATCATCAAGATGGGGTGAAATCATACTTGCTGTTGTTTCAGAAACTCGTAGATTTTTGGACGCTTGGCAACCCCTTTCAATGAAAGTGCTATTCGCCAGTCTCTGATTACGGTTAATTGAAAAGAAAACAAACCATAGAAACAAATCTGAGAACTACTTTATTTTGTCAAGTTTCAAAGTCCTGCTACAAACCATGTTGGATTTAGAGTTCCAAATTCATCTATCTATATAGGAGAGAACAGAGTGAAACCTAAAAATAAAAACTGCTAATGTAAACAAACGCTTCAACGTAGAAGAAAAATATTTGGAGATCCAAGTCGGTTTTGTGTACTGATCATTAACACCGAGGATCATAAAGATTGGGTGAAAAAATATTCGCTGGTATTTCGGAAACTCGTAGTTCCTTGGATGCTTGGCAACCCCTTTCAATGAAAGGGCTTTGCGCCATCTCTGCTTAGGGCTACTTGAAGAGGGAATAAACATTAGAGACAAAATGGAGAACTACTATATTTTGTGAAGTTTCAAAGATCTACTAAAAACCATACTGCATTTAGAGTTCCAAATTCAATCTATCTATATAGGAGAGAACAGAGTGAAACCGAAAAATAAAACTTGCTACTCTAAATGAACGCTGCAAACTAGAAGAACAAAATTTGGTGTGCCAAGAGGGATTTGTGTACTGATCATTACCACCAAGTATCATCAAGATTGAGAGAAAACATATTGGCTGGTATTTCGGAAACTCATAGATTCTTGGACGTTGGCAACCCCTTTCAATGAAAGTGCTTTTTGCCAGTCTCTGATTAGTGTTACTTGAAGAGGAAACAAACCTAGAAACAAAACTGAGAACTACTTTATTTTGTCAAGTTTCAAAGAGCTACTGGAAACCACGTTGGATATAGAGTTTCAAATTCATCTATCTATATAGGAGAGAACAGAGTGAAACCTAAAAACAAAAACTGCTACTGTAAACGAACGCTTCAACCTAGAAGAACAAATTTGTTGACACAAGTGGGATTGGTGTACTGATCATTATCACCAAGTGTCATCAAGATTGGGTGAAAAAATATTTGCTGGTATTTCGGAAACTCGTATTTTTTTGGATGCCTGGCAACCCCTTTCAACGAAAGGGCTTTGCGCCGTCTCTGCTTAGGGCTACTTGGCGAAGGAAGAAAATGTAGAGACAAAACGGTGAACTACTTTATTTTGTCAAGTTTCAAACTGCTACTACAAACGATGTTGGATTTAGAGTCCCATATTCATCTATCTATATAAGAGAGAACAGAGTGAAACCTAATAATAAAACCTGCTACTGTAAACGAACGCTTCAAACTAGAAGAACAAAATTTGGTGAGCCAAGTGGGATTGGTGTACTGATCATTACAAACAAGTATCATCAAGATGGGGTGAAAACATATTTGCTGGTTTCAGAAAATCATAGATTCTTGGACGCTTAGAAAACCCTTTCAATGAAAGTGCTTTTCGCCAATCTCTGATTAGGGTTACTTGAAGAGGAAAAAAAACATAGAATCAAAACGGAGAACTACTTTATTTTCTCAAGTTTCAAAGAGCTGCTACAAACCATGTTGGATTTAGAGTTTCAAATTCATCTATCTATGTATATTAGAGAACATAGTGAAACCTAAAAATAAAAACTGCTACTGTAAACTAACGCTTCAAACTTGAAGAGCAAAATGTGTTGAGCCAAGTGTTATTTGTGTACTGATCATTACCACCCAGTATCATCAAGATAGGGTGAAAAAATTTTTGCTGATATTTCGGAAAATCATAGAATTGTGGACGCTTGGCAACTTCTTTAAAAGAAAGGGCTTTGCACCATATCTGCTAAGGGCTACTTGAAGAGGAAACAAACCATAGAGACAAAACTGTGAACCACTTTATTTTGTCAAGTTTCAAAGAGTTACTGCAAACTGTGTTGGATTTAGAGTTCCAAATTCATCTATCTATATAGGAGAGAACAGAGTGAAACTTAAAAATATAACTTGCTACTGTAAGCGAACGCTTCAACCTAGAAGAACAAAATTTGGTGAGCCAAGTGGGACTTGTGTACTGATCATTCCCAACAAGTATCATCAAGATTGGGTGAAAACCTATTTGCTGGTATTTCGGAAACTCGTAGATTCTTGGACGCTTTGCAACCCCTTTCAATGATATTGCATTTCGTCAGTCTCTGCTTAGGGCTACATGAAAAGGAAACAAACTATAGAGACAAAACTGAAAACTACTTTATTTTGTCAAGTTTCAAATTGCTACTAAAAACCATGTTGGATTTTGAGTTCCAAATTCATGTATCTATATTGGAGAGAACAGAGTGAAACCTAAAATTAAAACTGCTGCTGTAAACGAACGCTTCAACTTAGAAGAACA
This sequence comes from Callospermophilus lateralis, assembly GCF_048772815.1. NCBI lineage: Eukaryota > Metazoa > Chordata > Mammalia > Rodentia > Sciuridae > Callospermophilus > Callospermophilus lateralis. The sequence continues at coordinate 65,924,827 of NC_135315.1, forward strand.
AAATTTGGTGAGCCAATTAGGATTTGTGTACTGCTCATTACCACCAAGTATCATCAATATTGGGTGAAAAAATATTTACTAGTATTTCGGAAACTCATAGATTCTTGGTCGCTTTCAAACCCTTTCAATAAAAGTGCTTTTCGCCAGTCTCTTCTTAGGGCTACTTTAAGAGGAAACAAACCGTAGAGACAAAACTGAGAACTACTTCATTTTGTCAAGTTTCAAAGAGCTACTACAAACCATGTTGGATTTACAGTTCCAAATTCATCTATCTATGTAAGAGATAAAAGAGTAAAACCTAAAGATAAAAACTGCTACAGTAAATGAACACTACAACCTATAGAACAAAATTTGGTGAGCCAACTGTGATTTGTGTTCTGATCATTACCACCAAGTATCATCATAATTGGGGGAAAAATATTTGCTGGTATTTCTAAAACTCGTAGATTCTTGGAAGCTGGCCAACCCCTTTCATTGAAAGTGCTTTTCGTAAGTCTCTGCTTAGGGCTACTTGAAGAGGAAACAAACCATAGAGACAAAACTGAGAACTACTTTATTTTGTCAAATTTCAAAGAGCTACTACAAACCATGTTGGATTTAGAGTTCCCAATTCATCTATCTATATAGGAGAAAACAGAGTGAGAGCTAACAATATAAACTGCTATTATATACAGAGGCTTCAACCTTGAAAAACAAAACTAAGTGTTCCAAGTGAGATTTGTGTACTGATCATTACCACCAAATATCATCAAGATTGGGGTAAAAATATTTGCTGGTATTTCGAAAACTCCTAGATTCTTGAAACATTGGCAAAACCTTTCAATGAAAGTGCCTTTCGAGAGTCTCTGCTTAGGGCTACTTGAAGAGGAAACAAACCATAGAGACAAAACTGAGAACTGCTTTATTTTGTCACGATTCCAAGAGCTCCTACAAACTATGTTGGATTTAGAGTTCCAAATTCATCTCTCAATATAGCAGAAAACAGACAAAAACCTAAAGTAAAAACTGCTACTGTAAAGAAAAGCTTCAACCTAGAAGAACAAAATTTGCTGAGCCAAGTGAGATTTGTGTAGTGATCATTACCACCAAGTATCATCAAGATTGGGTGAAAAAATATTTGCTGGTATGTCAGAAACTCGTATATTCTTGGAAGCTTGGCAACCCCTTTCAATGAAAGTGCTTTTCGTCACTCTCTGTTTAGGGCTACTTGAAGTGGAAACAAACCATAGAGAATAAATGAGAACTACTTTATTTTGTCAAGTTTCAAAGAGCTACTACAAACCATGTTGGATTTAGAGTTCCAAATTCATCTATCTATATAGGAGAAAACAGAGTGAATCCTAAAATAAAAACTGCGACTGTAAACAAACGCTTCAACAAAAAAGAAAAAAACTTTGTTGAGCCAAGTGGGACTTGTGTACTGATCATTACCACTAAGTAACATCAAGATTGGGTGAAACAATATTTGCTGGTATTTGGGAAACTCGTAGATTCTTGAAAGCTTGGCAACCCCTTTCAATGAAAGTTCTTTTCGCAAGTCTCTGCTTAGGGCTACTTGAAGAGGAAACAAACCATAAAGACAAAAGTGAGAACTACTTTATTTTGTCAAGTTTCAAAGAGCTACTACAAACCATGTTGGATTTAGAGTTCCAAATTCATCTATCTATATAGGAGAAAACAGAATGAGAGCTAACAATATAAACTGCTATTAGAAACAAAGGCTTCAACCTAGAAGAACAAAATTTGGTGTTCCAAGTGAGATTGTGTACTGATCATTACCACCAAGTATCATCAAGACGGGATTGAAAAATATTTGCTGGTATTTTGAAAACTCGTAGATTCCTGGAACCTTTCCAAAGCTTTCAATGAAAGTGAATTTCTCCAGTCTCTGCTTAGGGCTACTTGAAGAGGAACAAAGGATAGAAACAAAACTGAGAACTACTTTATTTTGTCAAGTTTCAAAGAGCTACTACAAACCATGGTGGATTTAGAGTTCCAAATTCATCCATCTATATAGGAGAAAACAGAGTGAGAGCTGACAATATAAACTGCTATTGTAAACAAAGGCTTCAACCTAGAAGAACAAAATTTGGTGATCCCAGTGAGATTTGTGTACTGATCATTACCACCAAGTATCATCAAGATTGGGTTAAAAAATATTTGCTGGTATTTCGAAAACTCGTAGATTCTTGGAAGCTGGCCAACCCCTTTTATTGAAAATGCTTTTCGTAAGTCTCTGCTTAGGGCTACTTGAAGAGAAAACAAACCATAGAGACAAAACTGAGAACTACTTCATTTTGTGAAGTTTCAAAGAGCTACTACAAACCATGTTGGATTTAGAGTTCTAAATACATTATCTATATAGGAGAAAACAGAGTGAAATCTAAAAATAAAAACTACAACTGTAAACGAACGCTTCAAACTTGAGGAACAAAATTTCGTGAGCAAAGTGGGATTTGTGTACTGATCATTACCACCAAGTATCACCAAGGTTGAGTGAAAAATATTTGCTGGTATTTCGGAAACTCGTAGATTCATGGACACTTAGCAACCCTTTCCATGAAAGTGCTTTTCGCCAGTTTCTGCTTAGGGCTACTTGAAGAGGAAACAAATCATGAAGACAAAACTGAGAACTACTTTATTTTGTCACGTTTCAAAGAGCTACTACAAACCATGTTGGATTTAGAGTTCCAAATTCATCTATCGATATAAAAGAGAACAGAGTAAAACCTAAAATTAAAAATTGCTGCTGTAAACAAACGCTTCAAACTAGAAGAACAAAATTGGGTGAGCCATGTGGCATTTGTGTACTGATCATTACCACCAAGTATCATCATGATTGGGGGAAAAATATTTGCTGGTATTTCAGAAACTCGTAAATTCTTGGACGTTTGGCAACCCCTTTCAATGAAAGTGCTTTTCGCCAGTCTCTGCTTAGGTCTACTTGAAGAGGAAACAATCCATAGAGAAAAAACTGAAAACTACTTTATTTTGTCAAGTGTCAAAGAGCTACTACAAACCATGTTGGATTTAGAGTTCGAAATTCATTTATCTATATAGGAGAGAACAGATTGAAACTTAAATTAAAAACTGCCACTGTAAACGAAAGCTTCAACCTAGAAGAACAAAATTTGGAGAGCCAAGTGGGATTTGTGTACTGATCATCACCACCACGTATCTTCAAGATTGGGTGAAAAAATCTTTGCTGATATTTCGGAAACTCGTAGATTCTTGTTCGCTTGGCAACCACTTTCAATGAAAGTGCTTTTCGCCAATCTCTGCTTAGGGCTACTTTAAGAGGAAAGATTCCATAGAGACAAAATTGAGAACTACATTATTTTGTCAAGTTTCAAAGAGCTACTACAAACTATGTTGGATTTAGGGTTCTAAATTCATCTATCTATATAGGAAGAATAGAGTGAAACGTAAAAATAAAAACTGCAACTGTAAACAAACGCTTCAACCTAACAGAACAAAATTTGGTAAGCCAAGTGGCATTTGTGTAGTGATCATTACCATTAAGTATCATCAAGATTGGGTGAAAAAATATTTGCTGGTATTTCGCAAACTCGTAGATTCTTGCATGCCTGGCAACCCCTTTCAATGAATGTGCTTTTGGCCAGTCTCTGTTTAGGGCTACTTGAAGAGGAAAGAAAAGATAGAGACAAAACTGAGAACTAATTTATTGTGTCAAGTTTCAAAGAGCTACTAAAAACCATGTTGGATTTAGAGTTCCAAATTCATCTTTCTATATAGTAGAGAACAGAGTGAAACCCAAAAATAAAAACTGCTTCTGTAAACAAACATTTCAACCTAGATGAACAAAATTTGGTGGGCCAATTTGGATTTGTGTACTGATCATTGCCACCGAGTATTATCAAGATTGGGTGAAAAAAATATTTGCTGGTATTTCGGAAACTCGTGGATTCTTGGAAGCTTGGCAACACCTTTCAATGAAAGTGCCTTTCGCAAGTCTCTGTTCAGGGCTACTTGAAGAGGAAACAAACCATAGAGACAAAACTGAAAACTACTTTATTTTGTCAAGTTTCAAAGATCTCCTACAAACCATGTGAAATTTAGACTTCCAAATTCATCTATCTATATAGGAGAGAACAGAGTGAAACCTAAAAATAAAAACTGCTATTGTAAACGAACACTTCAACCTAGAAGAACAGAATTTGGCGAGCCAAGTGGAATTTTTGTACTGATCATTACCACCATGTATCATCAAGATTGGCTGAAAAAATATTTGATGGTATTTCAGAAACTCATAGATTTTTGGACGCTTAGCAAACCCTTACATTGAAAGTGGTATTCGCCAGTCTCTGCTGAGGGCTACTTGAAGAGGTAACAAACCATAGATACAAACTGAGAACTAAATTATTTTGTCAAGTTTCCTAGAGCTACTACAAACCATGTTAAATTTAGAGTTCCAAATTCATCTATCTATATAAGAAAGAACAGAGTGAAAACTAAAATTAAAAAATGCTGATGTGAACGAACGCTTCAACCTAGAATACAAAATTTGGTGAGCAAAGTGGGATTTGTGTACTGATCATTACCACCATGTATCATCAAGATTGAAAAAATATTTGCTGGTATTTCGGAAACTCGTAGATTCTTGGACGCTTGGCAACCCTTTCCATGAAGTGCTTTTCGCCTGTCTCTACTTAGGGCTACTTGAAGAGGAAACAATCCATAGGGACAAAACTGAGAACTATTTTTTTTTCAAGTTACAAAGAGCTACTACGAACCATGTTGTATTTACACCTCGAAATTCATCTATTTATATAGAAAAAAAAAGTGAAAGCTAAAAATAAAAAGTGCTACTGTAAACGAATACTTCAACCTAGAAGAACTGAATTTGGAGAGCCAAGTGGGATTTTTCTACTGATCATTACCACCAAGTATCCTCAAGATTGGGTGAAAAAAATATTTGCTGGTATTTCGAAAACTCGTAGTTACTTGGAAGATTGGCAACCCCTTTCAATGAAAGTGCTTTTCTCCTGTCTGTTTAGTACTACTTGAGGAGGAAACAAACCATAGTGACAAAACTGAGAACTACATTATTTTTTCAAGTTTCAAGGTGCTACTACAAACCGTGTTGGATTTAGAGTTCCAAATTCATCTATCTATATAAGAGACAGCAGCGTGAAACCTAAAAACAAAAACTGCTACTGTAAACGAACGCTTTAACCTAGAAGAACAAAATTTAGTGAGCCAAGTAAAATTTGTGTACCGATCATTACCACCTAGTATCAACAAGATTGGTTGAAAAAATATATGCTGGTATTTCAGAAACTCGTAGATTCTTGGAGGCTTGTCCACCACTTTTAATGAAAGTGCTTTTCGACAGTTTCTGCTTAGGGCTACTTGAAGAGGAAACAAACCGTAGAGACAAAACTGAGAACTACATTATTTCTTCAAGTTTCAAAGAGGTACTACAAACCATGTTAGATTTAGAGTTGGAAATTAATCCATCTATATAGGACAGAACAAAGTGAAACCTAAAAATAAAAACGGCTAATGTAAACGAATGCGTCAACATAGAAAAAAATTTGTTGAGCCAAGTGGGATTTGTGTACTGATCATTGACACCAAGCATCATCAAGATTGGGTGAAAAAATATTTGCTGGTATTTCGGAAACTCGTAGTTTCTTGGATGCCTGGCAAACGCTTTCAATGAAAGGGCTTTGCACCATCTCTCCTTAGGCCTACATTAAGAGGAAACAAAACAAAGAGACAAAACTAAGAACAACTCTATTTTTTCAATTTTCAAAGAGCTACTACAAACCATGTTGGATTTAGAGTTCTATATTCATCTCTCTATATAGAAGAGAACAGAGTGAAACCTAAAAATAAAACTGCTACTATAAACGAATGTTTCATCCTAGAAGATAAAATTTGGTTAGCCAAGTGGGATTTGTGTACTGATCATTACCACCAAGTATCATCAAGATTGGGTAAAAAAATATTTGCTGGTAATTCGGAAACTCGTAATTTCTAGCAAGCTTGGCAACCCCTTTCAATGAAAGGGCTTTCTGCCATCTATGCTATAGCTACTTGAAGAAGAAACAAACCATACAGACAAAACTCAGAACTACTTTATTTTGTCAAGTTTCAAAGAGCTACTACAAACCATGCTGGATTTAGAGATCAAAATTTCTCTATCTATATAGGAAAGAACAGAGTGAAACCCAAAAATAAAACTGCTAATGTAAATGAACGCTTCAACCTTGAAAAAACTTTGGTGAGCCAAGTGGGATTTGTGTACTGATCATTGTTACCAAGTATCATCAAGATTGGGTGAAAAAATATTTGCTGGTATTTCGGTAACTCATAGTTTCTTGGATGCTTGGCAACCCCTTTCAATGAAAGGGCTTTGTGCCATCTCTCCTTAGGCCTACTTGAAGAAGAAAGAAACCACAGAGACAAAACTGAGAACTACTCTATTTCTTCAATTTTTAAAGAGCTACTAAAAACCATATTGGATTTAGAGTTCCAAATTCATCTCTCTATATAGAAGAGAACAGAGTGAAACCTAAAAATAAAAACTGCTACTGTAAACGAACGCTTCAACATAAATGAACAAAATTTGGTGAGCCAAGTTTGATTTGTATACTCATCATTACCAACAAGTATCATCAGGATTGGGTGAAGAAATATTTGCTGGTATTTCGGAAACTCGTACATTCTTGGACGCTTGCAAACCCCTTTCAATTAAAGTCTTTTTTGCCAGTCTCTGCTTAGGGCTACTTGAAGAGGAAACAAACCATAGAGACAATGCTGAGTACTATTCTATTTTGTCAAGTTTCAAAGAGCTACTACAAACCATGTTGGATTTAGAGTTCCAATTCATCTCTCTATATAGGAGAGAACAGAGTGAAACCTAATAAAAAACTGCTACTGTAAACGAACATTTCATCCTAGAAGAACAAAATTTGGTGATCCAAGTGGGATTTGTGTACTGATCATTACCACCAAGTATCATCAGGATTGGGTAAAAAAATATTTGTTGGTATTTCGGACACTCGTAGATTCTTGGAAGCTTCGTAACCCCTTTCAATGAAAGTCCTTTTCGCCAGTCTCTGCTTAGGGCAACTTGAAGAGGAAAAAAACCATAAAGACAAAAGTGAGAACTACTTTATTTTGTCAAGTTTCATAGAGCTACTACAATACATGTTATATTTAGAGTTCCGAATTCATCTATCTATATAGGAGAGAACAGAGTGAAACCTTAAAATAAAAAATGCTACTGTAAACGAACGTTTCATCCTAGAAGAAAAAAAAAATTAGTGAGCCAAATGGGATTTGTGTACTGATCATTACCCCCAAGAATCATCTAGATTGGGTGAAAGAATATTTGCTGATTTTCGGAAACTTGTGGTCTCTTGGACGCTTGGCAACCCCTTTCAATGAAAGTGTTTTCGCCAATCTCTGCAAAGGGCTATTTGAAGAGGAAACAAACCATAGAGACAAAACTGAGAACTACTTTATTTTGTCAAGTTTCAAAGAGCTAGTACAAACCATGTTCTATTTAGAGTTTCAAATTCATTTATCTATATAGGAGAGGACAGAGGGAAACCTAAAAATAAAAACTGCTACTCTAAACGAACGCTTTAACCTAGAAAAACAAAATTTGGTGAGCCAAGTGGAATTTGTGTACTGACCATTATCACCAAGTATGATCAAAATTGGGTGAAAAAATATTTGCTGGTATTCCGGAAACTCGTAGTTTTTTTGGAAGCTTGGCAACCCCTTTCAATGAAAGGGCTTTGTACCATCTCTGTTTAGGGCTAATTAAAGAAGAAATAAATCATCGAGACAAAAGTGAGAACTAATTTATTTTGTCAAGTTTCAAAGAGCTACTACAAACCATGTTGGATTTAGAGTTCCAAACTCATCTATCTATATAGGAGAGAACAGAGTGAAACGTAAAAATAAAAACTGCTAATGTAAACAAACGCTTCAACCTAGAAGAACAAAATTTGATGAACCAAGTGGGATTTATGTACTGATCATTACCACAAAGTATCATCTTGATTGGGTGAAAAAACATATGCTCCTATTTCGGAAACTCGTACATTCTTGGACGGTTGGCATCCCTTTAAATTAAAGTGCTTTTCGCCGGTCTCTACTAAAGGCTACTTGATGAGGAAAAAAACCAAAGAGACAAAGCTCAGAACTACTTTATTTTGTAAAGTTTCAAAGAGCTAGTACAAACCATGTTCGACTTAGAGTTTCAAATTCACCTGTCTATTTAATAGAGAACAGAGTGAAACCTAAAAATAAAAACTGCCACTGTAAACGAACGCTTCAACCTAGAAGAAGAAAATTTGGTGAGCCAAGTGGAATTTGTGTAGTGATCATTACCACCAAGTATCATCAAGATTGGGTGAAAAAATACTTGGTGGTATTTCGGAAACTCGTAATTTCTTGCAAGCTTGGCAATCCTTTTCAATGAAAGGGCTTTGGGCCATCTCTGTTTAGAGCTACTTGAAGAGGAAACAAACCATAGAGAAAAAACGGAAAAATACTTTATTTTTTCACGTTTCAAAGTTCTACAACAAAACCATGTTGAATTTACAGTTCCAAATTCATCTCTCTATATAGGAGAGATCAGAGTGGAACCCAACAATAAAAACTGCTACTGTAAACGAAAGTTTCATCCTAGAAGAACAAAATTTGGTGATCCAAGTGGGATTTGTTTACTGATCATTAGCACCAAGTGTCATCAAGATTGGGTGAAAAAAAATATTTGCTGGTAATTCGGAAACTCGTAATTTCTTACAAGCTTGGCAATCCCTTTCAATGAAAGGGCTTTGCACCATCTCTCCTTAGGCCTACTTAAAGAGGAAAAAAACCATAGAGACAAAACTGAGAATTACTCTATTTCTTCAATTTTCAAAGAGCTCCTACAAACCACATTGGATTTAGAGTTCCAAATTCATCTCTCCATATAGCAAAGAACAGAGTGAAACCTAAAAATAAAAACTGCTACTGTAAATGAACGCTTCAACCTAGAAGAACAGAATTTGGTGAGCCAAGTGAATTTTGTGTACTGATCATTACCACTAAGTATCATCAAATTATGTGAAAAAATATATGCTGGTATTTCGGAAAATCGTAGTTTTTTTGGAAGATTGGCAACAACTTTCAATGAAAGGTCTTTGTGCCACCTCTGCTTAGGGCTACTTGAAGAGGCAATAAATCATAGAGACAAAACTGAGAACTACTTTATTTTGTCAAGTTTCAAAGAGCTACTACAAACCATGTTGGATTTAGAGTTCCAAATTCATCTATCTATATAGGAGAGAACAGAGTGAAACCTAAAAATGAAAACTGCTAATGTAAACAAACGCTTCAACCTAGAAGAACAAAATTTGGGGAGCCAAGTGGGATTTGTGTACTAATCATTGCCACCAAGTATCATCAAGATTGGTTGAAAAAACATTTGCTGGTATTTCGGAAACTCGTTTCTTGGATGCTTGTCAACCCCTTTCAATGAAAGGGCTTTGCGCCATCTCTGCTTAGGCCTACTTGAAGAGAAAAAAAACCATCGACACAAAACTGAGCACTATTCTATTTTGTCAAGTTTCATAGAGCTACTACAAACCATGTTGGATTAAGAGTTCCAATTCATCTCTCTATATAGGAGAGAAGAGAGTGAAACCTAATAATAAAAACTGCTACTGTAAAGGAACGTTTCATCGTAGAAGAACAAAATTTGGTGAGCCAAGTGGGATTTGTGTACTGATCATAACCATCATGTATCATCAGGATTGGGTGAAAAAATATTTGTTCTTATTTCGGAAACTCGTAGATTCTTGGACGGTTGACATCCCTTTCAATGAACGTTCTTTTCCCCAGTCTCTGCTTAGGGCTACTTGATGAGGAAAAAAACCATAGAGACAAAATTCAGAACTACTTTATTTTGTCAAGTTTCAAAGAGCTAATAGAAACCATGTTGGATTTAGAGTTCCAAATTCATCTATCTATTTAGGAGAGAACAGTGTGAAACCTAAAAATGAAAACTGCTAATGTAAACGAACACTTCAACCTAGAACAAAATTTAGTTAGCCAAGTGGGATTTGTGTACTGATCATCGCCACCAAGTATCATCAGGATTGGGTGAAAAAATATTTGTAGGTATTTCGGAAACTCGTAGATTCTTGGAGGCTTGGCAACCCCTTTCAAATATAGTCCTTTTCGCTAGTCTCTGCTTAGGGCTACTTGAAGAGGAAACAAACCATAGAGACAAAACTGAGATCTACTTTATTTTGTCAAGTTTCAAAGAGCTAGTACAAACCATGTTCGATTTAGAGTTTCAAATTCATCTATCTATTTAGGAGAGAACAGAGTGAAACCTAAAAATAAAAACTGCCACTGTAAACAAATGCTTCAACCTAGAAGAAAAAAATTTGGTGAGCAAAGTGGGATTTGTGTACTGATCATTACAACCAAGTATCATCAAGATTGGGCGAAAAAATATTTGGTGGTTTTTCGGAAACTCGTAATTTCTTGCAGCTTGGCAACCCTTTTCAATGAAAGGGCTTTGCGCCATCTCTGTTTAGGGCTACTTGAAGAGGAAACAAACCATAGAGAAACAACGGAGAACAACTTTATTTTTTCACGTTTCAAAGATCTACTACAAACCATGTTGGATTTAGAGTTTCAAATTCAATATCTATATAGGAGAGAACACAGTGAAATCTAAAAACAAAAACTGCTACTCTAAACGAACGCTTCAACCTAGAAGAACAGAATTTGGTGAGCCAAGTGGGATTTGTGTACTGATCATTGCCACAAGATATCATCAAGATTGGGTGAAAAAATATTTGCTGCTATTTCGGAAACTCGTTGTTTCTTGGATGCTTGTCAACCCCTTTCAATGAAAGGGCTTTGCGCCATCTCTGCTTAGGCCTACTTGAAGAGAAAACAAACCATCGAGACAAAACTGAGCACTATTCTATTTTGTCAAGTTTCATAGAGCTACTACAAACCATGTTGGATTTAGAGTTGCAAATTCATCTATCTATATAGGAGAGAACAGATTGAAACCTAAAAATAAAAATTGCTACTGTAAACGAATGCTCCATCCTAGAAGCACAAAATTTGGAGAGCCAAGTGAGATTTGTGTACTGATCATCACCACAACGTATCATCAAGATTGGGTGAAAACCTATTTGCTTGTATTTCGGAAACTCGTAGATTCTTGTTCGTTTGGCAACCCCTTTCAATGAAAGTGCTTTTCACCAGTCTCTGCTTAGGGCTACTTTAAGAGGAAAGAAACCATAGAGACAAAACTGACAACTACTTTGTTTTGTCAAGTTTCGAAGAGCTACTACAAACCATGTTGTATTTAGATTCGAAATTCATGTATCTATATAGGAGAGAACAGAGTGAAACCTAAAAATAAAAACTGCTACTGTAAACGAACGTTTCATCCTAGAAGAACAAAATTTGGTGAGACAAGTGGGATTTGTGTACTGATCATTACCACCAAGTATCATCAGGATTGGGTGAAAAAATATTTGTTGGTATTTCGGAAACTCATAGATTCTTGGAAGCTTCGGAACCCCTTTCAATGAAAGTCCTTTTCACCAGTCTCTGCTTAGGGCAAATTGAAGAGGAAAAAAACCATAGAGACAAAACTGAGAACTACTTTATTTTGTCATGTTTCATACAGCTACTACAATCCATGTTATATTTAGAGTTCCAATTCATCTCTCTATATAGGAGAGAACACAGTGAAACCTAAAAATAAAAGCTGCTACTGTAAACGAACGCTTCAACCTAGAAGAACAGAATTTGGTGCGTCAAGTGGGATTTGTGTACTGACCATTGCCACCAAGTATCATCAAGATTGGTTTAAAAAATATTTGCTGGTATTTCGGAAACTCGTTGTTTCTTGGATGCTTGTCAACCCCTTTCAATGAAAGGGTTTTGCGCCATCTCTGCTTAGGGCTACTTTAAGAGGAAACAAACCATAGACACCAAACTGAACACTACTCTATTTTGTCAAGTGTCAAAGCGCTACTACAAATTATGTTGGATTTACAGTTCCAAATTCATCTCTCTATATAGGAGAGATCAGAGTGAAACCCAATAATAAAAACTGCTACTGTAAACGAACGTTTCATCCTAGAAGAACATAATTTGGTGATCCAAGTGGGATTTGTTTACTGATCATTAGCACCAAGTGTCATCAAGATTGGGTGAAAAAAATATTTGCTGGTAATTCGAAAACTCCTAATTTCTTACAAGCTTGGCAACCCCTTTCAATGAAAGGGCTTTGCGCAATCTCTCCTTAGGCCTACTTAAAGAGGAAAAAAACCATAGAGACAAAACTGAGAACTACTCTATTTCTTCAATTTTCAAAGAGCTCCTACAAACCATAGTGGATTTAGAGTTCCAAATTCATCTCTCTATATATCAGAGAAAAGAGTGAAACCTAAAGATAAAAACTGCTACAGTAAACGAACGCTTCAACCTAGAAGAACAAAATTTGGTGAGCCAAGTGGGATTTGTGTACTGATCATTACCACTAAGTATCATCAAATTGTGTGAAAAAATATTTGCTGGTATTTCGGAAACTAGTACTTTTTTTGGAAGCTTGGCAACCCCTTTCAATGAAGGGGCTTTGTGCCACCTCTGCTTAGGGCTACTTGAAGAGAGAATAAATCATGGAGACAAAACTGAGAACTACTTTATTTTGTCAAGTTTCAAAGAGCTACTACAAACCATGTTGGATTTAGAGTTCCAAATTCATCTATCTATATAGGGGATTACAGAGTGAAACCTAAAAATGAAAACTGCTAATGTAAACAAACGCTTCAACCTAGAAGAACAAAATTTGGTGAGCCAAGTGGTATTTCTGTACTGATCATTTCCACAAAGTATCATCAAGTTTGGGTGAAAAAATATTTGCTACTATTTTGGAAACTCGTAAATTCTTGGACGGTTGGCATCCCTTTAAATGAAAGTGCTTTTCGCCAGTCTCTGATTAGGGCTACTTGATGAGGAAAAAAAACATAGAGAAAAAACTCAGAACTACTTTATTTTGTCAAGTTTCAAAGAGTTACTACAAACCATGTTGGATTTAGAGTTCCAAATTCACCTATCTATATAGGAGAGAACAGAGTGAAACCTAAAATTAAAAACTGCTAATGTAAACGAACACTTCAACCTAGAACAAAATTTGATGAGCCAAGTGGGATTTGTGTACAGATCATAGACACCAAGTATCATCATGATTGGGTGAAAAAATATTTGCTGGTATTTCTTAAACTGGTGTTTTCTTGGACGCTTGGGAACCCCTTTCAATGAAAGGGCTTTTCGCCAGTCTCTGCTTAGGCCTACTTGAAGAGGAAAAAAAGCATAGAGACAAAACTGAGAACTACTTTATTTTCTCAAGTTTCAAAGAGCTAGCACAAACCATGTCGATTTAGAATTCCAAATTCATCTATCTATTTAGGAGAGAACAGAGTGAAACCTAAAAATAAAAACGGCCAGTGTAAAAGAACGCTTCAACCTAGAAGAAGAAAATTTGGTGAGCAAAGTGGGATTTGTGTACTGATCATTACCACCAAGTATCATCAAGATTGGGTGAAAAAATTTTTGGTGGTATTTCGGAAACTCGTAATTTCTTGCAAGCTTGCCAATCGCTTTCAATGAAAGGGCTTTGCGCCATCTCTGTTTAGGGCTACTTGAAGAGAAAACAAACCATAGAGAAAAAACTGACAACTACTTTATTTTGTCACGTTTCAAAGATCTACTAAAAACCATGTTGGATTTAGAGTTCCAAATTCATCTCTCTATATAGGAGAGAACAGACTGAAACCTAAAAATAAAACTGCTACTGTAAACGAACGTTTCATCCTAGAAGAACAAAATTTGGTGAGCCAAGTGGAATTTGTTTACTGATCATCAGCACCAATTGTCTTCAAGATTGGGTGAAAAAATATTTGCTGGTATTTCGGAAACTCGTAATTTCTTGCAAGCTTGGCAAACCCTTTAAATGAAAGGGCTTTGCGCCATCTCTCCTTAGGGCTACTTGAAGAGGAAACAAACCATAGAGACAAAACTGAGACCTGCATTATTTTGTCAACTTTCAAAGAGCTACTACAAACCATGTTGGATTTAGAGTTGCAAATTCATCTATCTATATAGGAGAGAACAGATTGAAACCTAAAAATAAAAATTGCTACTGTAAACGAACGCTCCATCCTAGAAGCACAAAATTTGGAGAGCCAAGTGAGATTTGTGTACTGATCATCACCACAAAGTATCATCAAGATTGGGTGAAAACCTATTTGCTTGTATTTCGGAAACTCGTAGATTCTTGTTCGTTTGGCAACCCCTTTCAATGAAAGTGCTTTTCACCAGTCTCTGCTTAGGGCTACTTTAAGAGGAAAGAAACCATAGAGACAAAACTGAAAACTACTTTGTTTTGTCAAGTTTCGAAGAGCTACTACAAACCATGTTGTATTTAGATTCGAAATTCATGTATCTATATAGGAGAGAACAGAGTGAAACCTAAAAATAAAAACTGCTTATGTAAACCAACGCTTCAACCTAGAAGAACAAAATTTGGTGAGCCAAGTGGGATTTCTGTACTGATCATTACCACCAAGTATCATCAAGATTGGGTGAAAAAATATTTACTGGTTTTTCGGAAACTCGTACATTCTTGGACGGTTGGCATCCCTTTCAATGAACGTGCTTTTCGCCAGTCTCTGCTTAGGGCTACTTGATGAGGCAAAAAAACATAGAGTCAAAACTCAGAACTACTTTATTTTGTCAACTTTCAAAGAGCTAATACAAACCATGTTGGATTTAGAGTTCCAAATTCATCTATCTATTTAGGAGAGAACAGAGTGAAACCTAAAAATAAAAACTGCTAATATAAACGAACACTTCAACCTAGAACAAAATTTAGTTAGCCAAGTGGGATTTGTGTACTGATCATCACCACCAAGTATCATCAGGATTGGGTGAAAAAATATGTATTGGTATTTCGGAAACTCGTAGATTCTTGGACGCTTGGCAACCCCTTTAAAAAATAGTCCTTTTCGCTAGTCTCTGCTTAGGGCTACTTGAAGAGGAAACAAACCATAGAGACAAAACTGAGATCTACTTTATTTTGTCAAGTTTCAAAGAGCTAGTACAAACCATGTTCGACTTAGAGTTTCAAATTCATCTATCTATTTAGGAGAGAACAGAGTGAAACCTAAAAATAAAAACTGCCACTGTAAACGAATGCTTCAACCTAGAAAAAAAAATTTGGTGAGCCAAGTGGGATTTGTGTACTGATCATTACCACCAAGTATCATCAAGATTGGGTGAAAAAATATTTGGTGGTATTTCGGAAATCGTAATTTCTTGCAAGCTTGGCAACCCCTTTCAATGAAAGGGATTTGCGCCATCTCTGCTTAGGGCTACTTGAAGAGGAAACAAACCATAGAGACAAAACTGAGACCTGCTTTATTTTGTCAAGTTTCAAGGACCTACTGCAAACGATGTTGGGTTTAGAGTTCCAAATTCATCTCTCTTTATAGGAGAGAACAGAGTAAAACCTAAAAATAAAAACTGCTACTCTAAACAAACTCTGCAACCTAGAAGAACAAAATTTGGTGAGCCAAGTGGTATTTGTGTACTGAACATTTCTACCAAGTATCATCAAGTTTGGGTGAAAAAATACTTGCTGGTATTTCAAAAACTCGTAGATTCTAGGATGCCTGGCAACCCCTTTCAATGAAAGTGCTTTTCGCCAGTCTCTGCTTAGGGCTACTAGAAGAGGAAACAAACCATAGAGAAAAAACTGAGACCTGCTTTACTTTGTCAAGTTTCAAAGAGGAACTCCAAACCATGTTGGGTTTAGAGTTCCAAATTCATCTTTGATATAGGAGAGAAAAGAGTGAAACGTAAAAATAGAGACTGCTATTGTAAACGAATGCTTCAAACCAGAACATAATTTGGTGAGGCAAGTGTGATTTGTGTACTGACCATTACCACCAAAATTTGGGTGAAAAAATATTTGCTGGTATTTCGGAAACTCGGAATCCTTGGAAGATTGGCAACCCCTTTCATTGAAAGAGCTTTGCGCCATCTCTGCTTAGGGCTACTTTAAGGGGAAAGAAACAATAGAGACAAAACTGAGAACTACTTTATTTTGTCAAGTTTCCAAGAGCTACTACATACCATGTTGGATTTAGAGTTCCAAATTCATTTATCTATATATGGGATTACAGAGTGAAACCAAAAAATTAAAAACTGCTACTTTAAAGGAACAATTCAACCTAGAAGAACAAAATTTCGTGAGCCAAGTGGGATTTGTGTACTGATCATTACCACCAATTATCATCAAGATTGGCTGAAAACATATTTGGTGGTATTTCAGGAAACTCGTACTTTCTTGGAAGCTTAGCAACCCCTTTTAATGAAAGTGCTTTTCGCCATCTCTGCTTAAAGCTACTTGAAGAGGAAACAAACCATAGACACAAAACTGAGAGCTACTTTATTTTGTCAAGTTTCAAAGAGCTACTACAAACCATGTTGGATTTAGAGTTCCAAATTCTTGTATCTATATAGGAGAGAACACAGTGAAACTTAAAAATAAAAACTGCTAGTGTGAACGAATGCTTCAACCTAGAAGAAGAAAATTTGGAGAGCCAAGTGGGATTTTTGTACTGATCATTACCACCAAGTATCATCAAGATTGGCTGAAAACATATTTTCTGGTATTTCGGAAACTCGTAGTTTCTTGGATGCTTGGCAACCCCTTTCAATGAAAAAGCTTTGCGCCATTTCTGCTTATGGCTACTTGAAGAGGAAACAAATCATAGAGACAAAACTGAGACCTACTTTATTTGGTCAAATTTCAAAGAGCTACTACACTCCATGTTGGATTTAGAGTTCCAAATTCATGTATTTATATAAGAGAGAACAGAGTGAAACCTAAAAATATAAACGTCTACTGTAAACTAACGATTCAACCTAGAATAACAAAATTTGAAGAGACAAGTGCGATTTGTGCACTGATCATTACCACCAAATATCATCAAGATTGGGTGAAAAAATATTTGCTGGTATTTCGGAAACTCGTAGATTCTTAGAAGCTTGGCAACCCCTTTCAATGCAAGTGCTTTCTCTCCAGTCTATGGTTAGGGCTTCTTGAAGAGGAATCAAACCATAGATATAAATCTGACAACTGCTTTATTTTGACAAGTTTCAAAGAGCTACTACAAACCATGTTGCCTTTAGAGTTCGAAATTTATTCATCTATATAGGAGAGAACAGTGTGAAACCTAAACATAAAAACTGCTACTGTAAACGAACGCTGCAACCTAGAAGAACAAAATTTGGTGAGCCAAGTGGGATTTGTGTACTGAATATTTCCACCAAGTATCATCAAGTTTGGGTGAAAAAATATTTGCTGGTATTTCAAAAACTAGTAGATTCTTGGACGCCTGGCAACCCCTTTCAATGAAAGTGCTTTTGGCCAGTCTCTGCTTAGGGCTACTTGAAGAGAAAACAAAACATAGAGACAAAATTGAGAACTACTTTATTTTGTCATGTTTCAAAGAGCTAGTACAAACCATGTTGAATTTAGAGTTCCAAATTCATCTAACTATATAGGAGAGAAGAGAGTGAAACCTAAAAATAAAAACTGCTACAGTAACGAACGCTTCAACCAAGAAGAAAAAAATGTGGTGAGCCAATTTGGCTTTGTGTACTGATCATTACCACCAAGTATGATCAAGATTGGTTGAATAAATATTTGATGGTATTTTGGAAACTCTTAGATTCTTGGACGCTTGGCAACCCCTTCCAATGAAACTGCTTTTCGCCAGTCTCTACTTAGGGCTACTTTAGCGGAAACAAACCATAGAGACAAAAGTGAGAACTACTTTATTTTGTCATGTTTCAAAGAACTACTACAAACCATGTTGGATTTAGAGTTCCAAATTCATCTATCTATATTGGAGAGAACAGAGTGAAAACTAAAAACAGAAACTGCTACTGTAAACGAATGCTTCAACTTTGAAGAACAAAATTTGGTGAATCAAGTGGGATTTGTGTACTGATCATTACCACTAGGTATCATCATGTTTGGGTGAAAAAATATTTTCTGGTATTTCGGAAACTCGTAGTTTCTTGGATGCTTGGCAACCCCTTTCAATCAAATAGCTTTGCGTCATCTCTGCTTAGGGCTACTTGAAGTGGAAACAAACCATAGAGACAAAACTGAGAACTAATTTATTTTGTCAAGTTTCAAAGAGCCACTATGAACCATGTTGGATTTAGAGTTCCAAATTCATCTATCTATATAGGAGAGAACAGAGTGAAACCTACAAATAAAAACTGCTAATGTAAACGAACGCTTCAAATTAGAAGATCAAAATTTGGTGAGCCAAGTGTGATTTGTGTACTGATCATTACCATCAAGTATCATCAAGAGTGGGTGAAAAAATATTTGCTGGTATTTCGGAAACTCGTAGTTTCTTGGAAGCTTGGCAAGCCCTTTCTATGAAAGTGCTTTGTGCCATCTCTGCTTAGGGCTACTTGAAGAAGAAACAAACCATAGAGAAAAAACTGAAACTACTTTATTTTGTCAAGTTTCAAAGAGCTACTACAAACCATGTTGGATTTAAAGTTCCAAATTCATGTATCTATATAAGAGAGAACAGAGTGAAACTTAAAAGTAAAAACTACAACTGTAAACGAACGCTTCAACCAAGAAGAACAAAATTTGGTGAGCCCAGTGGGATTTTTGTACTGATCATTACCACCAAGTATCATCAAGATTGGGTGAAAAAATATTTGCTGGTATTTCAGAAACTCGTGGATTTTTGGACACATTCCAACCCCTTTCAATGAAAGTGCTTTTCGTCAGTCTCTGTTTAGGGCTACTTGAAGAGGAAACAAACCACAGAGACAAAACTGAGAACTACAATATTTTGTCAAGTTTCAAAGAGCTTCTACAAACCATGATGGATTTAGAGTTCCAAATTCATCTATCTATATAGGAGAGAATAGAGTGAAACCTAAAAATAAAAACTGCTACTCTAAATGAACGCTTCAACCTAGAGGAACAAAATTTGGTGAGCCTTGAAGAATTGGAGTACTGATTATTACCACCTAGTTCATCAAGATTCGTTGAAAAAATATTTGCTGATATTTCAGGAAACTGCTAGATTCTTGGAAGCTTGAAACACTTTCAGTGAAAGTGTTCCTCACCAGTCTCTTCTTAGGGCTACTTCAAGAGGAAAGAAACCATAGAGACAATGCTGAGAATTACTTTATTTTCTCAAGTTTCAAAGAGCTACTACATACCATGCTCGATTTAGTGTTCCAAATTCACCTATCTATATAAAAGAAAACAGAGTGAAAGCTAAAAATGCAAACTGTTACTGCAAATGAACTCTTCAACCTAGAAGAACAAAATTTTTTGAGCCAAGTGAGATTGGTGTACTGATCATTACCACCAAGTATCATCAAGATTGGGAGAAAAAATATTTGGTGATATTTCAGGAAACTCATCGTTTCTTGGAAGCTTGGCATCCCCGTCCAATGAATGTGTTTTTCCCCAGTCTCTGCTTAGGGCTACATCCAGAGGAAAGAAACCATAGAGACAATACTGAGAACTACTTTATTTTGTCAAATTTCAGAGAGCTACTACAAACATTCTGGATTCAAAGTTTAAAATTTATCTATCTATATAGGAGAAAACAGAGTGAAACCTAAATATCAAACTATTACTGAAAAGTAGCACTTCAGCCTAGAAGATCAAACTTTGGTGAGCCAAGTTGGTTTGGTGAGTTAAGTTGGATTGGTGTACTGATTATTACCACCAAGTATCATCAAGATTGCGTGAAAAAATATTTGCTGATATTTCAGGAATCTTCTTTCACCACTTTCAGTGAAAGAGTTTTTGGACAGTCTCTGCTTAGGAATACATCAAGAGGAAAGAAATATAGAGACAAAACTGAGAATTACTTTATTTTTTATCTGTACAGTAGAGAGCAGAGTGAAACCTAAAATACAAACTGTTACTGCAAACGAACACTACAACCTAGAAGAACAAAATTTGGAGAGCCAAGTGGGATTGGTATACTAATCGTGACCAACAAGTATCATCAATATTGGCTTAAAAAATATTTGCTGATATTTCATGAAACTTCTAGTTTCTTGGAAGCTTGGCAACCCCTTTCAGTGAAAGTGTTTTTCGCCAGTCTCTGATTAGAGCTACATCAAGAGGAAAGAAACCATTGAGACAAAACAGAGTTTTTGGATTCAGAATTCCAAATTTATCTATCTATATAGGAGAGAACATAGTGAAACCTAAAAATAAAAACTGCTACTGTAAACAAACCCTTCAAACCCGAAGAATAAAATTCGGTGAAAAAAGTGGGAATTGTGTACTGATTATTACCACCAAATATCATCAAGATTGTTTGAAACAATATTTGCTGATATTTAAGGAAACTCGTACTCTCTTGGAAGCTTTGCAACCCCTTTCAGTGAAAGTTCTTTTCGCCAGTCTCTGCTTAGGGCTAGTTGAAGAGGAAACAATCCATAGAGACAAAACAGAGAAGTACTTCATTTTGTCAAGTTTCAAAGAGCTATTACAAACCATGTTGGATATAGAGTTCCAAATTCATCTCTCTATATAGGAGAGAACAGAGTAAAACCTAAAAATTAAAAACTACTACTGTAAATGAACGCTTCAACCTAGAAGAAAAAACTTAGCTGAGCCAAGTGGGATTTGTGTACAGATAATTAACATCAAGTATCACCAAGATTGGGTGAAAAAATATTTGCTGATATATCAGGAAATTCGTAGTTTCTTGGAAGCTTGGAAACCCCTTTCAATGAAAGTGCTTTTCTCCAGTCTCTGCTTAGGGCTACATGAAGAGGAAACAAACCATAGAGACAAAAGTGAGAACTACTTTATTTTGTCAAGTTTCAAAGAGCTACTACAAACCATGTTGTGTTTAGAGTTCTAAATTCATCTCTCTATATATAAGAGAAAACAGAGTGAAACCTAAAAATAAAAAAACTGCTACTGTAAACGAACGCTTCAACCTAGAAGAACAAAATTTGGTGAGCCAAGTGGGATTTGGTACTGATCATTAAAACGAAGTATCATCAAGATTGGGTGAAATAATATTTGCTGATATTTTAGGAAACTCGTAGTTTCTTGGAAGCTTGGCAAACCCTTTCAATGAAAGGGCTTTTCGCCAGTCTCTGCTTAGGGCTATTTGTAGAAGAAAGCAACCACAGAGACAAAACTGACAACTACTTTATTTTGTCAAGTTTCAAAGAGCTACTACAAACCATGTTGGATTTAGAGTTCCAAATTCATCTATCTATATAGGAGAGAACAGAGTGAAACCTGAAAATAAAAACTGCTACTGTAAACGAACGCTTCAACCTAAAAGAACAAAATTTGGTGATTCAAGTGGGATTTGTGTACTGATCATTACCAACAAGTATCATCAATATTGGGTTAAAAAATATTTGCTGATATTTCTGAAAACTCGTAGTTTCTTGGTAGCTTTGCTACCACTTCCAATTAAAGAGCTTTTCGCCAGTCATGATTAGAGCTACTTGAAAAGGAAACAAACCATAGAGACACAACTGAGAACTACTTAATTTGGCAAATTTCAAAGAGCTACTACACCCAGCCACACCAGAGCAGAAGACGCCCCAGCCGCCCAGCCACACCGGAGCACGAAGACACGCCAGCCGCCCAACCACGCCGGAGCAGGAAGACGCCAGCCGCCCAGCCACACTGGAGCAGGAAGACACCAGGCTCTGAAGTCCGGCCCTGCCCAGAGTGCTAGTCTGGAGGAAGCCCATCAACCCTTAAAATCCATCAGAGGGGGTGTGGCTACCCGCACTGTTCTGCAGCTGATCCAGGTTCCCGGTTTCCAACTCCCCCACCCTTAGCCATGATAACTCAAAATATTTCCCACAAGCTTTTGGGGGTTGTAGCTATCAACACAAAACAACAACTGTACAGGCACCTGGTTTCTACCTCAGAGACTAGAGTAGGGAAGATACAGGTGGAAGCTCATTTCCTTTCACACTGGCTATACCCACCACCCTGAATACAGAGGCTCAAGCTAGGAATAGACAACGCCACCTACTGGAAGCAAGGAAAACAGTGTTCTGAGAGTCTTTTTTTCTCTCTCTTTCTCTTTTCTTCTTTCTCTTCCACAACTTCAGCATATGTGAAATCAAGAACTGTGCATGAACAACTGAATTACCAAAGTAATATAATATAGAGGAATAACATATACCCCACCTCCCCCCCATTCTTTTTCTTTATTTCTATCTTACTTCCCTTTCCCTTCTATTATTTCTCTTTTATTCCTTGTTATTTTTTTTTAATTCATATTCTCTCTATCCCACTTTCAATCTCTTAACTTTTGCTATGTATACATAGGGTAACTATCTAAATAGGAGGTTGAGTCTATACATTCTTCCATAAATTACCAGTCTAGTGGTTAGAGTTCTCCAAAGGTGCTAAGTTAGTTTAACCTCATACCCTCACTCTTTCCCTCTAAGTATAATATCCTTCGTCTGAAATTAACTTTTCTATGTGCCACCAGATATGGTATGCCTTTTATGAAATTAAGGAATATATTCTTAAGTAATAATTAAAACCAATATCTATAGTCTTAGAATCTAACTATAAATGTATTAATAATGAAAACTTGTGCTTAGATAATGTACTGTTGATATTGGGATCTGTTAACATTGTCTTTCTCCGCAAAAGAGGGATTTTGGAGCTATACAAAAACAATACAAATATATAAGGGGAAAAACATTTGCACAACAGTTTCACAAAGCTAGAAAGAATCATGAGCAGTATGAAAAGACAAGGAAAGAAAGGACCACAAACAATACAGGTCAATTCAACATTACATGAGGTAATATCTGCAGCTGATGGAAAGTCAGACAAAGAGTTCAGGATATACATGCTTCAGATGATCTGGAGTTTCAAGGAAGACATTATTCATCAAATTCAGACAATGAAAAATTACTTTGACAATGAATTACATAAAAAAATTCAAGAAGCAAAAGATCAACTCTATAGGGAGATAGAGGATATAAAAAACAAACAAACAGAAATCCTGGAAATGCAGGAAACAATAAACCAAATTAAAAAGTCAAATGAGAGTATTACCAGCAGAGTAGAACACTTGGAAGATAGAACTTCAGACAACGAAGACAAAGTTTTTTAACTTGAAAAGAACATAGACAGCTTAGGGAGAATCTTAAGAAATCATGAGCAGAACATCCAAGAATTATGGGATAACATGAAGAAACCAAACCTAAGAGTTATTGGGATACAAGAGGGTACAGAGGTCCAAACCAAGGGAATAAGCAATCTATTCAATGAAATAATACTAGAAAATTTCCCAGACTTAAGGAATGAAAAAGAAATCCAAATACTAGAAGCCTACAGGACACCGAATATACAAAATCATAAGAGATCCACTCCAAGACACATAATAATGAAGATGCCCAACATACAGAATAAGGAGAGAATCTTAAAAGCCACAGGAGAGATGAAGCAGATTACATTTAGGGGTAAACCATTCAGGATAACTGCTGATCTTTCAACACAGACTCTGAAAGCTGGAAGATCCTGGAACAACATATTTCAAACACTGAAAGAAAAAGGGTTCCAACCAAGAATCATGTATCCAGTGAAATTAAGCTTCAGGATTGAAGATGAAATAAAAATCTTCCACGATAAACAAAAGTTAAAAGAATTTGCAGCTAGAAAACCAACTCTTTAAAACATCCTTGGCAAAACATTACAGGAAGAGGAAATGAAAAATAACAATGAAAACCAACAGCGGGAGGTAGTACAGTAAAGGAAAAACTAAGCATAGAGAAAAAACAAATCATGTTAAGTATAGTACATAACCAAATATGGCTGGAAATACAAAACATATCTCAATAGTAACCCTAAATGTTAATGGCTTAAATGCACCAATCAAAAGACATAGGCTAGTAGAATGGATTAAAAATAAGGATCCGGGCTGGGGATGTGGCTCAGGCGGTAGGGCGCTCGCCTGGCATGCATGCGGCCGGGTTCGATCCTCAGCACCACGTACAAAGATGTTGTGTGCACCAAAAACTAAAAAATAAATATTAAAAAATTCTCTCTCTCTCTCTCTCTCTCTCTCTCTCTCTCTCTCTCTCTCTCTCGCTCCCCCACACTCTCTCTTCAAAAAAAGATCCATCAATATGCTGCCTACAGGAGACACATCTAATAGGAAAAGACATACACAGACTGAAGGTGAAAGGTTGGGAAAAATCATATCACTCATACGGACCCCAGAAGCAAGCAGGGGTGTCCATACTTATATCAAATAAAATAGACTTCAAGCCAAAGTTAATCAAAAGGGATAAACAAGGACATTACATACTGCTCAAGGGAACCATACACCAACAAGACTTGATGATCATTAATGTATATGCCCCAAACAATGGTGCAGCTACGTTCATCAAACAAACTCTTCTCAAGTTCAAGAGTCTAATAGACCACAACACAATAATCATGGGAGATTTTAACGCACCTCTTTCACCAATGGACAGTTCTTCCAAACAAAAGTTGAATAAAGAAACCATAGAGCTCAATAATACAATTAATAACTTAGACTTAATTGATATATACAGAATATACCACCCAACATCAAGCGGATACACTTTCTTCTGAGCAGCACATGGATCCTTCTCAAAAATAGACCATATATTATGTCACAAGGCAAATCTTAGCAATTATAAAGGAGTTGAGATACTACCATGCATTTTATCTGACCATAATGGAATGAAATTGGAAATCAATAATAAAATGAGAAAGGAAAAACCCTACATCACATGGAGATTAAACAATATGCTACTGAATGAACAAAGGGTTACAGAAGACATCAAAGAGGAAATTTAAAAAATTCTTAGAGGTAAACGAAAACTCAGACACAACATATCAAAATCTTTGGAACACTATGAAAGCAGTACTAAGAGGAAAATTCATTTCATGGAGTTCATTCCTTAAAAGAAGTAAAAGCCAACAAATAAATGACCTCATACTACACCTCGAAGCCTTAGAAAAAGAAGATCAAATCAGCAGTAAATACAGAGGCAAGAAATAATTAAAATTAGAGGTGAAATCAATGAAATTGAAACAAAGGAAACAATAGAAAAAATTGACAAAACTAAAAGTTGGTTCTTTGAAAAAATAAATAAGATTGATAGACCACTAGCCATGATAACAAAGAGAAGAAGAGAGAGAACCCAAATTACTAGCTTATGGGATGAAAAAGGCAACATCACAACAGACAATTCAGAAATACAGAAGATAATTAGAAATTATTTTGAAACCCTACACTCTAATAAAATAGAAGATAGTGAAGGCATTGATAAATTCCTTGAGACATATGAAATACCCAGATTGATTCAGGAAGATATAAACAACCTAAACAGACCAATATCAAGTGAGGAAGTAGAAGAAGCCCTAAAAAGACTACCAATCAAGAAAAGCCCAGGACCGGAAGGATATAGAGTGGAGTTTTACAAGAACTTTAAAGAAGAACTAATACCAATACTCCATAATCTATTTCAGGAGATAGAAAAAGAGGGAGAACTTAAAATTCATTCTATGAGGCCAATATCACCCTAATTCCCAAACCAGAGAAGGACACCTCAAAGAAAGAAAACTACAGACCAATATCCCTAATGAATTTAGATGCAAAAATCCTCAAAAAAATTCTGGCAAATCGTATACAAAAACATATCAAAAAGATCGTGCACCATGATCAAGTAGGATTCATCCCTGGGATGCAAGGCTGGTTCAATATACGTAAATCAATAAACCTTATTCACCACATCAATAGACTTAAAGATAAGAACCATATTATCATCTCGATGGATGCAGAAAAAGCATTCGACAAAGTACAGCATCCCTTTATGTTCAAAACATTAGAAAAACTAGGGATAACAGGAACTTACCTCAAAATTGTAAAAGCTATATATGCTAAGCCTCAGGCTAGCATCATTCTAAATGGAAAAAAAACTGAAGGCATTCCCTCTTAAATCTGGAACAAGACAGGGATGCCCTCTCTCACCACTTCTATTCAATATAGTTCTTGAAACACTGGCCAGAGCAATTAGACAGACAAAAGAAATTAAAGACATTAAGATAGGAAAAGAAGAACTTAAATTATTACTATTTGCAGATGATATGATCCTATACCTAGAAGACACAAAAGGGTCTACAAAGAAACTACTAGAGCTAATAAATGAATTCTGCAAAGCGGCAGGATATAAAATCAACACACATAAATTAAAGGCATTCCTGTATATCAGCGACAAATCTTCTGAACTGGAAATGAGGAAAACCACCCCATTCACAATATCCTCAAAAAAATAAAATACTTGGGAATCAAACTAACAAAAGAGGTGAAAGATTTATACAATGAAAACTACAGAACCCTAAAGAGAGAAATAGAAGAAGATCTTAGAAGATTGAAAAATATAACCTGTTCATGGATAAGCAGAACTAGCATCATCAAAATGACGATATTACCAAAAGTTCTCTATAGGTTCAATGCAATGCCAATCAAAATCCCAACGGCATTTCTTGTAGAAATAGATAAAACTATCATGAAATTCATATGGAAAAATAAAAGACCCAGAATACCAAAAGCAATTCTAAGCAGGAAATGTGAATCAGGAGGTGTAGTGATACCAGATTTCAAACTGTACTACAAAGCAATAGTAACAAAAACAGCATGGTACTGGCACCAAAACAGGTGGGTGGACCAATGGTATAGAATAGAGGACACAGAAACCAATCCACAAAATTACAACTATCTTATATTCGATAAAGGGGCTAAAAGCATGCAGTGGAGGAAGGATAGCATCTTCAACAACTGGTGCTGTGAAAACTGGAAATCCATATGCAACAAAATGAAATTGAATCCCCTCCTCTCGCGATGCACAAAAGTTAACTCAAAATGGATCAAGGACCTTGATATCAAATCAGAGACTATGCATCTGATAGAAGAAAAGGTTGGCTCCGATTTACATATTGTGGGGTCGGGCTCCAAATTCCTTAATAGGACACCCATAGCACAAGAGTTAATAACAAGAATCAACAAATGGGACTTACTTAAACTAAAAAGTTTTTTCTCACCAAGAGAAACAATAAGAGAGGTAAACAAGGAGCCTACATCATGGGAACAAATTTTTACTCCCCACACTTCAGATAGAGCCCTAACATCCAGAGTATACAAAGAACCCAAAAAATTAAACAATAAGAAAACAAATAACCCAATCAACAAATGGGCCAAAGACCTGAACAGACACTTCTCTGAGGAGGACATACAATCAATAAACAAGTACATGAAAAAATGCTCACCCTCTCTAGCAGTCAGAGAAATGCAAATCAAAACCACCCTAAGATACAATCTCACTCCAATAAGATTGGTAGCCATTAGGAAGTCTAACAACAACAAGTGCTGGCGAGGATGTGGGGAAAAGGGTACTCTTGTACATTGCTGGTGGGACTGCAAATTGGTGCAGCCAATATGGAAAGCAGTATGAAGATTCCTGGGAAAGCTGGGAATGGAACCACCATTTGACCCAGCTATTGCCCTTCTCGGACTATTCCATGAAGACCTTAAGAGAGCATACTACAGGGATACTGCCACATCGATGTTCATAGCAGCACAATTCACAATAGCTAGACTGTGGAACCAACCCCGATGCCCCTCAATAGATGAATGGATAAAAAAATGTGGCATTTATACACAATGGAGTACTACGCAGCACTAACAAATGACAGAATCCTGGAATTTGCAGGGAAATGGATGGCATTAGAGCAGATTATGCTAAGTGAAGCTAGCCAATCCCTAAAAAACAAATGCCAAATGTCTTCTTTTATATAATGAGAGCAACTAAGAGCAGAGCAGGGTGGAAGAGCAGGAGGAAAAGATTAACATTTAACAGAGTCATTAGGTGGGAGGGAATGGGAGAGAAAAGGGAAATTGCATGGAAATGGAAGGAGACCCTCATTGTTATACAAAATTACATATAAGAGGTTGTGAGGGGAATGGGAGAAAAATAAGGAGAGAAATGAATTACAGTAGATGGGGTAGAGAGAGAAGATGGGAGGGGAGGGGAGGGGGGATATTAGAGGATAGGAAATGTAGCAGAATACAACAGTTACTATTATGGTATTATGTAAAAATATGGATGTGTAACCGATGTAATTCTGCAATACTTGTAATGTTTTGAATAACCTATATATACTTACATCAAAACATTATACTGGGCCTAATAAATATGTACAAATATTTTGTGTAAATCAAAACATTAAATAACAATATAAAAAAGAGAGTTCAAAAAAAAGAGAAAAAGTATTTTTCTAGTTACTGATTCCCAGAATGCCTTCAGCCACATCACCCATCTGTTTGTTCTACATTCTCACAATTCCCGAATCATAGTAAGCATGTAGCACACGTTGCTTCCTTCTCTCTTGGAAAAGTTGTAATGTTAGAAAATCTATGTAAATCCTTTGTTCCTCAGGCTACAGTACAATTATTTGTTTTCTCATTAAAATCTCTCCGTCCTGTGACATCAACCATAAAAAAATTCTTGTTTCTGTCAAAAGATTTATGAAAATGCAAAATATTTTTTACCTAAAATTGCATTTGCATGATCAGGACTATTTCTGGAAACTGAAACTTATAGTAACTTTTTTTGTGTGTGTCATTCTTTAGTGGTTGTCATTTGTATTATTGATTTTTTGAAATAAAACGGAAATGACTCATTTTCAAAAAAAAAGAGCTACTACAATCCATGTTTGACTTAGAGTTCCAATTTCATCTATATATTTAGGAGAGAACAGAATGAAACCTAAAAATAAAAATCTGCTACTGTAAATGAACGCTTCAACATAAAAGAAAAAAATTTGCTGAGCCAAGTGGGATTTGTGAACTGATCATTACCACCAAGTATCATCAAGATTGGGTGAAAAAATATTTGCTGATATTTAAGGAAACTCATAGTTTCTTGGAAACTTGGCAAACCCTTTCAATGAAAGGGCTTTTTGCCAGTCTCTGCTTAGGTCTATTTGTAGAAGAAAGCAACCATAGAGACAAAACTGATAACTACTTTATTTTGTCAAGTTTCAAAGAGCTACTACAAAGCATGTCAGATTTGAAGATCCAAATTTATCGAACTATATAGGAGAGAACAGAGTGAAACCTAAAAATAAAAACTGCTACTGTAATCAAACGCTTCAACCTAGAAGAAAAAACTTTGCTGAGCCAAGTGGGATTTGTGCACAGATCATTAACACCAAGTATCATCAAGATTGGGTGAAAAAAATATTTGCTGATATTTCAGGAAATTCATAGTTTCTTGGAAGCTTGGCAACCCCTTCCAATGAAAGTGCTTTTCGCCAGTCTCTGCTTAGTGCTACTTGAAGAGCGAACAAACCATAGAGACAAAACTGAGAACTACTTTATTTTGTCAAATGTCAAAGAGATACTACAAACCATGTTGGATATAGAGTTCCAAATTCATCTATCTATATAAAAGAGAACAGAGTGAAACCTAAAACTAAAAACTGCTACTGTAAACGAACGCTTCAACCTAGAAGAACAAAATTTAGTGATCCAAGTGGGACTTGAGTACTGATCATTACCACAAATTATCATCAATATCGGGTGAAAAAATATTTGCTGATATTCTAAGAAACTCGTAGTTTCTTGGAAGCTTGGAAACCCCTTTCAATGAAAGTGCTTTCCACCACTCTCTGCTTAGGGCTATTTGAAAAGAAAATAAACCATAAAGACAAAATGGAGAACTACGTTTTTGTCAAGTTTCAAAAAGCTACTACAAACCATGTTGGATTTAGAGTTCCAAATTCATCTATCTATATAGGAGAGAAGAGAGTAAAACCTAAAAATATAAACTTACACTTTAAACGAACACTTCAACCTAGAAGAAAAAAATTGGGGATTTATGTACTGATCAATACCACCAAGTATCATCAAGATTGGGTGAAACAATATATGCTGGTATTTCAGAAAACTCGTAGTTTCTTGGAAGCTTGGCAAGCACTTTCAATGAAAGGACTTTTCGCCAGTCTCTGCATAGGGCTACTTGTAGAAGGAAGCAATCATAGAGACAAAATTGAGAACTACTTTATTTTGTCAATTTTCAAAGAGCTACTACAAACCATATTGGAGTTAGAGTTCCAATTTCATCTATCTATTTAGGAGAGAACAGAGTAAAACCTAAAAATAAAAACTGCTTCTGTAATTGAACGCTTCAACATAGAAGAACAAAATTTGGTGATCCAAGTGGGATTTGTGTACTGATCATTACCCCAAAGTATCATCAAGATTGGGTGAAAAAATATTTGCTGATATTTCAGGAAACTTATTTTTTTTGGAATCTTGGCAACCACTTTCAATGAAAGTGCTTTTCGCCAGTCTCTCATTAGGGCTACTTGAACAGGAAACAAACAATAGAGACAAAACGGAGAACTACATTATTTTTTCAAGTTTCACAGAGCTCTTGCAAACCATGCTGGATTTAGAGTTCCAAATTATCTATCTACATAGGAGAGAACAGAGTGAAACCGAAAATTAAAAAGTGCTATTGTATTCGAACGCTTCAACCTATAAGAACAAAATTTTGGTGTGCCAAGTGGGATTTGTGTACAGATCATTACCACTACTTATCATCAAGATTGGGTGAAAAAATATTTGCTGATATTTCAGGAAACTCGTACTTTTTTGGAATCTTGGCAACCACTTTCAATGAAAGTGCTTTTCGCCAGTCTCTCCTTAGGGCGACTTGAAGAGGAAACAAACCATGGACACAAAACGGAGAACTACTTTATTTTTTCAAGTTTCAAAAAGCTCATACAAACTATGCTGGATTTAGAGTTCAAATTCATCAATCTATATAAGGAGAGAACATAGTGAAACCTAAAAATAAAAACTGCTACTGTTAACGAATGCTTCAAACTAGAAGAACAAAATTTGGTGAAAAATGTGGGAATTGTGTACTGAATATTACCACCAATTATCATCAAGATTGGGTGAAGCAATATTTGCTGATATTTCAGGAAACTCTTACTTTCTTGGAAGCTTTGCAACACCTTTCAGTGAAAGTTCTTTTCGCCAGTCTATGCTTAGGGCTAGTTGAAGAGGAAAAAACCATAGACACAAAAGAGAGAACTACTTTATTTTGTCAAGTTTCAAAGAGCTATTACAAATCATGTTGGATATAGAGTTTCAAATTCATCTATGTATATAGGAGAAAACAGAGTGAAACCTAAAAATAAAAACTACTACTGTAAATGAACGCTTCAACCTAGAAAAAAAAACTTAGCTGAGCCAAGTGGAATTTGTGTAAGATCATTAACACCAAGTATGATTAACACCAAGATGAAACAAACCATAGAAATAAAACTGAGAACTACTTTTTTTGTCAAGTTTCAAGGAGCTACCACAAACCATTTTGGATTTAGTGTTCTAAATTAATCTATCTCTATCAGAAAAAATAGAGTGAAACCTAAAATAAAAACTGCAAGTGTAAATGAACGCTTCAACCTAGAAGAACAAAATTTGGTGATTCAAGTGGGACCTGTGTACTGATCATTACCACCAAGTAACATCAAGATTGGGTGAAAAAATATTTACTGGTATTTCGGAAACTCCTAGATTCTTGGACGCCTGGCAACCCCTTCCAATGAAAGTGGTTTTCGCCAGTCTCTGCTTAGGGCTTTTGAAGAGGAAATGAACCATAGTGACAAAACTGAGAACTACTTTATTTTGTCAAGTTTCATAGAGCTACTACAAATCATGTTGGATTTAGAGTACCAAATTCATCTATCTATATAGGAAAGAACAGAGTGAAACCTGAAGATACAAACTGCTACTGTAAACAACGCTTCAACCTAGAAGAACCATATTTGGTGAGCCAAGTGGGATTGGTCTATGATCATTACCACCGAGTATCATCATGATTGGGTTAAAAAATATTTGCTGGTATTTCGGAAACTCGTAGATTCTTGGACGCTTGGCAAACCTTTTCCATGAAAGTGCTTTTCGCCAGTCTCTGCTTAGGGCTACTTGAAAAGGAAACAAGCCATAAGGACAAAACTGAGAACTACTTTATTTTGTCAAGTTTCAAAGAGCTACTACAAACCATGTTGGATTTATAGTTCCTAATTCATCTATCTATGTGAGAAAAATAGACTGAAACTTTGAATTAAAACTGCTACTGTAAAAAAACACGTCAACGTAGAAGAACAAAATTTGGTGAGCCAACTGGGATTTGTGTACTGATCATTACCACGAAGTATCATCAAGATTGGGTGAAAGCATATTTGCTGCTATTTCGGAAACACGTATTATTCTTGGAAGCTTGGCAACCCCTTTCAATGAAGGTGCTTTTCGAATGTCTCTGCTTAGGGCTACTAGAAGAGGAAACAAACCATAGAGACAAAACTAAGAACTACTTTATTTTGACAAGTTTCAAAGAGCTACTACAAACCATGTTGGATTTAGGGTTCTAAATTCATCAATCTATATAAGAAAGAATAGAGTGAAACCTAAAAATAAAAACTGCAACTTTAAACGAACGCTTCAACCAAGAAAAACAAAATTTGGTGAGCCAAGTGGGATTTGTGTACTAATCATTACCACCACGTATCATCAACATGGGGTGAAAAAATATTTGCTGGTATTTCGGAAACTCGTAGATTCTTGGACGCTTGGCAAACCCTTTCAATGAAAGTGCTTTTCGGCAGGCTCTGCGTAGGGGTACTTTAAGAGAAAACAAACCACAGAGACAAAACTGAGAACTACATTTTTTGTCAAGCTTCAAAGAGATACTACAAACCATGTTGGATTTTGGGTTCTAAATTCATCTATCTATATAAAAAAGAATAGAGTGAAACCTAAAAATAAAAACGGCAAGAAGAACAAAATTTGGTGAGCAAAGTGGGACTTGTGTACTGATCATTAACACCAAGTATCATCAAGATTGGGTTAAAAAATACTTCCTGGTATTTCGGAAACTTGTAGATTCTTGTAAGCTTGGCAACTTCTTTCTATGAAAGGGCTTTTCGAAAGTTTGTGGTTAGGGCTAGTAGAAGAGGAAACAAACCATAAAGACAAAACTGAGAACTACTTTATTTTGTCAAGTTTCAAAAAGCTACTACAAACCATGTTGGATTTAGAGTTCCAAACTCATCTATCTATATAGGAAAAAAAGAGAGTGAAACTTAAAAATTAAAACTGCTACTGTAAACAACGTCAACGTAGAAGAACAAAATCTGGTGAGCCAAGTGGGATTTGTATACTGATCATTACCACGAAGTATCATCAAGATTGGGTGCAAAAATATTTGCTGGTATTTCGGAAACTCGTAGATTCTTGGACGTTTGGCAACCCCCTTCAATTAAAGAGCTTTGCGCCAATCTCTGCTTAGGGCTACTTGAAGTGGAAACAAACCATAAAGACAAAACTGAGAACTACTTTATTTTGTCAAGTTTCAAAGACCTAGTACAAACCATGTTGGATTTAGAGTTCCAAATTCATCTATCTATATAGGAGAGAACAGAGGGAAACCTAAAAATAAAAACTGCTACTACAAACGAACGCTTCAACCTAGAAGAACAAAATTTGATGAGTGAAGTGGTATTTATGTACTGATTATTACCACCAAGTATCATCAAGATTGGGTGAAAAAATATTTGCTGATATTTCGGAAACATGTAGATTCTTGGAAGCGTGGCAACTCGTTCAATTAAAGTGCTTTTCGAAAGACTCTGCTTAGGGCTACTTGAAGAGGAAACAAACCATAGAGACAAAACTGAGAACTGCATTATATTGTGAAGTTTCAAAGACCTACTACAAACCATGTTGGAATTAGAGTTTCAAATTCATCTATCTATATAGGAGAGAACAGAGTGAAACTTAAAAATAAAAACTGCTACTGTAAATGGTCGCTTCAACCTAGAAGAACAAAATAAGTTGAGCAAAGTGGGATTTGTGTACTGATGATTACCACAAAGTATCATCAAGATTGGGTGAAAAAATATTGGCTGGTAATTCGGAAACTCGTAAATTCTTGGACGCTTGGCAACCCCTTTCAATGAAAGTGCTTTTCACCAATCTCTGCTTAGAGCTACTTGAGGATGAAAATAACAATAGAAACAAAACTGAGAACTACATTATTTTGTAGAGTTTCAAGGAGCTA
The DNA here is from genome assembly GCF_048772815.1 of Callospermophilus lateralis. Taxonomy (NCBI): domain Eukaryota; kingdom Metazoa; phylum Chordata; class Mammalia; order Rodentia; family Sciuridae; genus Callospermophilus; species Callospermophilus lateralis. The sequence continues at coordinate 65,959,141 of NC_135315.1, forward strand.
CTACAAACCATGTGGGATTTAGAGTTTTAAATTCATCTATCTCTATAGGAACAAATAGAGTGAAACCTAAAAATAAGAACTGCAACTGTAAACGAACACTTCAACCTAAAGAACAAAATTTGGTGAGCCAAGTGGATTTGTATACTGATCATTACCATTAAGTATCATCAAGATTGGGTGAAAAAATATTTGCTGGTATTTCGGAAACTCGTAAATTCTTGGACGCTTGGCAACCCCTTTCCATGAAAGGGCTTTTCGCCTTTCTCTGCTTAGGGCTACTGGAAGTGGGAACAATCCAAAGAGACAAAAATGAGAACGACTTTATTTTGTCAAGTTTCAAAGAGCTACTACAAACCATGTTGGAATAAGAGTTCGAAATTCATCTATTTGTATAGGAGAGAACAGAGTGAAACCTATATATAAAAACTGCTACTATAAACTAACGCTTCAACCTAGAAGAACAAAATGCGGTCAGCCAAGTGAGATTTGTGTACTGATCATTACCACCATGTGTCATCAAGATTGAGTGAAAAAATATTCCCTGATATTTCAAAAACTTGTTGATTCTTGGACGCTTGGCAACCCCTTTAAATTAAAGTGTTTCTGCCAGTCTCTGCTTAGAGCTACTTGAAAAGGAAATAAACCAGAGAAAAAACTGAGAACTAATTTATTTTGTCAAGTTTCAAAGAGCTACTACAAACCATGTTGGAATTAGAGTTTCATATTCATCTATCTATATAGGAGAGAACAGTGTGAAACTTAAAAATAAAAACTGCTACTGTAAACGAACGCTTCAACCTAGAAGAAAAGAATTAGTTGAGCACTGTGGGATTTGTGTACTCATGATTACCACAAAGTATCATCAAGATTGGGTGAAAAAATATTTGGTGGTAATTCGGAAAATCGTAAATTCTTGGACGCTTGGCAACCCCTTTCAATGAAAGTGCTTTTCGCCAATCTCTGCTTAGGGCTAATTGAAGATGAAAACAACCTTAGAGACAAAACTGAGAACTACTTTATTTTGTAGTGTTTCAAGGAGCTACTACAAACCATGTTGGATTTAGAGTTTTAAATCCATCTATCTCTATAGGAAAAAATAGAGTGAAACCTAAAAATATAAACTGCAACTGTAAACGAACGCTTCAACCTAAAAGAACAAAATATGGTGATCCAAGTGGGACCTGTGTACTGATCATTACCACCAAGTAACATCAAGATTGGGTGAAAAAATATTTGCTAGTATTTCGGAAACTCGTAGATTCTTGGACGCTTGGCAACCCCTTTGCATGAAAGTGCTTTTCGCCAGTCTCTGCTTAGGGCTACTTGAAGAGGAAACAAACCATAGATACAAAACTGAGAAATACTTTATTTTGTCAAGTTTCCAAGAGCTACTACAAATCATGTTGGATTTAGAGTTCCAAATTCATCTAACTATATAGGAGAGAACAGAGAAAAACCTAAGGATAAAAACTGCTACTGTAAACGAACGCTTCAACCTAGAAGAACAAAATTTGGTGAGCCAAGTGGGATTTGTGTATCATCATTACCACCGAGTATCATCAATATTGGGTGAAAAAATATTTCCTGGTATTTCGGAAACTCGTAGATACTTGGACACCTGGCAACCGCTTTCCATGAAAGTGCTTTTTGCCAGTCTCTGCTTACGGCTACTTGAAGAATAAAAATCCATAGAGACAAAACTGAGAACTACTTTATTTGTCAAGTTTCAAAGAGCTACTAAAAACCAGGTTGGATTTAGAGTTCGAAATTCATCTATATATATAGGAGAGAACAGACTGAAACCTATAAATAAAAACTGCTACTGTAAACTAACGCTTCAACCTAGAAGAACAAAATTTGGTAAGACAAATGAGATTTGTGTACTTATCATTACCAAGAAGTATCATCAAGATTGGGTGAAAAAATATTTGCTGGCATTTCGGAAACTTGTAGATTCTTGGAAGCTTGGCCACCCCTTTCAAAGACAGTGCTTTTCGAAAGTCTCTGCTTAGGGCGACTTGAAATGGAAACAAACCATAGAGAGAAAACTAGAACTACTTTATTTTGTCAAGTTTCAAATACCTACTAGAAACCATGTTTATTTAGAGTTCTAAATTCATCTATTTACATAAAAGAAAAAAGAGTGAAACCTAAAAATAAAAAGTGCTCCTGTAAACGAACACTTCAACCTAGAAGAACTAAATTTGGTGAGCCAAGTGGGATATGAGTACTGATCATTACCACCACGTATCATCAAGATTGGGTGAAAAATATTTGCTGGTATTTCGGAAACTCGTAATTTCTTGAAAGCTTGGCAACCCCTTTCAATGAAAGTGCTTTTCGCCAGTCTCTGCTTAGGGCTAATTGAAGAGGAAATAAACCATAGAGACATAACTGACAACTACTTTATTTTGTGAAGCTTCAAAGAGCTACTACAAACCATGTTGGATTTAGGATTCCAAATTCATGTATCTATATAGGAAAGAATAGAGTGAAACCAAAAAATAAAAACTGCAACTGTAAACGAATGCTTCATTCTAGAAGAACAAAATTTGGTGAGACAAGTGGGATTTTTGTACTGATCATTACCACCAAGTATCATCAAGATTGGGTGAAAAAAATATTTGCTGGTATTTCGGAAATTCGGAGATTTATGGACGCTTGGCAACCCCTTTCAATGAAAGTGCTTTTTGCCAGTCTCTGCTTACGGCTACTTCAAAAGGAAATAAATCATAGTGACAAAACTTTATAACTGTTTTTTTTGTCAAGTTTCAAAGAGCTACTACAAACCATGTTGGAATTAGAGTTTCAGATTCATCTATCTATATAGGAGAGAACAGTGTGAAACTTAAAAATAAAAACTGCTACTGTAAACGAACGCTTCATTCTAGAAGAACAAAATTTGGTGAGCCAAGTGGGATTTGTGTACTGACCATTACCACCACGTATCATCAAGATTGGGTGAAAAAATATTTGCTGGTATTTCGGAAACTCGTAGATTCTTCGACGTTTGGCAACCCCTTTCAATGAAAGTTCTTTTTGCCAGTCTCTGATTAGGGCTACTTGAAAAGGAAAGAAACCATAGAGACAAAACTGAGAACTACATTATTTTGTAAAATTTCAAAGAGCTACTACAAACTATGTTGGCTTTAGGGTTCTAAATTCATCTATCTATATAGCAAAGAATAGAGTGAAACCTAAAAATAAAAACTGCAACTGTAAAGGAATGCTTCAACCTAAAAGACCAAAATTTGGTGAGCCAAGTGGGATTTGTGAACTGATCATTACCATTACGTATCTTCAAGAATGGGTGAAAAAATATTTGCTGGTATTTCGGAAACTCACAGATTCTTGGACGCTTGGCAACCCCTTTCAATGAAAGTGCTTTTCGCCAGTCTCTTCTTAGGGCTATTTGAAGAGGAAACAAACCATAGAGACAAAACTGAGAACTACTTTATTTTGTCAAGTTTCAAAGAGCTACTACAAACCATGTTGGATTTAGAGTTCCAAATTCATCTATCTATATAAAAGAAAACAGAGTGAAACCTAAAAATAAAAATTGCTACTGCAAACGAACGCTTCAACCAAGAAGAACAAAATTTGGTGAGCCAAGTGGGATTTGTGTACTGATCATTACCACCAAGTATTATAAAGATTGGCTGAAAAAAAATATTTGCTTGTATTTCGGAACCTCGTAGATTCTTGGAAGCTTGGCAACCCCTTTCAATGATTGTTGCATTCGCCAGTCTCTGTTTAGGGCTACTTGAAAAAGAAACAAACCATAGCGACAAAACTGAGAACTACCTTATTTTGTCATGTTTCAGAGAGCTACTACAACCCATGTTGAATTAAGAGTTCTAAATTCATTTATCTTATAAAAGAAAACAGAGTGAAACCTAAAACTAAAAACTGCTACTGTAAACGAACGCTTCAACCTAGAAGAACAAAATTTGTTGAGTCAATTGGGATTTGTGTACTGATCATTACCACCACGTATCATCAAGATTGGGTGAAAAATATTTGCTGCTATTTCGGAAAAACGTACATTCTTGGACGCTTGGTAACCCCTTTCAATGAAAGTGCTTTTCGCCAGTCTCTGCATAGGGCTACTTGAAGAAGAAAGAAACCATAGAGACAAAACTGAGAACTACATTATTTTGGCAAGTTTCAAAATTCTACTACAAACCGTGTTGGATTTAGAGTTCCAAATTCATCTATGTATATAGGAGAAAACAGAGTGAAACTTAAAAATAAATACTGCTACTGAAAATGAACGCTTCTACCTAGAAGAACAAAATTTGGTGAAACAAGTAAGATTTTTATAGTGATCATTCACACCAATTACCATCAAGATTGGGTGAAATAATGTTTGCTGACATTTTGGAAACTCGTAGATTCTTGGAAGCTTGGCAACCCCTTTCAATGAAAGTGCTTTTCGAAAAACTCTGGTTAGGGCTACTTGAAGAGAAAACAAACCATAGACACAAAACTGAGAACTACTTTATTTGGTCAAATTTCAAAGAGCAACTACAAACCATGTTGGATATAGAGTTCTAAATTCATCTATCTATATAAAAAAATAGAGTGAAACCTAAAAATAAAAACTGCTACTGTAAAAAAACGCTTCAACCAAGAAAAACAAAATTTGGTAAGCCAAGTGGGATTTCTGTACTGATCATTACCACCAAGTATTATCAAGATTGGGTGAAAAAATATTTGCTGGTATTTCGGAAACTTGTAGATTCTTGGACGCTTGGCAACCTTTTTTAATGAAAGTGCTTTTCGCCAGTCTCTGCTTAGGACTACTTGAAGAGGAAACAAACCATAGAGACAAAACTGAGAACTACTTCATTTTGTCAAGTTTCAAAGAGCTACTACAAACCGTGTTGGATTTAGAGTTTCAAAATCATCTATCTATATACAAGAAAACAGAGTGAAACCTAAAAATAAAAACTGCTACTGTAAACAAACGCTTTAATCTAGAGGAACAAAATTTGGTGAGCCAAGTGAGATTTTTGTCCTGATCATTACCACCACGTATCATCAAGATTGGGTGAAAAATTATTTGCGTGTATTTCGGAAACTCGTAGATTCTTGGACGCTTGGCAACCCCTTTCCATGAAAGTGCTTTTTGCCAGTCTCTGCTTAGGGCTACTTGAAGAGGAAACAAACCATAGAGACAAAACTGAGAACTACTTTATTTTGTCAAGTTTCAAAGAGCTACTACAAACCGTGTTGGATTTAGAGTTCCAAATTCATCTATCTATATAAGAGAAAACAGAGTGAAACCTAAAAATAAAAACTGCTACTGTAAACAAACGCTTTAACCTAGAAGAACAACATTTGGTGAGCCAAGTTAGATTTTTGTCCTGATCATTACCACCACGTATCGTCAAGATTGGGTGAAAAAATATTTGCTGGTATTTCGGAAACTCGTTAATTCTTGGAATGCTTGCAACCACTTTCAATGAAAGTGCTTTTGCCACTCTCTGCTTAGGGCTACTTGAAGAGGAAACAAACCATAGAGACAAAACTGAGAACTTCTTTATTTTGTCAAGTTTCAAAGGGCTACTACATTCCATGTTGGATTTAGAGTTCAAAATTCATCTATCTATATAGAAAAGAATAGAGTGAAACGTAAAAATAAAAATTGCAACTGTAAACGAACGCTGCAACCTAGAAGAACAAAATTAAGTGACCCAAGTGGGACTTGTGTACTGATCATCACCACCATGTATCATCATGATTGGGTGGAAAAATATTTGCTGGTATTTCAGAAACTCATAGATTCCTGGACGCTTGGCAACCCCTTTCCATCAAAGTGCTTTTCGCCAGTCTCTGCTTAGGGCTACTTGAAGAGGAAACAATCCATAGAGACAAAACTTAGAACTACTTTATTTTGTCAAGTTTCAAAGATCTACTACAAACCATACTGGATTTAGAGTTCGAAATTCATCTATTTATATAGGAGAGAACAGAGTGAAATCTAAATTTAAAAACTGCTATTTTAAAATAACGCTTCATCCTAGAAGAACAAGATTTGTTGAGCCACGTGAGATTTGTGTATGATCATTTCCACCAAGTATCATCAAGATTGGGTGAAAAAATATTTGCTGGTATTCGGAAACTCTTAGATTCTTGGAAGCTTGGCATCCTATTTCAATGAAAGTGCCTTTCGCCTGTCTCTGCTTAGGGCTACTTGAAGAGAAAACAAACCATAAGTCAAAACTGAGAAATACTTTATTTTGTAAAGTTTCAAGTAGCTACTACAAACCATGCTGAATTTAGAGTTCAAAATTCATCTATCTATATAGAAAAGAATAAAGTGAAACCTAAAAATAAAACTGCAACAGTAAATGAATGCTGCAACCTAGAAGATCAAAATGTGGTGAGCCAAGTGTTACTTGTGTACTGATCATTACCACCAAGAATCGTCAAGATTGGGTGAAAAAATATTTGCTGGTAGTTTGGAAACTCGTAGATTCCTGGACGCTTGGCAACCCCTTTCACTGAAAGTACTTATCCACACTCTGAATAGGGCTACGTGAAGAGGAAACAAACCATAGAGACAATACTGAGAACTACTATATTTTGTCAAGTTTCAAAAAGCTACTACAAACCATGTTGGATTTAGAGTTCCAAATTCATCTATCTATATAGGAGAAAACGGTGTGAAACCTAAAAATAAAAACTGCTACTGAAAACAAACGCTTCAACCTACAAGAACAAAATTTGGTGAGCTTCGTGAGATTTGTGTACTGATCATTACCACCAGGTATCATCAAGATTGGGTGAAGAAATATTTGCTGGTACTTCGAAAACTCGTAGATTATTGGAAGCTTGGCAACCCCTTTCCAAGAAAGTGCTTATCCACAGTCACTGCTTAGGGCTACGTGAAGAAGAAACAAAGCATAGAGACAAAACTGAGAACTACTTATTTTTGTCAAGTTTCAAAGACCTATTACAAACCATGTTGGACTTAGGGTTCTAAATCCATCTATCTATATAGGAAAGAATAGAGTGAAACCTAAAAATAAAAACTGTACCTGTAAACGAACGCTTCATCCTAGAAGAACAAAATTTGGTGAGCCCTGTGGGATTTGTGTACGGATCATTACCACCAAGTGTCATCATAATTGGGTGAAAAAATATTTGGTGGTATTTCGAAAACTCGTGGAATCTTGGACGCTTGGCAACCTATTTCAATGAAAGTGCCTTTCGCCAGTCTCTGCTTAGGGCTACTTGAAGAGGAAACAAACCATAAAGACAAAACTGAGAAAAATTTTTTTTGTGAAGTCTCAAGTAGCTACTACAAACCATGTTGGATTTAAGTTCAAAATTCATCTATCTATATAGATAAGAATAGAGTGAAACCTAAAATGAAAACTGCAACTGTAAATGAATGCTTCATCCTAGAAGAACAAAATGTGGTGAGCCAAGTGATACTTGTTTACTGATCATTACCACCAAGTATCGTCAAGATTGTGTGAAAAAATATTTGCTGGTATTTCCGAAACTAGTAGATTCTTGGACGCATGGCAGCCCCTTTCAATGAAAGCGCTTATCCACAGTCTCTGCTTAGCGATACTTGAAGAGGAAACAAACCATAGAGACAAAACTGAGAACTACTGTATTTTGTCAAGTTTGAAAGAGCTACTACAAACCATGTTGGATTTAGAGTTCCAAATTCATATATCTATATAGGAGAAAACAGAGTGAAACCTTAAAAACTGCGACTGTAAACAAACGCTTTAATCTAGAAGAACAAAATTTGGTGAGCCTCGTGAGATGTTGTACTGATCATTACCACCAAGTATCATCAAGATTGGGTTAAGAAATATTTCCTGGTATCTTGAAAACTCGTAGACTCTTGGAAGCTTGGCAACCCCTTTTCATAAAGTGCTTATGCACAGTCTCGGCTTAGGGCTTCTGGAAGAGGAAACAAACCATAGAGACAAAACTGAGAACTACGTTTTTTGTCACGATTCAAAGAGCTGCTACAAACCATGTTGGATTTAGAGTTCCAACTTCATCTATCTATACAGGAGAGAACAGAGTGAAACCTTAAATTAAAAATTGCTACTGTAAATTAACGCTTTAACCTAGAAGAAAAAAATTTGGTGAGCCAAGTGAGATTTGTGTACGGATCATTACCACCAAGTATCATCAGGATTGGGTGAAAAAATATTTGGTGGTATGTTGGAAACTCGTAGATTCTTGGACGCTTGGCAACCCCCTTTTATGAAAGTGCTTTTCGCCAGTCTCTGCTTAGAGCTACTTGAAGAGGAAACAAACCATAGAGACAAAACTGAGAACTACTTTATTTTGTCAAGTTTCAAAGAACTACTACAAACCATGTAGGATTTAGAGTTCCAAATTCATCTATCTATATAGGAGAAAACAGAATGAAACCTAAAAATAAACACTGCTACTGTAAACAAACGCTTCAACCTAGAAGAGCAAAATTTGATGAGCCAAGTGGGATGTGTGTACTGATCATTTCCACCACGTGTCATCAAGATTGGGTGAAAAAATATTTGCTGATATTTCGGAAACTCGTAGATTCTTGGACGCTTGGCAACCCGTTTAAATGAAAGTGCTTTTCGCCAGTCTCTGTTGATGGCTACTTGAAGAGGATACAAACCATAGATACAAAACTGAGAACTACTTTATTTTGTCAAGTTTCAAGGTGCTACAACAAACCATGTTATATTTAGAGTTCAAAATTCATCTATCTATACAGAAAAGAATAGAGTGAAACCTAAAAATAAAAATTGCAACTGTAAACAAACGCTTCAAACTAGAAGAACAAAATTTGGTGAGCCAAGTGTTACTTCTGTACTGATAATTACCAGCAAGTATCGTCAAGATTCGGTGAAAAAATATTTGCTGGTTTCTCGGAAACTAGTAGATTCTTGTACGCATGGCAACCACTTTCAATGAAAGTGCTATTCTCCAGTCTCTGCTTACGGCTACTTGAAGAGGAAACAAACCATAGAGACAAAACTGAGAACTACTTTATTTTGTCAAGTTTCAAAGAACTACTACAAACCATGTTGGATTTAGAGTTCCAGATTCATCTATCTATATAGGAGAGAACAGAGTGAAACCTTAAATTAAAAACTGCTGCTGTAAACGAACGCTTCAACATAGAAGAACAAAATTCGGTGAGCCAATGAGTATTTGTGTACTGATCACTACCACCAAGTATCATCAACATAGGTTGAAAAAATGTTTGCTTGTATTTCGGAAACTCGTAGATTCTTGGACGCTTGGCAACCCATTACAATGAAAGTGCTTTTCGCCAGTCTCTGCTTAGGGCTACTTGAAGAGGAAACAAACCATAGAAGCAAAACTGAGAACTGATTATTTTGTCAAGTTTCAAGGAGCTACTACAAACCATGTTGGATTTAGAGTTTCAAATTCATCTATCTATATAGAAAAGAATAGAGTGAAACCTAAAAATAAAAACTGCAACTGTAAATGAACGCTTCAACCTAGAAGAGCAAAATATGGTGAGCCAAGTAAGATTTGTGTACTGATCATTACCTCCAAGTATCGTCAAGATTGGGTGAAAAAATATTTGCTGGTATTTCGGAAACTCGTAGATTCTTGGACGCTTGGCCACACCTATCAATGAAAGTGCTTCTCGCAAGTTTCTCCTTAGAACTACTTGAAGAGGAAACAAACCATAGAGACAAAACTGAGAACTACTTTATTTTGTAAAGTTTCAAAGGGCTACTACAAACCATGTTGGATTTAGAGTTTCAAATTCATCTATCTATATAGAAAAGAATAGAGTGAAACCTAAAAATAAAAACTGCAACTGTAAACGAACGCTTCAAAGTAGAAGAAGAAAATTTGGTGAGCCAAGTGTTACTTGTGTACTGATCATTACCACCATGTATCATCAAGATTGGGTGAAAAAATATTTGCTGGATTCTCGGTAACTCGTAGATTCTTGGACGCTTGGCAACCACTTTCAATGAAAGTGCTATTCGCCAGTCTCTGCTTATGGCTACTTGAAGAGGAAACAAACAATAGAGACAAAACTGAGAACTACTTTTTTGTCAAGTTTCAAAGAGCTACTAAACATGTTGGATTTAGAGTTCCAAATTCATCAATATATATATATATATAGGAGAAAACAGAGTGAAACCTAAAAATAAAAACTGCTACTGTAAACAAACGCTTCAATCTAGAAGAACAAAATTTTGTGAGCCACGTGAGCTTTGTGCACTAACCATTACCACCAAGTATCGTCAAGATTGGGTGAAGAAATATTTGCTGGTATTTCGGAAACTCGTAGATTCTATGAACCTTGGCAACCCCTTTCAATGAAAGTGCCTTTCTCCAGTCTCTGCTTAGGGCTACTTGAAGAGGAAACAAACCATAGAGACAAAACTGAGAAAAACTTTCTTTGGTCAAGTTTCAAAGAGCTACTACAAACCATGTTGGATATAGAGTTCCAAACATCTATCTATATAGGAGAGAACAGAGTGAAACCTAAAAATAAAAACTGCTGCTCTAAACGAACGCTTCAACCTAGAAGAACAAAATTTGGTGAGCCAAGTGGGATTTGTGTACTGATCATTACCACCAAGAATCATGAAGTTTGGGTGAAAAAATATTTGCTGGTATTTTGGAAACTTGTAGATTCTTGGACGCTTGGCAACCCCTTTTCATGAAAGTTCTTTTTGCCAGTCTCTGCTTAGGGCTACTTGAAGAGGAAACATATCCATAGACACAAAACTTAGAACTACTTTATTCTGTCAAGTTTCAAAGTGCTACTACAAACCATATTGGTTTTAGAGTTCGAAATTCATCTATTAATATAGCAGAGAACAGAGGGAAATATAAAAATAAAATCTGCTACTGTAAAGTGACGCTTCAACGTAGAAGAACAAAATTTGGTGAGCCAAGTGAGATTTGTGTATGATCATTACCACAAAGTATCATCAAGATTGGGTGAAAAAATATTTGCTGCTATTTCAGAAACTCGTAGATTCTTGGAAGCTTGGCAACCTATTTCAATGAAAGTGCCTTTCGCCAGTCTCTGCTTAGGGCTAATTGAAGAGGAAACAAACCATAGAGACAAAACTGAGAACTACTTTATTTTGTCAAGATTCAAGTAGCTACTACAAACCATGTTGGATTTAGAGTTCCAAATTCATCTATCTATATAGAAAAGAATAGAGTAAAACCTAAAAATAAAAACTGCTACTGTAAACGAACGCTTCAACCTAGAAGAACAAAATTTGGTGAGCCGAGTGGGTTTTGTGTACTGATCATTACCAGCCAGTATCATCATGATTGGGTGAAAAAATATTTGCTGGTATATCGAAAATTCGTAGATTCTTGGAAGCTTGGCAACCTATTTGAATGAAACTGCCTTTTGCTAGTCTCTGCTTAGGGCTACTTGAAGAGTAAACAAACCATAGAGACAAAACTGATAAATACATTATTTGTCAAGTTTCAAAGAGCTACTACAAACCATGTTGGATTTAGAGTTCCAAATTCATCTATCTATATGGAGAAAACAGTGTGAAACCTAAAAATAAAAACTGCTACTGTAAACAAACGCTTTAACCTAGAAGTACAAAATTTGGTGAGCCAAGTGAGATTTGTGTACTGATCATTACCACAAAGTATCATCAAGATTGGGTGAAAAAATATTTGCTGGTATTTCGGAAACCCGTAGATTCTTGGAAGCTTGGCAAGCCCTTTTAATGGAAGTGCTTTTCCACAGTCTCTGATTACGGATACTTGAAGAGGAAACAAACGATAGAGACAAAACTGAGAACTACTTTATTTTTTGAATTTTCAAAGAGCTACTACAAACCATGTTGGATTTAGAGTTCCAAATTCATCTATCTATATAGGAGAGAACAGAGTGAACCTAAAAATAAAAACTGCAATTGAAAACGAACGCTTCAACCTAGAAGAACAAATTTTGGTGAGCCAAGTGGGATTTGTGTACTGATCATTACCAGCACGTATCATCACGATTGGGTGAAAAAGTATTTGTTGGTATTTCAGAAACTCGTAAATTCTTGGACACATGACAACCCCTTTTAATGAAAGTGCTTTTCGCCTCTCTCTGCTTAGGGCTACTTGAAGAGGAACCAAACCATAGAGACAAAACTGAGAACTACTTTATTTTGTCAAGTTTCAAAGAGCTACTACACACCATGTTGGATTTAGAGTTCTAAATTCATCTATCTATATAGGAAAGAATAGAGGGAAACCTAAAACTAAAAACTGCTACTGTAAAAGAACGCTTCTAAGTAGAAAAACAAAATTTGGTGAGCCAAGTAGGACTTCTGTACTGATCATTCCCGAAAAGTATCATCAATTTTGGGTGAAAAAATATTTGCTGGTATTTCAGAAACTCGTAGATTCTTGGACGCTTGTCTACTGCTTTCAATGAAAGTGTTTTTCCACAGTCTCTGCTTAGGGCTACTTGAAGAGGAAACAAACTATAGAGAAAAAACTGAGAACTACTTTATTTTGTCAAGTTTCAAAGAGCTACTACAAACCATGTTGGATTTAGAGTTCCAAATTCATCTATCTATATAAGAGAGAACAGAGTGAAACCTAAAGATAAAAACTGCTACTGTAAACGAACGCCTCAACCTACAAGAACAAAATTTGGTGAGCCAAGTGGGATTTGTGTACTGATCATCACCACCAATTATCATCATGATTGGAGGGAAAGTATTTGCTGGTATTTCGAAAACTCGTAGATTTTTTAAAGCTGGCCAACCCCTTTCAATGAAAGTGCTTTTTGCCAGTCTCTGCTTAGGGCTTCTTGAAGAGGAAACAAAGCATAGAGACAAAACTGAGAACTACTTTATTTTGTCAAGTTTCAAAGAGCTACTACAAACCATGTTGGATTTAGAGTTCTAAATTCATCTATCTGTATAGGAAAGAATAAAGTGAAACCAAAAATAAAAACTGCAACTCTAAATGAACGCTTCAACGTAGAAGAACAAAATTTGGTGAGCCAACTGTGACTTATGTACTGATCATTACCGCCAAGTATCATCACGACTGGTTGAAAAAATATTTGCTGATATTTCAGAAACTCGTAGATTCTTCAACGCTTGGCAACCTCTTTCAATGAAAGTGCTTTTCGCCAGTTTCTGCTTAGGGCTACTTGAAGAGGAAACAAACCATAGAGATAAAACTGAGAACTACTTTATTTTGTCAAGTTTCAAAGAGCTACTACAATCCATTTGGATTTAGACTTCTAAATGTATCTATCTATATAGGAGAATACAGAGTGAAACATAAAAATATAAACTGCTACTGTAAACAAACGCTTTAACCTAGAAGAACAAAATTTGGTGAGCCAAGTGAGATTTCTGTACTAATCATTACCACCAAGTATAATCAAGATTGGGTGAAAAAATATTTGCTGGTATTTCAGAAACTCGTAGATTCTTGGACGCTTGGCAACCCCTTTCAATGATAGTTTTTTTTGCCAGTCTCTGTTTAGGCCTACTTGAATAAGAAACAAACCATAGCGACAAAACTGAGAACTACTTTATTTTGTCAAGTGTCAAAGAGCTACTACAAATTCATGTTGGATTTAGAGTTCCAAATTCATCTCTATATAGGAGAGAACAGAGTGAAACCTAAAATTCAAAACTGCTGCTGTAACGAACGCTTCTACATAGAAGAACAAAATTTGATGAGCCAAGTTGGATTTGTGTACTAATCATTACCACCACGTATCATCAAGATTGGGTGAAAAAATATTTACTGATATTTCGGAAACTCGTCGATTCTTGGACGCTTTGCAACCCCTTTCTTTTTTTTTTTCCTTTTTTTTATTGGTTGTTCAAAACATTACATAGCTCTTGACATATCATATTTCATCCTTTGATTCAAGTGGGTTATGAACTCCCATTTTTACACTGTATACAGATTGCAGAATCACATCAGTTACACATCCACTTTGTTACATAATGCCATATTAGTAACTGTTATTTTCTGCTACCTTTCCTACCCTCTACTATCCCCCTCCCCTCCCCTCCCATCTTCTCTTTATATATCCCATCTGCTGTAATTTAATTCTCTCCCTCGTTTTTTCCCCTTTCCTCTTACAACCTCTTATATGTAATTTTGTATAACAGTGAGGGTCTCCCTCCATTTCCATACAATTTCCCTTTTCTCTCCCTTTCCCTCCCACCTCATGTCTCTGTTCAATGTTAATCTTTTCCTCCTGCTCTTCCTCCCTGCTCTGTTCTTAGTTGCTCTCATTATATCAAAGAAGACATTTGGCATTTGTTCTTTAGGGATTGGTTTAGCATAATCTGCTCTAATGCCATCCATTTCCCTGCAAATTCCATGATTTTGTCATTTTTTAGTGCTGCGTAATACTGCATTGTGTATAAATGCCAAATTTTTTTTTATCCATTCATCTATTGAAGGGCATCTGGGTTGGTTCCACAGTCTAGCTATTGTGAATTGTGCTGCTATGAACATCCATGTGGCAGTATCCCTGTAGTACGCTCTTTTAAGGTCTTCAGGGAATTGTCCGAGAAGGGCAATGGCTGGGTTAAATGGTGGTTCCATTCCCAGCTTTCCCAGGAATCTCCATACTGCTTTCCAAATTGGCTGCACCAATTTGCAGTCCCACCAGCAATGTACAAGCGGACCCCTTTCCCCACATCCTCGCCAGCACTTGTTGTTGTTTGACTTCATAATGGCTGCTAATCTTACTGTAGTGAGATGGTATCTTAGGGTGGTTTTGATTTGCATTTCTCTGACTGCTAGAGATGGTGAGCATTTCATGTACTTGTTGATTGATTGTATGTCCTCCTCTGAGAAGTGTCTGTTCAGGTCTTTGGCCCATTTGTTGATTGGGTTATTTATTATCTTATTGTTTAGTTTTTTGAGTTCTTTGTATACTCTGGATATTAGGGCTCTATCTGAAGTGTGAGGAGTAAAAATTTGTTCCCAGGATGTAGGCTCCCTATTTACCTCTCTTATTGTTTCTCTTGCTGAGAAAAAACTTTTTAGTTTGAATAAGTCCCATTTGTTGATTCTAGTTATTAACTCTTGTGCTATGGGCGAAGGACTGATATATTAACATATGTTACATAGACAAGATAATAAGACAGATATGAGCTATCATTAATTATCTTCATTTTATAAACAAAGTTAAGAAGGTGAAGTAACTTAGATAAAGTCAAACAGCAAGTAATCTACTTTAGTTTTTACTAAGATCCAGGCTGTCAGGTCCTCAATGCTGTGCTATTTATTTATTTATTTATTTATTTATTTATTTATTTTTCATCTTCCATACATTTGATTCAAATGAGTTATGCATTTCCATTTTTACCCCAAATACACATTGCAGAATCACATCAGTTACACATTCACAATGTTTACATAATACCATATTAGTGACTGTTATATTCTACTGACTTTTCTATCCCCTACTATCCCCTGTCCCCTCCCCTCTCATGTTCCCTCTCTACCTCATCTGTTGTTGTTCCATTCTCTCCCTTCCCCCCCTTTCCCCTCACAACCTTGTATATGTGATTTCGTATAAAAATGAGGGTGTCCTTCCGTTTCCATGTACTTTCCGTTCTCTCTCCCTTTCCCTCCTATCACTCGTCACAGTTTAATGTTAATATTTTCCTCATGCTCTTTCCCTCTGTTCAGTTCTTAGTTGCTCTCCTTAAATCAAAGAAGACAAGCTACAAAAAACCATGTTGGATTTAGAGTTCCAAATTCATCTATCTATATAGGAGAGAATAGAGTGAAACCTAAAAACAAAAACGGCTACTGAAAACGAACGCTTCAACCTAGAAGAACAAAATTTGGTGAGCCAGATATGATTTGTGTACTGATCATTACCACCAAGTATCATCAAGATTGGGTGAAAAAATATTTGCTGGTATTTCGGAAACTCGTAGTTTCTTCTACGCTTTGTAACCCCTTTAAATGAAAGTGCTTTTTGCCAGTCTCTGTTTGGGCTACTTGAAGAAAAAAAAACCATAGAGACAAAACTGAGAACTACTTTATTTTGTCCAGTTTCAAAGAGCTACAAGAAACCATGTTGGATTTAGAGTTCCAAATTCATCTATCTATATAGGACAGAACAGAGTGAAACCTAAAAATAAAAACTACTGCTGAAAAAAAAAAACGCTTCAACCTAGAAAAACAAAATATGGTGAGCCAAGTGGGATTTGTGTACTGATCATTACAAGCACGTAATATCATGAATGGGGAAAAATGTTTGCTGGTATTATGGAAAATCCTAGATTCTTGAAAGCTTGGCAACCCCTTTCAATGAAAGTGCTTTTCCACAGTCTATGCTTAGGGCTACTTGAAGAGGAAACAAACTATAGAGAAAAAACTGAAAACTGCTTTATTTTGTCAAGTTTCAAAGAGCTACTACAAACCATGTTGGATTTAGAGTTCCAGATTTATCTATTTATATAAGAGAGAACAGAGAGAAACCTAAAGATAAAAACTGCTACTGTAAACTAACGCTTCAACTTAGAAGAACAAAACTTGGTGAGCAAAGTGGAATTTGTGTACTGATCATTACCACCAAGTATCATCAATATTGGGTTAAAAATTATTTGCTGGTATTTCGGAAACTCGTAGATTCTTGGAAGCTTGGCAACCCTTTTCAATGAAACTGCTTTTCAAAAGTCTCTGCTTAGGGCTACTTGAAGAGCAAACAAACCATAGAGAAAAAACTGAGAAGTACTTTATTTTGTCAAGTTTCAAAGAGCAACTACAATCCATGTTGGATTTAGAGTTCCAAATTCATCTATATATATAGGAGACAACAGAGTGAAACCTAAAGATAAAAACTGCTACTGTAAATGAACGCTTCAAACTAGACGAACAAAATTTGGTGAGCCAAGTGGGATTTGTGTACTCATCATTGCCACCAAGTACCATCAAGATTGGGTGAAAAAATATTTGCTTTTATTTCGGAAACTCGTAGATTCTTCTACGCTTTGTAACCCCTTTAAATGAAAGTGCTTTTGGCCAGTCTCTGCTTAGGGCTACTTGAAGATAAAATAAACCATAGAGACAAAACTGAGAACTACTTTATTTTGTCCAGTTTCAAAGAGCTACCACAAACCATGTTGGATTTAGAGTTCCAAATTCATCTATCCATATAGGAGAGAACAGAGTGAAATCTAAAATTAAAAACTGCTGCTGAAAAAAATGCTTCAACCTAGAAAAACAAAAGTTGGTGAGCCAAGTGGGATTTGTGTACTGATCATTACCAGTATTATCATCTTGATTGGGGGAAAAATGTTTGCTGATATTACGGAAAATCGTAGATTCTTGGAAGCTTGGCAACCCCTTTCAATGAAAGTGCTTTTCAAAAGTATCTGCTTAGGGCTATTTGAAGAGGAAACAAACCATAGAGAAAAAACTGAGAACTATTTTATTTTGTCAAGTTTCAAAGAGCTACTACAAACCATGTTGGATTTACAGTCCCAAATTCATCTATCTATATAAAAGAAAACAGTGTGAAACCTAAAAATAAAAACTGCTACTGTAAACAAAAGCTTCAAAATAGAAGAACAAAATTTGGTGAGCCAAGTGGGATTTGTGTACTCATCATTACCACCAAGTATCATCAAGATTGGGTGAAAAAATATTTGCTTTTATTTCGGAAACTCGTAGATTCTTCTACGCTTTGTAACCCCTTTAAATGAAAGTGCTTTTGGCCAGTCTCTGCTTAGGGCTACTTGAAGATAAAACAAACCATAGAGAAAAAATGAGAACTACTTTATTTTGTCCAGTTTCAAAGACCTACCACAAACCATGTTGGATTTAGAGTTCCAAATTCATCTATCCATATAGGAGAGAACAGACTGAAATCTAAAATTAAAAACTGCTGCTGAAAAAAATGCTTCAACCTAGAAAAACAAAAGTTGGTGAGCCAAGTGGGATTTATGTACTGATCATTACCAGTATTATCATCTTGATTGGGGGAAAAATGTTTGCTGATATTACGGAAAATCGTAGATTCTTGGAAGCTTGGCAACCCCTTTCAATGAAAGTGCATTTCAAAAGTATCTGCTTAGGGCTATTTGAAGAGGAAACAAACCATAGAGAAAAAACTGAGAACTACTATATTTTGTCAAGTTTCAAAGAGCTACTACAAACCATGTTGGATTTACAGTCCCAAATTCATCTATCTATATAAAAGAAAACAGTGTGAAACCTAAAAATAAAAACTGCTACTGTAAACGAAAGCTTCAAAATAGAAGAACAAAATGTGGTGAGCCAAGTGGGATTTGAATACTGATCATTACCACCAAGTATCATCAAGATTGGGTGAAAAAATATTTGCTGGTATTTCGGAAACTCATAGATTCTTGGACGCATTGCAACCCGTTTCAATGAAAGTGCTTTTCTCCAGTCTCTGATTAGGGCTACTTGAAGAAAAAAACCATAGAGACAAATCTGAGAACAACTTTATTCGGTCAATTTTCAAAGAGATACTACAAACTATGTTGGATTTTGAATTCTAAATTTATCTATCTATATAAGAAAGAATAAAGTGAAACCTAAAAATAAAAACTGAAACTGGAAACGAAAGCTTCAATGTAGAAGAACAAAATTTGGTGAGCCAAGTGGGACTTCCGTACTGATCATTACCTCCACGTATCATCAAGATTGGGTGAAAAAATATTTGCTGGTATTTCGAAAACTCGTAGATTCTTGGAAGCGTGGCAACCCCTTTCCATGAAAGTGCTTTTCGCCAGTCTCTGCTTACGGATACATGAAGAGGAAACTAACAATAGAGACAAAACTAAGAACTACTTTATTTTGTCAAGATTCAAAGAGCTACTACAAACCACGTTGGATTTAGAGTTCCAATTTCATTTATCTATATAACAGAAAACACAGTGAAACCTAAAAATAAACACTGCTACTGTAAACAAATGCTTAAAACTAGAAGAACAAAATGTGGTTTGCCAAGTGAGATTTGTGTACTGATCATTACCACCAAGTATCATCAAGATTGTTTGAAAAAATATTTGCTGGTATTTCGGAAACTCGTAGACTCTTGGAAACTTGGCAACCTGTTTCAATGAAAGTGCATTTCGCCAGTCCCTGATTAGGACTACGTGAAGAGAAAACAAACCATAAGGACAAAACTGAGAACTACTTTCTTTTGTCAAGTTTCAAAGAGCTATTACAAACCATGTTGGATTTAGAGTTCCAATTTCATCTATCTATATAGGAGAGAACAGAGTGAAACCTAAAAATACAAACTGCTAGTGTCAACGAACGCTTCAACCTTGAAGAACAAAATTTGGTGAGACAAGTGGGATTTCTGTACTGATCATTACCACCACGTATCATCAAGATAGGGTAAAAATATAATTGCTGATATTTCAGAAACTCGTAGATTCTCTGACGCTTGGCAACCTATTTCAATGAAAGAGCTTTGCGCCAGTCTCTGCATAGGGCTACTTGAAGAGGAAAAAAACCATAGAAACAAAAGTGAGAACTACTTTATTTTGTCAAGTTTCAAAGAGCTACTACAAACCATGTTGGATATAGAGTTCTAAATTCATCTCTCTATATAAAAGAAAACAGAGTGAAACCTAAAAATAAAAACTGCTACTATAAAAGAACACTTCAACCTAGAAGAACAAAATTTGGTGATTCAAGTGGAGTTTGTGTACTGACCATTACCATCAAGTATTATCAAGATTAGGTGAAAAAAATATTTGCTGGGATTTCGGAAACTTGTGGATTCTTGGAAGCTTGGCAACACCTTTCAATAAAAATGCCTTCCGCCAGTCTCTGTTTAGGGCTACATGGAGAGGAAACAAAACGTAGAGACAAAACTGAGAACTACTTTATTTTATCAAGTTTCAAAGAGCTACTACAAACTATGTTGGATTTAGAGTTCCAAATTCATTTATCTATATAGGAGAGAACAGAGTGAAACCTAAAAATAAAAACTGCTACTGTAAACGAACGCTTCAACCTAGAAGAACAAACTTTGGTGAGCCAAGTGGGATTTTTGTATGATCATTACCACCGAGTATCATCAAGATTGGGTGAAAAAATATTTGCTGGTATTTCGGAAACTCGTAGATTCTTGGACGCTTGGCGACCCCTTTCAATGCAAATTCTTTTCGCCAGTCTCTGATTAGTGCTACTTGAAGAGGAAACAAACCATTGAGACAAAACTGAGAACTACTTTGTTTTGTCAAGTTTCAAAGAGCTACTACAAGCCCTGTTGGATTTAGAGTCCCAAATTCATCTATCTATATAAAAGAGAAAAGAGTGAAACCTAAAGATAAAAACTGTTACTGTAAACGCACGTTTCAACCTAGAAGAACAAACTTTGGTGAGCCAAGTGGGATTTCTGTATGATCATTACCACCGAGTATCATCAAGATTGGCTGAAAAATATATTTGCTGGTATTTCTGAAACTCGTAGATTCTTGGATGCTAGGAAACCCCTTTCAATGAAAGTGCTTTTTGCCACTCTCTGATAGGGCTACTTGAAGAGGCAAGAAACCATAGAGACAAAACGGAGAACTACATTATTTTGTCAAGTTTCAAAAAGCTAATACAAACCATGTTGGATATAGGGTTCTAAATTCATCTATCTATATAGGAAAGAATAGAGTGAAACCTACAAATAAAAACTGCAACTGTAAACAATCGCTTCAACCAAGAAGAACAAAATTTGGTGAGCTAAGTGGGACTTCGATACTGATCATTACCACCATGTATCATCAAGATTGGGTCAAAAAATATTTGCTGATATTTCGGAAACTCGTATATTCTTGGACGCTTGTCAAACCCTTTCAATGAAAGTGCTTTTCGCCAGTCTCTGATTAGGGCTACTTGAACAGGAAACAAACCATAGAGACAAAACTGAGAACTACTATTTTTGTCAAGTTTCAAAGAGCTAATACAAACCATGTTGGGTTTAGGGTTCTAAATTCATCCTATCTATATAGGAAAGAATAGAGTGAAACCTAAAAATAAAAACTGCAAGTGTAAACGAATGCTTCAACCAAGAAGAACAAAATTTGGTGAGCCAATTGGGACTTCTGTACTGATCATTACCACCAAGGACCATCACGATTGAGGGAAAAATATTTGCTGTTATTTCGGAAACTCGTAGATTCTTGGACGCTTGGCAACCCCTTTCCATGAAAGTGCTTTTTGCCAGTCTCGCTTAGGGCTTTGTGAAGAGGAAACAATCCATAGAGACAAAATTGAGTACTACTTTATTTTGTCAAGTATCAAAGAGCTACTACAAACCATGTTGGAATTAGAATTCGAAATTCATCTATTTATATAGGAGAGAACAGAGTGAAACCTGTAAATAAAAATTGCTTCTGTAAACTAACGCTTCAAATTAGAAGAACAAAATTTGGTTAGCCAAGTGAGATTTGTGTACTGATCATTCCCACCAAGTATCTTCAAGATTGGGGGAAAAAATATTTCCGGGTATTTCAGAAAATCGTAGATTCTTCAAAGCTTGCCAACCCTTTCAATAAAAGGGCTTTTCGCCAGTCTCTGCTTAGGGCTACTTGAAGAGGAAACAAACCATGGAGACAAAACTGAGAACTACATTATTCTGTGAAGTATCAAAGAGCTAATACAAACCATGTTGGATTTAGGGCTCTAAATTCATCTATCTATATAGCAAAGAATAGAGTGAAACCAAAAAATAAAAACTGCAACTGTAAACGAACGCTTCAACCTAGAAGAACAAAATTTGGTGAGCCAAGTGGGACTTGTGTACTGATTTTACCAGCAAGTATCATCAAGATTGGGTGAAAAAATATTTGCTGGTATTTCGGAAAATCGTAGATTCTTGAACGCTTGGCAAACCCTTTCAATGAAAGTGCTTTTCGCCAGTCTCTGCTTAGGTCTACTTGAATAGGAAACAAACCATAGAGGCAAAACTGAGAACTACATTATTTTGTCAAGTTTCAAAGAGCTAATACAAACCATGTTGGATTTAGGGTTCTAAATTCTTCTATCTATGTAGGAAAGAATAGAGTGAAACCAAAAAATAAAAACTGCAACTGTAAACGAACGCTTCAACATAGAAGAACCAAATTTGGTGAGCCAAGTGGAATTTGTGTGCTGATCATTAGTACCAAGTATCATCAAGATTGGGTGAAAAAATATTTGCTGCTATTTAAAAAACTCGTAGATTCTTGGACGCTTGGCATTCCCTTTACATGAAAGTGCTTTTCGCCAGTCCCTGCTTAGGGCTACTTGAAGAAAAAACAATCCATAGAGACGAAACTGAGAACTACTTCATTTTTTCAAGTTTCAAAGAGCTACTACAAACCATGTTGCATTTAGAGTTCGACATTCATCTATTTATAAAGGAGAGAACAGAGTGAAACCTATAAATAAAAATTGCTTCTGTAAACTAACGCTTCAACCTAGAAGAACCAAATTTGGTGAGCCAAGTGGGATTTGTGTACTGATCATTACCACCAATTATTATCAAGATTGAGTTAAAAAAATATTTGCTGGTACTTCGGAAATTCGTAGATCCTTGGACGATTGGCAACCCCTTTCAAGGAAAGTGCTTTTCGCAAGACTCTGCTTAGGGCTACTTGAAGAGGAAACATACCATAAAGACAAAACTGAGAACTAGTTTATTTTGTCAAGTTTCAAAGATCTACTGCAAACCTTGTTGGATTTAGAGTTCTAAATTCATCTATCTATATAGGAAAGAATAGATGAAACCTAAAAATAGAAACTGCAACTGAAAACGAAAGTTTCAACATAGAAGAAAAAAATTTGGTGAGCCAAGTGGGATTCGTGTACTGATCATTACCACCAACTATTTTCAAGATTGGGTTAAAAAAATATTTGCTGGTATTTCGGAAACTCGTAGATTCTTGGACGCTTGGCAACCCCTTTCAATGAAAGTGCTATTCGCCAGACTCTGCTTAGGGCTACTTGAAGAGGAAACAAACCATAGAGACAAAACTTAGAACTACTGTATTTTCTCAAGTTTCAAAGACCAAATACAAAGCATGTTGTATTTAGGGTTCTAAATTCATCTATCAATATAAAAAAGAACAGAGTGAATCGTAAAATTAAAAACTGGTGCTGTGAACGAACGCTTCAACTAAGAAGAACAAAATGCGGGGTGCAAATTTGGAGTGGAGTACTGATCATTACCACCAAGTATCATCAAGACTGGGTGAAAAAATATTTGCTTGTATTTCGGAAACTCGTGGATTCTTGGACGCTTGGCAATCCCTTTCAATGAAAGTGCTTTTTGTCAGTCTCTGCTTAAAGCTACATGAAGAGGAAACAATTTATAGAGAAAAAAGTGAAAACTACTTTATTGTGTCAAGTTTCAAAGAGCTACTACAAACCATGTTGGATTTAGAATTCCAAATTCATCTATCTATATAGGAGAGAACAGAGTGAAACCTAAAAATATAAACTGCTACTGTAAACGCAGGCTTCAAACTAGAAGAACAAAATTTGGTGAGCAAAGTGGGAGTTGTGTACTAATCATTACCACCAAGTATCATCAAGATTAAATGAAAAAATATTTGCTGGTATTTTGGAAACTCGTAAATTCTTGGACGCTTGGCAATCCCTTTCAATGAAAGTGCTTTCCACCAGTCTCTGCTTAGGGGTACTTGAATAGGAAACAAAATATAGAGACAAAACTGAGAACTACTTTATTTTGTCAAATCTCAAAGGGCTACGACAAGCCATGTTGGATTTAGAGTTCCAAATTCATCTATCTATATAAGAGAGAACAGAATGACCTAAAGATATAAACTGAAACTGTAAACGAACACTTCAACGTCGAACAACAGAAGCTGGTGAGCCAAGTGAGATTTGTGTACTAATCATTACCACCAAGTATCATCAAGATTGGATGAAAAAATATTTGCTGGTATTTCGGAAACTCGCAGATTCATAGACGCTTGGCAACCCCTTTCAGTGAAAGTGCTTTTCGCCAGTCTCTGCTTAGGGCTACTTGAACAGGAAACAAACCATAGAGACAAAACTGAGAACTACTTTATTTTGTCAAGTTTCAAAAAGCTACTACAAACCATGTTGGATATAGAGTTCCACATTCATTTATCTATATAGGAAAGAACAGAGTGAAACCTAAAATTTAAAATTGCTGCTGTGAACAAGCGCTTCAACCTACAAGAACAAAATTTGGTGAGCAAAGTTTGAGTTGTGTACTGATCATTATCACCAAGAATCATCAAGATTGGGTGAAAAAATATTTGCTTGTATTTCGGAAAATCGTAGATTCTTGGACGCTTGGCAACCCCTTTCAATGAAAGTGCTTTTCGCCAGTCTCTGCTTAGGGCTACTTGAAGAGGAAACAAACCATAGAGACAAAACTGAGAACTACTTTATTTTGTCAAGATGCAAAGAGATACTACAAACCATGTTGGATTTAGATTTCCAAATTCATCTATCTATATAGGAGAGAACAGCGTGAAACCTAAAGTAAAAACTGCTACTGTAAACTAACGCTTCAACCTAGAAGAACAAAATTTGGTGAGCCAAGACGGATTAGTGTATGATCATTACCAACGAGTATCATCAAGATTGGGTGAAAAAATATTTGCTGGTGTTTCGGAAACTCATTGATTCTTGGACGCTTTTCAACCCCTTTCCATGAAGTCCTTTTCGCCAATCTCTGCTTAGGGCTACTTGAAGAGGAAACAATCCCTAGAGACAAAACTGAGAACTACTTTATTTTGTCAAGTTTCAAAGAGCTACTACAAACCATGTTGGATTTAGAGTTCGAAATTCATCTATTTATATAGGAGAGAACAGAATGAAACGTGTAATTAAAAATTGCTTCTGTAAACTAACGCCTCGACCTCGAAGAACACAATTTGTTTAGCCAAGTGAGATTTGTGTACTGTTCATAACCACCAAGTATCATTAAGATTGGGTTAAAAATTATTTTCTGGTATTTCAGAAACTTGTAGATTCTTGGACGCTTGGCCACCCCTTTCAATGAAAGTGCTTTTCGGAAGTCTCTGCTTAGGGCTACTGGAAGAGGAAAGAAAAAACATAGAGACAAAACTGAGAACTACTTTATTTTGTCAAGTTTCAAAGAGCTACTAGAAACCATGTTGGATTTAGAGTTCTAAATTCATCTATGTATATAAAAGAAAACAGAGTGAAACCTAAAAATAAAAACGGCTACTGGAAACGAACGCTTCAACCTAGAAGAACAAAATTTGGTAAGCCAAGTGGGATTTGTGTACTTATCATTACCACCAAGTATCATCAAGATTGGGTGAAAAAATATTTGCTGGTATTTTGGAAACTCGTAGATTCTTAGACGCTTGGCAACCCCTTTCAATGAAAGTGCTTTTCGCCAGTCTCTTCTAAGGGCTACTTGAAGAGGAAACAAACCATAGAGACAAAACTGAGAACTACTTTATTTTGTCAAGTTTCAAAGAGCTACTACAGAATATGTTGTATTTAGAGTTCCAAATTCATCTATCTATATAGGAAAGAACAGTGTGAAACCTAAAATTAAAATCTGCTGCTGTGAACAAACACTTCAACTTTGAAGAACAAAATTTGGTGAGGAAAGTGGGAGTTGTGTATGATCGTCATCACCGAGTATCATCAAGATTGGGTGAAAAAATATTTCCTGATATTTCGGAAACCCGTTGATTCTTTTCCGCTTGGCAACCCCTTTCCATGAAAGTGCTTTTCGCCAGTCTCTGCTTATGGCTACTTCAAGAGGAAACAAAACATAGAGACAAAACTGAGAACTACTTTATTTTGTCAAGTTTCAAAGAGCTACTACAAATGATGTTGGATTTAGAGTTCTAAATTCATCTATCTATATAAAAGAAAACAGAGTGAAACCTAAAATTAAAAACTGCGACTGTAAACGAAAGCTTCAACCTAGAAGAACAAAATTTGGTGAGCCAAGTGGGATTCGTATACTGAAAATTACCAACAAGTATCATCAAGATTGGGTGAAAAAATATTTGCTGGTATTTTGGAAACTCGTACATTCTTGGACGCTTGGCAACCCCTTTCAATGAAAGTGCTTCTCGCCAGTCTCTGCTTAGGGCTACTTGGAAAGGAAAGGAACCATAGAGACAAAACTGAGAACTACATTATTTTTTCAAGTTTCAAAGAGCTAATACAAACCATGTTGGATTTAGGGTTCTAAATTCATCTATCTATATAGGAAAGAATAGAGTGAAACCTAAAAATTAAAACTGCAACTGTAAACGAACGCTTCAACCTAGAAGAACAAAATTTGGTGAGCCAAGTGGGACTCATGTACTGATCATTACCAGCAAGTATCATCAAGATTGGGTGAAAAAATATTTGCTGGTATTTCGGAAACTCGAAGATTCTTGGATGCTTGGCAACCCCTTTCAATGAAAGTGCTTTTCGCCAGTCTCTGCTTAGGGCTACTTGAAGAGGACACAAACCATAGAGACGAAACTGAGAACTACTTTTTTTGTCAAGTTTCAAAGAGCTACTACAAACCATGTTGGATTTAGATTTCCAAATTCATCTATATATAAGATAGAACAGAATGAAACCTAAAGATATAAACTACTACTGTAAACGAACACTTCAACGTAGAACAACAAAATTTGGTGAGCCATGTGGGATTTGTGTACTGATCATTATCACCAAGTATCATCAAGATTGGATGAAAAAATATTTGCTGGTATTTCGGAAACTTGTATATTCTTGGACGCTTGGCAACCCTTTCCATGAAAGTGCTTTTCGCCCATCTCTCCTTAGGGCTACTTGAAGAGGAAACAATCCATAGGGACAAAACTGAGAACTACTTTATTCTTTCAAGTTTCAAAGCGCTGCTACCAACCATGTTTTATTTAGAGTTCGAAATTCATCTATTTATATAGAGAGAACAGAGTGAAACCTAAAAATTAAAACTGCTACTGTATACTAATGCTTCAAACTAGAAGAACAAAATTTGGTGAGCCAAGTGGGACTTCTGTACTGATCATTACCACAAAGTATCATGAAGATAGGGTGAAAAAATATTTACCTGTATTTCGGAAACTCGTAGATTCTTGGAAGCTTGGCAACTCCTTTCAATTAAAGTGCTTTTCAAAAGTCTCTGCTTAGGACTACTTGAAGAGGAAACAAACCATAAAAACAAAACTGAGAACTGCTTAATTTTGTCAAGTTTCAAAAAGCTACTACAAACCAACTGGATTTAGAGTTCCGAATTCATCTATCTATATAGGAAAGAAAAGAGTGAAACCTAAAATTAAAAACTGCTGCTGTGAACGAACACTTTTAACTAGAAGAATCAAATTTTGTAAGCAAAGTGGGAGTTGTGTACTCATCATTACCACCAAGTATCATCAAGATTGGGTGAAAAAATATTTGCTGGTATTTCGGAAACTCGTAATTTCTTGGAAGCTTGGCAACCCCTTTCAATGAAAGTGCTTTTCGCCAGTCTCTGCTTCGGGCTAGTTGAAGATGAAACAAACCATAGAGACAAAACTGAGAACTACTTTATTTTGTCAAGTTTCAAAGAGCTATGACAATCCATGATGGATTTAGAGTTCCAAATTCATCTATGTATATAGGAGAGAACAGAGTGAAACCTAAAAATAAAAACTGCTACTGTAATCGAATGCTTCAACCTAGAAGAACAAAATTTGGTGAGCCAAGTGGGATTTGTATTCTGATCATTACCACCAAGTATCATCAAGATTGGGTGAAAAACTATTTGCTGGTATTTCGGAAATTCGTAGATTCTTGGACGCTTGGCAACCCCTTTCAATGAAAGTGCTTTTCGCCAGTCTCTGAATAGGGCTACTTGAAGAGGAAACAAACCATAGAGACAAAACTGAGAACTACTTTATTTTGTCAAGTTTCAAAGAGCTACTACAAACCATGTTGGATTTAGAGCTCCAAATTCATCTGTCTATATAGGAGAAAACAGAGTAAAACCTAAAAATAAAAACTGCAACTGTTAACGAACGCTTCAACCTAGAAGAACAAATTTGGTGAGCCTAGTGAGACTTGTATACTGATCATTACCACCAGGTATCATCAAGATTGGGTGAAAAAATATTTGCTGGCATTTCGGAAACTCGTAGATTCTTGGACGCTTGGCAACCCCTTTCAATTAAAGTGCTTTTCCACAGTCTCTGCCTAGGGCTACTTGAAGAGGAAACAAACCATAGAGAAAAAACTGAGAACTACTTTTTTTGTCAAGTTTCAAAGAGTTACTACAAACCATGTTGGATTTAGAGTTCCAAATTCATCTATCTATATAGGAGAGAACAGAGTGAAACCTAAAAATAAATACTGCTACTGTAAACGAAAGCTTCAACCTAGAAGAACAAAATTTGGTGAACCAAGTGGGATTTGGGTACTGATCATTACAACCACGTATCCTCAAGATTGGGTGAAAAAATATTTGCAGGTATTTCAAAAAATTGTAGATTCTTCGGCGCTTGGCAACCGCTTTCAATGAAAGTGCTTTCGCCAGTCTCAGCTTAGGGCTTCTTGAAGAGGAAACAATCCATAGAGATAAAACTGAGAACTACTTTATTTTTTCAAGATTCACAGAGCTACTACACACCATGTTGGATTTAGGGTTCTAAATTCATCTATCTATATAGGAAAGAATAGTGTGAAACCTAAAAATAAAAATTGCAACTGTAAATGAATGCTTCAACCTAGAAGAACAAAACTTGGTGAGGCAAGTGGGACTTGTGTACTGATCATTACGACCAAGTATCATCAAGATTGGGTAAAAAAATATTTGCTGGTATTTCGGAAACTCGAAGATTCTTGGACACTTGGCAACCCCTTTCAATGAAAGTGCTTTTCGCCAGTCTCTGCTTCAGGCGAGTTGAAGAGGAAACAAACCATAGAGACAAAACTGAGAACTACTTTATTCTGTCAAGTTTCGAAGAGCTACTACAAACCATGTTGGATTTAGAGTTCCAAATTCATCTATCTACATAGGAGAAAACAGAGTGGAAACTAAAAATGAAAACTGCTACTGGAAACAAACTCTTCAACCTAGAAGAACAAAATTTGGTGAGCCAAGTGGGATTTGTGTTTGGTGAGCCGCTTCTGCAGATTATGGTCGCCATTACAAGATGGCGCTGGGTCTGCTGTGGTCTGTGACAAACAACTCCTTATTTGGGAGAGTTGGTGCATGGTTTTTCAACACCCTATGAGAAAGTTCCACGTGGCAGCTTCGCATTGGTGCTTGAGATGCTTTATTAAGGCTGGGAGGGGCATCCGAGATAAAGAGAAGAAATATCAAGGGCCTGAATAAACTGCTGAAAGAAGATTCCTGAGTTTCGTCTTCCTTGCGGTCAAGGGGTGCGACAAGTCGTGCCAAAACCCGGGAACCAGAACTTTCAGTAGTCAGGGGTGGTGCACCGGTTAGTCCCAGGTAAGTGGGATCCGCGATCAAAGCGGGGCAGCTCCTCTGTAAAGCAAGAGAGAGCGTTACATTTTATTGCAGCTGCACTGTGTACTTTCACTTTTGTTTTTTGTGCGTCTTTTGTTGTGTCATGGGTGCCGCATCTTCAAGTCCGCTTCTCCTGGCCCTAGATGGCCTGTTACGTTCCAAGGGCCTAGAAGTGAAACGTAGTACTTTACAGAGATTTTTACAGAAGACAGATGTTGCTGCACCGTGGTTTGCATTTTCGGGCAGCCTTACTATACCTAGCTGGGATAAGTTAGGCAAAGATCTTGACTTTGCTTCTGAGCAGGGCATATTAGAGGGTGGGGTGATACCCCTTTGGAAGATGGTTCGTAGTTGCCTCACAGATGGCAGATGGCAGGAAGCACTTACTAAAGGACAGGAAGTTCTAGAGCAATTACATGAGGAAAAATCGGAGACGGCAGGATGGGAGTGTGCGGAGAGTGAAACAGGGGAGGAGACGATTGTATCCAGATCTCAGTACGCTGCGCACACCCCCATATAAAAGTGGGTCAGAGGAAGAGGAGGATGAGGAAGAAGAGCTCGGGAGGCTCTCTCGTCAGCTAGGGAGTTTAGCTATAGGAGAAGGGAACAAAAATAAACAGGGGCTCAAGAAAAATGATCCTCCAGATCCACCGCCGTATGGTGGGGGTGTTTCGGGGAGAGCTTTCCATGCCCAAACATGGAGGGCTGTTAACGCTGAGATGGGTCTTGCTTATCCGGTTTTCCAGGATGACAATAGGGGAAGATTCCATGAGCCCTTAGATTTCAAAATTGTGAAGACCTTGGCGGAGTCTGTGCGCACTTATGGGGTGGATGCCGCCTTCACACTAACTCAGGTGGAGAGTCTGTCTAGATACTGTATGACTCCCTCTGATTGGGCTAGCCTTGTTCGGGCTTGTGTTTCTCCAGGTAAATATTTGGACTGGAGAGCCTTTGTGCTAGAAGGCGCGGTAGAGCAGGGCGCCCAAAACCATGCGGCGGGACACCCCCATTGGGACAAGGATATGCTTTTGGGACAAGGTAGATTTGCTAATCAACAGACAGGATTCCCTCTTGAGGCATATGATCAAATTAACAACATTTGCATTCGGGCATGGAAATCACTTCCAAATAGAGGAGAGGTGTCTGGTAATTTGACCAAGATTCTACAAGGCCCTACAGAACCCTTTTCAGATTTTGTAGCAAGGATGGTGGATGCCGCTGGAAAGATTTTTGGGGATCCTGATAGAGCCATGCCCCTTATCAAGCAATTGGTCTTTGAGCAATGCACCAAGGAATGTAAAGCAGCAATCACTCCTTATAAAAACAAGGGCATAGAATCATGGATGAAAGTGTGTAGAGAGATTGGAGGACCTTTAACTAATGCAGGTCTTGCAGCTGCTGTCCTTCAGATTGCAAAAGGGGGCGGTCCTGGTGCCGGAACATGCTTCCATTGTGGTCAATCCGGCCATTTCAAACGTGACTGTCCCAAAAAAGACAATTTTACTGGACCTCCTCACGGTGGCCCTTCCAATGGCCCTCGTCAACCAGGGCTGTGTCCAAAATGCAAAAAGGGGAAGCATTGGGCAAAAGAGTGTAGATCAGTGAGGTACATCCATGGACAGCCTATTTCAGCTGGGCCAAAAAACGGCCGAAGGGGCCCCCGACCCCAGGGCCCACAAATATATGGGGCAGTGGAGAATGTCACACCCGAACCCGAGACATGGCCTTCTCTGCGCCATTCCACGAGACGCGGACAGCCACTACAGGTGCCGCAGGATTGGACCTCTGTTCCACCTCCAGACTCGTATTAACACCTAAGATGGGAGTCCAATTGGTGGAAACGAGTTCAAAGGGCCTTTACCACCTGGCACTGTAGGTTTGTTAATTGGACGTGCATCCTCTATCCTACAAGGTCTTCATGTTTTCCCCGGAGTCATAAGCCCTCATACTGTAGGGGCAGTAAAGGTTATGGTGGAAGCTCCAAGGGGCATTGTGTCTATCTCCCCAGGGGATCAGATTGCTCAATTGCTAATTTTGCCTAGCTTGCATAACTACTTCCCTGCTGACTCAAGGTCACGGACGGGAAATGAGATTGGTACCACCGGAGGGAATTGTGCCTATTTGTCACTGGATATGAGCAATCGCCCCACTTTGGAATTAAGCATAGAAGGTAAATCTATTGTGGGATTGTTGGATACAGGAGCAGATCGTAGTATCATAGCCCTTAAGGACTGGTCTAAGGGATGGCCAGTGCAAACTTCTGATCAATCCCTAAGAGGACTTGGATATGCCCAAGCCCCTCAAATTAGCTGTAGACATCTATCTTGGAAGGACCCGGAAGGACACAATGGTACCTTTCAGCCTTATGTACTTGATTTACCTATTTCTTTATGGGGCCGTGATCTGATGAAAGACATGGGGTTCACTCTTAGTAATGACTATTCCCCAGTGTCTCAACAAATCATGCAAAATATGGGGTATAGGCCAGGTCTAGGACTAGGAAAACACCTACAGGGGCGTAGGCATCCTGTGCAAGGTCATCAAAAGCTTAACAGGTTTGGTCTGGGTTTTTCCTAGGGGCCACTGGGGCTCAAATACCCATAACATGGCTCACCGAGGAGCCTGTTTGGGTGCCTCAGTGGCCTCTTCCCTCGGCTAAATTGGCAGCAGCCCATGATCTAGTCAAAGAACAACTTGACTTGGGTCACATCCAACCTTCTACTTCTCCATGGAATACTCCTATATTTGTCATTAAGAAAAAATCAGGGAAATGGCGCCTACTGCATGATCTACGAGCAGTTAATGCTCAAATGCAACTTATGGGGCCCATTCAAAGAGGGCTGCCTCTGCTCTCCTCTGTTCCTCAAGGTTGGCATATTATTGCTATTGACATTAAAGACTGTTTCTTTTCTATTCCTTTGCATCCTAAAGATTCACAACGTTTTGCCTTTACCCTTCCCTCGTGTAACCACGAGGAACCAGATCAAAGGTTTGAGTGGGTAGTGTTGCCGCAGGGAATGGCTAATAGTCCCACGATGTGCCAGATGTATGTGGGGAAGGCACTCGCACCTCTCAGACATAAGTATTCCTCCACTAAGATCATTCATTATATGCATGATGTGTTATTGGCCGCAAAATTAGAACAGACAGTTAATGAGGCTTATAAAGAACTAGTGATGCTGTTAGCTCAATATGGACTGCACATCGCACCTGAAAAGGTTCAAACAGGGGATTCTATTAAGTATTTGGGAGCAACAATTGGGTATGACAAACTAAAACCGCAAAAAATCACCATCAGGACTCAAGATCTCCAAACTCTAAATGATTTTCAGAAACTGCTGGGAGATATTAATTGGATAAGAGGATATTTACATATTCCTAATATTGTGTTACAGCCTTTGTATGCTACTCTTAAGGGTGATCCAGCTCTTGTTTCCCCTCGTAGCCTCACCAAAGAGGCTAGAGCGGCCCTTATAAAAGTAGAAGAAGCTATACAGCATGCTACTCTATTCAGGCTCCAGAGTGATAAACCTTTCCAGTTATGTGTGCTTGCCACTATGCGACAGCCTACTGGAGTACTGTGGCAAGATGGGCCTTTACTATGGATCCACCCACATGTATCCCCAGGAAAATCCTTAGAATATTATCCTGATGCTGTTGCAGCGTTGGCACTTAAAGGGATTCAACAAAGCATTCAATTTTTTGGACAATCACCTTATTCTCTTATCATACCCTACACTAAAGCTCAACTTAATGTTTTATGTGCTACTCTAGACAACTGGGCTATTCTGTGTTGCTCGTTTCAAGGAGGTATTGATAATCACTACCCTTCTCATCCATTACTCCATTTTGTTAAAGAACATCCCATCATTTTCCCTAAGGTAACTTCATCCAGTCCAATTCCGGGGGCTGTTAACATTTTTACTGATGGTTCCAAGTCTGGAATGGGAGCCTATGTAATTAATGACTCTCCCCCTATCCAGCATCAATTTGCTCCTGGAAATCCACAATGGGTAGAACTACAAATTGTTATTGAAGTCTTTAAACAGTGTTCTTTTCCTTTTAATCTCATTTCGGACTCCATCTATGTGGTACAAGCACTAAAAGTCCTGGAGGCCGTGGGAGCTATAAGTGATGCCCATAATGTATCTGCTTACTTTAATCAGCTTCAACAGCTTATCTGTAGCTGCACTGCTTCTTTTTATCCAATGTACATCTGGGCTCACACCTCTCTTCCTGGTCCGTTATCCCAGGGTAATGCCTGTGCGGATTCAGCCACTAGAGGTCAGTTGATATGCTTGGCTTCCTCCTTAGAGGGGGCTAAGTTGTTTCACCAAAACTTCCATGTTAATGCATTAACGCTGCGCAGGCGTTTTTCCACTTCAAGAGCGGATGCTCAGCAGATAGTATTGCAATGTCCCCATTGTGTCACATTTCTTCACCCCCCTAATTATGGAGTAAACCCACGGGGATTGAAGCCATTGGTTGTCTGGCAAATGGATGTGACACACATACCTGACTTTAGTAACCTCAAGTATGTGCATGTTTCCGTTGATACGTGCTCTGGAATTATCCATGCTTCTGCTTTATTGGGAGAAAAAGCACGTAATGTCATTACTCACTGCTTAGAGGCATGGGCAGCATGGGGTGCACCTGCATCCCTTAAGACTGATAATGGACCTGCTTATACTGGCAGACAATTTACATCTTTTTGTTCTACTATGGGAGTGCAACTTACTCATGGTCTGCCTTACAATCCTCAAGGACAAGGCATTGTTGAGCGTGCTCATCGCACCTTAAAGGACACTTTACAAAAACAAAAAGGGGGAATAGGAGCTGAACACACTCCTAAAGAACGCCTGTCCTTAGCTCTCTTCACCATTAATTTTTTGAATTTGGATATTCATGGTCACTCTGCGGCTGATAGACATGTGTCCCTTCAGCCCTCTGTGATTGGCTATGTAAAGTGGAAGGATGTTCTTACGGGCCAATGGAATGGCCCCGACCCCGTGCTGACATGGGCGCAAGGATCTGTATGTGTTTTTCCCCAGGATCGCACGGAACCGTTGTGGGTCCCTGAACGCCTGACAAGAAGAGTCTTGACATCAACTGACCAGCAACAAGAGATACCACAGCAATCCCGTGATGAGGATCTTCATTCTGCTAAGTGCTCTGGCTCTGGTGCTGGTGCCGATGGCACAGGCGACACCAATGCAGTGGTGGGCAGTGGCACGGGCATGGCCAATGCCGATGCCAGTTCATGGTAATTCTAGTGTCCTCCCCACTCTTTTTTCTACCTCATGTGAGATGTCTGCTCCCTGTGCCTCTCCTAGAGGGGACATGGAGAGCATTTTTAATCAATCTCAAGTTAATCTCACAGGAGTTTTTTGTTTCAGCCTTAGAAACGCTAATTGCATTAGCCTTAAGACCAAAAATTTGACTAACTGGGAGGACCCATTGCGGTCCAGTCAGGTCTCAGGGAGCATTATCAGTGCTGTATTGAGCAAGGTAGTTTCGGGGAAGCAATCAGGCTCAGGGACCCCCGCAAACAGCAGCTCTGCTCTTAACATAACTACCTTGGCTATTATCTCCGAGGTACTAATCCCAGTGCCTCCTTCTTCTAGTAGTATTTATAATGCCACTCATTTCAAGGCCTCTCCTTACTGTTCCCCTAATCTTGGTTTCCCCCCAACATTTACGCCTTGTCAAGATCATTCTTGGGAGAAACATCAAGTTGCTAAAGGTTTCTCCCTTTCCCCCTCTCTTAAGAGGTATGTTTATAGCTTTAGCAACAGTGCCAACTCCTCTACAGGAGTAGGTTGGTCCTGGTTTCAATGGCTGATTTCCAATGAAAAGGGGGCTTCAGCCAATATTTCTGCACTGGCTCAGTTGCTAGGAGCCAAAAGTTGGCTGACTAATGTTTCTGGTACTGTTAGGGAAAGTGAACAAGGTAATAGACTTACATCTGTTTCATTCAACTCTCTGTTGTATAATGCCACATTGCCCCCTGCAACGGTCTGTGTCCAATCCCCGTTCTTATTCCTTTTGGCTAATGCCACCTCGTCGGGGATACTGGATTGTTCTCATACTACCTGTCTCTTATCTGAGTCTTGGAATGGTTCCTGGACTGTAGCAGTGGTTATGAAAATTCCAAATTTTGTCCCAATCCCGGTCACTGCAGATCCTGATAAATTCCCTATTGTTGAGCTACTTAGAGTCCGCAGATATTTTGGAATCACAGCAGCTATAGTGACAGCCGTGGCAGTATCTGCTGCTGCAGCGGTTACGGCCGGAGTAGCTATGGCCAATCAAGTACAAACTGCTGCCACCATTAATCAAGTTGTCCAACAAACTTCCACTATACTTGAATCCCAAAATACAATTAATCAACATATTTTGTCAGGGATTTTAGCTGCCAACCAAAGAATAGATTTACTCCAAGCTCAGGTAGAAGAATTGGCTGACTTGGTGCTTTGGGGTTGTGTTGAAAAACGTGCACATTTATGCATAACCTCTGTCAGATTTAATGATTCCAGGAATGCTTCCCGCATCATTGGTGAATATTTGGCCGGAAATTGGTCCATGGAAGCGGAAGACATGATCCAGTCTCAACTAACCCAGATAGCTGTCTTGAATAGTACCCGTGTTGATCCCGTGACTTTGGGTCAATTCGCTGATTGGATATCTTCTGCCTTTTCCTTTTTTAAAGAGTGGGTGGGGGTAGGCATTTTTGGTGCAATGTGTTGCTTCGGTATGTTTCTCTGCTTGTGGTTTCTCTGTCACCTCAAGGCCCGCAGTGCTCGCGATAAGGCTATGATCATCCAAGCTCTTGCAGCTTTAGAAAATAGCAATTCACCTCAAGTCTGGCTTGCGCATCTTAAACAGTAAATCTTTGACATGGTCGTTGCACCCCAAGTTATTATAACATTGCACTGGGATCAGCATGTCTTTCCTCGTTATTCTCTTAGTGTTGGAAAGCCCTTGCACTCTGCCGGTCTTGCTGCCATTGCACGCAGATGGGTTTCCACACTAGTGCTTCTCTATAGCCTTGAACTCCGTGCCTTTCTTTCAGGCTGTTGTCAACTTGTTTGTCGTTGTAAACAGCCACAGTTCAGCCTCAGCTATCACCCTACATCCACCATCACACAATACAGGATGCGAG
This sequence comes from Callospermophilus lateralis, assembly GCF_048772815.1. Taxonomy (NCBI): domain Eukaryota; kingdom Metazoa; phylum Chordata; class Mammalia; order Rodentia; family Sciuridae; genus Callospermophilus; species Callospermophilus lateralis. The sequence goes on from NC_135315.1 coordinate 65,995,758, forward strand.
GCAAGGCACTGCACTTGAGTGATCCTTGAAGTGGACCTCAAGGAGAGCATGTCCTATTGCATGCGGGTTTAATGTCCACGCCCCACCCCACAAAAAAAGGCGTCGGCTGATATGGCCTCAGATCTGGGGAAGGGCCCTCCTTAGGACTGAGCCATACTATGCAGCCACTTCTGCACAGTGGGATAGGAACTCTACTCTCGCCTGTATTGTTTTCAGAAAACAGAAAGGGGGAACTGTGATGAGCCGCTTCAGCAGATTATGGTCGCCATTACAAGATGGCGCTGGCTCCGCTGTGGTCTGTGACAAACAACTCCTTATTTGGGAGAGTTGGCGCGTGGTTTTTCAACACCCTATGAGAAAGTTCCACGTGGCAGCTTTACATTGGGGCTTGAGATGCTTTATTAAGGCTGGGAGGGGCATCCGAGAAAAAGAGAAGAAATATCAAGGGCCTGAATAAACTGCTGAAAGAAGATTCCTGAGTTGCGTCTTCCTTGCGGGCAAGGGGTCACGACATTTGTGTACTTATCATTACCACCAAGTATCACCAAGTTTGGGTGAAAAAATATTTGCTCGTATCTCGGAAACTTGTAGATTCTTGGAAGCTTGGCAACCCCAATCCATGAAAGTGCTTTTCCAAGGTCTCTGCATAGGGCTACTTGAAGAAAAAACAAACCATAAAGAAAAAACTGAGAACTACTTTATTGTGTCAAGTTTCAAAGAGCTACTATAAACCATGTTGGATTTAGAGTTCCTTATTCATCAATCTATATAGGAGAGAACAGAGTGAAACGGAAAAATAAAAACTGCTACTGTAAACAAACGCATCAACCTAAAAGAACAAAATTTGGTGAGGAAAGTGGGAATTGTATACTGATCATTAACACCAAGTATCATCAAGATTGGGTGAAATAATATTTGATGGTATTTCGGAAACTCGTAGATTCTTGGACGCTCGGCAACCCCTTTCAATGAAAGTGCTTTTCGCCAGTCTCTGATTAGGGCTACTTGAACAGGAAACAAACCACAGCGACAAAACTGAGAACTACTTTATTTTCTCAGATTTCAAATAGCTACTACAAACCATGTTGGATTTAGAGTTCCCAATTCATCTATCTATACAGGAGAAAACAGAGTGAAACCTAAAAATAAAAACTGCTACTGTAAACAAACGCTTCAACCTAGAAGTACAAAATTCGGTGAGCCAAGAGGGATTTGTGTACTGATCATTGCCACCAAGTATCATCAAGATTGGGTGAAAACATATTTGCTGGTATTTCGGAAACTCCTAGATTCTTAGACGCTTGGCAACACCTTTCAATAAAAGTGCTTTTCACTAGTCTCTGCTTAGGGCTACTTGAAGAGGAAACAAACCATAGAGAAAAAACTAAGAACTACATTTTTTGTCAAGTTTCAAAGAGTTACTACAAACCATGTTGGATTTAGAGTTCCAAATTCATCTACCTATATAGGAAAGAACAGAGTGAAACCTAAAAATAAATACTGCTACTGTAAACGAACGCTTCAACATAGAAGAACAAAATTTGGTGAGCCAAGTGGGATTTGTGTACTGATCATTACAACCACGTATCCTCATGATTGGGTGAAAAAATATTTGCTGGTATTTCGGAAACTCGTAGATTCTTGGACGCTTGGCAACCGCTTTCAATGAAAGTGCTTTTCGCCAGTCTCTGCTAACGGCTACTTGAAGAGGAAACAAACCATAGACACAAAACTGAGAATAACTCTATTTTGTCAAGTTTCAAAGAGATACTACAAACAATGTTGGATTTAGACTTCCTTATTCATCAATCTATATAGGAGAGAACAGAGTGAAACCTAAAAATAAAAACTGCTACTGTAAACGAACGCATCAACCTAAAAGAACAAAATTTGGTGAACCAAGTGGGATTTGTATACTGATCATTACCAACAAGTATCATCAAGATTGGGTGAAAAACTATTTGCTCGTATTTCGGAAACTCGTAGATTCTTAAACGCTTGGCAACTCATTTCAATGAAATTGATTTTCGCCAGTCTCTGATTAGGGCTACTTGAAGAGAAAACAAACCATACTGATCATTACAACCACGTATCCTCAAGATTGGGTGAAAAAATATTTGCTGGTATTTCGGAAACTCGTAGATTCATGGAAGCTTGGCAACCGCTTTCAATGAAAGTGCTTTTCGCCACTCTCTGAATAGGGCTACTTGAAGAGGAAACAAACCATAGAGAAAAAACTGAGAACTACTTTATTTTGTCAGGTTTCAAAGAGCTACTACAAACCATGTTGGATTTAGAGTTCCAAGTTCATCTATCAATATAAGACAAAACAGAGTAAAACCTAAAAATATAAACTGCTACTGTAAACAAACGCCTCAACCTAGAAGAACAAAATTTGGTGAGCCAAGTGGGATTTGTGTTCTGATCATTACCACCAAGTATCATCAAGATTAAATTAAAAAATATTTGCTAGTATTTCGGAAACTCGTAATTTCTTGGAAGCTTGGCAACCACTTTCAATGAAAGTGCTTTTCGCCAGTCTCTGCTTCAGGCTAGATGAAGACGAAACAAACCATAGAGACAAATCTGAGAACTACTTTATTTTGTCAAGTTTCTAAGAGCTACTACAATCCATGATGGATTTAGAGTTCCAAATTCATCTATCTATATAGGAGAGAACAGAATGAAATCTAAAAATAAAAACTGCTACTGTAAATGAACGCTTCAACCTAGGAGAACAAAATTTGGTTAGCTAATTGGGATTTGTATACTGATCATTACCACCAAGTATAATCAAGATTGGGTGAAAAAATATTTGCTGGTATTTTGGAAACTTGTAGATTCTTGGACTATTGGCAACCCCTTTCAATGAAAGTGCTTTTCGCCAGTCTCTGATTAGGCCTACTTGAAGAGGAAACAAACCATAGCGACAAAACTGAGAACAACTTTATTTTGTCAAGTTTCAAAGAGCTACTAAAAACCATATTGGATTTAGAGTTCTAAATTCATCTATCTATATAGGAAAGAATAGAGTAAAACCTAAAAATAAAAACTGCAACAGTTAACGAACGTTTCAACCTAGAAGAACAAAATTTGGTGAGCCAAGTGGGATTTGTGTACTGATCATTACAACCACGTATCCTCAAGATTGGGTGAAAAAATATTTGCTGGTATTTCGGAAAATCGGAGATTCTTGAACGCTTAGCAACCGCTTTCAATGAAAGTGCTTTTCACCAGTTTCTGCTTAGGGCTTCATGAAGAGGAATCAAACCATAGAGATAAAACTGAGAATGACTTTATTTTGTCAAGTTTCACAGAGCTACTACAAACCATGTTGGATTTAGGGTTCTAAATTTATCTATCTATATAGGAGAGAACAAAGTGAAACCTAAAAATAAAAACTGCTACTGTAAACAAATGCTTCAACCTAGAAGAACAAAATTGTTGAGCCAAGAGAAATTTGTATACTGATAATTACCACCAAGTATCATCACGATTGGGTGAAAAACTATTTGTTGGTATGTCAGAAACTCGTAGATTCTTGGATGCTTGATAACCCCTTTCAATCAAAGTGCTTTGCACCAGTCTCTGATTAGGTCTACTTGAAGAGGACACAAACCATTGAGACAAAACTGAGAAATACTTTATTTTCTCGAGTTTCAAAGAGCTACTACAAACCATGTTGAATTTAGAGTTCCTTATTCATTAATCAATATAGGAGAGAACAGAATGAAACCCAAAAATAAAAACTGGTACTGTAAACGAACGCATCAACCTAGAAGAACTAAATTTGGTGAGCCAAGTGGGATTTGTATACTGATCATTACCACCAAGTACCATCAAGATTGGGTGAAAAACTATTTGCTGGTATTTCGGAAACTCGTAGATTCTTGGACGGTTGGCAACCCATTTCAATGAAAGTGGTTTCGAAAGTCTCTGATTAGGGCTACTTGAAGAGTAAACAAACCATAGCGACAAAACTGAAAACTACTTTATTTTGTCAGGTTGCAAATAGCTACTACAAACCATGTTGGATTTAGAGTTCCAAATTCATCTATCTATATAGGAGAAAACAGTGAAACCTAAAAATAAAAACTGCTACTGTAAACAAACGCTTCAACCTAGAAGAACAAAATTTGGTGAGACAAGTGGGATTTGTGTTCTGATCATTACCACCAAGTATTATCAAGATTGGGTGAAAAAATCTTTGCTGGTAATTCAGAAACTCCTAGATTCTTGGACGCTTGGCAACACCTTTCAATGAAAGTGCTTTTCAGCAGTCTCTGCTTAGGGCTACTTGAAGAGGAAACAAACCATAGAGACAAAACTGAGAACTACTTTATTTTGTCAAGTTTCACAGAGCTACTACAAACCATGTTGGATTTAGGGTTCTAAATTCATTTATCTATATAGGAAAGAATAGAGTGAAACCTAAAGATATAAACTGCTACTGTAAATGAACGCTTCAACGTAGAAGAACAAAATTTGGTGAGCCAAGTGGGATTTGTGTACTGATCATTACCAACAAGTATCATCAAGATTGGGTAAAAAAATATTTGCTGGTATTTCGGAAACTCTTAGATTCTTGGACGCTTGGCAACCCCTTTCAATGAAAGTGCTTTGTGCCAATCTCTGCTTAGAGCTACTTGAAGTGGAAACAAATCATAGAGACAAAACTGAGAACTACCTTACTTTGTCAAGATTCAAAGACCCACTACAAACCATGTTGGATTTAGAGTTCTAAATTCATGCATCTATATAGGAAAGAATAGAGTGAAACCTAAAAATAAAAACTGCACGTGTAAACGAACACTTTAACCTAGAAGAAGAAAATTTGGTGAGACATGTGAGAATTTCGACTGATCATTACCACCAAGTATCATCAAGATTGGGTGAAAAATATTTGCTGCTATTTCGGAAGCTCATAGATTCTTGGAAGCATGTCAATCCCTTTCAATGAAAGTGCTTTTCCACAGTCTTTGCTTAAGGCTACTTGAAGAGAAAACAAACCATAGAGACAAAACTGAGAACGACTTTATTTTGTCAAGTTTCAAAGGGCTACTACAAACCATGTTGGATTTAGAGTTCCAAACTCATCTCTCTATATAGGAGAGAACAGAGTGAAACCTAAAATTAAAGGCTGCTGCTATAAACGAACGCTGCAACCTAGAAGAACAAAATTTGGTGAGCCAAGTGGGATTTGTGTACTGATCATAACCACCAAGGATCATCTACATTGGGTGAAAAAATATTGGCTGGTGTTTCGGAAACTCGTAGATTCTTGGACGCTTGGCAACCCCTTTCAATGAAAGTGCTTTGCGCCAGTCTCTGCTTATGGCTACCTGAATGGGAAACAAACCATAGAGATAAAACTGAGAACTGCTTTATTTTGTCAATTATCAAAGAGCTACTACAAACCATGTTGAATTTAGAGTTCCAAATTCATCTATCTATATAGGAGAAAACAGACTGAAACCTAAAAATAAAAACTGCTACTGTAAACGAACGCTACAACCTAGGAGAACAAAATTTCGTGAGCCAACTGGGATTTCTATACTAATCATTACCACCGAAAATCATCAAGATTGGGTGAAAAAATATTTGCTGGGATTTCGGAAACTCGTAGATTCTAGGACGCTTGGCAACACATTTCAATGAAAGTGCTTTTCGCCAGTCTGATTAAGGCTACTTGAAGAGGAAACAAACCATAGAGATAAAACTGAGAACTATTTTATTTTGTCAGGTATCAAAGAGCTACTACAGACCATGTTGGATTTAGAGTTCTAAATTCATCTATCTATATGGGAAAGAATAGAGTGAAATCTAAAAATAAAAACTGCAACTGTAAACGAACGCTTCATCCGAGAAGAACAAAATTGGTGAGCCAAGTGAGACTTGTGTACTGATCATTACCACCAAGTATCATCAAGATTGAGAGAAAAAATATTTGCTGGTATTTCGGAAACTCGTAGATTCTTGGACGCTTGGGAACCCCTTTCAATGAAAGTGCTTTTCGCCAGTCTCCGCTTTGGGTAATTGAAGAGGAAACAAACCATAGAGACAAAACTGAGAACTACTTTATTTTGTCAAGTTTCAAAGAGCTCCTACAAACCATGTTGAATTTCGCGTTCTAAATTTATCTATATGTCAGAAAGAATAGAGTGAAACCTAAAAATAAAAACTGCAACTGTAAACGAACGCTTTAACCTAGAAGAACAAAAATTGGTGACCCTTGTGAGATTTTTGTACTGATCATTACCACCAAGTATCATCAAGATTGGGTGACAAAATATATGCTGGTATTTCGGAAACTAGTAGATTCTCGGACACTTGGCAACCCCTTTCAATGAAATTGCTTTTCGCCAGTCTCTGCTTAGGTCTACTTGAAGAGGAAACAAACCAAAAAGTCAAAACTGAGAACTACTTTATTTTCTCAAGATTCACAGTGCTACTACAAAGCACGTTGGATTTAGAGTTCCAAATTCATCTATCTATATAGCATAGAAAGAGTGAAACCTAAAATAAAAAATGCTACTGTAAACAAAAGCTTCAACCTAGAGGAACAAAATTTGGTGAGCCAAGTGGGATTTGTGTACTGATCATTACCACCACATATCATCAAGATTGGGTGAAACAATATTTTCGGGAATTTCGGAAACTCGTAGATTCTTGGACGCTTGGCAATCCCTTTCAATGAAAGTGCTTTTCGCCAGTCTCTGCTTAGGGCTACTTGAAGAGGAAACAATCCATAGAGACAAAACTGAGAACGACTTTATTTTGTCAAGTTTCAAAGGGCTACTACAAACCATGTTGGATTTAGAGTTCCAAACTCATCTCTCTATGTAGGAGAGAACAGAGTGAAACCTAAAATTAAAGGCTGCTGCTATAAACGAACGCTGCAACCTAGAAGAACAAAATTTGGTGAGCCAAGTGGGATTTGTGTACTGATCATAACCACCAAGGATCATCTACATTGGGTGAAAAAATATTGGCTGGTGTTTCGGAAACTCGTAGATTCTTGGACGCTTGGCAACCCCTTTCAATGAAAGTGCTTTGCGCCAGTCTCTGCTTATGGCTACCTGAATGGGAAACAAACCATAGAGATAAAACTGAGAACTGCTTTATTTTGTCAATTATCAAAGAGCTACTACAAACCATGTTGAATTTAGAGTTCCAAATTCATCTATCTATATAGGAGAAAACAGACTGAAACCTAAAAATAAAAACTGCTACTGTAAACGAACGCTACAACCTAGGAGAACAAAATTTCGTGAGCCAACTGGGATTTCTATACTAATCATTACCACCGACAATCATCAAGATTGGGTGAAAAAATATTTGCTGGGATTTCGGAAACTCGTAGATTCTAGGACGCTTGGCAACACATTTCAATGAAAGTGCTTTTCGCCAGTCTGATTAAGGCTACTTGAAGAGGAAACAAACCATAGAGATAAAACTGAGAACTATTTTATTTTGTCAGGTATCAAAGAGCTACTACAGACCATGTTGGATTTAGAGTTCTAAATTCATCTATCTATATGGGAAAGAATAGAGTGAAATCTAAAAATAAAAACTGCAACTGTAAACGAACGCTTCATCCGAGAAGAACAAAATTGGTGAGCCAAGTGAGACTTGTGTACTGATCATTACCACCAAGTATCATCAAGATTGAGAGAAAAAATATTTGCTGGTATTTCGGAAACTCGTAGATTCTTGGACGCTTGGGAACCCCTTTCAATGAAAGTGCTTTTCGCCAGTCTCCGCTTTGGGTAATTGAAGAGGAAACAAACCATAGAGACAAAACTGAGAACTACTTTATTTTGTCAAGTTTCAAAGAGCTCCTACAAACCATGTTGAATTTCGCGTTCTAAATTTATCTATATGTCAGAAAGAATAGAGTGAAACCTAAAAATAAAAACTGCAACTGTAAACGAACGCTTTAACCTAGAAGAACAAAAATTGGTGACCCTTGTGAGATTTTTGTACTGATCATTACCACCAAGTATCATCAAGATTGGGTGACAAAATATATGCTGGTATTTCGGAAACTAGTAGATTCTCGGACACTTGGCAACCCCTTTCAATGAAATTGCTTTTCGCCAGTCTCTGCTTAGGTCTACTTGAAGAGGAAACAAACCAAAAAGTCAAAACTGAGAACTACTTTATTTTCTCAAGATTCACAGTGCTACTACAAAGCACGTTGGATTTAGAGTTCCAAATTCATCTATCTATATAGCATAGAAAGAGTGAAACCTAAAATAAAAAATGCTACTGTAAACAAAAGCTTCAACCTAGAGGAACAAAATTTGGTGAGCCAAGTGGGATTTGTGTACTGATCATTACCACCACATATCATCAAGATTGGGTGAAACAATATTTTCGGGAATTTCGGAAACTCGTAGATTCTTGGACGCTTGGCAATCCCTTTCAATGAAAGTGCTTTTCGCCAGTCTCTGCTTAGGGCTACTTGAAGAGGAAACAATCCATAGAGACAAAACTGAGAACAACTTTATTTTGTCAAGTTTCAAAGAGCTACTACAAACCATGTTGGATTTAGCGTTCTAAATTCATCTATATATATATAGGAAAGAATAGAGTGAAACCTAAAAATAAAAACTGCAACCGTAAAAAACGCTTCAACACAGAAGAACAAAATTTGGTGAGCCACGTGGAACTTCTGTACTGATCATTACCACCAAGTATCTTCAAGATTTGGTGAAAAAATATTTGCTGGTATTTTGGAAACTCGTAGATTTTTGGACGCCTCGCAAACTTTTTCAATGAAAGTGCTTTTCGCCAGTCTCTGCTTAGGGATACTTGAAAAGGAAACAAACCATAGAGACAAAACTGAGAACTACTTTATTTTGTCAAGTTTCATAGAGCTACTAAAAACCATGTTGGATTTAGAGTTCCAAATTCATGTATCTATATAGGAGAAAACAGAGTGAAACATAAAAATATAAACTGCTACTGTAAACAAAATCTTCAACCTAGAAGAACAAAATCTGGTGAGCCAAGTGAGATTTGTGTACTGATCCTTACCACCAAGTATCAGCAAGATTGGGTGAAAAAATATTTGCTGGTATTTTGGAAACTCGTAGATTCTTAAACGCTTAGCAACCCTTTCAATGAAAGTGCTTTTCGCCAGTCTCTGCTTAGGGCTACTTGAAGAGGAAACAAACCATAGAGACAAAAGTGAGAACTACTTTATTTTGTCAAGTTTCAAAGAGCTATTAAAAACCATGTTGGATTTAGAATTCTAAATTGATATATCTATATAGTAGAAAACAGACAGAAACTTAAAATAAAAACAGCAACTGTAAAAGAACGCTTCAACCTAAAAGAACAAAATTTGGTGAGCCAAGTGGGACTTGTGTACTGATCATTACCAGCAAGTATCATCAAGTTTGGGTGAAAAAATATTTGCTGGTATTTCGAAAAAACTTAGAATCTTGGAAGCTTGGAAAAACCTTTCACTAAATGTGCCTTTCGCCAGCCTCTGCTTAGGGCTACTTGAAGAGGAAACAAACCGTAGACAAAAAACAGAGAACTACTTTATTTTGTCAAGTTTCAAAGAGCTTCTACAAACCATGATATATTTAGGGTTCTAAATTCATCTATCTATATAGAAAGAATAGAGTGAAATCTAAAAATAAAAACTGCTACTGTAAACGAACACTTCAACCTAGAAGAACAAAGTTTGGTGAAGCACTTGAGACTTGTGTACTGATCTTTACCACCAAGTGTCATCAAGATTGGGTGAAAAAGTGTTTGCTGGTTTTTCGGAAACTCGTAGATTCTTGGACGCTTGGCTACCCCTTTCAATGAAAGTACTTTTCGCCAGTCTCTTCTTAGGGCTACTTGAATTGGAAACAAACCATAGAGAAAAAACTGAGAACTACTTTATTTTGTCAAGTTTCAAAGAGCTACTACAAACCATGTTGGATTTAGAGTTCCAAATTCATCTATCTATATAGGAGAAAACAGAGTAACCTACAAATATAAACTACTATTGTAAACAAACGCTTCAACATAGAAGAACAAAATTTGGTGAGCCCAGTGAGATTTGTGTTCTGATGAAAACGACCAAGTATCATCAAGATTGGGTGAAAAAATATTTGCTGGTATTTTGGAAACTCGTAGATTTTTGAAAGCTTGGCAAAACCTTTCAAAGAAAGTGCCTTTCGCCAGTCTCTGCTTAGGGCTACTTGAACAGGAAACAAACCATAGAGACAAATCTGAGAACTACTTTATTTTGTCAAGTTTCAAAGAGTTACTACAAACCATGTTGGATTTAGAGTTCCAAATTCATCTATCTATATAGGAGAGAACAGAGTGAAACCTAAAAATAAAAACTTCTACTGTAAACGAACGCTTCAACCAAGAAGAACAAAATTTGGTGGGCCAACTGGGATTTTTGTACTGATAAATACCACCACGTATCCTCAAGATTGGGTGAAACAATATTTGCTGGTATTTCGGAAACTCGTAGATTCTTGGAAGCTTGGCAACCCCTTTCAATGAAAGTGCTTTTCGCCAGTCTCTGCTTAGGGCTACTTGAAGAGGAAACAAACCATAGACACAAACTGAGAACTACTTTATTTTGTCAAGTTCCAAAAAGCTACTAAAACCATGTTGTATTTAGGGTTCTAAATTTATCTATCTATATAGGAAAACATAGAGTGAAACCTAAAAATAAAAACTGCAACTGCTAATGAACGCTTAAACCTAGAAGAACAAAATTTGGTGAGCCAAGTGAGACTTGTGTAGTAATCATTACCACCAAGTGTCATCAAGATTGGGTGAAAAAATATTTGCTGGGATTTCGGAAACTCGTAGATTCTTGGACGCTTGGCAACCCCTTTCTGTGAATGTTCTTTTGGCCAGTTCTGATTAGGGCTACTTCAAGAGGAAACAAACCATAGAGACAAAACTGAGAACTACTTTATTTTGTCAAGTTTCAAAGAGCTACTACAAAACAATGTTGGAGTTAGAGTTCCAAATTCATCTATCTATGTAGGAGAAAAGAGAATGAAACATAAAAATAAAAACTGCTACGGTAAACGAAAGCTTCAACCTAGAAGAACAAAATTTGGTGAGCCAAGTGGGATTTCTATACTGATCATTACCACCAAGTGTCATCCAAATTGGGTGAAAAAATATTTGCTGGTATTTCGGAAATTTGTAGATTCTTGGACGCTTGGCAACCCCTTTCAATGAAAGTGCTTTTCGCCAGTCTCTGCTTAGGGCTACATGAAGAGGAAGCAAACCATAGAGACAAAACTGAGAAGTACTTTTTTTGTCAAGTTTCAAAGAGCTAATACAAGCCATGTTGGATTTAGAGTTCCAAATTCATCTATCTACATAGGAGAAAACAGAGTGAAACCTAAAAATATAAAATGCTATTGTAAACAAACGCTTCAACCTAGAGGAACAAAATTTGGTGAACCCAGTGAGATTTGTGTACTGATCATTACCAAAAAGTATCATTAAGATTGGGTGAAAAAATATTTGCTGGTATTTCTGAAACTCGTAGATTTTTGGAAGCTTGGCAAAACCTTTCAATGAAAGTGCCTTTTGCGAGTCTCTGCTTAGGGCTACTTGAAGAGGAAACAAACCATAAAGACAATTCTGAGAACTACTTTAATTTGTCAAGTTTCAAAGAGCTACTAGAAACCATGTTGTATTTAGAGTTCCAAATCCATCTATCGCCATAGGTGAGAACAGAGTGAAACCTAAAAATAAAAACTGGTACTGTAAACGAACGCTTCAACCTAGAAGAATAAAATTTGGTGAGCCAAGTGGGATTTGTGTACTATCCTAACCACCACGTTTCGCAAGATTGGGTGAAACAATATTTGCTGGTATTTTGGAAACTCGTAGATTCTTGGAAGCTTGGCAACCCCTTTCAATGAAAGTGCTTTTCGCCAGTCTCTGCTTAGGGCTACTTGAAGAGGAAACAAACCATAGAGAAAACACTGAGAACTACTTTGTTTTTTCAAGTTTCAAATAGCTACTACAAACCATGTTGTATTTAGGGTTCTAAATTCATTTATCTATATAGGAAAGAATAGAGTGAAACCTAAAAATAAAAACTGCAAATATTAACGAATGCTTCAACCTAGATGAACAAGATTCGGTGAGCCAAGTAGGATTTGTGTTCTGACCTTTGCCCCCAAGGATCATCAAGATTGGGTCAAAAAATATTTCCTGGCATTTCGGTAACACGTAGTTTCTTGGATGATTGTCAAACCTTTTCAATGAAAGGGCTTTGCGCCATCTCTCCTTAGGCCTACTTGAAGAGGAAACAAACCATAGAGAGAAAACCTAGAACTACTCTATCATTTCAACTTTCAAAGACCTACTACAAACCATGTTGGATTTAGAGTTCCAAACTCATCTCTCTATATAGGAGAGAACAGAGTGAAACCTAAAATTAAAGGCTGCTGCTATAAACGAACGCTGCAACCTAGAAGAACAAAATTTGGTGAGCCAAGTGGGATTTGTGTACTGATCATAACCACCAAGGATCATCTACATTGGGTGAAAAAATATTGGCTGGTGTTTCGGAAACTCGTAGATTCTTGGACGCTTGGCAACCCCTTTCAATGAAAGTGCTTTGCGCCAGTCTCTGCTTATGGCTACCTGAATGGGAAACAAACCATAGAGATAAAACTGAGAACTGCTTTATTTTGTCAATTATCAAAGAGCTACTACAAACCATGTTGAATTTAGAGTTCCAAATTCATCTATCTATATAGGAGAAAACAGACTGAAACCTAAAAATAAAAACTGCAACTGTAAACGAACGCTACAACCTAGGAGAACAAAATTTCGTGAGCCAACTGGGATTTCTATACTAATCATTACCACCGACAATCATCAAGATTGGGTGAAAAAATATTTGCTGGGATTTCGGAAACTCGTAGATTCTAGGACGCTTGGCAACACATTTCAATGAAAGTGCTTTTCGCCAGTCTCTGATTAAGGCTACTTGAAGAGGAAACAAACCATAGAGATAAAACTGAGAACTATTTTATTTTGTCAGGTATCAAAGAGCTACTACAGACCATGTTGGATTTAGAGTTCTAAATTCATCTATCTATATGGGAAAGAATAGAGTGAAATCTAAAAATAAAAACTGCAACTGTAAACGAACGCTTCATCCGAGAAGAACAAAATTGGTGAGCCAAGTGAGACTTGTGTACTGATCATTACCACCAAGTATCATCAAGATTGAGAGAAAAAATATTTGCTGGTATTTCGGAAACTCGTAGATTCTTGGACGCTTGGGAACCCCTTTCAATGAAAGTGCTTTTCGCCAGTCTCCGCTTTGGGTAATTGAAGAGGAAACAAACCATAAAGACAATTCTGAGAACTACTTTAATTTGTCAAGTTTCAAAGAGCTACTAGAAACCATGTTGTATTTAGAGTTCCAAATCCATCTATCGCCATAGGTGAGAACAGAGTGAAACCTAAAAATAAAAACTGGTACTGTAAACGAACGCTTCAACCTAGAAGAATAAAATTTGGTGAGCCAAGTGGGATTTGTGTACTATCCTAACCACCACGTTTCGCAAGATTGGGTGAAACAATATTTGCTGGTATTTTGGAAACTCGTAGATTCTTGGAAGCTTGGCAACCCCTTTCAATGAAAGTGCTTTTCGCCAGTCTCTGCTTAGGGCTACTTGAAGAGGAAACAAACCATAGAGAAAACACTGAGAACTACTTTGTTTTTTCAAGTTTCAAATAGCTACTACAAACCATGTTGTATTTAGGGTTCTAAATTCATTTATCTATATAGGAAAGAATAGAGTGAAACCTAAAAATAAAAACTGCAAATATTAACGAATGCTTCAACCTAGATGAACAAGATTCGGTGAGCCAAGTAGGATTTGTGTTCTGACCTTTGCCCCCAAGGATCATCAAGATTGGGTCAAAAAATATTTCCTGGCATTTCGGTAACACGTAGTTTCTTGGATGATTGTCAAACCTTTTCAATGAAAGGGCTTTGCACCATCTCTCCTTAGGCCTACTTGAAGAGGAAACAAACCATAGAGAGAAAACCTAGAACTACTCTATCATTTCAACTTTCAAAGACCTACTACAAACAATGTTGGATTTCGAGTGCCAAATTCATCTCTCTATATAGGAGAGAACAGAGTGAAACCCAAAAATTAAACCTGCTACTGTAAACGAACGTTTCATTCTTCAAGAACAAAATTTGGTGAGCAAAGTAGGATTGGTGTACTGATCATTGCCACCAAGTATCATCACGTTAGGGTAAAAAAATATTTGCTGGTATTTTGGACACTCATAGTTTCTTGAATGCTTGGCAACGCCCTTCAATTAAAGGGCTTTGCAGAATCCGTGCTTAGGCTACTTGAATAAAAAACAAACAATAGAGACAAAATTGAGAACTACTCTATTTTGTCAAGTTTCAAAGAGCTACTACAAACCATGCTTGATTTAGAGTTCAAAATAAATCTCTCTATATAGGAGAGAACAGAGTGAAACCTAAAAATAAAAAAAGCTACTGGAAACGAACGCTTCAACCTAGAAGAACAAAATTTGGTGAGCCAAGTGGCATTAGTGTACTGATCATTACCACCAAGTATCATCAAGATTGGTTGAAAAAATATTTGCTGGTATTTTGGAAACTCGTAGATTCTAAGAATCTTGGCAACCCGTTTCAATAAAAGTGCCTTTCGCCAGTCTCTGATTAGGGCTACTTGAAGAAGAAACAAACCATAGGATCAAAACTGAGAACTACTTTATTTTGTCAAGTTTCAAAGAGCTACTACAAACCATGTTAGATTTAGAGTTCCAAATTCATCTATCGATATAGAAAAGAATAGAGTGAAACCTAAAAATGAAAACTGCAACTGTAATCGAACGCGTCAAACTAGAAGAACAAAATTTGGTGAGCCAAGTGGGACTTGTGTACTGATCATTACCACCAAGTAAAATCAAAATTGGGTGAAAAAATACTTGCTGGTATTTCGGAAACCAGTAGATTCTGGATGATTGGCAACCCCTTTCAATGACAGTGCTATTCGCAAGTCTCTGCTTAGAGCTACTTGAAGAGGAATCAAACCATAGAGACAAAACTAAGAACTACTTTATTTTGTCAAGTTTCAAAGACTTACTACAAACCATGTTGGATTTAGAGTTCTAAATCTGTCTATCTATAAAAGGAATGAATAGAGTGAAACCTAACAATAAAAACTGCAGCTGTAATTGAACGCTTCAACCTAGAAGAGTAAAATTTGGTGAGTGAAGGGGGATTGTGTACTGATCATTACCAATAAGTATAATCAAGATTGGGGAAAAAATATTTGCTGGTATTTTGAAAAATCATAGATTCTTGGACGCTTGGCAACCCCTTTCAATGAAAGTGCTTTTCGCCAGTCTCTGCATAGGGCTACTTGAAGAGGAAACAAACCATAGATATAAAACTGAGAACTACTTTATTTTGTCAAGTTTCAAAGAGCTATTACAAACCATGTTGGATTTAGAGTTCCAAATTCATCTATCTATATAAGAGAAAACAGACTGAAACCTAGAAATCAATACTGCCACTGTAAACAAACGCTTCAACCTAGAAGAACAAAATTTGGTTTGCCAAGTGAGATTTGTGTACTGATCATTACCACCATATCATCAAGATTGGGTGAAAAAATATTTGCTGGTATTTTGTAAACTCGTAGATTCTTTGAAGCTTGGCAACCCGTTTCAATGAAAGTGCCTTTCGCCAGTCTCTGCTTAGGGCTACTTGAAGAGGAAACAAGCCATAGGGTCAAAACTAAGATCTCCTTTATTTTGTCAAGTTTCAAAGAGCTACTACAAACCATGTTGGATTTAGAGTTCCAAATTCATCTATATATATATAGGAGAGAACAGAGGGAAACCTAAAAATAAAAACTGCTACTGTAAACGAATGCTTCAACATGGAAGAACAAAATTTGGTGAGCCAGATGCGATTTGTGTACTGATCATTACCACCAAGTATCATCATGATTAGGGGAAAAATATTTGCTGGTATTTCAAAAACTCGTAGATTCTTGGAAGCTTGGCAAAACCTTTCAATGAAAGTGACTTTCACCAGTCTCTGCTTAGGGCTACTTGAAGAGGAAACAAACGATAGAGACAAAACTGAGAACTACTTTATTTTGTCAGGTTTCAAAGAGCTACTACAAACCATGTTGGATTTAGAGTTCCAAATTCATCTATCTATATAGGAGAGAACAGAGTGTAACCTAAAAACAAAAACTGCAACTGTAAACGAACGCTTCAACCTAGAAGAACAAAATTTGGTGAGCCAAGTGGGACTTTTGTACTGATCATTACCACCACGTATCATCAAGATTGGGTGAAAAAGTATTTGCTGGTTTTTCAGAATCTCATGGATTCTTGGACGCTTGGCAACCCCTTTCAATGAAAGTGCTTTTCGCCAGTCTCTGATAGGGCTACTTGAAGAGGAAACAAGCCATAGAGACAAAACTGAGAACTACTTTATTTTATGAAGTTTCAAAGAGCTACTAGAAACCATGTTGGATACAGAGTTCTAAATACATCTTTCTATATTGGAAAGAACAGAGTAAAACCTAAAAATAAAAACTGCAATGGTAAACGAACGTTTCAATGTAGAGGAAAAAAATTTGGTGTGCCAAGTGGGACTTGTGTACTGATCATTACCACCAACTATCATCAAGATTGAATAAAAAATATTTGCTGTTATTTCGGAAACTCGTAGATTCTTGTACGCTTGGCAACCCTTTAATGAAAGTGCTTTTCGCCAGTCTCTGCTTAGGGCTACTTGAAGAGGAAACAAACCATAGAGCCAAAACTGAGAACTACTTTATTTTGTCAAGTTTCAAAGAGCTACTACAAACCATGTTGGATTAAGAGTTCCAAATTCATCTATCAATACAGAAAAGAATAGAGTGAAACCTAAAAATAAAAACTGAAACTGATACGAACTCTTCAACCTTGAAGAACAAATTTGGTGAGCCAAGTGGGACTTGTGTACTGATCATTACCACCAAGTATCATCAAGATTGGGTGAAAAAATATTTGCTGGTATTTCGGAAACTCGTATTTTCTTGGAGGCTTGGCAAACCCTTTCAATGAAAGTGCTTTTCGCCAGTTTCTGTTTATGGCTACTTGAAGAGGAAACAAACCATAGAGCCAAAACTGAGAACTACATTATTTTGTAAGGTTTCAAAGAGCTACTGCAAACCATGTTGGATTTAGAGTACCAAATTCATCTATCTATATAAAAGAAAACAGAGTGAAACCTAAAAAAAAAAAAAAAAAAAAAAAAAACTACTACTGTAAACAAAAGCTTCAACCTAGAAGAACAAAATTTGGTGAGCCAAGTGGGATTTGTATACTGAACATTACCACCAGGTATCATCAAGATTACATGAGAAAACATTTGCTGGTTCTTGGGAAACTCGTAGATTCTTTAACGCTTGGCAACCCCTTACAATGAAAGTGCTTTGCGTCAGTCTCTGATTAGGGCTACTTGAAGAGGAAACAAACCATAGAGACAAAACTGAGAAGTACTTTATTTTGTCAACTTCAAAAAGCTACTACATACCAAGTTGTATTTAGAGTTCTAAATTCATCTATCTATATAGGAAAGAATAGAGTAAAACCTAAAATTTAAAACTGCAACTGTAAACAAACGCTTCAACCTAGAAGAACCAAAATTGGTGAGCTAAGTGGGACTTCTGTACTGATCATTATCTCCATGTATCATAAAGATTAGGTGAAAAAATACTTGCTGGTGTTTCAGAAAATCGTACATTCTAGGACGCTTGGCAACTCCTTTCAATGAAAGTGCTCTTCGCCAGTCTCTGCTTAGTGCTAGTAGAAGAGGAAAAAAGCATAGAGACAAAATTGAGAACTACTTTATTTTGTCACGTTTCAAAGAGCTACTACAAACCATATTGGATTTACAGTTCGATATTCATCTATCCATATAGGAAAGAATAGAGTGAAATTTAAAAATAAAAACTGCAACTGTAAACGAACGCTTCAACTTAGAAGAACAAAATGGGGTGAGCCAAGTGGGACTTGTGTACTGATCATTACCACCAAGTATCATCAAGATTGGGTGAAAAAATATTTGCTGGTATTTCGGAAACTCGTAGATTCTTGGATGCTTGGCAACCCCTTTCAATGAAAGTGCTTTTCGCAAGTCTCTGCTTAGGGCTACTTGAAGAGGAATCAAACCATAGAGAAAAAAAATGAGAACAACTTTATTTTGTCAAGTTTCAAAGAGCTACTACAAACCATTTTGGATTTAGAGTTCCAAATTCATCTATCTATATAGGACAAAACAGAGTAAAACCTAAAAATAAAAACAGCTACTGTAAACAAACGCTTTAATCTAGAAGAACAAAATTTGGTGAGCCAAGTGAGATTTGCGTACTGATCATTACCACCAAGTATCATCAAGATTGGGTGAAAAAATAATTGTTGGTATTTCGGAAACTCGTCGATTCTTGGACGCTTGGCAACCCCTTTCAAAGAAAGAGGTTTTCACCAGTCTCTGCTTAGGGCACTTGAAGAGGAAACAAACTATTGAGAAAACACTGAGAACTACTTTATTTTGTCAAGTTCGAACAGCTACTACAAACCATGTTGGATTTAGAGTTCCAAATTCATCTATCTATATAGGAGAGAACGGAGTGTAACCTAAAAATAAAAACTGCAACTGTAAAACGAACGCTTCACCCTAGAAGAACAAAATTTGGTGAGCCAAGTGGGATTTTTGTACTGATCATTACCAACACGTATCATCAAGATTGGGTGAAAAAGTATTTGCTGGTATTTCGGAATCTCGTGGATTCTTGGACGCTTGGCAACCCCTTTCAATGAAAGTTCTTTTCGCCAGTCTCTGATTAGGGCTACTTGAAGAGGAAACAAGCCATAGAGGCAAAACTGAGAACTACTTTATTTTATCAAGTTTCAAAGAGCTACTAGAAACCATGTTGGATTCAGAGTTCTAAATACATCTCTATATATTGGAAAGAACAGAGTGAAACCTAAAAGAAAAAACTGCAATGGTAAACGAACGCTTCAACGTAGAGGAAAAAAATTTGCTGTGCCAAGTGTGACTTGTGTACTGCTAATTACAACAAGTATCATCAAGACTGAATAAAAAATATTTGCTGGTATTTCGGAAACTCGTAGATTCTGGTACGCGTGGCAACCCTTTAATGAAAGTGCTTTTCGCCAGTCTCTGCTTAGGGCTACTTGAAGAGGAAACAAACCATAGAGCCAAAACTGAGAACTACTTTATTTTGTCAAGTTTCAAAGAGCTACTACAAACCATGTTGGATTAAGAGTTCCAAATTCATCTATCTATACAAGAAAGAACAGAGTGAAACCTAAAAATAAAAACTGCAACTGATAACGAACCCTTCAACCTTGAAGAACAAAATTTGGTGAGCCAAGTGGAACTTGTGTACTGATCATTACCACCAAGTATCATCAAGATTGGGTTAAGAAATATTTGCTGGTATTTCGGAAACTCGTAGATTCATGGAGGCTTGGCAATCCTTTTCAATGAAAGTGCTTTTCGCCAGTCTCTGCTTCGGGCTACTTAAAGTGGAAACAATCCATAGAGCCAAAACTGAGAACTTCTTTATTTTGTCAAGTTTCAAAGAGCTACTACAAACCATGTTGGATTTAGAGTACCAAATTCATCTATCTATATACGAGAAAACAGAGTGAAACCTAAAAAAAAAAAAAAAAAAAACTGCTACTGTAAACGAAAGCTTCAACCTAGAAGAACAAAATTTGGTGAGCCAAGTGGGAATTGTATACTGAACATTACCACCAAGAATCATCAAGTTTAGGTTAAAAAACATTTGCTGGTACTTTGGAAACTCGTAGATTCTTTAACACTTGGCAACCCCTTACAATGAAAGTGCTTTTCGCCAGTCTCTAATTAGGGCTACTTGAAGAGGAAACAAACTATAGAGAAAAAACTGAGAACTATTTTATTTTGTCAAGTTTCAAAAAGCTACTATATAGCAAGTTGTATTTAGAGTTCTAAATTCATCTATCTATATAGGAAAGAATAGAGTAAAACCTAAAATTTAAAACTGCAACTGTAAACCAACGCTTCAACCTACAAGAACAAAAATTGGTGAGCCAAGTGGGACTTCTGTACTGATCATTACCTCCATGTATCATAAAGATTAGGTGAAAAAATACTTGCTGGTATTTCAGAAACTTGTACATTCTAGGACACTTGGCAACTCCTTTCAGTGAAAGTGCTTTTCTCCAGTCTCTGCTTAGTGCTAGTAGAAGAGGAAAAAAGCATAGAGACAAAACTGAGAACTACTTTATTTTGTCACGTTTCAAAGAGCTACTACAAACCATATTGGATTTACAGTTCGAAATTCATCTATCCATATAGGAAAAAATAGAGTGAAATTTAAAAATAAAAACTGCAACTGCAAATGAACGCTTCAACCTAGAAGAACAAAATGTGGTGAGCCAAGTGGGACTTGTGTACTGATCATTACCACCAAGTATCATCAAGATTGGGTGAAAAAATATTTGCTGGTATTTTGGAAACTCGTAGATTCTTGGATGCTTGGCAACCCCTTTCAAAGAAAGTGCGTTTCGCCAGTCTCTGCTTAGGGCTACTTGAAGAGGAATGAAACCATAGAGAAAAAAATGAGAACTACTTTATTTTGTCAAGTTTCAAAGAGCTACTACATACCATTTGGGATTTAGAGTTCCAAATTCATCTATCTATACAGGAAAGAATAGAGTGAAACCTAAAAATGAAAACTGCAACTGATAACAAAAGCTTCAACCTTGAAGAACAAAATTTGGTGAGCCAAGTGGGACTTGTGTACTGATCATTACCACCAAGTATCATCAAGATTGGGTGAAAAGATACTTGCTGGTATTTCGGAAACTCGTAGATTTTTGGAGGCTTGGCAACCCCTTTCAATGAAAGTGTTTTTCGCCAGTTTCTGCTTAGGAATACTTGAAGAAGAAACAAACCATAAAGCCAAAACTGAGAACTACTTTATTTTGTCAAGTTTCAAAGACCTACTACAAACCATGTTGGCTTTAGAGTTCCAAATTCATCTATCTATCTAGGAGAAAACAGAGTGAAACCTAAAAATAAAAACTGCTACTCTAAACAAACGCTTCAACCTAAAAGAAAAAAATTTGGTGAGCAAAGTGGGATTGGTGTACTGATCATTACCTCCAAGTATCATCATCATTGGGTGAAAAAATATTTGCTGGTATTTGGGAAACTCGTAAATTCTTGGACGCTTGGCAACCCCATTCAATGAAAGTGCTTTTCGCCAGTCTCTGCTTCGGGCTACTTAAAGTGGAAACAATCCGTAGAGTCAAAACTGAGAACTTCTTTATTTTGTCAAGTTTCAAAGAGCTACTACAAACCATGTTGGATTTAGAGTACCAAATTCATCTATCTATATACGAGAAAACAGAGTGAAACCTAAAAAAAAAAAAAAACTGCTACTGTAAACGAAAGCTTCAACCTAGAAGAACAAAATTTGGTGAACCAAGTGGGATTTGTATACTGCACATTACCACAAAAATCATCAAGTTTAGGTGAAAAAACATTTGCTGGTACTTTGGAAACTCGTACATTCTTTAACACTTGACAACCCCTTACAATGAAAGTGCTTTTCACCAGTCTCTGATTCGGGCTACTTGAAGAGGAATCAAACTATAGAGAAAAAACTGAGAACTATTTTATTTTGTAAAGTTTCAAAAAGCTACTATACAGCAAGTTGTATTTAGAGTTCTAAATTCATCTATCTATATAGGAAAGAATAGAGTAAAACCTAAAATTTAAAACTGCAACTGTAAACCAACGCTTCAACCTAGAAGAACCAAAATTGGTGAGCTAAGTGGGACTTCTGTACTGATCATTACCTCCATGTATCATAAAGATTAGGTGAAAAAATACTTGCTGGTATTTCAGAAACTCGTATATTCTAGGACGCTTGGCAACTCCTTTCAAGGAAAGTGCTTTTCTCCAGTCTCTGCTTAGTGCTAGTAGAAGAGGAAAAAACCATAGAGACAAAACTGAGAACTACTTTATTTTGTCACGTTTCAAAGAGCTACTACAAACCATACTGGATTTACAGTTCGAAATTCATCTATCCATATAGGAAAGAATAGAGTGAAATTTAAAAATAAAAACTGCAACTGTAAACGAACGCTTCAACCTAGAAGAACAAAATGTGGTGAGCCAAGTGGGACTTGTGTACTGATCATTACCACCAAGTATCATCAAGATTGGGTGAAAAAATATTTGCTGGTATTTCGGAAACTCGTAGATTCCTGGACGCTTGGCAACCCCTTTCAAAGAAAGTGCGTTTCACCAGTCTCTGCTTAGGGCTACTTGAAGAGGAATCAAACCATAGAGAAAAAAATGAAAACTACTTTATTTTGTCAAGTTTCAAAGAGCTACTACAAACCATTTTGGATTTAGAGTTCCAAATTCATCTATCTATATAGGAGGGAACAGAGTGAAACCTAAAAATAAAAACAGCTACTGTAAACAAACGCTTTAACCTAGAAGAACAAAATTTGGTGAGCCAAGTGAGATTTGCATACTGATTATTACCACCAAGTATCATCAAGATTGGGAGAAAAAATATTTGCTGGTATTTCGGAAACTCGTAGATTCTTGGACGCCTGGCAACCCCTTTCAAACAAAGAGGTTTTCGCCAGTCTCTGCTTAGGGCACTTGAAGAGAAAACAAACTATTGATAAAAACCTGAGAACTACTTTATTTTGTTAAGTTCGAACACCTACTACAAACCATGTTGGATTTAGAGTTCAAAATTATCTATTTGTATAGGAAGAACAGAGTGAAACATAAAAATAAAAACTGCTACTGTAAACGAACGATTCAACCTAGAAGAACAAAATTTGGTAAGCCAAGTGAGATTTGTGTACTGATCATTACCACCAAGTATCATCAATATTTTGTGAAAAAATATTTGCTGGTGTTTCGGAAACTCGTAGATTCTTGGAAGCTTGGCAACCTATTTCAATGAAAGTGCCTTTCCCCAGTCTATGCTTATGGCTACTAGAAGAGGAAACAAACCATAGAGACAAAACTGAGAACTACTTTATTTTGTCAAGTTTCAAAGAGCTACTACAAACCATGTTTTATTTAGAGTTCAAAATTCATCTATCGATATAGAAAAGAATAGAGTGAAACCTAAAAATAAAAACTGCAACTGTAATCGACAGCTTCAACCTAGAAGAACAAAATTTGGTGAGCCAAGTGGGACTTGTGTACTGATCATTACCACCAAGTAAAATCAAGATTGGGTGAAAAAATACTTGCTGGTATTTCGGAAACTCGAAGATTCTGGACGATTGGCAACCCCTTTCGATGATAGTGCTATTCGCCAGTCTCTGCTTAGGGCTACTTGAAGAGGAATCAAACCATAGAGACAAAACTGAGAACTACTTTTTTTGTCAAGTTTCAAAGAGCTACTACAAACCATGTTGGATTTAGAGTTCTAAATTCATCTATCTATAAAAGGAAAGAATAGAGTGAAACCTAACAATAAAAACTGCAACTGTAATCGAACGCTTCAAACTAGAAGAGTAAAATTTTGTGAGTGAAGGGGGACTTGTGTACTGATCATTACCAACAAGTGTCATCAAGATTGGGGAAAAAAATATTTGCAGGTATTTCGGAAACGCGTAGATTCTTGGTCGCTTGGCAACCCCTTTCAATGAAAGTGCTTTTCACCAGTCTCTGCATAGGGCTACTTGAAGAGGAAACAAACCATAGAGACAAAACTGAGAACTACTTTATTTTGTCAACTTTCAAAGAGCTATTACAAACGATGTGGGATTTAGAGTTCCAAATTCATCTATCTATATAAGAGAAAACAGACTGAAACCTAGAAATAAATACTGCTACTGTAAACAAACGCTTCAAACTAGAAGAACAAAATTTGGTTTGCCAAGTGAGATTTGTGTACTGATCATTACCACCATATCATCTAGATTGGTTGAAAAAAATATTTGCTGGTATTTCGTAAACTCGTAGATTCTTGGAAGCTTGGCAATGCATTTCAATGAAACTGCCTTTCGCCAGTCTCTGCCGAGGGCTACTTGAAGAGGAAACAAACCATAGAGCCAAAACTGAGAACTACTTTATTTTGTCAAGTTTCAAAGAGCTACTACAAACCATGTTGGATTAAGAGTTCCAAATTTATCTATCTATACAGGAAAGAATAGAGTGAAACCTAAAAATAAAAACCGCAACTGATAACAAACGCTTCAACCTTGAAGAACAAAATTTGGTGAGCAAATGGGACTTGTGTACTGATCATTACCACCAAGTATCATCAAGATTGGGGGAAAAAATATTTGATGGTATTTCGGAAACTCATAGTTTCTTGGAGGCTTGGCAACCCCTTTCAATGAAAGTGCTTTTCGCCAGTTTCTGTTTAGGGATACTTGAAGAGGAAACGAACCATAGAGCCAAAACTGAGAACTACTTTATTTTGTCAGGTTCAAAAAGCTACTACAAACCATATTGGATTTAGAGTTCCAAATTCATCTATCTATATAGGAGAAAACAAAGTGAAACCTAAAAATAAAAACTGCTACTCTAAACAAACGCTTCAACCTAAAAGAAAAAATTTGGTGAGCAAAGTGGGATTGGTGTACTGATCATTACCACCAAGTATCATCAACATTGGGTGAAAAAATATTTGCTGGGATTTCAGAAACTCGTAAATTCTTGGACGCTTGGCAACCCCTTTCAATGAAAGTGCTTTTTGCCAGTCTCTGCTTAGGGCTACTTAAAGTGGAAACAATCCATAGTGCCAAAACTGAGAACTACTTTATTTTGTCAAGTTTCAAAGAGCTACTACAAACCATGTTGGATTTAGAGTACCAAATTCATCTATCTATATAGGAGAAACAGAGTGAAACGTAAAAAAAAAAAAAAAAAAAAAACTGCTACTGTAAACGAAAGCTTCAACCTAGAAGAACAAAATTTGGTGAGCCAAGTGGGATTTGTATACTGAACATTACCACCAAGTATCATCAAGATTAGGTGAAAAAACATTTGCTGGTACTTCGGAAACTCGTAGATTCTTTAACGCTTGGCAAACCCTTACAATAAAAGTGCTTTTTGCCAGTCTCTGATTAGGGCTACTTGAAGAGGAAACAAACCATAGAGACAAAACTGAGAACTACTTTATTTTGTACTACTTTATTTTGTCAAGTTTCAAAAAGCTACTACATACCAACTTGTATTTAGAGTAATAAATTCATCTATCTATATAGGAAAGAATAGAGTAAAACCTAAAATTTAAAACTTCAACTGTAAACGAACGCTTCAACCTAGAAGAACAAAAATTGGTGAGCTAAGTGGGACTTCTGTACTGATCATTACCTCCATGTATCATAAAGATTAGGTGAAAAAATACTTGCTGGTGTTTCAGAAAATCATACATTCTAGGACTTTTGGAAACTCCTTTCAACGAAAGTGCTTTTCTCCTGTCTCTGCTTAGTGTGCTAGTAGAAGAGGAAAAAACCATAGAGACAAAACTGAGAACTACTTTATTTTGTCACGTTTCAAAGAGCTACTACAAACCATATTGGATTTACAGTTCGATATTCATCTATCCATATAGGAAAGAATAGAGTGAAATTTAAAAATAAAAACTGCAACTGTAAACGAACGCTTCAACCTAGAAGAACAAAATTTCGTGAGCCAAGTGGGACTTGTGTACTGATCATTACCACCAAGTATCATCAAGATTGGGTGAAAAAATATTTGCTGGTATTTCGAAAACTCGTAGATTCTTGGATGCTTGGCAACCCCTTTCAATTAAAATGCATTTCGCAAGTCTCTGCTTAGGGCTACTTGAAGAGGAATCAAACCATAGAGAAAAAATGAGAACTATTTTATTTTGTCAAGTTTCAAAAAGCTACTACAAACCATTTGGGATTTAGAGTTCCAAATTCATCTAACTATATAGGAGGAAACAGAGTGAAACCTAAAAATAAAAACAGCTACTGTAAACAAACGCTTTAACCTAGAAGAACAAAATTTGGTGAGCCAAGTGAGATTTGCGTACTGATCATTACCACCAAGTATCATCAAGATTGGGTGAAAAATATTTGCTGGTATTTCGGAAACTCGTTGATTCTTGGACGCATGGCAACCCTTTCAAAGAAAGAGGATTTCGCCAGTCTCTGCTTAGGGCACTTGAAGAGGAAACAAACTATTGAAAAAAAACTGAGAACTACTTTATTTTGTCAAGTTCGAACAGCTACTACAAACCATGTTGGATTTAGAGTTCGAAATTATCTATTTGTATAGAAGAGAACAGAGTGAAACCTAAAAATAAAAACTGCTACTGTAAACGAACGCTTCAACCTAGAAGAACAAATTTGGTAAGCCAAGTGAGATTTGTGTACTCATCATTACCACCAAGTATCATCAATATTTTGTGAAAAAATATTTGCTGGTGTTTCGGAAACTCGTAGATTCTTGGAAGATTGGCAACCTATTTCAATGAAAGTGCCTTTTGCCAGTCTCTGCTTAGGGCTAATAGAAGAGGAAACAACAATAGAGACAAAACTGAGAACTACTTTATTTTGTCAAGTTTCAAAGAGCTACTACAAACCATGTTGGATTTAGAGATCAAAATTCTTCTATAGATATAGAAAAGAATAGAGTGAAACCTAAAAATAAAAACTGCAACTGTAATCGAACGCTTGAACCTAGGAGAACAAAATTTGGTGAGCCAAGCGGGACTTGTGTACTGATCATTATTACCAAGTGTCATGAAGATTTGGTGAAAAAATATTTGCTGGTATTTCGGAAACTCGTAGATTATTGGACGCTTGGCAACCCCTCTCAATGAAAGTGCTATTCGCCAGTCTCGGCTTAGGGCTACTTGAAGAGGAAACAAACCATAGAGAAAAAACTAAGAACTACTTTATTTTGTCAAGTTTCAAAGAGCTGCTACAAACCATGTTGGATTTAGAGTTCTACATTCATCTATCTATATAGGAAAGAATAGAGTGAAACCTAAAAATAAAAACTGGAAGTGTAAACGAACGCATCAGCCTAGATAAGCAAAATTTGGTGAGCAAAGTGGGACTTGTGTACTGATCACTACCAACAAGTATCATCAAGATTGGGTAAAAAAAATTTGCTGGTATTTCCGAAACTCGTAGATTCTTGGACGCTTGGCAACCCCTTTCAATGAAAGTGCTTTTCGCCAGTCTCTGCATAGGGCTACTTGAAGAGGAAACAAACCATAGAGACAAAACTGAGAACTACTTTATTTTGTCAAGTTTCAAAGAGCTATTACAAACCATGTTGGATTTTGAGTTCCAAATCCATCTGTCTATATAAGAGAAAACAGACTGAAACCTAGAAATAATTACTGCTACTGTAAACAAACGCTTCAACCTACAAGAAAAAAATTTGGTTTGCCAAGTGAGACTTGTGTATTGATCCTTACCACCATATCATCTAGATTCGGTGAAAAAATATTTGCTGGTATTTCTTAAACTCGTAGACTCTTGGAAGCTTGGCACCCCGTTTCAATGAAAGTGCCTTTCGCCAGCCTCTGATTATGGGTAATTGAAGAGGAAACAAACCATAGGGTCAAAACTGAGAGCTACTTTATTTTGTCAAGTTTCAAACAGCTACTACAAACGATGTTGGATTTATAGTTCCAAATTCATCTATCTATACAGGAGAAAACAGAGTGAAACCTGAAAATAAACACTGCTACTGTAAACAAACGCTTCAACCTAAAAGAAAAAAATTTGATGAGCCAAGTGAGATAGGTGTACTGATCATTACCACCAAGTATCATCAAGATTGGGTGAAAAAATATTTGCTGGTATTTTGGAAACTCGTAGATTCTTGAACGCTTGAGAACCCCTTTCAACGAAAGTGATTTTCGCCAGTCTCTGCTTAGGGCTACTTGTAAAGGAAACAAACCATAGAGCCAAAACTGAGAACTACTTTATTTTGTAAAGTTTCAAAGAGCTACTACAAACCATGTTGGACTTAGAGTTCCAAATTCATCTATCTATATAGGAGAAAACAGAGTGAAACCTAAAAATAAACACTGCAACTCTAAACAAACGCTTCAACCTAAAAAAAAAAAAAAAAAAAAAAAAAATTGGTGAGCCAGTGGGATTTGTATACTGATCATTACCACCAAGTACCATCAAGATTGGGTGAAAAAATATTTGCTGGTATATCGGAAACTCGTAGATTCTTGGACGCTTGGCAATTCCTTTCCATGAAAATGCTTTTTGCCATTCTCTGCCAAGGGCACTTGAAGAGGAAACCAGCTATTGAGAAAAAACCGAGAACTACTTTATTTTGCCAAGTTTCAAACACCTACTACAAACCATGTTGCATTTAGAGTTCGAAATTTATCTATTCATATAGAAGAGAACAGAGTGAAATCTAAAAATAAAAAACTGCTTCTGTAAACTGACGCTTCAACCTAGAAGAACAAAATTTGGTGAGCCAAGTGGGATTTGTGTACTGATCATTACCACAAAGTATCATCAAGTTTGGGTTAAAAAATATTTGCTGGTATTTCCAAAACTCGTAGATTTTTGGATGCTTGGCAACCCCTTTCAAAGAAAGTGCTTTTCGCCAGTCTCTCCTTAGGGCTACTTGAAGAGGAAACAAACCCAAGAGACAAAACTGAGAACTACTTTATTTTGTCAGGTTTTAAAGGGCTACTAGAAACCATGTTGGATTTAGAGTTCGAAATTCATCTATTTATATAGGACAGAAAAGGGTGAAGCCTAAAAATAAAAACTGCTACTGTAAAGTAACTCTTCAACATAGAAGAACAAAATTTGGTAAGCCAAGTGAGATTTGTGTACTGATCATTACCACCAAGTATCATCAATATTGGGTGAAAAAATATTTGCTGGTGTTTCAGAAACTCGGAGATTCTTGGAAGCGTGGCAACCTATTTCAATGAAAGTGCCTTTCGCCAGTCTCTGCTTAGGGCTACTAGAAGAGGAAACAAACCATAGAGAAAAAACTAAGAACTACTTTATTTTATCAACTTTCAAAGAGCTACTACAAACCATGATGGATTTAGAGTTTCAAATTCATCTATCTATATAAGAGGGAACAGAATGAAACCTAAAAATATAAACTGCTCCTGTATAACAACACTTCAACTTAGAAGAACAAAACTTGGTGAGCCAAGTAAGATTTGTGTACTGATCATTACCACCACGTATCATCAAGATTGGGAGAAAAAATATTTGATGATATTTCGGAAACTCATAGTTTCTTGGAGGCTTGGCAACCCCTTTCAATGAAAGTGCTTTTCGCCAGTTTCTGTTTAGGGATACTTGAAGAGGAAACGAACCATAGAGCCAAAACTGAGAACTACTTTATTTTGTCAGGTTCAAAAAGCTACTACAAACCATATTGGATTTAGAGTTCCAAATTCATCTATCTATATAGGAGAAAACAGAGTGAAACCTAAAAATAAAAACTGCTACTCTAAACAAACGCTTCAACCTAAAAGAAAAAATTTGGTGAGCAAAGTGGGATTGGTGTACTGATCATTACCACCAAGTATCATCAACATTGGGTGAAAAAATATTTGCTGGTATTTCGGAAACTCGTAAATTCTTGGACGCTTGGCAACCCCTTTCAATGAAAGTGCTTTTTGCCAGTCTCTGCTTAGGGCTACTTAAAGTGGAAACAATCCATAGTGCCAAAACGGAAAACTACTTTATTTTGTCAACTTTCAAAGAGCTACTACAAACCATGTTGGATTTAAAGTACCATATTCTTCAATCTATATAGGAGAGAACAGAGTAAAACCTAAAAATAAAAACTGCTACTGTAAATGAACGCTTCAACTTAGAAGAACAAAATTTTTTGATCCAAGTAAGACTCATGTACTGATCATTACCACCACGTATCATCAAGATTGGGTGAAAAAATATTTGCCTGTATTTCGGAAACTCATAGATTCTTGGACGCTTGGCAACCCCTTTCAATGAAAGTGCTATTCGTCAGTCTCCGATTAGGGCTACTTGAAGAAAAAAAAACCATAGAGACAAAACTGAGAACTACTTTATTCTGTAAAGATTCAAAGAGATACTTCAAACCAAGTTGGATTTAGAGTTCTAAATTCATCTATCTATATAGGAAAGAATAGAGTGAAACCTAAAAATATAAACTGAAACTGTAAACGAACGCTTCAAACTAGAAGAGAAAAATTTGGTGAGCCAAGTGGGACTTGTGTACTGATCATTACCAACAAGTTTCATCGTGATTGGTTAAAAAAATATTTGCTGCTATTTCGGAAACTCGTAGATTCTTGGACGCTTGGCAACCCCTTTCAATGACAGTGCTATTCGTCATTCTCTGCTTAGGGCTACTTGAAAAGGAAACAAACCATAGAGACAAAACTGAGAACTACTTTATTTTGTCAAGTTTTAAAGAGCTAATACAAACCATGGTGGATTTAGAGTTCAAAATTCATCTATTTATATTGGACAGAACAGAGTGAAGCCTAAAAATAAAAACTGCTACTGTAAAGTAACGCTTCAACCTAGAAGAACAAAATTTGGTAAGCCAAGTGAGATTTGCGTACAGATCATTTCCACCAAGTATCCTCAATATTGGGTGAAAAAATATTTGCTGGTGTCTCGGAAACTCATAGATTCTTGGAAGCTTGGCCACCTGTTTCATTGAAAGTGCCTTTCACCAGTCTCTGCTTAGGGCTAATAGAAGAGGAAACCACCATAGAGACAAAACTGAGAACTACTTTATTTTGCCAAGTTTCAAAAAGCTACTACAAACCATGTTGGATTTAGAGTTCAAAATTCATCTATGGATATAGAAAAGAATAGAGTGAAACCTAAAAATAAAAACTGCAACTGTAATCAAATGCTTAAACCTAGAAGAACACAATTTGGTGAGCCACGTGGGACTTGTGTACTGATCAGAACACCAAGTGTCATGAAGATTTGGTGAAAAAATATTTGCTGGTATTTCGGAAACTCGTAGATTCTTGGACGCTTGGCAACCCCTATCAATGAAAGTGCTATTGGCCAGTCTCTGCTTAAGGCTACTTGAAGAGGAAACAAACCATAGAGACAAAACTAAGAACTACTTTATTTTGTTAAGTTTCAAAGAGCTACTACAAACCATGTTGGATTTAGAGTTCTAAATTCATCTATCTATATAGGAAAGAATAGAGTGAAACCTAAAAATAAAAACTGCAACTGTAAACAAATGCTTCAACCTAGAAGAGCAAAATTTGGTGAGCCAAGTGAGACTTGTGTACTGATCATTACCACCAAGTATCATTAAGATTGGATTAAAAAAATATTTGCTGGTATTTCGGAAACTCGTAGATTCTTGGACGCTTCGCAACCCCTTTCCATGAAAGTGCTTTTCGCCACTCTCTTCTTAGGGCTACTTGAAGAGGAAACAATCCACAGAGATAAAACGTAGAACTACTTTATTTTCTCAAGTTTTAAAGAGCTACTACAAACCATGTTGAATTTACAGTTCGAAATTCATCTATTTATATAGGAAAGAACAGAGTGAAGCCTAAAAATAAAAACTGCTATTGTAAATGATCGCTTCGAACGAGAAAAACAAAATTTGGTGAGCCAAATGAGATTTGTGTCCTGATCATTACCACCAAGTATCATCAAGATTGGGTGAAAAAATATTTGTTGGCATTTCGAAAACTCGTAGATTCTTGGCAGACTTACAACCCCTTTCAATGAAAGAGCCTTGCGCCATTTCAACTTAGGGCTACTTGAACAGGAAACAAACCATAGAGACAAAACTGAGAAGTACTTTATTTTGTCAAGTTTCAAAGAGCTACTACAAACCATGTTGGATTTAGAGTTCCACTTTCATCAATCTATAAAGGAGAGAACAGAGTGTAACCGAAAAATAAAAACTGCTACTGTAAACGAACGCTTCAAACTAGAAAATCAAATTTTGGTGAGCCAAGTGGGCTTTGTGTACTGATAATTACCACCAAGTATCATCAACATTGGGTGAAAAAATATTTGCTGGTATTTCAGAAACTCGTAGTTCCTTGGATGATTGGCAACCTCTTTCAATGAAATGACTTTGTGCCAACTCTGCCTAGGGCTACTTGAAGAGAAAACATACCATAGAGACAAAACTGAGAACTACTTTATTTTGTCAAGTTTCAAATACCTAATACAAAAAATGTTGGATTTAGAGTTTCAAATTCATCTATCTATATATGAGAGAACAAAGGGAAACCTAAAGATAAAAAATGATACTGTAAATAACGCTTCAACCTAGAAGAACAAAATTTGGTGAGCCAAGTGGGATTTGTGTACTGATCTTTACCACCAAGTATCATCAAGATTTGGTGAAAAAATATTTGCTGGTATTTCAGATACTCGTAGTTTCATAGAAGCTTGGCAACCCCGTTCAATGAAAGGGCTTGCGCCATCTCTCATTAGGCATACTTGAAAAGAAAACAAACCCTACAGAAAAAAACTGAGAACTACTATATTTTGTCAAGTTTCAAAGAGGTACTACAAACCATTTTGGATTCAGAGTTCCAATTTCATCAATCAATAAAGGAAAGAACAGAGTGTAACCTTAAAACAAAAACTTCTACTGTAAACGAACACTTCAACCTAAAAGAACTAATTAGGTGAGCCAAGTGGGATTTGTATACGGATCATTTCTACCAAGTATCATCACGATTGGGTGAAAAAATATTTGCTGGTATTTCGGAAACTCGTAGATTCTTGGACTCTTGGAAACCCCTTTCAATGAAAGTGGTTTACGCCAGTCTCTGCATAGGGCTCCTCTAAGAGGAAACAAACCACAGAGACAAAAATGAGAACTACTTTATTTTATCAAGTTTCAAAGAGCTACTACAAACCATGTTGGATTTAGAGTTCCAAGTTCATCTATCTATATAGGAGAGAACAGAGTAAAACCTAAAAATAAAAACTGCTTCAGTAAACAAACGCTTCAACCTAGAACAACAAAATTTAGTGAGGCAAGTGCTATTTGTGTACTGATCATTACCACCAAGTATCTTCAAGTTTGGGTGAAAAAATATTTGCTGGTTTTTCGGAAACTCGTACATTCTTGGAAGCTGGGTGACCCCATTAAATGAAACTGCTTTTCGCCAGTCTCTGCTTAGGGCTACTTGAAGAAGAAACAAACCATAGAGAAAAAACTGAGAAATACTTAATTTTTTCAAGTTTCAAAAACCTAGTACAAACCATGTTGGATGTAGAGTTCCAAATTCATCTATCTATATAAAAGAGAACACACTGAAACATGAAAAAAAAAACTGCTACTGTAAACGAAAGCTTCAACCTAGAAGAACAAAATTTGATGAGCCAAGTGGGATTTGTGTACTGATCATTAACACCAAGTATCATCAAGATTGGGTGAAAAAATATTTGCTAGTATTTTGGAAACTCGTAGATTCTTGGACGCTTGGCAACCCCTTTCAATAAAAGTGCTTTACGCCAGTCTCTGCTTAGAAATACTTGAAGAGGAAACAACAATAGAGACAAAACTGAGAACTACTTTATTTTGTGAGTTTCAAAGAGCTGCTACAAACCATGTTGGATTTAGAGTTCCAAATTTATCTATCAATATAGGAGAGAACAGAGTGAAACCTAAAAATAAAAACTGCTACAATAAACTAACGCTTCAACCTAGAACAACAAAATTTGGTGAGGCAAGTAGAATTTGTGTACTGATCATTACCACAAAGTATCATCAAGATTGGGTGAAAAAACATTTGCTAGCTATTCAAAAACTCCTAGTTTCTTGGATGCTTGGCAACCCCTTTCAATGAAAGTGTTTTACGACATCTATGCTCAGGGCTACTGGAAGAGGAAACAAACCATAGAGACAACACTAAGAACTACTTTCTTTTGTCAAGTTTCAAAGAGCTACCACAAACCATGTTGGATTTAGAGTTTTAAATTATCTATCTATATAGGAACAGAGTGAAACCTAAAAATAAAAACTGCTACTGTACACAAGGGCTTCAAACTAAAAGGACAAAATTTGGTGAGCCAAGTGGGATTTGTGTACTGATCATTATCACCAAGTATTATCAAGATTGGGTGAAAAAATATTTTCTGGTATTTCGGATACTCGTAGTTTCTTAGAAGCTTGGCAAACCCTTTAAATGAAAGGGCTTTGCGCCATCTCTACTCATGGCTACTTGAAGAGGAAACAAACCACAGAGACAACACTGAGAACTACTTTATTTTGTCAAGTTTCAAAGAGCTACTACAAACCATGTTGCATTTAGAGTTCCAAATTCATCTATCTATATAGGAGAGAACAGAGTGAAACCTAAAAATATAAAATTCTACTGTAAACGAACGCTTCAAACTAAAAGAACAAAATTTGGGGAGGTAAGTGGGATTAGTGTACTGATCAACAACACCAAGTATCATCAAGTTTGGGTGAAAAAATATTTTCTGGTATTTCGGAAACTCGTAGTTTCTTAAACGCTTCGAGACCCCTTTCAATTAAAGGGCTTTGCGCCATCTCTGCTTAGGGCTACTAGAAGAGGAAACAAACCATAGAGAGAAAACTGACAACTACTTTATTTTTTCAAGTTTCAAAGAGCTACTACAAACCATGTTGGATTTAGAGTTCCAAATTCATCTATCTATATAGGAGAGAACAGAGTGAAACCCAAAAATAAAAATTGCTACTGTAAACGAGGGCTTCAACCTAGAAGATCAAAATTTGGTGAGCCAAGTGGGATTTGTGTACAGATCATCACCACCAAGTATCATCAAGATTGGGTGAAAGAATATTTCCTTGTATTTCGGAAAATCGTAGTTACTTGGATGGTTGGAAACCCCTTTCAATGAAAGGGCTTTGCGCCATCTCTGCTTAGGACTACTTCAAGAGAAAACAAACCATAAAGACAAAACGGAGAACTACGTTAATTTGTCAAGTTTCAAAGAGCTACTACAAACCATGTTGGATTTAGAGTTCCAAATTCATGTATCTATATAGGAGAGAATAGAATGAAACCTAAAAATCAAAACTGCTACTATAAACAAACGCTTCAACTTAGAAAAACAAAATTTGGTGAGGCAAGTGCGATTTGTGTATTGATCATTACCACCAAGTATCATCAAGTTTGGGTGAAAAAATATTTGCTGGTATTT
This sequence comes from Callospermophilus lateralis, assembly GCF_048772815.1. Classification (NCBI taxonomy): domain Eukaryota; kingdom Metazoa; phylum Chordata; class Mammalia; order Rodentia; family Sciuridae; genus Callospermophilus; species Callospermophilus lateralis. Next base: position 66,031,011 of record NC_135315.1, read on the forward strand.
CGGAAACTCGTAGATTCTTGGATTTTTGGCAACCATATTCAGTGAAACTGCTTTTCGCCAGTCTCTGCTTAGGGCTACTTGAACAGGAAACAAACCATAGAGACAAAACTGAGAACTACTTTATTTTGACAAGTTTCAAAGAGCTAATACAAACCATGTTAAATTTAGAGTTCCAAATTCATCTATCAATATAGGAGAGAACAGAGTGAAACCTAAAAATAAAAACTGCTTTTGTAAACGAACGGTTCAACCTAGAAGAACAAAATTTGGGAAGCGAAGTGGGATTTCAGTACTGATCATTATCACCTAGTATCATCAAGATTGGTTGAAAAAATAGTTGCTGGTATCTTGAAATCTCGTAGATTCTTAGACGCTTGGCAACCCATTTCATTGAAACTGCTTTTTGCCAGTCTCTGCTTAGGTCTACTTGAAGAGAAAACAAAACCATAGAGACAACACTGAGAACTACTTTATTTTGTCAAGATTCAAAGAGCAACAACAAACCATGTTTGAATTAGAGTTCCAAATTCATCTATCTATATAGGAGAGAACAGAGTGAAACCTAAAAATAAAAATTGCTACTGTAAACGAACGCTTCAACCTAGAAGAACCAAACTTGGTGAGCCAAGTGGGATTTGTGTCTTGATCATTCCCACCAAGGATCATTAAGATTGGGTGAAAAAATATTTGCTGGTAATTCGGAAACTCGTAATTTCTTGGAAGCTAGGCAACCCCTTTCAATGAAAGGGCTTTGCGCCATCTATGCTCAGGGCTACTTCAAGAGGAAACAAACCATAGAGACAACACTGAGAACTACTTTATTTTGTCAAGTTTCAAAGAGCTACTGCAAACCATGTTAGATTTAGAGTTTTAAATTCTTCTATCTATATAGGAGAAAACAGACTGAAACCTAAAAATAAAAACTGCTACTGTAAACGAGGGCTTCAACCTAAAAGAACAAAATTTGGTGAGCCAAGAGGGATTTGTGTACTGATCATTATCACCAAGTATCATCAAGATTGGGTGAAAAAATATTTTCTGGTATTTTGGATACTCATAGTTTCTTACAAGCTTGGCAAACCCTTTAAATGAAAGGGCTTCGCGCCATCTCTACTCAGGGCTACTTGAAGAGGAAACAAACCACAAAGGCAACACTGAGAACTACTTTATTTTGTCAAGTTTCAATGAGCTACTACAAACCATGTTGCATTTAGAGTTCCAAATTCATCTATCTATATAGGAGACAACAGAGTGAAACCTAAAAATATAAACTTCTACTGTAAAAGAATGCTTCAATCTAAAAGAACAAAATTTGGAAAGGTAAGTGGGATTAGAGTACTGATCAACACCACCAAGTATCATCAAGTTTGGGTGAAAGAATATTTGCTGGTATTTCGAAAACTCGTAGTTTCTTAAACCCTTGGAGACCCCTTTCAATTAAAGGGCTTTGTGCCATCTCTGCTTAGGGCTACTTGAAGAAAAAACAAACCATAGAGAGAAAACTGAGAACTTCTTTATTTTGTCAAGTTTCAAAGACCTACTACAAACCATGTTGGATTTACAGTTCCAAATTCATCTATCTATATAGGAGAGAACAGAGTGAAACCCAAAAATAAAAATTGCTACTGTAAACGAGGGCTTCAACCTAGAAGATCAAAATTTGGTGAGCCAAGTGGGATTTGTGTACTGATCCTCACCTCCAAGTATCATCAAGATTGGGTGAAAAACTATTTCCTAATATTTCGGAAACTCGTAGTTACTTGGATGGTTGGAAACCCCTTTCAATGAAAGGGCTTTGTGCTATCTCTGCTTAGGACTACTTCAAGAGGAAAAAAACAATAGAGACAAAACGGAGAACTACGTTATTTTGTCAAGTTCCAAAGAGCTACTAAAAATCATGTTGGATTTAGAGTTCCAAATTCATCTATCTATATAGGAGAGAACAGAATGAAACCTAAAAATAAAAACTGCTACTATTAACAAACGCTTCAACTTAGAACAACAAAATTTGGTGAGGCAAGTGTGATTTGTGTATTGATCATCACCACCAAGTATCATCAAGTTTGGGTGAAAAAATATTTGCTGGTATTTCAAAAACTCGTAGATTCTTGGAAGTTTGGCAACCATATTCACTGAAACTGCTTTTCACCAAATTCTGCTTAGGGCTACTTGAAGAGGAAAAAAACCATAGAGTCAAAACTGAGAACTACTTTATTTTGTCAAGTTTCAAAAAGCTAATACTAACCATGTTGGATTTAGAGTTCCAAATTCATCTATCAATATAAGAAAAAACAGAGTGAAACCTAAAAATAAAACCTGCTACAGTAAACGAAAGCTTCAACCTAGAAGAACAAAATATGGTGAGCCAAGTGGTATTTGTGTACTGATCATTACCACCAAGTATCATCAAGACTGGGTGAAAAAATATTTGCTGTTATTTTGGAAACTCGTAGTTTCTTGGAAGCTTGGCAACCCGTTTCAATGAAAGTGCTTTTTGCCAGTCTCTGCTTAGGACTGCTTGAAGAGGAAACAAACCATAGAGACAAAATTGAGAACTACTTTATTTTGTCAAGTTTCAAAGAGCTACTACAAACCATGTTGGAATTAGAGTTCAAAATTTATCTATCTATATAGGAGAGAACAGAGTGAAACCTAAAAATAAAAACTGCTACTGTAAACGAACGCTTCAACATCGAAGAACAAAATTTGGTGAGCGAAGTGGGATTTGTGTACTGATCATTACCACCAAGTATCATCAAGATTGGGTGAAAAAATATTTCCTGGTATTTCGGAAACTCGTAGATTCTTGGAAGCTTGGCAACCCCTTTCAATGAAACGGCTTTCGCCATCTCTGCTTAGGGCTACCTGAAGAGGAAACAAACCATAGAGACAACACTGAGAACTACTTTATTTTGTCAACTTTGAAAGAGCCACTACAAACCATGTTGGATTTAGAGTTCCAAATTTATCTATCTATATAGGAGAGAACAGAGTGAAACCTAAAAATAAACACTGGTACTGTAAACGAACAGTGGAACCTACAAGAACAAAATTTGGAGAGCCAAGTGGGATTTGTGTACTGATCATTATCACCAAGTATCATCAAGATGGTTTGAAAAAATATTTGCTGGTATTTCGGAAACTCGTAGATTCTTCGAAGCTTGGCAACCCCTTTCAATGAAACTACTTTTCGCCAGTTTCTGCTCAGGCCTACATGAGAGAAAACAAGCCATGGAGACAAAAGTAAGAAATATTTTTTATTTCATGTTTCAAAGAGCTACTACAAACCATGTTGGATTTAGAGTTACAAATTCTTCTATCAATATAGGAGAGAACAGAGTGAAACCTACAAATAAAAACAGCAACTGTAAACGAACGCTTCAACCTAGAAGAACAAAATTTGGTGACCAAGTGGGATTTGTGTACTGATCATTACCACCAAGTATCATCAAGATTGGGTGAAAAAATATTTGCTGGTACTTCGGAAACTCGTAGATTCTTGGACGCTTGGTAACCCCTTAAATGAAAGAGGTTTTCGCCAGTCTCTCCTTAGGGCTGCGTGAAGAGGAAAAAAACCATAGAGACAAAATTGAAAACTACTTTAGTTTGTCAAGTTTCAAAGAGCTACTACAAACCATGTTGGAATTAGAGTTCCAAATTCATCTATCTATATAAGAGAGAACAGAGTGAAACCTAAAAATAAAAACAGCTACTGTAAACGAACGTTTCAACCTAGTAGAACAAAATTTGGTGAGCTCAATGGAATTTCTGTACTGATCATTACCACCAAGTGTCATCAAGATTGGGTGAAAAAAATATTTGCTGGTATTTCGGAAACTCGTATTTTCTTGGAAGCTTGGCAACCCCTTTCAATGAAAGGGCTTTTCGCCATCTCTGCTTAGGGCTACCTGAAGAGGAAACAAACCATAGAGACAACACTGAGAACTGCTTTATTTTGTCAAGTTTGAAAGAGCTACTACAAACCATGTTGGATTTAGAGTTCCAAAATAATCTATCTATATAGGAGAGAACAGAGTGAAACCTAAAAATAAAAACGGCTACTGTAAACGAACATTTCAACCTAAAAGAACAAAATTTGGTGAGCCACGTGGGATTTGTGTACTGATCATTACCAATAAATATCATCAAGATTGGGTGAAAAAATATTTGCTGGTATTTCGGAAACTCGTAGATTTTTGGTTTTTGTTTTTTTTTTAAATATTTATTTTATTGGTTGTTCAAAACATTACTAAGCTCGTGGCATATCATCTTCCATACATTTGATTCAAGTGGGTTATCAGTTCCCATTTTTACCCCAAATACAAGTTGCAGAATCACATCGGTTACACATCCACATTTTTACATAATACCATATTAATGACTGTTGTATTCTGCTACCTTTCCTATCCCCTACTATCCCCCCTCCCTTTCCCTCTCCTCTTCCCTCACTACCCCATCTGCTGTGGTTTAATTCTCTCCCTTTTTTTTCCCTTTCCCCTCACAAACTCTTATATGTAGTTTTATGTAACAATGAGGGTCTCCTTCCATTTCCATACAGTTTCCCTTCTCTCTCCCTCTCTCCCACCCCACTCGTCTCTGTTAAATGTTAATCTTTTCCTCATGCTCTTCTTCCCTGTTCTGATCTTGGTTGCTCTCTTTATATCAAAGGAGACATTTGGCATTTGTTTTTTAGGGATTGGCTAGCTTCACTTAGCATTATCTGCTCTAATGCCATCCATTTCCCTGCAAAATCCATGATTTTGTCATTTTTTAGTGCTGCGTAATACTCCATTGTGTATAGATGCCACAGTTTTTTAATCCATTCATCTATTGAAGGGCATCTAGGTTGATTCCAAAGTCTAGCTATTGTGAATTGTGCTGCTATGATCATTGAAGTGGCAGTGTCCCTATAGTATGCTCTTTTGAGGTCCTCAGGGAATAGACCGAGAAGGGCAATAGCTGGGTCAAATGGTGGTTCCATTCCCAGCTTTCCTAGGTATCTCCATACTGCTTTCCATATTGGCTGCACCATTTTGCAGTCCCACCAGCAATGTACAAGTGTACCCTTTTCCCCACATCCTCGCCAGCACTTATTGTTACTTGACTTCATAATGGCTGCCAATCTTACTGGAGTGAGATGGTATCTTAGGGTGGTTTTGATTTGCATTTCTCTGACTGCTAGAGATGGTGAGCATTTTTTCATATACTTAATGATTGACTGTATGTCTTCCTCTGAGAAGTGTCTGTTCAGATCCTTGGCCCATTTGTTGATAGGGTTGTTTGTTATCTTATTGTTTAATTTTTTAAGTTCTTTGTATATTCTGGATATTAGGGCTCTATCTGAAGTGTGAGGAGTAAAAATTTGTTCCCAGGATGTAGGTTCCCTGTTTACCTCTCTTATTGTTTCTCTTGCTGAGAAAAAACTTTTTAGTTTCAGTAAGTCCCATTTGTTTATTCTTTTATTTAATTCTAGGGCTATGGGCGTCCTATTAAGGAATTTGGAGCCCGACCCCACAATATGTAGATTGGAGCCAACTTTTTCTTCTATCAGGTGCAGAGTCTCTGGTTTGATATCTAGCTCCTTGATCCATTTTGAATTAACTTTTGTGCATGGCTAGAGAAAGGGATTCAGCTTCATTTTGTTGCATATGGATTTCCAGTTTTCCCAGCACCATTTGTTGAAGATGCTATCCTTTCTCCATTGCATGCTTTTAGCGCCTTTATCAAATATAAGAAAGTTGTAATTTTGAGGATTGGTCTCTGTGTCCTCTATTCTGTACCATTGGTCCACCTGCCTGTTTTGGTACCAGTACCATGCTGTTTTTGTTACTATTGCTCTGTAATATAGTTTGAAATCTGGTATCGCTATACCGCCTGATTCACACTTCCTGCTTAGAATAGCTTTTGCTATTCTGGGTCTTTTGTTTTTCCATATGAATTTCATGATAGCTTTATCTATTTCTACAAGAAATGCCCTTGGGATTTTGATTGGCATTGCGTTGAACCTGTAGAGAACTTTGGGTAATATTGCCATTTTGATGATGTTAGTTCTGCCTATCCATGAACAGGGTACATTTTTCCATCTTCTAAGATCTTCTTCTCTCTCTCTCTTTAGGGTTCTGTAGTTTTCTTTGTATAGATCTTTCACCTCTTTTGTTAGGTTGATCCCCAAGTATTTTATTTTTTTTTTTTGAGGATATTGTGAATGGGGTAGTTTTCCTCATTTCCATTTCAGAAGTTTTGTTGTTGATGTACAGGAATGCCTTTGATTTATGCGTGTTGATTTTATATCCTGCCACTTTGCTGAATTCATTTATTAGTTCTAGTAGTTTCTTTGTAGACCCTTTTGGGTCTTCTAGGCATAGGATCATATCGTCCGCAAATAGTGATATTTTAAGTTCTTCTTTTCCTATTTTTATGCCTTTAATTTCTTTTGTCTGTCTAATTGCTCTGGCTAGTATTTCAAGGACTAAATTAAATAGAAGTGGTGAGAGAGGGCATCCCTGTCTTGTTCCAGATTTTAGAGGGAATGCCTTCAATTTTTCTCCATTTAGAATGATGCTAGCCTGAGGCTTAGCATATATAGCTTTTACAATGTTGAGGTAAGTTCCTGTTATCCCCAGTTTTTCTAGTGTTTTGAACATAAAAGGATGCTGTACTTTGTCGAATGCTTTTTCTGCATCTATTGAGACGATCATATGGTTCTTATCTTTAAGTCTATTGATGTGGTGAATAATATTTATTGATTTCCGTATATTGAACCAACCTTGCAAACCAGGGATGAATCCTACTTGATCATGGTGTACAATTTTTTTGATGTGCTTTTGTATTCGATTTGCCAGGATTTTATTGAGGATTTTAGCATCTATGTTCATTAGAGATATTGGTCTGTAGTTTTCTTTCTTTGAAGTGTCTTTGTCTGGTTTTGGGATCAGGGTGATGTTGGCCTCATAGAATGAATTTGGAAGAGCTCCTTCTTTTTCTATTTCTTGAAATAGCTTGAAAAGTATTGGTATTAATTCTTCTTTGAAGGTTTTGTAAAACTCCGCTGTATAGCCATCCGGTCCAGGGCTTTTCTTGGTTGGTAGACTTTTGATGGCTTCTTCTATTTCTTCCTTTGTTATTGGTCTGTTTAGATTTTGTGTGTCTTCCTGACTCAATCTGGGCAGCTCATATGACTTAAGAAATTTATCTATGTCTTCACTGTCTTCTATTTTATTAGAATATAAGGTTTCAAAATACTTTCTAATTATCTTCTGTATTTCTGTAGTGTCTGTTGTGATATTGCCTTTTTCATCCCGTATGTTAGTAATTTGAGTTTTCTCTCTTCTGCTCTTCGTTAGCTTGGCTAAGGGTCTGTCGATCTTATTTATTCTTTCAAAGAACCAACTTTTAGTTTTATCAATTTTTTTGATGGTTTTTTTTGTTTCAATTTTGTTGATTTCCACTCTGATTTTAATTATTTCTTGTCTTCTGCTATGTTTGCTGTTGTTTTGCTCTTCCTTTTCTAGGGTTTTGAGATGTAGTGTGAGTTCGTTTATTTGTTGGTTTTTTCTTTTTTTGAGGAATGAACTCCAGGAAATGAATTTCCCTCTTAAAACTGCTTTCATTGTGTCCCATAGATTCCGGTATGTTGTGTCTGTATTGTCATTTAACTCTAAGAATTTTTTTATTTCCTCCTTTATGTCTTCTGTAACCCATTGATCATTCAGTAACATATTGTTTATTTTCCATGTGATGCAGGATTTTTCCTTCCTTCTTTTATCATTGATTTCCAGTTTCATTCCATTATGATCAGATATGGTGCATGGTATTATCTCCACACCTTTATATTTACTAAGAGTTGCCCTATGGCATAATATATGATCTATCTTTGAGTAAGATCCATGTGCTGCTGAGAAGAACGTGTATCCACTTGATGATGGTTGATATATTCTATATATGTCAGTTAAGTCTAGGTTATTGATTGTGTCATTGAGCTCTATAGTTTCTTTATTCAGCTTTTGTCTGGAGGATCTGTCTAATGGTGAGAGTGGTGTGTTGAAGTCACCCATAATTATTGTGTTGTGGTCAATTTGACTCTTGAACTTGAAGAGCGTTTGTTTTATGAACGTTGCTGCACCATTATTTGGTGCATATAAATTGATAATTGTTATGTCTTGTTGGTGAATAGTTCCTTTTAGCAGGATATAGTGTCCTTCTTTATCCCTTTTGATTAGCCTAGGTTTGAAGTTGATTTTATTCGATATGAGTATGGCCACTCCTGCTTGCTTCCGAGGGCCATGTGAGTGGTATGATTTTTCCCAACCTTTCACCTTCAGCCTGTGTATGTCTTTTCCTATCATATGAGTCTCCTGAAGGCAGCATATTGTTGGGTTTGTTTTTTTGATCCAGGTTACTAGCCTGTGTCTCTTGATTGGTGAGTTTAGACCATTAACATTTAAGGTTACAATTGAGATATGATTTGTACTTCCAGTCATGTTTATTTATTTATTTATTTTAGTTTGGCTAGTTTTTACTTTTTGGTTGTTTTCCTCCCCCTTTACTGAGATACCTCCCTCTGTTGGTTTTGGGCACTATTTTTCAATTCCTCTTCTTGTAGAATTTTGCCCAAAATGCTCTGCAGTGCTGGTTTTCTGGCAGTGAATTCTTTTAGCTTTTGTTTATCGTGAAAGATTTTAATTTCATTGTCAAATCTGATGCTTAACTTTGCTGGATACAGTATTCTTGGTTGGAATCCATTATTTTTCAGCGTTTGAAATACATTGTTCCATGATCTTCTCGCTTTCAAAGTCTGTGATGAAAAATCAGCCGTTAACCTAATTGGTTTACCCCTGTATGTAATCTGCCTCCTTTCCCTCGTAGCTTTTAATATTCTCTCCTTGTTCTGTATGTTGGCTATCTTCATAATTATATGTCTTGGGGTTGGTCTATTACAGTTTTGGATGTTTGGGGTCCTGTAAGCTTCCAGGATTTGGCAATCCATTCCATCTTTCATCTCTGGGAAGTTTTCTAGGATTATTTCATTTAATAGGTTGTCCATTCCTTTGGTTTGAAGCTCTGTGCCTTCTTCTATCCCAATGACTCTCAAATTTGGTTTTTTGATGAGATCCCACATTTCTTGAATAGATTGCTCATGAGATTTAAGCATCTTTTCAGTGTTGACTATGCTCTTTTCAAGTTGATAGACTTTGTCTTCATTATCTGATGTTCTGACTTCTACTTGATCTAGTCTATTTGTGATATTCTCGTTTGCATTTTTAATCTGGTTTATGGTTTCTTGCATTTCTAAAATTACGGTTTGGTTTTTTTTTAAGATCCCTATCTCCTGGTAAAGCTCATTCTTTGCAGTTTGAATTTGTTTGTTTAGTTCAATTTCGAAATATACTTTCAATTCTTGGACTTGCTGTCTCATGTCTTCTCTAAGATTCCGTTCCATCTGAGTTAGGTATGCCTTGATTTCTTTCCCTGTCCATGTTTCTGATGCTTCTAGGTCCTCCTGTAGATTTAAATTGTCCTGCATTATCTGTAATCCTTTTTTCCCTTGTTTTTTCATGTTGTTCACGTTACTTTCTTGTTCTGTTTGACTGCTTTGTAACTGCTTTCTCCTATACATTTGTTTTGGCTTTGTTTATCACTGTTGTCTCTCCTTTGTGGTGGGAGATTATGCCTGTAAATGTTGGGCTTTATTGTTCTTTAGAACAATAAATTTATAAAGGGCTTCGGGATTTTGTATGCATATAGTGGTTAGTTTTTTGTTCTTAGGGCTTTAGGTTAGGTGCTATGCAAGTATAAGGGTTAATATGTCTAGGCTACTTTAGAAGATTGTTCTACTGAAGGGGGGTACTAACCGTCGATTGGATCAGGGTGTTGGCTAGGCATTTAGGAGCACTATAGATGTCCTGGAAACATTCACCTATTTGCATTTAGACAGTTACACGAAATAGAGGACGTAATGCTTGGGATGAAAGTTGGGGGGAAGAGGAAAGAAGGTGCTCTTGAAAAGAATGGAGAGGGAGATAGATAGCATAGAGGAGAATGGCAGGAAGAATAAAACTTGGAAGGGGAGAGAAAGCGGGAAAAAGGGAGAGAAAAAAATGAAATAAGAAATAAAATTAGGTCTTAGAGATCCATTTTCTTCTCTCCCCGTAGGCAAAGCTGTGCCCTCCGGGCTGAGATTTGCCCTCAGTGTGTCAACAGCAATCCCTGTAAGGCGGCTCCTGGGAGTCTCTCAATCCTGTTGGTCCAGAGCCGTTTCACTTCTACGGCCCCTCCTCCCCTTCCTCCTGCCAGCCAGCCAGGTCCTGGTCACTGGAGGCAGTTCCCCAGGGATTTGGTTACACTTTCAGCCCCACCAAGTGCTCTATTTCCCTAACGACTGAGCACTCTCTCTGTCATTCATCTAAGCCCCAGTGCTGTGGAGCTGTGGTCTGGGAATCAATAGTTTAATTTTTCCGGACCACTTTGGTGAGCACTCCTTCAGAATCTGGCGGCTAAGACCATTGGTGTCGCGCTGGTGGTAATGGGAGTTGGGGGTTGAGGATCCCCTCTGCTTCCCTCAGCCCCTACAATAAAGACCGCTCCTCTGGCGGTAGGAGGAGTTGGGGGTCTGGGGTGTCCTCTGTTTCCCTCTGCTCCTACCATCAAGCCCTCTCAGTTGGCGGTTGGGGGAGTTGGGGGTGGAGAGTCCTTTGGCCCTTACTGTCACACCCACAGAAAGATTATGAAGTTTCCCGGTTGTTTGTATCTGATGTGAGTGGGAACCACACACCTGCTAAAGTAGAATCTGCTGGGAAGGAATCTCTTTGGCCGATCTTTGGTGACTTCCCCTCTCTGCTACGGCGGGCCCCTGGCTCCTTGCAGGAGTGACCGAAGGGAGAGGTGGAACTGGCTTGTCTCTGGTCTGACACAATCTCTGGTTTTAGATCCCAGTTCGCTAATTCATAGAGGCTTGGTTAGATTTCCTTCCCGTCCTCTCAAGGGGGGGAGCCCTTTCCCGGGTGGGCAGGGCCATTAGCAGAGCCAGAAGGGCACGGGCCTTCTGTCGGGCCACGCGGGGACCCTTCTGGCTGCGCTGGGCCGCCGGGGGCGCCTGCACAGCCGGGCAGGCGGCGCCGCGTGGCTAAGAGCCGGGCGGGGTGACACTTCGCAGAGCGGGCGGGCCGCCAGGAGTGCCGGGATGGCGGGAGCTGTCTGCCGGCTGGGCAGGGACCCTTATCACCAAGCAGGGCCGCCGGGGGCGCTTGTAAAGCCGGACGGCTGCAGCCATGTGGCTAAGAACCAGGCGGGCGGGGTGGCTGTTTGCAGAGCATGAGCAGGATGGCGGGAGCTGTCTGCCGGCCGGGCGGGGACCCTTCTCTCCGAGCAGGGTGGCCGGGGGCCGTTTGTAAAGCCGGGTGGCTGCAGCTGCGTTGCTAAGAACCAGGCGGGCGGGGTGGCTGTTTGCAGGGCGAGAGCGGGGCCGCCAGGGTAGCTGGGATGGTGGGAGCTATCTGTCGGCCGGGCAGGGCCCTTCTCGCCGAGCAGGGACGCCAGGGCCGCTTGTAGAGCAGGGTGGCTGCAGCCACGTGGCTAAGAACCAGGCGGGCGGGGTGGCAGTTCGCCAAGCGAGAGCAGGGCCACCAGGGTAGCCGGGAAGGCGGGAGCTGTCTACCGGCCGGGCGGGGACCTAAAAATAAAAACTGCTACTGTAAACGAAAGCTTCAACCTAGAAGAACAAAATATGGTGAGCCAAGTGGTATTTGATAACTAATCATTGCCACCAAGTATCATCAAGATTGGGTGAAAAAATATTTGCTGGTATTTCGAAAATTCGTAGTTTCTTGGAAGCTTGGCTACCACTTTCAATGAAAGTGCTTTTCGCCAGTCTCTGCTTAGGGCTACTTCATGAGGAAATAAACCTTGAAGAAAGAACATAGAACTACTTTATTGTGTCAAGTTTCAGGGAGTTAGCACAAACCGTGTTTGATTTTGAGTTCCAAACACATCAATCCATATAGGAGAAAACAGAGTGAAACCTAAAAATACAAAGTGTTACTGGAAACGAACGCTTCAAGCAAGAAGAATGAAAATTGGTCACCTAAGTGGGCTTAGTGAACTGATCATTACCACCAAGAATCATCAAGATTGGGTGAAAAAATATTTGCCGAGATTTCAGAAAACCAGTAGTTTTTTGGAAGCTTGGCAAAACTTTCAAATGAAAGAGTCTCTCGGCAGTCTACTTGGGGCTACTTCAATGCGAGAAAACCAAAGAGATAGAACTTAGAACTACTTTATTTTGTCAACTTGCAACGAGCTAGCAGAAACCGTGTTTGATTTAGAGTTCCAAACACATCTATCTACATAGGAGAAAACAGCGAAACCTCAAAATTCAAACTGTTTCTGGAAACGAACGCTTCAACCTAGAACAGTGAAAATTGGGCAACCAAGTGGGCTTAGTGAACTGATCATTACCACAATGTCTCATCAAGATTGAGTGAAAAAATGTTTGCCGAGATTTCAGAAAACCAGTACTTTTGGACGCTTGCCACACCTTTCCAATGAAAATGTCTTTAGACAGTCTCCGCTTAGGGCTGCTTCAAGAGGAAACAAGCCATAGAGACAGAACTTAGAACTACTTTATTTTGTCAATTTTCAAAGAGCTAGCACAAACCGTGTTTCATTTAGAGTTCCCAACACATCTATCTATATAGGAGAAAACAGAGTGAAACCTAAAAATTCAAACTCTTACTGGAAACGAACGCTTCAACCTAGAAGAGTGAAAACTGTGCAGCCAAGTGGGCTTAGTGAACTGATCATTACCACAATGTCTCATCAAGATGGGGTGAAAAAATGTTTGCCGAGATTTCAGAAAACCAGTACTTTTGGACGCTTGGCACACCTTTCCAATGAAAATGTCTTTAGGCAGTCTCCGCTTAGGGCTGCTTCAAGAGGAAACAAACCATAGAGACAGAACTTAGAACTACTTTATTTTGTCAATTTTCAAAGAGCTAGCACAAACCGTGTTTCATTTAGAGTTCCCAACACATCTATCTATAGAGGAGAAAACAGAGTGAAACCTAAAAATTCAAACTCTTACTGGAAACGAACGCTTCAACCTAGAACAGTGAAAATTGGGCAGCCAAGTGGGCTTAGTGACCTGATCATTACCACAATGTCTCATCAAGATTGGGTGAAAAAATGTTTGCCGAGATTTCAGAAAACCAGTACTTTTGGACGCTTGCCACACCTTTCCAATGAAAATGTCTTAGGCAGTCTCCGCTTACGGCTGCTTCAAGAGGAAACAAGCCATAGATACAGAACTTAGAACTACTTTATTTTGTCAATTTTCCAAGAGCTAGCACAAACCGTGTTTCATTTAGAGTTCCCAAGACATCTATCTATAGAGGAGAAAACAGAGTGAAACCTAAAAATTCAAACTCTTACTGGAAACGAACGCTTCAACCTAGAAGAGTGAAAATTGGGCAGCCAAGTGGGCTTAGTGAACTGATCATTACCACAAAGTCTCATCAAGATTGGGTGAAAAAATGTTTGCCGAGATTTCAGAAAACCAGTACTTTTGGACGCTTGGCACACCTTTCCAATGAAAATGTCTTTAGGCAGTCTCCGTTTAGGGCTGCTTCAAGAGGAAACAAACCATAGAGACAGAACTTAGAACTACTTTATTTTGTCAATTTTCAAAGAACTAGCACAAACCGTGTTTCATTTAGAGATCCCAACACATCTATCTATATAGGAGAAAACAGAGTGAAACCTAAAAATTCAAACTCTTACTGGAAACGAACGCTTCAACCTAGAAGAGTGAAAATTGGGCAGCCAAGTGGGCGTAGTGAACTGATCATTACCACAAAGTCTCATCAAGATTGGGTGAAAAAATGTTTGCCGAGATTTCAGAAAACCAGTACTTTTGGACGCTTGCCACACCTTTCCAATGAAAATGTCTTTAGGCAGTCTCCGCTTAGGGCTGCTTCAAGAGGAAACAAACCATAGAGACAGAACTTAGAACTACTTTATTTTGTCAATTTTCAAAGAGCTAGCACAAACCGTGTATCATTTAGAGTTCCCAAAACATCTATCTATAGAGGAGAAAACAGAGTGAAACCTAAAAATTCAAACTGTTACTGGAAACGAACGCTTCAACCTAGAACAGTGAAAATTGGGCAGCCAAATTTGCTAAGTGAACTGATCATTACCACAAAGTCTCATCAAGATTGGGTGAAAAAATGTTTGCCGAGATTTCAGAATACCAGTACTTTTGGACGCTTGCCACCCCTTTCCAATGAAAATGTCTTTAGGCAGTCTCCGCTTAGGGCTGCTTCAAGAGGAAACAAGCCATAGATACAGAACTTAGAACTACTTTATTTTGTCAATTTTCCAAGAGCTAGCACAAACCGTGTTTCATTTAGAGTTCCCAACACATCTATCTATAGAGGAGAAAACAGAGTGAAACCTAAAAATTCAAACTCTTACTGGAAACGAACGCTTCAACCTAGAAGAGTGAAAATTGGGCAGCCAAGTGGGCTTAGTGAACTGATCATTACCACAAAGTCTCATCAAGTTTGGGTGAAAAAATGTTTGCCGAGATTTCAGAAAACCAGTACTTTTGGACGCTTGGCACAACTTTCCAATGGAAATGTCTTTAGGCAGTCTCCGTTTAGGGCTGCTTCAAGAGGAAACAAACCATAGAGACAGAACTTAGAACTACTTTATTTTGTCAATTTTCAAAGAGTTAACACAAACCGTGTTTCATTTAGAGTTCCCAACACATCTATCTATATAGGAGAAAACAGAGTGAAACCTAAAAATTCAGACTCTTACTGGAAACGAACGCTTCAACCTAGAACAGTGAAAATTGGGCAGCCAAGTGGGCTTAGTGAACTGATCATTACCACAAAGTCTCATCAAGATTGGGTGAAAAAATGTTTGCCGAGATTTCAGAAAAACAGTACTTTTGGACGCTTGGCACACCTTTCCAATGAAAATGTCTTTAGGCAGTCTCGCTTAGGGCTGCTTCAAGAGGAAACAAACCATAGAGACAGAACTTAGAACTACTTTATTTTGTCAATTTTCCAAGAGCTAGCACAAACCGTGTTTCATTTAGAGTTCCCAACACATCTATCTATAGAGGAGAAAACAGAGTGAAACCTAAAAATTCAAACTCTTACTGGAAACGAACGCTTCAACCTAGAGGAGTGAAAATTGGGCAGCCAAGTGGGCTTAGTGAACTGATCATTACCACAAAGTCTCATCAAGATTGGGTGAAAAAATGTTTGCCGAGATTTCAGAAAACCAGTACTTTTGGACGCTTGCCACCCCTTTCCAATGAAAATGTCTTTAGGCAGTCTCCGTTTAGGGCTGATTCAAGAGGAAACAAACCATAGAGACAGAACTTAGAACTACTTTATTTTGTCAATTTTAAAAGAGCTAGCACAAACCAAGTTTCATTTAGAGTTCCCAACACATCTATCTATATAGGAGAAAACAGAGTGAAACCTAAAAATTCAAACTCTTACTGGAAATGAACGCTTCAACCTAGAAGAGTGAAAATTGGGCAGCCAAGTGGGCTTAGTGAACTGATCATTACCACAAAGTCTCATCAAGATTGGGTGAAAAAATGTTTGCCGAGATTTCAGAAAACCAGTACTTTTGGACGCTTGGCACACCTTTCCAATGAAAATGTCTTTAGGCAGTCTCCGCTTAGGGCTGCTTCAAGAGGAAACAAGCCATAGAGACAGAACTTAGAACTACTTTATTTTGTCAATTTTCAAAGAGCTAGCACAAACCGTGTATCATTTAGAGTTCCCAACACATCTATCTATAGAGGAGAAAACAGAGTGAAACCTAAAAATTCAAACTGTTACTGGAAACGAACGCTTCAACCTAGAACAGTGAAAATTGGGCAGCCAAATTTGCTAAGTGAACTGATCATTACCACAAAGTCTCATCAAGATTGGGTGAAAAAATGTTTGCCGAGATTTCAGAATACCAGTACTTTTGGACGCTTGCCACCCCTTTCCAATGAAAATGTCTTTAGGCAGTCTCCGCTAAGGGCTGCTTCAAGAGGAAACAAGCCATAGATACAGAACTTAGAACTACTTTATTTTGTCAATTTTCCAAGAGCTAGCACAAACCGTGTTTCATTTAGAGTTCCCAACACATCTATCTATAGAGGAGAAAACAGAGTGAAACCTAAAAATTCAAACTCTTACTGGAAACGAACGCTTCAACCTAGAAGAGTGAAAATTGGGCAGCCAAGTGGGCTTAGTGAACTGATCATTACCACAAAGTCTCATCAAGATTGGGTGAAAAAATGTTTGCCGAGATTTCAGAAAACCAGTACTTTTGGACGCTTGGCACACCTTTCCAATGAAAATGTCTTTAGGCAGTCTCCGTTTACGGCTGCTTCAAGAGGAAACAAACCATAGAGACAGAACTTAGAACTACTTTATTTTGTCAATTTTCAAAGAGCTAGCACAAACCGTGTTTCATTTAGAGATCCCAACATATCTATCTATATAGGAGAAAACAGAGTGAAACCTAAAAATTCAACCTCTTACTGGAAACGAACGCTTCAACCTAGAAGAGTGAAAATTGGGCAGCAAAGTGGGCTTAGTGAACTGATCATTACCACAAAGTCTCATCAAGATTGGGTGAAAAAATGTTTGCGAAATTTCAGAAAACCAGTACTTTTGGACCCTTGCCACACCTTTCCAATGAAAATGTCTTTAGGCAGTCTCCGCTTAGGGCTGCTTCAAGAGGAAACAAGCCATAGAGACAGAACTTACAACTACTTTATTTTGTCAATTTTCAAAGAGCTAGCACAAACCGTGTATCATTTAGAGTTCCCAACACATCTATCTATAGAGGAGAAAACAGAGTGAAAACTAAAAATTCAAACTGTTACTGGAAACGAACGCTTCAACCTAGAACAGTGAAAATTGGGCAGCCAAATTTGCTAAGTGAACTGATCATTACCACAAAGTCTCATCAAGATTGGGTGAAAAAATGTTTGCCGAGATTTCAGAATACCAGTACTTTTGGACGCTTGCCACCCCTTTCCAATGAAAATGTCTTTAGGCAGTCTCCGTTTAGGGCTGCTTCAAGAGGAAACAAACCATAGAGACAGAACTTAGAACTACTTTATTTTGTCAATTTTCAAAGAGTTAACACAAACCGTGTTTCATTTAGAGTTCCCAACACATCTATCTATATAGGAGAAAACAGAGTGAAACCTAAAAATTCAGACTCTTACTGGAAACGAACGCTTCAACCTAGAAGAGTGAAAATTGGGCAGCCAAGTGGGCTTAGTGAACTGATCATTACCACAAAGTCTCATCAAGATTGGGTGAAAAAATGTTTGCCGAGATTTCAGAAAACCAGTACTTTTGGACGCTTGGCACACCTTTTCAATGAAAATGTCTTTAGGCAGTCTCGCTTAGGGCTGATTCAAGAGGAAACAAACCATAGAGACAGAACTTAGAACTACTTTATTTTGTCAATTTTCCAAGAGCTAGCACAAACCGTGTTTCATTTAGAAGTTCCCAACACATCTATCTATATAGGAGAAAACAGAGTGAAACCTGAAAATTCAGACTCTTACTGGAAACGAACGCTTCAACCTAGAACAGTGAAAATTGGGCAGCCAAGTGGGCTTAGTGAACTGATCATTACCACAAAGTCTCATCAAGATTGGGTGAAAAAATGTTTGCCGAGATTTCAGAAAACCAGTACTTTTTGGACGCTTGGCACACCTTTCCAATGAAAATGTCTTAGGCAGTCTCGCTTAGGGCTGCTTCAAGAGGAAACAAACCATAGAGACAGAACTTAGAACTACTTTATTTTGTCAATTTTCCAAGAGCTAGCACAAACCGTGTTTCATTTAGAGTTCCCAACACATCTATCTATAGAGGAGAAAACAGAGTGAAACCTAAAAATTCAAACTCTTACTGGAAACGAACGCTTCAACCTAGAGGAGTGAAAATTGGGCAGCCAAGTGGGCTTAGTGAACTGATCATTACCACAAAGTCTCATCAAGATTGGGTGAAAAAATGTTTGCCGAGATTTCAGAAAACCAGTACTTTTGGACGCTTGCCACCCCTTTCCAATGAAAATGTCTTTAGGCAGTCTCCGTTTAGGGCTGCTTCAAGAGGAAACAAACCATAGAGACAGAACTTAGAACTACTTTATTTTGTCAATTTTCCAAGAGCTAGCACAAACCGAGTTTCATTTAGAGTTCCCAACACATCTATCTATATAGGAGAAAACAGAGTGAAACCTAAAAATTCAAACTCTTACTGGAAATGAACGCTTCAACCTAGAAGAGTGAAAATTGGGCAGCCAAGTGGGCTTAGTGAACTGATCATTACCACAAAGTCTCATCAAGATTGGGTGAAAAAATGTTTGCCGAGATTTCAGAAAACCAGTACTTTTGGACGCTTGGCACACCTTTCCAATGAAAATGTCTTTAGGCAGTCTCGCTTAGGGCTGCTTCAAGAGGAAACAAACCATAGAGACAGAACTTAGAACTACTTTATTTTGTCAATTTTCAAAGAGTTAACACAAACCGTGTTTCATTTAGAGTTCCCAACACATCTATCTATATAGGAGAAAACAGAGTGAAACCTAAAAATTCAGACTCTTACTGGAAACGAACGCTTCAACCTAGAAGAGTGAAAATTGGGCAGCCAAGTGGGCTTAGTGAACTGATCATTACCACAAAGTCTCATCAAGATTGGGTGAAAAAATGTTTGCCGAGATTTCAGAAAACCAGTACTTTTGGACGCTTGGCACACCTTTCAAATGAAAATGTCTTTAGGCAGTCTCCGCTTAGGGCTGCTTCAAGAGGAAACAAGCCATAGAGACAGAACTTAGAACTACTTTATTTTGTCAATTTTCAAAGAGCTAGCACAAACCGTGTATCATTTAGAGTTCCCAACACATCTATCTATAGAGGAGAAAACAGAGTGAAACCTAAAAATTCAAACTGTTACTGGAAACGAACGCTTCAACCTAGAACAGTGAAAATTGGGCAGCCAAATTTGCTAAGTGAACTGATCATTACCACAAAGTCTCATCAAGATTGGGTGAAAAAATGTTTGCCGAGATTTCAGAATACCAGTACTTTTGGACGCTTGCCACCCCTTTCCAATGAAAATGTCTTTAGGCAGTCTCCGCTAAGGGCTGCTTCAAGAGGAAACAAGCCATAGATACAGAACTTAGAACTACTTTATTTTGTCAATTTTCCAAGAGCTAGCACAAACCGTGTTTCATTTAGAGTTCCCAACACATCTATCTATAGAGGAGAAAACAGAGTGAAACCTAAAAATTCAAACTCTTACTGGAAACGAACGCTTCAACCTAGAAGAGTGAAAATTGGGCAGCCAAGTGGGCTTAGTGAACTGATCATTACCACAAAGTCTCATCAAGATTGGGTGAAAAAATGTTTGCCGAGATTTCAGAAAACCAGTACTTTTGGACGCTTGGCACACCTTTCCAATGAAAATGTCTTTAGGCAGTCTCCGTTTACGGCTGCTTCAAGAGGAAACAAACCATAGAGACAGAACTTAGTACTACTTTATTTTGTCAATTTTCAAAGAGCTAGCACAAACAGTGTTTCATTTAGAGATCCCAACATATCTATCTATATAGGAGAAAACAGAGTGAAACCTAAAAATTCAACCTCTTACTGGAAACGAACGCTTCAACCTAGAAGAGTGAAAATTGGGCAGCAAAGTGGGCTTAGTGAACTGATCATTACCACAAAGTCTCATCAAGATTGGGTGAAAAAATGTTTGCGAAATTTCAGAAAACCAGTACTTTTGGACCCTTGCCACACCTTTCCAATGAAAATGTCTTTAGGCATCTCCGCTTAGGGCTGCTTCAAGAGGAAACAAGCCATAGAGACAGAACTTAGAACTACTTTATTTTGTCAATTTTCAAAGAGCTAGCACAAACCGTGTATCATTTAGAGTTCCCAACACATCTATCTATAGAGGAGAAAACAGAGTGAAAACTAAAAATTCAAACTGTTACTGGAAACGAACGCTTCAACCTAGAACAGTGAAAATTGGGCAGCCAAATTTGCTAAGTGAACTGATCATTACCACAAAGTCTCATCAAGATTGGGTGAAAAAATGTTTGCCGAGATTTCAGAATACCAGTACTTTTGGACGCTTGCCACCCCTTTCCAATGAAAATGTCTTTAGGCAGTCTCCGTTTAGGGCTGCTTCAAGAGGAAACAAACCATAGAGACAGAACTTAGAACTACTTTATTTTGTCAATTTTCAAAGAGTTAACACAAACCGTGTTTCATTTAGAGTTCCCAACACATCTATCTATATAGGAGAAAACAGAGTGAAACCTAAAAATTCAGACTCTTACTGGAAACGAACGCTTCAACCTAGAAGAGTGAAAATTGGGCAGCCAAGTGGGCTTAGTGAACTGATCATTACCACAAAGTCTCATCAAGATTGGGTGAAAAAAATATTTGCCGAGATTTCAGAAAACCAGTACTTTTGGACGCTTGGCACACCTTTCCAATGGAAATGTCTTTAGGCAGTCTCCGTTTAGGGCTGCTTCAAGAGGAAACAAACCATAGAGACAGAACTTAGAACTACTTTATTTTGTCAATTTTCAAAGAGTTAACAGAAACCGTGTTTCATTTAGAGTTCCCAACACATCTATCTATATAGGAGAAAACAGAGTGAAACCTAAAAATTCAGACTCTTACTGGAAACGAACGCTTCAACCTAGAACAGTGAAAATTGGGCAGCCAAGTGGGCTTAGTGAACTGATCATTACCACAAAGTCTCATCAAGATTGGGTGAAAAAATGTTTGCCGAGATTTCAGAAAACCAGTACTTTTGGACGCTTGGCACACCTTTCCAATGAAAATGTCTTTAGGCAGTCTCGCTTAGGGCTGCTTCAAGAGGAAACAAACCATAGAGACAGAACTTAGAACTACTTTATTTTGTCAATTTTCAAAGAGCTAGCACAAACCGTGTTTCATTTAGAGTTCCCAACACATCTATCTATAGAGGAGAAAACAGAGTGAAACCTAAAAATTCAAACTCTTACTGGAAACGAACGCTTCAACCTAGAGGAGTGAAAATTGGGCAGCCAAGTGGGCTTAGTGAACTGATCATTACCACAAAGTCTCATCAAGATTGGGTGAAAAAATGTTTGCCGAGATTTCAGAAAACCAGTACTTTTGGACGCTTGCCACCCCTTTCCAATGAAAATGTCTTTAGGCAGTCTCCGTTTAGGGCTGCTTCAAGAGGAAACAAACCATAGAGACAGAACTTAGAACTACTTTATTTTGTCAATTTTCCAAGAGCTAGCACAAACCGAGTTTCATTTAGAGTTCCCAACACATCTATCTATATAGGAGAAAACAGAGTGAAACCTAAAAATTCAAACTCTTACTGGAAATGAACGCTTCAACCTAGAAGAGTGAAAATTGGGCAGCCAAGTGGGCTTAGTGAACTGATCATTACCACAAAGTCTCATCAAGATTGGGTGAAAAAATGTTTGCCGAGATTTCAGAAAACCAGTACTTTTGGACGCTTGGCACACCTTTCCAATGAAAATGTCTTTAGGCAGTCTCGCTTAGGGCTGCTTCAAGAGGAAACAAACCATAGAGACAGAACTTAGAACTACTTTATTTTGTCAATTTTCAAAGAGTTAACACAAACCGTGTTTCATTTAGAGTTCCCAACACATCTATCTATATAGGAGAAAACAGAGTGAAACCTAAAAATTCAGACTCTTACTGGAAACGAACGCTTCAACCTAGAAGAGTGAAAATTGGGCAGCCAAGTGGGCTTAGTGAACTGATCATTACCACAAAGTCTCATCAAGATTGGGTGAAAAAATGTTTGCCGAGATTTCAGAAAACCAGTACTTTTGGACGCTTGGCACACCTTTCAAATGAAAATGTCTTTAGGCAGTCTCCGCTTAGGGCTGCTTCAAGAGGAAACAAGCCATAGAGACAGAACTTAGAACTACTTTATTTTGTCAATTTTCAAAGAGCTAGCACAAACCGTGTATCATTTAGAGTTCCCAACACATCTATCTATAGAGGAGAAAACAGAGTGAAACCTAAAAATTCAAACTGTTACTGGAAACGAACGCTTCAACCTAGAACAGTGAAAATTGGGCAGCCAAATTTGCTAAGTGAACTGATCATTACCACAAAGTCTCATCAAGATTGGGTGAAAAAATGTTTGCCGAGATTTCAGAATACCAGTACTTTTGGACGCTTGCCACCCCTTTCCAATGAAAATGTCTTTAGGCAGTCTCCGCTAAGGGCTGCTTCAAGAGGAAACAAGCCATAGATACAGAACTTAGAACTACTTTATTTTGTCAATTTTCCAAGAGCTAGCACAAACCGTGTTTCATTTAGAGTTCCCAACACATCTATCTATAGAGGAGAAAACAGAGTGAAACCTAAAAATTCAAACTCTTACTGGAAACGAACGCTTCAACCTAGAAGAGTGAAAATTGGGCAGCCAAGTGGGCTTAGTGAACTGATCATTACCACAAAGTCTCATCAAGATTGGGTGAAAAAATGTTTGCCGAGATTTCAGAAAACCAGTACTTTTGGACGCTTGGCACACCTTTCCAATGAAAATGTCTTTAGGCAGTCTCCGTTTACGGCTGCTTCAAGAGGAAACAAACCATAGAGACAGAACTTAGAACTACTTTATTTTGTCAATTTTCAAAGAGCTAGCACAAACCGTGTTTCATTTAGAGATCCCAACATATCTATCTATATAGGAGAAAACAGAGTGAAACCTAAAAATTCAACCTCTTACTGGAAACGAACGCTTCAACCTAGAAGAGTGAAAATTGGGCAGCAAAGTGGGCTTAGTGAACTGATCATTACCACAAAGTCTCATCAAGATTGGGTGAAAAAATGTTTGCGAAATTTCAGAAAACCAGTACTTTTGGACCCTTGCCACACCTTTCCAATGAAAATGTCTTTAGGCAGTCTCCGCTTAGGGCTGCTTCAAGAGGAAACAAGCCATAGAGACAGAACTTAGAACTACTTTATTTTGTCAATTTTCAAAGAGTTAACACAAACCGTGTTTCATTTAGAGTTCCCAACACATCTATCTATATAGGAGAAAACAGAGTGAAACCTAAAAATTCAGACTCTTACTGGAAACGAACGCTTCAACCTAGAAGAGTGAAAATTGGGCAGCCAAGTGGGCTTAGTGAACTGATCATTACCACAAAGTCTCATCAAGATTGGGTGAAAAAATGTTTGCCGAGATTTCAGAAAACCAGTACTTTTGGACGCTTGGCACACCTTTCAAATGAAAATGTCTTTAGGCAGTCTCCGCTTAGGGCTGCTTCAAGAGGAAACAAGCCATAGAGACAGAACTTAGAACTACTTTATTTTGTCAATTTTCAAAGAGCTAGCACAAACCGTGTATCATTTAGAGTTCCCAACACATCTATCTATAGAGGAGAAAACAGAGTGAAACCTAAAAATTCAAACTGTTACTGGAAACGAACGCTTCAACCTAGAACAGTGAAAATTGGGCAGCCAAATTTGCTAAGTGAACTGATCATTACCACAAAGTCTCATCAAGATTGGGTGAAAAAATGTTTGCCGAGATTTCAGAATACCAGTACTTTTGGACGCTTGCCACCCCTTTCCAATGAAAATGTCTTTAGGCAGTCTCCGCTAAGGGCTGCTTCAAGAGGAAACAAGCCATAGATACAGAACTTAGAACTACTTTATTTTGTCAATTTTCCAAGAGCTAGCACAAACCGTGTTTCATTTAGAGTTCCCAACACATCTATCTATAGAGGAGAAAACAGAGTGAAACCTAAAAATTCAAACTCTTACTGGAAACGAACGCTTCAACCTAGAAGAGTGAAAATTGGGCAGCCAAGTGGGCTTAGTGAACTGATCATTACCACAAAGTCTCATCAAGATTGGGTGAAAAAATGTTTGCCGAGATTTCAGAAAACCAGTACTTTTGGACGCTTGGCACACCTTTCCAATGAAAATGTCTTTAGGCAGTCTCCGTTTACGGCTGCTTCAAGAGGAAACAAACCATAGAGACAGAACTTAGAACTACTTTATTTTGTCAATTTTCAAAGAGCTAGCACAAACAGTGTTTCATTTAGAGATCCCAACATATCTATCTATATAGGAGAAAACAGAGTGAAACCTAAAAATTCAACCTCTTACTGGAAACGAACGCTTCAACCTAGAAGAGTGAAAATTGGGCAGCAAAGTGGGCTTAGTGAACTGATCATTACCACAAAGTCTCATCAAGATTGGGTGAAAAAATGTTTGCGAAATTTCAGAAAACCAGTACTTTTGGACCCTTGCCACACCTTTCCAATGAAAATGTCTTTAGGCAGTCTCCGCTTAGGGCTGCTTCAAGAGGAAACAAGCCATAGAGACAGAACTTAGAACTACTTTATTTTGTCAATTTTCAAAGAGCTAGCACAAACCGTGTATCATTTAGAGTTCCCAACACATCTATCTATAGAGGAGAAAACAGAGTGAAAACTAAAAATTCAAACTGTTACTGGAAACGAACGCTTCAACCTAGAACAGTGAAAATTGGGCAGCCAAATTTGCTAAGTGAACTGATCATTACCACAAAGTCTCATCAAGATTGGGTGAAAAAATGTTTGCCGAGATTTCAGAATACCAGTACTTTTGGACGCTTGCCACCCCTTTCCAATGAAAATGTCTTTAGGCAGTCTCCGTTTAGGGCTGCTTCAAGAGGAAACAAACCATAGAGACAGAACTTAGAACTACTTTATTTTGTCAATTTTCAAAGAGTTAACACAAACCGTGTTTCATTTAGAGTTCCCAACACATCTATCTATATAGGAGAAAACAGAGTGAAACCTAAAAATTCAGACTCTTACTGGAAACGAACGCTTCAACCTAGAAGAGTGAAAATTGGGCAGCCAAGTGGGCTTAGTGAACTGATCATTACCACAAAGTCTCATCAAGATTGGGTGAAAAAAATATTTGCCGAGATTTCAGAAAACCAGTACTTTTGGACGCTTGGCACACCTTTCCAATGGAAATGTCTTTAGGCAGTCTCCGTTTAGGGCTGCTTCAAGAGGAAACAAACCATAGAGACAGAACTTAGAACTACTTTATTTTGTCAATTTTCAAAGAGTTAACACAAACCGTGTTTCATTTAGAGTTCCCAACACATCTATCTATATAGGAGAAAACAGAGTGAAACCTAAAAATTCAGACTCTTACTGAAAACGAACGCTTCAACCTAGAACAGTGAAAATTGGGCAGCCAAGTGGGCTTAGTGAACTGATCATTACCACAAAGTCTCATCAAGATTGGGTGAAAAAATGTTTGCCGAGATTTCAGAAAACCAGTACTTTTGGACGCTTGGCACACCTTTCCAATGAAAATGTCTTTAGGCAGTCTCGCTTAGGGCTGCTTCAAGAGGAAACAAACCATAGAGACAGAACTTAGAACTACTTTATTTTGTCAATTTTCCAAGAGCTAGCACAAACCGTGTTTCATTTAGAGTTCCCAACACATCTATCTATAGAGGAGAAAACAGAGTGAAACCTAAAAATTCAAACTCTTACTGGAAACGAACGCTTCAACCTAGAGGAGTGAAAATTGGGCAGCCAAGTGGGCTTAGTGAACTGATCATTACCACAAAGTCTCATCAAGATTGGGTGAAAAAATGTTTGCCGAGATTTCAGAAAACCAGTACTTTTGGACGCTTGCCACCCCTTTCCAATGAAAATGTCTTTAGGCAGTCTCCGTTTAGGGCTGCTTCAAGAGGAAACAAACCATAGAGACAGAACTTAGAACTACTTTATTTTGTCAATTTTCAAAGAGTTAGCACAAACCGTGTTTCATTTAGAGTTCCCAACACATCTATCTATATAGGAGAAAACAGAGTGAAACCTAAAAATTCAAACTCTTACTGGAAATGAACGCTTCAACCTAGAAGAGTGAAAATTGGGCAGCCAAGTGGGCTTAGTGAACTGATCATTACCACAAAGTCTCATCAAGATTGGGTGAAAAAATGTTTGCCGAGATTTCAGAAAACCAGTACTTTTGGACGCTTGGCACACCTTTCCAATGAAAATGTCTTTAGGCAGTCTCGCTTAGGGCTGCTTCAAGAGGAAACAAACCATAGAGACAGAACTTAGAACTACTTTATTTTGTCAATTTTCAAAGAGTTAACACAAACCGTGTTTCATTTAGAGTTCCCAACACATCTATCTATATAGGAGAAAACAGAGTGAAACCTAAAAATTCAGACTCTTACTGGAAACGAACGCTTCAACCTAGAAGAGTGAAAATTGGGCAGCCAAGTGGGCTTAGTGAACTGATCATTACCACAAAGTCTCATCAAGATTGGGTGAAAAAATGTTTGCCGAGATTTCAGAAAACCAGTACTTTTGGACGCTTGGCACACCTTTCAAATGAAAATGTCTTTAGGCAGTCTCCGCTTAGGGCTGCTTCAAGAGGAAACAAGCCATAGAGACAGAACTTAGAACTACTTTATTTTGTCAATTTTCAAAGAGCTAGCACAAACCGTGTATCATTTAGAGTTCCCAACACATCTATCTATAGAGGAGAAAACAGAGTGAAACCTAAAAATTCAAACTGTTACTGGAAACGAACGCTTCAACCTAGAACAGTGAAAATTGGGCAGCCAAATTTGCTAAGTGAACTGATCATTACCACAAAGTCTCATCAAGATTGGGTGAAAAAATGTTTGCCGAGATTTCAGAATACCAGTACTTTTGGACGCTTGCCACCCCTTTCCAATGAAAATGTCTTTAGGCAGTCTCCGCTAAGGGCTGCTTCAAGAGGAAACAAGCCATAGATACAGAACTTAGAACTACTTTATTTTGTCAATTTTCCAAGAGCTAGCACAAACCGTGTTTCATTTAGAGTTCCCAACACATCTATCTATAGAGGAGAAAACAGAGTGAAACCTAAAAATTCAAACTCTTACTGGAAACGAACGCTTCAACCTAGAAGAGTGAAAATTGGGCAGCCAAGTGGGCTTAGTGAACTGATCATTACCACAAAGTCTCATCAAGATTGGGTGAAAAAATGTTTGCCGAGATTTCAGAAAACCAGTACTTTTGGACGCTTGGCACACCTTTCCAATGAAAATGTCTTTAGGCAGTCTCCGTTTACGGCTGCTTCAAGAGGAAACAAACCATAGAGACAGAACTTAGAACTACTTTATTTTGTCAATTTTCAAAGAGCTAGCACAAACCGTGTTTCATTTAGAGATCCCAACATATCTATCTATATAGGAGAAAACAGAGTGAAACCTAAAAATTCAACCTCTTACTGGAAACGAACGCTTCAACCTAGAAGAGTGAAAATTGGGCAGCCAAGTGGGCTTAGTGAACTGATCATTACCACAAAGTCTCATCAAGATTGGGTGAAAAAAATATTTGCCGAGATTTCAGAAAACCAGTACTTTTGGACGCTTGGCACACCTTTCCAATGGAAATGTCTTTAGGCAGTCTCCGTTTAGGGCTGCTTCAAGAGGAAACAAACCATAGAGACAGAACTTAGAACTACTTTATTTTGTCAATTTTCAAAGAGTTAACACAAACCGTGTTTTATTTAGAGTTCCCAACACATCTATCTATATAGGAGAAAACAGAGTGAAACCTAAAAATTCAGACTCTTACTGGAAACGAACGCTTCAACCTAGAACAGTGAAAATTGGGCAGCCAAGTGGGCTTAGTGAACTGATCATTACCACAAAGTCTCATCAAGATTGGGTGAAAAAATGTTTGCCGAGATTTCAGAAAACCAGTACTTTTGGACGCTTGGCACACCTTTCCAATGAAAATGTCTTTAGGCAGTCTCGCTTAGGGCTGCTTCAAGAGGAAACAAACCATAGAGACAGAACTTAGAACTACTTTATTTTGTCAATTTTCCAAGAGCTAGCACAAACCGTGTTTCATTTAGAGTTCCCAACACATCTATCTATAGAGGAGAAAACAGAGTGAAACCTAAAAATTCAAACTCTTACTGGAAACGAACGCTTCAACCTAGAGGAGTGAAAATTGGGCAGCCAAGTGGGCTTAGTGAACTGATCATTACCACAAAGTCTCATCAAGATTGGGTGAAAAAATGTTTGCCGAGATTTCAGAAAACCAGTACTTTTGGACGCTTGCCACCCCTTTCCAATGAAAATGTCTTTAGGCAGTCTCCGTTTAGGGCTGCTTCAAGAGGAAACAAACCATAGAGACAGAACTTAGAACTACTTTATTTTGTCAATTTTCCAAGAGCTAGCACAAACCGAGTTTCATTTAGAGTTCCCAACACATCTATCTATATAGGAGAAAACAGAGTGAAACCTAAAAATTCAAACTCTTACTGGAAATAAACGCTTCAACCTAGAAGAGTGAAAATTGGGCAGCCAAGTGGGCTTAGTGAACTGATCATTACCACAAAGTCTCATCAAGATTGGGTGAAAAAATGTTTGCCGAGATTTCAGAAAACCAGTACTTTTGGACGCTTGGCACACCTTTCCAATGAAAATGTCTTTAGGCAGTCTCGCTTAGGGCTGCTTCAAGAGGAAACAAACCATAGAGACAGAACTTAGAACTACTTTATTTTGTCAATTTTCAAAGAGTTAACACAAACCGTGTTTCATTTAGAGTTCCCAACACATCTATCTATATAGGAGAAAACAGAGTGAAACCTAAAAATTCAGACTCTTACTGGAAACCAACGCTTCAACCTAGAAGAGTGAAAATTGGGCAGCCAAGTGGGCTTAGTGAACTGATCATTACCACAAAGTCTCATCAAGATTGGGTGAAAAAATGTTTGCCGAGATTTCAGAAAACCAGTACTTTTGGACGCTTGGCACACCTTTCAAATGAAAATGTCTTTAGGCAGTCTCCGCTTAGGGCTGCTTCAAGAGGAAACAAGCCATAGAGACAGAACTTAGAACTACTTTATTTTGTCAATTTTCAAAGAGCTAGCACAAACCGTGTATCATTTAGAGTTCCCAACACATCTATCTATAGAGGAGAAAACAGAGTGAAACCTAAAAATTCAAACTGTTACTGGAAACGAACGCTTCAACCTAGAACAGTGAAAATTGGGCAGCCAAATTTGCTAAGTGAACTGATCATTACCACAAAGTCTCATCAAGATTGGGTGAAAAAATGTTTGCCGAGATTTCAGAATACCAGTACTTTTGGACGCTTGCCACCCCTTTCCAATGAAAATGTCTTTAGGCAGTCTCCGCTAAGGGCTGCTTCAAGAGGAAACAAGCCATAGATACAGAACTTAGAACTACTTTATTTTGTCAATTTTCCAAGAGCTAGCACAAACCGTGTTTCATTTAGAGTTCCCAACACATCTATCTATAGAGGAGAAAACAGAGTGAAACCTAAAAATTCAAACTCTTACTGGAAACGAACGCTTCAACCTAGAAGAGTGAAAATTGGGCAGCCAAGTGGGCTTAGTGAACTGATCATTACCACAAAGTCTCATCAAGATTGGGTGAAAAAATGTTTGCCGAGATTTCAGAAAACCAGTACTTTTGGACGCTTGGCACACCTTTCCAATGAAAATGTCTTTAGGCAGTCTCCGTTTACGGCTGCTTCAAGAGGAAACAAACCATAGAGACAGAACTTAGAACTACTTTATTTTGTCAATTTTCAAAGAGCTAGCACAAACCGTGTTTCATTTAGAGATCCCAACATATCTATCTATATAGGAGAAAACAGAGTGAAACCTAAAAATTCAACCTCTTACTGGAAACGAACGCTTCAACCTAGAAGAGTGAAAATTGGGCAGCAAAGTGGGCTTAGTGAACTGATCATTACCACAAAGTCTCATCAAGATTGGGTGAAAAAATGTTTGCGAAATTTCAGAAAACCAGTACTTTTGGACCCTTGCCACACCTTTCCAATGAAAATGTCTTTAGGCAGTCTCCGCTTAGGGCTACTTCAAGAGGAAACAAGCCATAGAGACAGAACTTAGAACTACTTTATTTTGTCAATTTTCAAAGAGCTAGCACAAACCGTGTATCATTTAGAGTTCCCAACACATCTATCTATAGAGGAGAAAACAGAGTGAAAACTAAAAATTCAAACTGTTACTGGAAACGAACGCTTCAACCTAGAACAGTGAAAATTGGGCAGCCAAATTTGCTAAGTGAACTGATCATTACCACAAAGTCTCATCAAGATTGGGTGAAAAAATGTTTGCCGAGATTTCAGAATACCAGTACTTTTGGACGCTTGCCACCCCTTTCCAATGAAAATGTCTTTAGGCAGTCTCCGCTTAGGGCTGCTTCAAGAGGAAACAAGCCATAGATACAGAACTTGGAACTACTTTATTTTGTCAATTTTCCAAGAGCTAGCACAAACCGTGTTTCATGTAGAGTTCCCTACACATCTATCTATAGAGGAGAAAACAGAGTGAAACCTAAAAATTCAAACTCTTACTGGAAACGAACGCTTCAACCTAGAAGAGTGAAAATTGGGCAGCCAAGTGGGCTTAGTGAACTGATCATTACCACAAAGTCTCATCAAGATTGGGTGAAAAAAATATTTGCCGAGATTTCAGAAAACCAGTACTTTTGGACGCTTGGCACACCTTTCCAATGGAAATGTCTTTAGGCAGTCTCCGTTTAGGGCTGCTTCAAGAGGAAACAAACCATAGAGACAGAACTTAGAACTACTTTATTTTGTCAATTTTCAAAGAGATAACACAAACCGTGTTTCATTTAGAGTTCCCAACACATCTATCTATATAGGAGAAAACAGAGTGAAACCTAAAAATTCAGACTCTTACTGGAAACGAACGCTTCAACCTAGAACAGTGAAAATTGGGCAGCCAAGTGGGCTTAGTGAACTGATCATTACCACAAAGTCTCATCAAGATTGGGTGAAAAAATGTTTGCCGAGATTTCAGAAAACCAGTACTTTTGGACGCTTGGCACACCTTTCCAATGAAAATGTCTTTAGGCAGTCTCGCTTAGGGCTGATTCAAGAGGAAACAAACCATAGAGACAGAACTTAGAACTACTTTATTTTGTCAATTTTCCAAGAGCTAGCACAAACCGTGTTTCATTTAGAGATCCCAACACATCTATCTATAGAGGAGAAAACAGAGTGAAACCTAAAAATTCAAACTCTTACTGGAAACAAACGCTTCAACCTAGAAGAGTGAAAATTGGGCAGCCAAGTGGGCTTAGTGAACTGATCATTACCACAAAGTCTCATCAAGATTGGGTGAAAAATGTTTGCCGAGATTTCAGAAAACCAGTACTTTTGGACGCTTGCCACACCTTTCCAATGAAAATGTCTTTAGGCAGTCTCCGTTTAGGGCTGCTTCAAGAGGAAACAAACCATAGAGACAGAACTTAGAACTACTTTATTTTGTCAATTTTCCAAGAGCTAGCACAAACCGTGTTTCATTTAGAGTTCCCAACACATCTATCTATATAGGAGAAAACAGAGTGAAACCTAAAAATTCAAACTCTTACTGGAAACGAACGCTTCAACCTAGAAGAGTGAAAATTGGGCAGCCAAGTGGGCTTAGTGAACTGATCATTACCACAAAGTCTCATCAAGATTGGGTGAAAAAATGTTTGCCGAGATTTCAGAAAACCAGTACTTTTGGACGCTTGGCACACCTTTCCAATGAAAATGTCTTTAGGCAGTCTCGCTTAGGGCTGCTTCAAGAGGAAACAAACCATAGAGACAGAACTTAGAACTACTTTATTTTGTCAATTTTCAAAGAGTTAGCACAAACCGTGTTTCATTTAGAGTTCCCCACACATCTATCTATATAGGAGAAAACAGAGTGAAACCTAAAAATTCAAACTCTTACTGGAAACGAACGCTTCAACCTAGAACAGTGAAAATTGGGCAGCCAAGTGGGCTTAGTGAACTGATCATTACCACAAAGTCTCATCAAGATTGGGTGAAAAAATGTTTGCCGAGATTTCAGAAAACCAGTACTTTTGGACGCTTGGCACACCTTTCCGATTAAAATGTCTTTAGGCAGTCTCCGTTTAGGGCTGCTTCAAGAGGAAACAAACCATAGAGACAGAACTTATAACTACTTTATTTTGTCAATTTTCAAAGAGCTAGCACAAACCGTGTTTCATTTAGAGATCCCAACACATCTATCTATATAGGAGAAAACAGAGTGAAACCTAAAAATTCAAACACTTACTGGAAACGAACGCTTCAACCTAGAAGAGTGAAAATTGGGCAGCCAAGTGGGCTTAGTGAACTGATCATTACCACAAAGTCTCATCAAGATTGGGTGAAAAAATGTTTGCCGAGATTTCAGAAAACCAGTACTTTTGGACGCTTGGCACACCTTTCCAATGAAAATGTCTTTAGGCAGTCTCCGTTTAGGGCTGCTTCAAGAGGAAACAAACCATAGAGACAGAACTTAGAACTACTTTATTTTGTCAATATTCAAAGAGTTAACACAAACCGTGTTTCATTTAGAGTTCCCAACACATCTATCTATATAGGAGAAAACAGAGTGAAACCTGAAAATTCAGACTCTTACTGGAAACGAACGCTTCAACCTAGAACAGTGAAAATTGGGCAGCCAAGTGCGCTTAGTGAACTGATCATTACTACAAAGTCTCATCAAGATTGGGTGAAAAAATGTTTGCCGAGATTTCAGAAAACCAGTACTTTTGGACGCTTGCCACACCTTTCCAATGAAAATGTCTTTAGGCAGTCTCCGCTTAGGGATGCTTCAAGAGGAAACAAACCATAGAGACAGAACTTAGAACTACTTTATTTTGTCAATTTTCCAAGAGCTAGCACAAACCGTGTTTCATTTAGAGTTCCCAACACATCTATCTATATAGGAGAAAACAGAGTAAAACCTAAAACTTCAAACTCTTACTGGAAACGAACGCTTCAACCTAGAACAGTGAAAATTGGGCAGCCAAGTGGGCTTAGTGAACTGATCATTACCACAAAGTCTCATCAAGATTGGGTGAAAAAATGTTTGCCGAGATTTCAGAAAACCAGTACTTTTGGACGCTTGGCACACCTTTCCAATGAAAATGTCTTTAGGCAGTCTCGCTTAGGGCTGCTTCAAGAGGAAACAAACCATAGAGACAGAACTTAGAACTACTTTATTTTGTCAATTTTCCAAGAGCTAGCACAAACCGTGTTTCATTTAGAGTTCCCAACACATCTATCTATATAGGAGAAAACAGAGTGAAACCTAAAAATTCAGACTCTTACTGGAAACGAACGCTTCAACCTAGAAGAGTGAAAATTGGGCAGCCAAGTGGGCTTAGTGAACTGATCATTACCACAAAGTCTCATCAAGATTGGGTGAAAAAATGTTTGCCGAGATTTCAGAAAACCAGTACTTTTGGACGCTTGGCACACCTTTCCAATGAAAATGTCTTTAGGCAGTCTCGCTTAGGGCTGATTCAAGAGGAAACAAACCATAGAGACAGAACTTAGAACTACTTTATTTTGTCAATTTTCCAAGAGCTAGCACAAACCGTGTTTCATTTAGAGTTCCCAACACATCTATCTATATAGGAGAAAACAGAGTGAAACCTAAAAATTCAAACTCTTACTGGAAACGAACGCTTCAACCTAGAAGAGTGAAAATTGGGCAGCCAAGTGGGCTTAGTGAACTGATCATTACCACAAAGTCTCATCAAGATTGGGTGAAAAAATGTTTGCCGAGATTTCAGAAAACCAGTACTTTTGGACGCTTGGCACACCTTTCCAATGAAAATGTCTTTAGGCAGTCTCCGCTTAGGGCTGCTTCAAGAGGAAACAAACCATAGAGACAGAACTTAGAACTACTTTATTTTGTCAATTTTCAAAGAGTTAGCACAAACCGTGTTTCATTTAGAGTTCCCAACACATCTATCTATATAGGAGAAAACAGAGTGAAACCTAAAAATTCAAACTCTTACTGGAAACAAACGCTTCAACCTAGAACAGTGAAAATTGGGCAGCCAAGTGGGCTTAGTGAACTGATCATTACCACAAAGTCTCATCAAGATTGGGTGAAAAAATGTTTGCCGAGATTTCAGAAAACCAGTACTTTTGGACGCTTGGCACACCTTTCCGATGAAAATGTCTTTAGGCAGTCTCCGTTTAGGGTGCTTCAAGAGGAAACAAACCATAGAGACAGAACTTATAACTACTTTATTTTGTCAATTTTCAAAGAGCTAGCACAAACCGTGTTTCATTTAGAGATCCCAACACATCTATCTATAGAGGAGAAAACAGAGTGAAACCTAAAAATTCAAACTGTTACTGGAAACGAACGCTTCAACCTAGAACAGTGAAAATTGGGCAGCCAAATTTGCTAAGTGAACTGATCATTACCACAAAGTCTCATCAAGATTGGGTGAAAAAATGTTTGCCGAGATTTCAGAATACCAGTACTTTTGGACGCTTGCCACCCCTTTCCAATGAAAATGTCTTTAGGCAGTCTCCGCTTAGGGCTGCTTCAAGAGGAAACAAGCCATAGATACAGAACTTAGAACTACTTTATTTTGTCAATTTTCCAAGAGCTAGCACAAACCGTGTTTCATTTAGAGTTCCCAACACATCTATCTATAGAGGAGAAAACAGAGTGAAACCTAAAAATTCAAACTCTTACTGGAAACGAACGCTTCAACCTAGAAGAGTGAAAATTGGGCAGCCAAGTGGGCTTAGTGAACTGATCATTACCACAAAGTCTCATCAAGTTTGGGTGAAAAAATGTTTGCCGAGATTTCAGAAAACCAGTACTTTTGGACGCTTGGCACAACTTTCCAATGGAAATGTCTTTAGGCAGTCTCCGTTTAGGGCTGCTTCAAGAGGAAACAAACCATAGAGACAGAACTTAGAACTACTTTATTTTGTCAATTTTCAAAGAGTTAACACAAACCGTGTTTCATTTAGAGTTCCCAACACATCTATCTATATAGGAGAAAACAGAGTGAAACCTAAAAATTCAGACTCTTACTGGAAACGAACGCTTCAACCTAGAACAGTGAAAATTGGGCAGCCAAGTGGGCTTAGTGAACTGATCATTACCACAAAGTCTCATCAAGATTGGGTGAAAAAATGTTTGCCGAGATTTCAGAAAACCAGTACTTTTGGACGCTTGGCACACCTTTCCAATGAAAATGTCTTTAGGCAGTCTCGCTTAGGGCTGCTTCAAGAGGAAACAAACCATAGAGACAGAACTTAGAACTACTTTATTTTGTCAATTTTCCAAGAGCTAGCACAAACCGTGTTTCATTTAGAGTTCCCAACACATCTATCTATAGAGGAGAAAACAGAGTGAAACCTAAAAATTCAAACTCTTACTGGAAACGAACGCTTCAACCTAGAGGAGTGAAAATTGGGCAGCCAAGTGGGCTTAGTGAACTGATCATTACCACAAAGTCTCATCAAGATTGGGTGAAAAAATGTTTGCCGAGATTTCAGAAAACCAGTACTTTTGGACGCTTGGCACACCTTTCCGATTAAAATGTCTTTAGGCAGTCTCCGTTTAGGGCTGCTTCAAGAGGAAACAAACCATAGAGACAGAACTTAGAACTACTTTATTTTGTCAATTTTAAAAGAGCTAGCACAAACCGAGTTTCATTTAGAGTTCCCAACACATCTATCTATATAGGAGAAAACAGAGTGAAACCTAAAAATTCAAACTCTTACTGGAAATGAACGCTTCAACCTAGAAGAGTGAAAATTGGGCAGCCAAGTGGGCTTAGTGAACTGATCATTACCACAAAGTCTCATCAAGATTGGGTGAAAAAATGTTTGCCGAGATTTCAGAAAACCAGTACTTTTGGACGCTTGGCACACCTTTCCAATGAAAATGTCTTTAGGCAGTCTCGCTTAGGGCTGCTTCAAGAGGAAACAAACCATAGAGACAGAACTTAGAACTACTTTATTTTGTCAATTTTCAAAGAGTTAACACAAACCGTGTTTCATTTAGAGTTCCCAACACATCTATCTATATAGGAGAAAACAGAGTGAAACCTAAAAATTCAGACTCTTACTGGAAACGAACGCTTCAACCTAGAAGAGTGAAAATTGGGCAGCCAAGTGGGCTTAGTGAACTGATCATTACCACAAAGTCTCATCAAGATTGGGTGAAAAAATGTTTGCCGAGATTTCAGAAAACCAGTACTTTTGGACGCTTGGCACACCTTTCAAATGAAAATGTCTTTAGGCAGTCTCCGCTTAGGGCTGCTTCAAGAGGAAACAAGCCATAGAGACAGAACTTAGAACTACTTTATTTTGTCAATTTTCAAAGAGCTAGCACAAACCGTGTATCATTTAGAGTTCCCAACACATCTATCTATAGAGGAGAAAACAGAGTGAAACCTAAAAATTCAAACTGTTACTGGAAACGAACGCTTCAACCTAGAACAGTGAAAATTGGGCAGCCAAATTTGCTAAGTGAACTGATCATTACCACAAAGTCTCATCAAGATTGGGTGAAAAAATGTTTGCCGAGATTTCAGAATACCAGTACTTTTGGACGCTTGCCACCCCTTTCCAATGAAAATGTCTTTAGGCAGTCTCCGCTAAGGGCTGCTTCAAGAGGAAACAAGCCATAGATACAGAACTTAGAACTACTTTATTTTGTCAATTTTCCAAGAGCTAGCACAAACCGTGTTTCATTTAGAGTTCCCAACACATCTATCTATAGAGGAGAAAACAGAGTGAAACCTAAAAATTCAAACTCTTACTGGAAACGAACGCTTCAACCTAGAAGAGTGAAAATTGGGCAGCCAAGTGGGCTTAGTGAACTGATCATTACCACAAAGTCTCATCAAGATTGGGTGAAAAAATGTTTGCCGAGATTTCAGAAAACCAGTACTTTTGGACGCTTGGCACACCTTTCCAATGAAAATGTCTTTAGGCAGTCTCCGTTTACGGCTGCTTCAAGAGGAAACAAACCATAGAGACAGAACTTAGAACTACTTTATTTTGTCAATTTTCCAAGAGCTAGCACAAACCGTGTTTCATTTAGAGATCCCAACACATCTATCTATAGAGGAGAAAACAGAGTGAAACCTAAAAATTCAAACTCTTACTGGAAACAAACGCTTCAACCTAGAAGAGTGAAAATTGGGCAGCCAAGTGGGCTTAGTGAACTGATCATTACCACAAAGTCTCATCAAGATTGGGTGAAAAATGTTTGCCGAGATTTCAGAAAACCAGTACTTTTGGACGCTTGCCACACCTTTCCAATGAAAATGTCTTTAGGCAGTCTCCGTTTAGGGCTGCTTCAAGAGGAAACAAACCATAGAGACAGAACTTAGAACTACTTTATTTTGTCAATTTTCCAAGAGCTAGCACAAACCGTGTTTCATTTAGAGTTCCCAACACATCTATCTATATAGGAGAAAACAGAGTGAAACCTAAAAATTCAAACTCTTACTGGAAACGAACGCTTCAACCTAGAAGAGTGAAAATTGGGCAGCCAAGTGGGCTTAGTGAACTGATCATTACCACAAAGTCTCATCAAGATTGGGTGAAAAAATGTTTGCCGAGATTTCAGAAAACCAGTACTTTTGGACGCTTGGCACACCTTTCCAATGAAAATGTCTTTAGGCAGTCTCGCTTAGGGCTGCTTCAAGAGGAAACAAACCATAGAGACAGAACTTAGAACTACTTTATTTTGTCAATTTTCCAAGAGCTAGCACAAACCGTGTTTCATTTAGAGTTCCCAACACATCTATCTATATAGGAGAAAACAGAGTGAAACCTAAAAATTCAAACTCTTACTGGAAACGAACGCTTCAACCTAGAAGAGTGAAAATTGGGCAGCCAAGTGGGCTTAGTGAACTGATCATTACCACAAAGTCTCATCAAGATTGGGTGAAAAAATGTTTGCCGAGATTTCAGAAAACCAGTACTTTTGGACGCTTGGCACACCTTTCCAATGAAAATGTCTTTAGGCAGTCTCCGCTTAGGGCTGCTTCAAGAGGAAACAAACCATAGAGACAGAACTTAGAACTACTTTATTTTGTCAATTTTCAAAGAGTTAGCACAAACCGTGTTTCATTTAGAGTTCCCCACACATCTATCTATATAGGAGAAAACAGAGTGAAACCTAAAAATTCAAACTCTTACTGGAAACGAACGCTTCAACCTAGAACAGTGAAAATTGGGCAGCCAAGTGGGCTTAGTGAACTGATCATTACCACAAAGTCTCATCAAGATTGGGTGAAAAAATGTTTGCCGAGATTTCAGAAAACCAGTACTTTTGGACGCTTGGCACACCTTTCCGATTAAAATGTCTTTAGGCAGTCTCCGTTTAGGGCTGCTTCAAGAGGAAACAAACCATAGAGACAGAACTTATAACTACTTTATTTTGTCAATTTTCAAAGAGCTAGCACAAACCGTGTTTCATTTAGAGATCCCAACACATCTATCTATATAGGAGAAAACAGAGTGAAACCTAAAAATTCAAACACTTACTGGAAACGAACGCTTCAACCTAGAAGAGTGAAAATTGGGCAGCCAAGTGGGCTTAGTGAACTGATCATTACCACAAAGTCTCATCAAGATTGGGTGAAAAAATGTTTGCCGAGATTTCAGAAAACCAGTACTTTTGGACGCTTGGCACACCTTTCCAATGAAAATGTCTTTAGGCAGTCTCCGTTTAGGGCTGCTTCAAGAGGAAACAAACCATAGAGACAGAACTTAGAACTACTTTATTTTGTCAATATTCAAAGAGTTAACACAAACCGTGTTTCATTTAGAGTTCCCAACACATCTATCTATATAGGAGAAAACAGAGTGAAACCTGAAAATTCAGACTCTTACTGGAAACGAACGCTTCAACCTAGAACAGTGAAAATTGGGCAGCCAAGTGCGCTTAGTGAACTGATCATTACTACAAAGTCTCATCAAGATTGGGTGAAAAAATGTTTGCCGAGATTTCAGAAAACCAGTACTTTTGGACGCTTGCCACACCTTTCCAATGAAAATGTCTTTAGGCAGTCTCCGCTTAGGGATGCTTCAAGAGGAAACAAACCATAGAGACAGAACTTAGAACTACTTTATTTTGTCAATTTTCCAAGAGCTAGCACAAACCGTGTTTCATTTAGAGTTCCCAACACATCTATCTATATAGGAGAAAACAGAGTAAAACCTAAAACTTCAAACTCTTACTGGAAACGAACGCTTCAACCTAGAACAGTGAAAATTGGGCAGCCAAGTGGGCTTAGTGAACTGATCATTACCACAAAGTCTCATCAAGATTGGGTGAAAAAATGTTTGCCGAGATTTCAGAAAACCAGTACTTTTGGACGCTTGGCACACCTTTCCAATGAAAATGTCTTTAGGCAGTCTCGCTTAGGGCTGCTTCAAGAGGAAACAAACCATAGAGACAGAACTTAGAACTACTTTATTTTGTCAATTTTCCAAGAGCTAGCACAAACCGTGTTTCATTTAGAGTTCCCAACACATCTATCTATATAGGAGAAAACAGAGTGAAACCTAAAAATTCAGACTCTTACTGGAAACGAACGCTTCAACCTAGAAGAGTGAAAATTGGGCAGCCAAGTGGGCTTAGTGAACTGATCATTACCACAAAGTCTCATCAAGATTGGGTGAAAAAATGTTTGCCGAGATTTCAGAAAACCAGTACTTTTGGACGCTTGGCACACCTTTCCAATGAAAATGTCTTTAGGCAGTCTCGCTTAGGGCTGATTCAAGAGGAAACAAACCATAGAGACAGAACTTAGAACTACTTTATTTTGTCAATTTTCCAAGAGCTAGCACAAACCGTGTTTCATTTAGAGTTCCCAACACATCTATCTATATAGGAGAAAACAGAGTGAAACCTAAAAATTCAAACTCTTACTGGAAACGAACGCTTCAACCTAGAAGAGTGAAAATTGGGCAGCCAAGTGGGCTTAGTGAACTGATCATTACCACAAAGTCTCATCAAGATTGGGTGAAAAAATGTTTGCCGAGATTTCAGAAAACCAGTACTTTTGGACGCTTGGCACACCTTTCCAATGAAAATGTCTTTAGGCAGTCTCCGCTTAGGGCTGCTTCAAGAGGAAACAAACCATAGAGACAGAACTTAGAACTACTTTATTTTGTCAATTTTCAAAGAGTTAGCACAAACCGTGTTTCATTTAGAGTTCCCAACACATCTATCTATATAGGAGAAAACAGAGTGAAACCTAAAAATTCAAACTCTTACTGGAAACAAACGCTTCAACCTAGAACAGTGAAAATTGGGCAGCCAAGTGGGCTTAGTGAACTGATCATTACCACAAAGTCTCATCAAGATTGGGTGAAAAAATGTTTGCCGAGATTTCAGAAAACCAGTACTTTTGGACGCTTGGCACACCTTTCCGATGAAAATGTCTTTAGGCAGTCTCCGTTTAGGGTGCTTCAAGAGGAAACAAACCATAGAGACAGAACTTATAACTACTTTATTTTGTCAATTTTCAAAGAGCTAGCACAAACCGTGTTTCATTTAGAGATCCCAACACATCTATCTATAGAGGAGAAAACAGAGTGAAACCTAAAAATTCAAACTGTTACTGGAAACGAACGCTTCAACCTAGAACAGTGAAAATTGGGCAGCCAAATTTGCTAAGTGAACTGATCATTACCACAAAGTCTCATCAAGATTGGGTGAAAAAATGTTTGCCGAGATTTCAGAATACCAGTACTTTTGGACGCTTGCCACCCCTTTCCAATGAAAATGTCTTTAGGCAGTCTCCGCTTAGGGCTGCTTCAAGAGGAAACAAGCCATAGATACAGAACTTAGAACTACTTTATTTTGTCAATTTTCCAAGAGCTAGCACAAACCGTGTTTCATTTAGAGTTCCCAACACATCTATCTATAGAGGAGAAAACAGAGTGAAACCTAAAAATTCAAACTCTTACTGGAAACGAACGCTTCAACCTAGAAGAGTGAAAATTGGGCAGCCAAGTGGGCTTAGTGAACTGATCATTACCACAAAGTCTCATCAAGTTTGGGTGAAAAAATGTTTGCCGAGATTTCAGAAAACCAGTACTTTTGGACGCTTGGCACAACTTTCCAATGGAAATGTCTTTAGGCATTCTCCGTTTAGGGCTGCTTCAAGAGGAAACAAACCATAGAGACAGAACTTAGAACTACTTTATTTTGTCAATTTTCAAAGAGTTAACACAAACCGTGTTTCATTTAGAGTTCCCAACACATCTATCTATATAGGAGAAAACAGAGTGAAACCTAAAAATTCAGACTCTTACTGGAAACGAACGCTTCAACCTAGAACAGTGAAAATTGGGCAGCCAAGTGGGCTTAGTGAACTGATCATTACCACAAAGTCTCATCAAGATTGGGTGAAAAAATGTTTGCCGAGATTTCAGAAAACCAGTACTTTTGGACGCTTGGCACACCTTTCCAATGAAAATGTCTTTAGGCAGTCTCGCTTAGGGCTGCTTCAAGAGGAAACAAACCATAGAGACAGAACTTAGAACTACTTTATTTTGTCAATTTTCCAAGAGCTATTACAATCCGTGTTTCATTTAGAGTTCCCAACACATCTATCTATAGAGGAGAAAACAGAGTGAAACCTAAAAATTCAAACTCTTACTGGAAACGAACGCTTCAACCTAGAGGAGTGAAAATTGGGCAGCCAAGTGGGCTTAGTGAACTGATCATTACCACAAAGTCTCATCAAGATTGGGTGAAAAAATGTTTGCCGAGATTTCAGAAAACCAGTACTTTTGGACGCTTGGCACACCTTTCCGATTAAAATGTCTTTAGGCAGTCTCCGTTTAGGGCTGCTTCAAGAGGAAACAAACCATAGAGACAGAACTTAGAACTACTTTATTTTGTCAATTTTAAAAGAGCTAGCACAAACCGAG
The DNA here is from genome assembly GCF_048772815.1 of Callospermophilus lateralis. NCBI lineage: Eukaryota > Metazoa > Chordata > Mammalia > Rodentia > Sciuridae > Callospermophilus > Callospermophilus lateralis. The sequence continues at coordinate 66,072,873 of NC_135315.1, forward strand.
TTTCATTTAGAGTTCCCAACACATCTATCTATATAGGAGAAAACAGAGTGAAACCTAAAAATTCAAACTCTTACTGGAAATGAACGCTTCAACCTAGAAGAGTGAAAATTGGGCAGCCAAGTGGGCTTAGTGAACTGATCATTACCACAAAGTCTCATCAAGATTGGGTGAAAAAATGTTTGCCGAGATTTCAGAAAACCAGTACTTTTGGACGCTTGGCACACCTTTCCAATGAAAATGTCTTTAGGCAGTCTCGCTTAGGGCTGCTTCAAGAGGAAACAAACCATAGAGACAGAACTTAGAACTACTTTATTTTGTCAATTTTCAAAGAGTTAACACAAACCGTGTTTCATTTAGAGTTCCCAACACATCTATCTATATAGGAGAAAACAGAGTGAAACCTAAAAATTCAGACTCTTACTGGAAACGAACGCTTCAACCTAGAGGAGTGAAAATTGGGCAGCCAAGTGGGCTTAGTGAACTGATCATTACCACAAAGTCTCATCAAGATTGGGTGAAAAAATGTTTGCCGAGATTTCAGAAAACCAGTACTTTTGGACGCTTGGCACACCTTTCAAATGAAAATGTCTTTAGGCAGTCTCCGCTTAGGGCTGCTTCAAGAGGAAACAAGCCATAGAGACAGAACTTAGAACTACTTTATTTTGTCAATTTTCAAAGAGCTAGCACAAACCGTGTATCATTTAGAGTTCCCAACACATCTATCTATAGAGGAGAAAACAGAGTGAAACCTAAAAATTCAAACTGTTACTGGAAACGAACGCTTCAACCTAGAACAGTGAAAATTGGGCAGCCAAATTTGCTAAGTGAACTGATCATTACCACAAAGTCTCATCAAGATTGGGTGAAAAAATGTTTGCCGAGATTTCAGAATACCAGTACTTTTGGACGCTTGCCACCCCTTTCCAATGAAAATGTCTTTAGGCAGTCTCCGCTAAGGGCTGCTTCAAGAGGAAACAAGCCATAGATACAGAACTTAGAACTACTTTATTTTGTCAATTTTCCAAGAGCTAGCACAAACCGTGTTTCATTTAGAGTTCCCAACACATCTATCTATAGAGGAGAAAACAGAGTGAAACCTAAAAATTCAAACTCTTACTGGAAACGAACGCTTCAACCTAGAAGAGTGAAAATTGGGCAGCCAAGTGGGCTTAGTGAACTGATCATTACCACAAAGTCTCATCAAGATTGGGTGAAAAAATGTTTGCCGAGATTTCAGAAAACCAGTACTTTTGGACGCTTGGCACACCTTTCCAATGAAAATGTCTTTAGGCAGTCTCCGTTTACGGCTGCTTCAAGAGGAAACAAACCATAGAGACAGAACTTAGAACTACTTTATTTTGTCAATTTTCAAAGAGCTAGCACAAACCGTGTTTCATTTAGAGATCCCAACATATCTATCTATATAGGAGAAAACAGAGTGAAACCTAAAAATTCAACCTCTTACTGGAAACGAACGCTTCAACCTAGAAGAGTGAAAATTGGGCAGCAAAGTGGGCTTAGTGAACTGATCATTACCACAAAGTCTCATCAAGATTGGGTGAAAAAATGTTTGCGAAATTTCAGAAAACCAGTACTTTTGGACCCTTGCCACACCTTTCCAATGAAAATGTCTTTAGGCAGTCTCCGCTTAGGGCTGCTTCAAGAGGAAACAAGCCATAGAGACAGAACTTACAACTACTTTATTTTGTCAATTTTCAAAGAGCTAGCACAAACCGTGTATCATTTAGAGTTCCCAACACATCTATCTATAGAGGAGAAAACAGAGTGAAAACTAAAAATTCAAACTGTTACTGGAAACGAACGCTTCAACCTAGAACAGTGAAAATTGGGCAGCCAAATTTGCTAAGTGAACTGATCATTACCACAAAGTCTCATCAAGATTGGGTGAAAAAATGTTTGCCGAGATTTCAGAATACCAGTACTTTTGGACGCTTGCCACCCCTTTCCAATGAAAATGTCTTTAGGCAGTCTCCGTTTAGGGCTGCTTCAAGAGGAAACAAACCATAGAGACAGAACTTAGAACTACTTTATTTTGTCAATTTTCAAAGAGTTAACACAAACCGTGTTTCATTTAGAGTTCCCAACACATCTATCTATATAGGAGAAAACAGAGTGAAACCTAAAAATTCAGACTCTTACTGGAAACGAACGCTTCAACCTAGAAGAGTGAAAATTGGGCAGCCAAGTGGGCTTAGTGAACTGATCATTACCACAAAGTCTCATCAAGATTGGGTGAAAAAATGTTTGCCGAGATTTCAGAAAACCAGTACTTTTGGACGCTTGGCACACCTTTCCAATGAAAATGTCTTTAGGCAGTCTCGCTTAGGGCTGCTTCAAGAGGAAACAAACCATAGAGACAGAACTTAGAACTACTTTATTTTGTCAATTTTCCAAGAGCTAGCACAAACCGTGTTTCATTTAGAGTTCCCAACACATCTATCTATAGAGGAGAAAACAGAGTGAAACCTAAAAATTCAAACTCTTACTGGAAACGAACGCTTCAACCTAGAGGAGTGAAAATTGGGCAGCCAAGTGGGCTTAGTGAACTGATCATTACCACAAAGTCTCATCAAGATTGGGTGAAAAAATGTTTGCCGAGATTTCAGAAAACCAGTACTTTTGGACGCTTGGCACACCTTTCAAATGAAAATGTCTTTAGGCAGTCTCCGCTTAGGGCTGCTTCAAGAGGAAACAAGCCATAGAGACAGAACTTAGAACTACTTTATTTTGTCAATTTTCAAAGAGCTAGCACAAACCGTGTATCATTTAGAGTTCCCAACACATCTATCTATAGAGGAGAAAACAGAGTGAAACCTAAAAATTCAAACTGTTACTGGAAACGAACGCTTCAACCTAGAACAGTGAAAATTGGGCAGCCAAATTTGCTAAGTGAACTGATCATTACCACAAAGTCTCATCAAGATTGGGTGAAAAAATGTTTGCCGAGATTTCAGAATACCAGTACTTTTGGACGCTTGCCACCCCTTTCCAATGAAAATGTCTTTAGGCAGTCTCCGCTAAGGGCTGCTTCAAGAGGAAACAAGCCATAGATACAGAACTTAGAACTACTTTATTTTGTCAATTTTCCAAGAGCTAGCACAAACCGTGTTTCATTTAGAGTTCCCAACACATCTATCTATAGAGGAGAAAACAGAGTGAAACCTAAAAATTCAAACTCTTACTGGAAACGAACGCTTCAACCTAGAAGAGTGAAAATTGGGCAGCCAAGTGGGCTTAGTGAACTGATCATTACCACAAAGTCTCATCAAGATTGGGTGAAAAAATGTTTGCCGAGATTTCAGAAAACCAGTACTTTTGGACGCTTGGCACACCTTTCCAATGAAAATGTCTTTAGGCAGTCTCCGTTTACGGCTGCTTCAAGAGGAAACAAACCATAGAGACAGAACTTAGAACTACTTTATTTTGTCAATTTTCAAAGAGCTAGCACAAACAGTGTTTCATTTAGAGATCCCAACATATCTATCTATATAGGAGAAAACAGAGTGAAACCTAAAAATTCAACCTCTTACTGGAAACGAACGCTTCAACCTAGAAGAGTGAAAATTGGGCAGCAAAGTGGGCTTAGTGAACTGATCATTACCACAAAGTCTCATCAAGATTGGGTGAAAAAATGTTTGCGAAATTTCAGAAAACCAGTACTTTTGGACCCTTGCCACACCTTTCCAATGAAAATGTCTTTAGGCAGTCTCCGCTTAGGGCTGCTTCAAGAGGAAACAAGCCATAGAGACAGAACTTAGAACTACTTTATTTTGTCAATTTTCAAAGAGCTAGCACAAACCGTGTATCATTTAGAGTTCCCAACACATCTATCTATAGAGGAGAAAACAGAGTGAAAACTAAAAATTCAAACTGTTACTGGAAACGAACGCTTCAACCTAGAACAGTGAAAATTGGGCAGCCAAATTTGCTAAGTGAACTGATCATTACCACAAAGTCTCATCAAGATTGGGTGAAAAAATGTTTGCCGAGATTTCAGAATACCAGTACTTTTGGACGCTTGCCACCCCTTTCCAATGAAAATGTCTTTAGGCAGTCTCCGTTTAGGGCTGCTTCAAGAGGAAACAAACCATAGAGACAGAACTTAGAACTACTTTATTTTGTCAATTTTCAAAGAGTTAACACAAACCGTGTTTCATTTAGAGTTCCCAACACATCTATCTATATAGGAGAAAACAGAGTGAAACCTAAAAATTCAGACTCTTACTGGAAACCAACGCTTCAACCTAGAAGAGTGAAAATTGGGCAGCCAAGTGGGCTTAGTGAACTGATCATTACCACAAAGTCTCATCAAGATTGGGTGAAAAAAATATTTGCCGAGATTTCAGAAAACCAGTACTTTTGGACGCTTGGCACACCTTTCCAATGGAAATGTCTTTAGGCAGTCTCCGTTTAGGGCTGCTTCAAGAGGAAACAAACCATAGAGACAGAACTTAGAACTACTTTATTTTGTCAATTTTCAAAGAGTTAACAGAAACCGTGTTTCATTTAGAGTTCCCAACACATCTATCTATATAGGAGAAAACAGAGTGAAACCTAAAAATTCAGACTCTTACTGGAAACGAACGCTTCAACCTAGAACAGTGAAAATTGGGCAGCCAAGTGGGCTTAGTGAACTGATCATTACCACAAAGTCTCATCAAGATTGGGTGAAAAAATGTTTGCCGAGATTTCAGAAAACCAGTACTTTTGGACGCTTGGCACACCTTTCCAATGAAAATGTCTTTAGGCAGTCTCGCTTAGGGCTGCTTCAAGAGGAAACAAACCATAGAGACAGAACTTAGAACTACTTTATTTTGTCAATTTTCCAAGAGCTAGCACAAACCGTGCTTCATTTAGAGTTCCCAACACATCTATCTATAGAGGAGAAAACAGAGTGAAACCTAAAAATTCAAACTCTTACTGGAAACGAACGCTTCAACCTAGAGGAGTGAAAATTGGGCAGCCAAGTGGGCTTAGTGAACTGATCATTACCACAAAGTCTCATCAAGATTGGGTGAAAAAATGTTTGCCGAGATTTCAGAAAACCAGTACTTTTGGACGCTTGCCACCCCTTTCCAATGAAAATGTCTTTAGGCAGTCTCCGTTTAGGGCTGCTTCAAGAGGAAACAAACCATAGAGACAGAACTTAGAACTACTTTATTTTGTCAATTTTCCAAGAGCTAGCACAAACCGAGTTTCATTTAGAGTTCCCAACACATCTATCTATATAGGAGAAAACAGAGTGAAACCTAAAAATTCAAACTCTTACTGGAAATGAACGCTTCAACCTAGAAGAGTGAAAATTGGGCAGCCAAGTGGGCTTAGTGAACTGATCATTACCACAAAGTCTCATCAAGATTGGGTGAAAAAATGTTTGCCGAGATTTCAGAAAACCAGTACTTTTGGACGCTTGGCACACCTTTCCAATGAAAATGTCTTTAGGCAGTCTCGCTTAGGGCTGCTTCAAGAGGAAACAAACCATAGAGACAGAACTTAGAACTACTTTATTTTGTCAATTTTCAAAGAGTTAACACAAACCGTGTTTCATTTAGAGTTCCCAACACATCTATCTATATAGGAGAAAACAGAGTGAAACCTAAAAATTCAGACTCTTACTGGAAACGAACGCTTCAACCTAGAAGAGTGAAAATTGGGCAGCCAAGTGGGCTTAGTGAACTGATCATTACCACAAAGTCTCATCAAGATTGGGTGAAAAAATGTTTGCCGAGATTTCAGAAAACCAGTACTTTTGGACGCTTGGCACACCTTTCAAATGAAAATGTCTTTAGGCAGTCTCCGCTTAGGGCTGCTTCAAGAGGAAACAAGCCATAGAGACAGAACTTAGAACTACTTAATTTTGTCAATTTTCAAAGAGCTAGCACAAACCGTGTATCATTTAGAGTTCCCAACACATCTATCTATAGAGGAGAAAACAGAGTGAAACCTAAAAATTCAAACTGTTACTGGAAACGAACGCTTCAACCTAGAACAGTGAAAATTGGGCAGCCAAATTTGCTAAGTGAACTGATCATTACCACAAAGTCTCATCAAGATTGGGTGAAAAAATGTTTGCCGAGATTTCAGAATACCAGTACTTTTGGACGCTTGCCACCCCTTTCCAATGAAAATGTCTTTAGGCAGTCTCCGCTAAGGGCTGCTTCAAGAGGAAACAAGCCATAGATACAGAACTTAGAACTACTTTATTTTGTCAATTTTCCAAGAGCTAGCACAAACCGTGTTTCATTTAGAGTTCCCAACACATCTATCTATAGAGGAGAAAACAGAGTGAAACCTAAAAATTCAAACTCTTACTGGAAACGAACGCTTCAACCTAGAAGAGTGAAAATTGGGCAGCCAAGTGGGCTTAGTGAACTGATCATTACCACAAAGTCTCATCAAGATTGGGTGAAAAAATGTTTGCCGAGATTTCAGAAAACCAGTACTTTTGGACGCTTGGCACACCTTTCCAATGAAAATGTCTTTAGGCAGTCTCCGTTTACGGCTGCTTCAAGAGGAAACAAACCATAGAGACAGAACTTAGAACTACTTTATTTTGTCAATTTTCAAAGAGCTAGCACAAACCGTGTTTCATTTAGAGATCCCAACATATCTATCTATATAGGAGAAAACAGAGTGAAACCTAAAAATTCAACCTCTTACTGGAAACGAACGCTTCAACCTAGAAGAGTGAAAATTGGGCAGCAAAGTGGGCTTAGTGAACTGATCATTACCACAAAGTCTCATCAAGATTGGGTGAAAAAATGTTTGCGAAATTTCAGAAAACCAGTACTTTTGGACCCTTGCCACACCTTTCCAATGAAAATGTCTTTAGGCAGTCTCCGCTTAGGGCTGCTTCAAGAGGAAACAAGCCATAGAGACAGAACTTAGAACTACTTTATTTTGTCAATTTTCAAAGAGTTAACACAAACCGTGTTTCATTTAGAGTTCCCAACACATCTATCTATATAGGAGAAAACAGAGTGAAACCTAAAAATTCAGACTCTTACTGGAAACGAACGCTTCAACCTAGAAGAGTGAAAATTGGGCAGCCAAGTGGGCTTAGTGAACTGATCATTACCACAAAGTCTCATCAAGATTGGGTGAAAAAATGTTTGCCGAGATTTCAGAAAACCAGTACTTTTGGACGCTTGGCACACCTTTCAAATGAAAATGTCTTTAGGCAGTCTCCGCTTAGGGCTGCTTCAAGAGGAAACAAGCCATAGAGACAGAACTTAGAACTACTTTATTTTGTCAATTTTCAAAGAGCTAGCACAAACCGTGTATCATTTAGAGTTCCCAACACATCTATCTATAGAGGAGAAAACAGAGTGAAACCTAAAAATTCAAACTGTTACTGGAAACGAACGCTTCAACCTAGAACAGTGAAAATTGGGCAGCCAAATTTGCTAAGTGAACTGATCATTACCACAAAGTCTCATCAAGATTGGGTGAAAAAATGTTTGCCGAGATTTCAGAATACCAGTACTTTTGGACGCTTGCCACCCCTTTCCAATGAAAATGTCTTTAGGCAGTCTCCGCTAAGGGCTGCTTCAAGAGGAAACAAGCCATAGATACAGAACTTAGAACTACTTTATTTTGTCAATTTTCCAAGAGCTAGCACAAACCGTGTTTCATTTAGAGTTCCCAACACATCTATCTATAGAGGAGAAAACAGAGTGAAACCTAAAAATTCAAACTCTTACTGGAAACGAACGCTTCAACCTAGAAGAGTGAAAATTGGGCAGCCAAGTGGGCTTAGTGAACTGATCATTACCACAAAGTCTCATCAAGATTGGGTGAAAAAATGTTTGCCGAGATTTCAGAAAACCAGTACTTTTGGACGCTTGGCACACCTTTCCAATGAAAATGTCTTTAGGCAGTCTCCGTTTACGGCTGCTTCAAGAGGAAACAAACCATAGAGACAGAACTTAGAACTACTTTATTTTGTCAATTTTCAAAGAGCTAGCACAAACAGTGTTTCATTTAGAGATCCCAACATATCTATCTATATAGGAGAAAACAGAGTGAAACCTAAAAATTCAACCTCTTACTGGAAACGAACGCTTCAACCTAGAAGAGTGAAAATTGGGCAGCAAAGTGGGCTTAGTGAACTGATCATTACCACAAAGTCTCATCAAGATTGGGTGAAAAAATGTTTGCGAAATTTCAGAAAACCAGTACTTTTGGACCCTTGCCACACCTTTCCAATGAAAATGTCTTTAGGCAGTCTCCGCTTAGGGCTGCTTCAAGAGGAAACAAGCCATAGAGACAGAACTTAGAACTACTTTATTTTGTCAATTTTCAAAGAGCTAGCACAAACCGTGTATCATTTAGAGTTCCCAACACATCTATCTATAGAGGAGAAAACAGAGTGAAAACTAAAAATTCAAACTGTTACTGGAAACGAACGCTTCAACCTAGAACAGTGAAAATTGGGCAGCCAAATTTGCTAAGTGAACTGATCATTACCACAAAGTCTCATCAAGATTGGGTGAAAAAATGTTTGCCGAGATTTCAGAATACCAGTACTTTTGGACGCTTGCCACCCCTTTCCAATGAAAATGTCTTTAGGCAGTCTCCGTTTAGGGCTGCTTCAAGAGGAAACAAACCATAGAGACAGAACTTAGAACTACTTTATTTTGTCAATTTTCAAAGAGTTAACACAAACCGTGTTTCATTTAGAGTTCCCAACACATCTATCTATATAGGAGAAAACAGAGTGAAACCTAAAAATTCAGACTCTTACTGGAAACGAACGCTTCAACCTAGAAGAGTGAAAATTGGGCAGCCAAGTGGGCTTAGTGAACTGATCATTACCACAAAGTCTCATCAAGATTGGGTGAAAAAAATATTTGCCGAGATTTCAGAAAACCAGTACTTTTGGACGCTTGGCACACCTTTCCAATGGAAATGTCTTTAGGCAGTCTCCGTTTAGGGCTGCTTCAAGAGGAAACAAACCATAGAGACAGAACTTAGAACTACTTTATTTTGTCAATTTTCAAAGAGTTAACACAAACCGTGTTTCATTTAGAGTTCCCAACACATCTATCTATATAGGAGAAAACAGAGTGAAACCTAAAAATTCAGACTCTTACTGAAAACGAACGCTTCAACCTAGAACAGTGAAAATTGGGCAGCCAAGTGGGCTTAGTGAACTGATCATTACCACAAAGTCTCATCAAGATTGGGTGAAAAAATGTTTGCCGAGATTTCAGAAAACCAGTACTTTTGGACGCTTGGCACACCTTTCCAATGAAAATGTCTTTAGGCAGTCTCGCTTAGGGCTGCTTCAAGAGGAAACAAACCATAGAGACAGAACTTAGAACTACTTTATTTTGTCAATTTTCCAAGAGCTAGCACAAACCGTGTTTCATTTAGAGTTCCCAACACATCTATCTATAGAGGAGAAAACAGAGTGAAACCTAAAAATTCAAACTCTTACTGGAAACGAACGCTTCAACCTAGAGGAGTGAAAATTGGGCAGCCAAGTGGGCTTAGTGAACTGATCATTACCACAAAGTCTCATCAAGATTGGGTGAAAAAATGTTTGCCGAGATTTCAGAAAACCAGTACTTTTGGACGCTTGCCACCCCTTTCCAATGAAAATGTCTTTAGGCAGTCTCCGTTTAGGGCTGCTTCAAGAGGAAACAAACCATAGAGACAGAACTTAGAACTACTTTATTTTGTCAATTTTCCAAGAGCTAGCACAAACCGAGTTTCATTTAGAGTTCCCAACACATCTATCTATATAGGAGAAAACAGAGTGAAACCTAAAAATTCAAACTCTTACTGGAAATGAACGCTTCAACCTAGAAGAGTGAAAATTGGGCAGCCAAGTGGGCTTAGTGAACTGATCATTACCACAAAGTCTCATCAAGATTGGGTGAAAAAATGTTTGCCGAGATTTCAGAAAACCAGTACTTTTGGACGCTTGGCACACCTTTCCAATGAAAATGTCTTTAGGCAGTCTCGCTTAGGGCTGCTTCAAGAGGAAACAAACCATAGAGACAGAACTTAGAACTACTTTATTTTGTCAATTTTCAAAGAGTTAACACAAACCGTGTTTCATTTAGAGTTCCCAACACATCTATCTATATAGGAGAAAACAGAGTGAAACCTAAAAATTCAGACTCTTACTGGAAACGAACGCTTCAACCTAGAAGAGTGAAAATTGGGCAGCCAAGTGGGCTTAGTGAACTGATCATTACCACAAAGTCTCATCAAGATTGGGTGAAAAAATGTTTGCCGAGATTTCAGAAAACCAGTACTTTTGGACGCTTGGCACACCTTTCAAATGAAAATGTCTTTAGGCAGTCTCCGCTTAGGGCTGCTTCAAGAGGAAACAAGCCATAGAGACAGAACTTAGAACTACTTTATTTTGTCAATTTTCAAAGAGCTAGCACAAACCGTGTATCATTTAGAGTTCCCAACACATCTATCTATAGAGGAGAAAACAGAGTGAAACCTAAAAATTCAAACTGTTACTGGAAACGAACGCTTCAACCTAGAACAGTGAAAATTGGGCAGCCAAATTTGCTAAGTGAACTGATCATTACCACAAAGTCTCATCAAGATTGGGTGAAAAAATGTTTGCCGAGATTTCAGAATACCAGTACTTTTGGACGCTTGCCACCCCTTTCCAATGAAAATGTCTTTAGGCAGTCTCCGCTAAGGGCTGCTTCAAGAGGAAACAAGCCATAGATACAGAACTTAGAACTACTTTATTTTGTCAATTTTCCAAGAGCTAGCACAAACCGTGTTTCATTTAGAGTTCCCAACACATCTATCTATAGAGGAGAAAACAGAGTGAAACCTAAAAATTCAAACTCTTACTGGAAACGAACGCTTCAACCTAGAAGAGTGAAAATTGGGCAGCCAAGTGGGCTTAGTGAACTGATCATTACCACAAAGTCTCATCAAGATTGGGTGAAAAAATGTTTGCCGAGATTTCAGAAAACCAGTACTTTTGGACGCTTGGCACACCTTTCCAATGAAAATGTCTTTAGGCAGTCTCCGTTTACGGCTGCTTCAAGAGGAAACAAACCATAGAGACAGAACTTAGAACTACTTTATTTTGTCAATTTTCAAAGAGCTAGCACAAACAGTGTTTCATTTAGAGATCCCAACATATCTATCTATATAGGAGAAAACAGAGTGAAACCTAAAAATTCAACCTCTTACTGGAAACGAACGCTTCAACCTAGAAGAGTGAAAATTGGGCAGCAAAGTGGGCTTAGTGAACTGATCATTACCACAAAGTCTCATCAAGATTGGGTGAAAAAATGTTTGCGAAATTTCAGAAAACCAGTACTTTTGGACCCTTGCCACACCTTTCCAATGAAAATGTCTTTAGGCAGTCTCCGCTTAGGGCTGCTTCAAGAGGAAACAAGCCATAGAGACAGAACTTAGAACTACTTTATTTTGTCAATTTTCAAAGAGCTAGCACAAACCGTGTATCATTTAGAGTTCCCAACACATCTATCTATAGAGGAGAAAACAGAGTGAAAACTAAAAATTCAAACTGTTACTGGAAACGAACGCTTCAACCTAGAACAGTGAAAATTGGGCAGCCAAATTTGCTAAGTGAACTGATCATTACCACAAAGTCTCATCAAGATTGGGTGAAAAAATGTTTGCCGAGATTTCAGAATACCAGTACTTTTGGACGCTTGCCACCCCTTTCCAATGAAAATGTCTTTAGGCAGTCTCCGTTTAGGGCTGCTTCAAGAGGAAACAAACCATAGAGACAGAACTTAGAACTACTTTATTTTGTCAATTTTCAAAGAGTTAACACAAACCGTGTTTCATTTAGAGTTCCCAACACATCTATCTATATAGGAGAAAACAGAGTGAAACCTAAAAATTCAGACTCTTACTGGAAACGAACGCTTCAACCTAGAAGAGTGAAAATTGGGCAGCCAAGTGGGCTTAGTGAACTGATCATTACCACAAAGTCTCATCAAGATTGGGTGAAAAAAATATTTGCCGAGATTTCAGAAAACCAGTACTTTTGGACGCTTGGCACACCTTTCCAATGGAAATGTCTTTAGGCAGTCTCCGTTTAGGGCTGCTTCAAGAGGAAACAAACCATAGAGACAGAACTTAGAACTACTTTATTTTGTCAATTTTCAAAGAGTTAACACAAACCGTGTTTCATTTAGAGTTCCCAACACATCTATCTATATAGGAGAAAACAGAGTGAAACCTAAAAATTCAGACTCTTACTGAAAACGAACGCTTCAACCTAGAACAGTGAAAATTGGGCAGCCAAGTGGGCTTAGTGAACTGATCATTACCACAAAGTCTCATCAAGATTGGGTGAAAAAATGTTTGCCGAGATTTCAGAAAACCAGTACTTTTGGACGCTTGGCACACCTTTCCAATGAAAATGTCTTTAGGCAGTCTCGCTTAGGGCTGCTTCAAGAGGAAACAAACCATAGAGACAGAACTTAGAACTACTTTATTTTGTCAATTTTCCAAGAGCTAGCACAAACCGTGTTTCATTTAGAGTTCCCAACACATCTATCTATAGAGGAGAAAACAGAGTGAAACCTAAAAATTCAAACTCTTACTGGAAACGAACGCTTCAACCTAGAGGAGTGAAAATTGGGCAGCCAAGTGGGCTTAGTGAACTGATCATTACCACAAAGTCTCATCAAGATTGGGTGAAAAAATGTTTGCCGAGATTTCAGAAAACCAGTACTTTTGGACGCTTGCCACCCCTTTCCAATGAAAATGTCTTTAGGCAGTCTCCGTTTAGGGCTGCTTCAAGAGGAAACAAACCATAGAGACAGAACTTAGAACTACTTTATTTTGTCAATTTTCCAAGAGCTAGCACAAACCGAGTTTCATTTAGAGTTCCCAACACATCTATCTATATAGGAGAAAACAGAGTGAAACCTAAAAATTCAAACTCTTACTGGAAATGAACGCTTCAACCTAGAAGAGTGAAAATTGGGCAGCCAAGTGGGCTTAGTGAACTGATCATTACCACAAAGTCTCATCAAGATTGGGTGAAAAAATGTTTGCCGAGATTTCAGAAAACCAGTACTTTTGGACGCTTGGCACACCTTTCCAATGAAAATGTCTTTAGGCAGTCTCGCTTAGGGCTGCTTCAAGAGGAAACAAACCATAGAGACAGAACTTAGAACTACTTTATTTTGTCAATTTTCAAAGAGTTAACACAAACCGTGTTTCATTTAGAGTTCCCAACACATCTATCTATATAGGAGAAAACAGAGTGAAACCTAAAAATTCAGACTCTTACTGGAAACGAACGCTTCAACCTAGAAGAGTGAAAATTGGGCAGCCAAGTGGGCTTAGTGAACTGATCATTACCACAAAGTCTCATCAAGATTGGGTGAAAAAATGTTTGCCGAGATTTCAGAAAACCAGTACTTTTGGACGCTTGGCACACCTTTCAAATGAAAATGTCTTTAGGCAGTCTCCGCTTAGGGCTGCTTCAAGAGGAAACAAGCCATAGAGACAGAACTTAGAACTACTTTATTTTGTCAATTTTCAAAGAGCTAGCACAAACCGTGTATCATTTAGAGTTCCCAACACATCTATCTATAGAGGAGAAAACAGAGTGAAACCTAAAAATTCAAACTGTTACTGGAAACGAACGCTTCAACCTAGAACAGTGAAAATTGGGCAGCCAAATTTGCTAAGTGAACTGATCATTACCACAAAGTCTCATCAAGATTGGGTGAAAAAATGTTTGCCGAGATTTCAGAATACCAGTACTTTTGGACGCTTGCCACCCCTTTCCAATGAAAATGTCTTTAGGCAGTCTCCGCTAAGGGCTGCTTCAAGAGGAAACAAGCCATAGATACAGAACTTAGAACTACTTTATTTTGTCAATTTTCCAAGAGCTAGCACAAACCGTGTTTCATTTAGAGTTCCCAACACATCTATCTATAGAGGAGAAAACAGAGTGAAACCTAAAAATTCAAACTCTTACTGGAAACGAACGCTTCAACCTAGAAGAGTGAAAATTGGGCAGCCAAGTGGGCTTAGTGAACTGATCATTACCACAAAGTCTCATCAAGATTGGGTGAAAAAATGTTTGCCGAGATTTCAGAAAACCAGTACTTTTGGACGCTTGGCACACCTTTCCAATGAAAATGTCTTTAGGCAGTCTCCGTTTACGGCTGCTTCAAGAGGAAACAAACCATAGAGACAGAACTTAGAACTACTTTATTTTGTCAATTTTCAAAGAGCTAGCACAAACAGTGTTTCATTTAGAGATCCCAACATATCTATCTATATAGGAGAAAACAGAGTGAAACCTAAAAATTCAACCTCTTACTGGAAACGAACGCTTCAACCTAGAAGAGTGAAAATTGGGCAGCAAAGTGGGCTTAGTGAACTGATCATTACCACAAAGTCTCATCAAGATTGGGTGAAAAAATGTTTGCGAAATTTCAGAAAACCAGTACTTTTGGACCCTTGCCACACCTTTCCAATGAAAATGTCTTTAGGCAGTCTCCGCTTAGGGCTGCTTCAAGAGGAAACAAGCCATAGAGACAGAACTTAGAACTACTTTATTTTGTCAATTTTCAAAGAGCTAGCACAAACCGTGTATCATTTAGAGTTCCCAACACATCTATCTATAGAGGAGAAAACAGAGTGAAAACTAAAAATTCAAACTGTTACTGGAAACGAACGCTTCAACCTAGAACAGTGAAAATTGGGCAGCCAAATTTGCTAAGTGAACTGATCATTACCACAAAGTCTCATCAAGATTGGGTGAAAAAATGTTTGCCGAGATTTCAGAATACCAGTACTTTTGGACGCTTGCCACCCCTTTCCAATGAAAATGTCTTTAGGCAGTCTCCGTTTAGGGCTGCTTCAAGAGGAAACAAACCATAGAGACAGAACTTAGAACTACTTTATTTTGTCAATTTTCAAAGAGTTAACACAAACCGTGTTTCATTTAGAGTTCCCAACACATCTATCTATATAGGAGAAAACAGAGTGAAACCTAAAAATTCAGACTCTTACTGGAAACGAACGCTTCAACCTAGAAGAGTGAAAATTGGGCAGCCAAGTGGGCTTAGTGAACTGATCATTACCACAAAGTCTCATCAAGATTGGGTGAAAAAAATATTTGCCGAGATTTCAGAAAACCAGTACTTTTGGACGCTTGGCACACCTTTCCAATGGAAATGTCTTTAGGCAGTCTCCGTTTAGGGCTGCTTCAAGAGGAAACAAACCATAGAGACAGAACTTAGAACTACTTTATTTTGTCAATTTTCAAAGAGTTAACAGAAACCGTGTTTCATTTAGAGTTCCCAACACATCTATCTATATAGGAGAAAACAGAGTGAAACCTAAAAATTCAGACTCTTACTGGAAACGAACGCTTCAACCTAGAACAGTGAAAATTGGGCAGCCAAGTGGGCTTAGTGAACTGATCATTACCACAAAGTCTCATCAAGATTGGGTGAAAAAATGTTTGCCGAGATTTCAGAAAACCAGTACTTTTGGACGCTTGGCACACCTTTCCAATGAAAATGTCTTTAGGCAGTCTCGCTTAGGGCTGCTTCAAGAGGAAACAAACCATAGAGACAGAACTTAGAACTACTTTATTTTGTCAATTTTCCAAGAGCTAGCACAAACCGTGCTTCATTTAGAGTTCCCAACACATCTATCTATAGAGGAGAAAACAGAGTGAAACCTAAAAATTCAAACTCTTACTGGAAACGAACGCTTCAACCTAGAGGAGTGAAAATTGGGCAGCCAAGTGGGCTTAGTGAACTGATCATTACCACAAAGTCTCATCAAGATTGGGTGAAAAAATGTTTGCCGAGATTTCAGAAAACCAGTACTTTTGGACGCTTGCCACCCCTTTCCAATGAAAATGTCTTTAGGCAGTCTCCGTTTAGGGCTGCTTCAAGAGGAAACAAACCATAGAGACAGAACTTAGAACTACTTTATTTTGTCAATTTTCCAAGAGCTAGCACAAACCGAGTTTCATTTAGAGTTCCCAACACATCTATCTATATAGGAGAAAACAGAGTGAAACCTAAAAATTCAAACTCTTACTGGAAATGAACGCTTCAACCTAGAAGAGTGAAAATTGGGCAGCCCAGTGGGCTTAGTGAACTGATCATTACCACAAAGTCTCATCAAGATTGGGTGAAAAAATGTTTGCCGAGATTTCAGAAAACCAGTACTTTTGGACGCTTGGCACACCTTTCCAATGAAAATGTCTTTAGGCAGTCTCGCTTAGGGCTGCTTCAAGAGGAAACAAACCATAGAGACAGAACTTAGAACTACTTTATTTTGTCAATTTTCAAAGAGTTAACACAAACCGTGTTTCATTTAGAGTTCCCAACACATCTATCTATATAGGAGAAAACAGAGTGAAACCTAAAAATTCAGACTCTTACTGGAAACGAACGCTTCAACCTAGAAGAGTGAAAATTGGGCAGCCAAGTGGGCTTAGTGAACTGATCATTACCACAAAGTCTCATCAAGATTGGGTGAAAAAATGTTTGCCGAGATTTCAGAAAACCAGTACTTTTGGACGCTTGGCACACCTTTCAAATGAAAATGTCTTTAGGCAGTCTCCGCTTAGGGCTGCTTCAAGAGGAAACAAGCCATAGAGACAGAACTTAGAACTACTTTATTTTGTCAATTTTCAAAGAGCTAGCACAAACCGTGTATCATTTAGAGTTCCCAACACATCTATCTATAGAGGAGAAAACAGAGTGAAACCTAAAAATTCAAACTGTTACTGGAAACGAACGCTTCAACCTAGAACAGTGAAAATTGGGCAGCCAAATTTGCTAAGTGAACTGATCATTACCACAAAGTCTCATCAAGATTGGGTGAAAAAATGTTTGCCGAGATTTCAGAATACCAGTACTTTTGGACGCTTGCCACCCCTTTCCAATGAAAATGTCTTTAGGCAGTCTCCGCTAAGGGCTGCTTCAAGAGGAAACAAGCCATAGATACAGAACTTAGAACTACTTTATTTTGTCAATTTTCCAAGAGCTAGCACAAACCGTGTTTCATTTAGAGTTCCCAACACATCTATCTATAGAGGAGAAAACAGAGTGAAACCTAAAAATTCAAACTCTTACTGGAAACGAACGCTTCAACCTAGAAGAGTGAAAATTGGGCAGCCAAGTGGGCTTAGTGAACTGATCATTACCACAAAGTCTCATCAAGATTGGGTGAAAAAATGTTTGCCGAGATTTCAGAAAACCAGTACTTTTGGACGCTTGGCACACCTTTCCAATGAAAATGTCTTTAGGCAGTCTCCGTTTACGGCTGCTTCAAGAGGAAACAAACCATAGAGACAGAACTTAGAACTACTTTATTTTGTCAATTTTCAAAGAGCTAGCACAAACCGTGTTTCATTTAGAGATCCCAACATATCTATCTATATAGGAGAAAACAGAGTGAAACCTAAAAATTCAACCTCTTACTGGAAACGAACGCTTCAACCTAGAAGAGTGAAAATTGGGCAGCAAAGTGGGCTTAGTGAACTGATCATTACCACAAAGTCTCATCAAGATTTGGTGAAAAAATGTTTGCGAAATTTCAGAAAACCAGTACTTTTGGACCCTTGCCACACCTTTCCAATGAAAATGTCTTTAGGCAGTCTCCGCTTAGGGCTGCTTCAAGAGGAAACAAGCCATAGAGACAGAACTTAGAACTACTTTATTTTGTCAATTTTCAAAGAGTTAACACAAACCGTGTTTCATTTAGAGTTCCCAACACATCTATCTATATAGGAGAAAACAGAGTGAAACCTAAAAATTCAGACTCTTACTGGAAACGAACTCTTCAACCTAGAAGAGTGAAAATTGGGCAGCCAAGTGGGCTTATTGAACTGATCATTACCACAAAGTCTCATCAAGATTGGGTGAAAAAATGTTTGCCGAGATTTCAGAAAACCAGTACTTTTGGACGCTTGGCACACCTTTCAAATGAAAATGTCTTTAGGCAGTCTCCGCTTAGGGCTGCTTCAAGAGGAAACAAGCCATAGAGACAGAACTTAGAACTACTTTATTATGTCAATTTTCAAAGAGCTAGCACAAACCGTGTATCATTTAGAGTTCCCAACACATCTATCTATAGAGGAGAAAACAGAGTGAAACCTAAAAATTCAAACTGTTACTGGAAACGAACGCTTCAACCTAGAACAGTGAAAATTGGGCAGCCAAATTTGCTAAGTGAACTGATCATTACCACAAAGTCTCATCAAGATTGGGTGAAAAAATGTTTGCCGAGATTTCAGAATACCAGTACTTTTGGACGCTTGCCACCCCTTTCCAATGAAAATGTCTTTAGGCAGTCTCCGCTAAGGGCTGCTTCAAGAGGAAACAAGCCATAGATACAGAACTTAGAACTACTTTATTTTGTCAATTTTCCAAGAGCTAGCACAAACCGTGTTTCATTTAGAGTTCCCAACACATCTATCTATAGAGGAGAAAACAGAGTGAAACCTAAAAATTCAAACTCTTACTGGAAACGAACGCTTCAACCTAGAAGAGTGAAAATTGGGCAGCCAAGTGGGCTTAGTGAACTGATCATTACCACAAAGTCTCATCAAGATTGGGTGAAAAAATGTTTGCCGAGATTTCAGAAAACCAGTACTTTTGGACGCTTGGCACACCTTTCCAATGAAAATGTCTTTAGGCAGTCTCCGTTTACGGCTGCTTCAAGAGGAAACAAACCATAGAGACAGAACTTAGAACTACTTTATTTTGTCAATTTTCAAAGAGCTAGCACAAACAGTGTTTCATTTAGAGATCCCAACATATCTATCTATATAGGAGAAAACAGAGTGAAACCTAAAAATTCAACCTCTTACTGGAAACGAACGCTTCAACCTAGAAGAGTGAAAATTGGGCAGCAAAGTGGGCTTAGTGAACTGATCATTACCACAAAGTCTCATCAAGATTGGGTGAAAAAATGTTTGCGAAATTTCAGAAAACCAGTACTTTTGGACCCTTGCCACACCTTTCCAATGAAAATGTCTTTAGGCAGTCTCCGCTTAGGGCTGCTTCAAGAGGAAACAAGCCATAGAGACAGAACTTAGAACTACTTTATTTTGTCAATTTTCAAAGAGCTAGCACAAACCGTGTATCATTTAGAGTTCCCAACACATCTATCTATAGAGGAGAAAACAGAGTGAAAACTAAAAATTCAAACTGTTACTGGAAACGAACGCTTCAACCTAGAACAGTGAAAATTGGGCAGCCAAATTTGCTAAGTGAACTGATCATTACCACAAAGTCTCATCAAGATTGGGTGAAAAAATGTTTGCCGAGATTTCAGAATACCAGTACTTTTGGACGCTTGCCACCCCTTTCCAATGAAAATGTCTTTAGGCAGTCTCCGTTTAGGGCTGCTTCAAGAGGAAACAAACCATAGAGACAGAACTTAGAACTACTTTATTTTGTCAATTTTCAAAGAGTTAACACAAACCGTGTTTCATTTAGAGTTCCCAACACATCTATCTATATAGGAGAAAACAGAGTGAAACCTAAAAATTCAGACTCTTACTGAAAACGAACGCTTCAACCTAGAACAGTGAAAATTGGGCAGCCAAGTGGGCTTAGTGAACTGATCATTACCACAAAGTCTCATCAAGATTGGGTGAAAAAATGTTTGCCGAGATTTCAGAAAACCAGTACTTTTGGACGCTTGGCACACCTTTCCAATGAAAATGTCTTTAGGCAGTCTCGCTTAGGGCTGCTTCAAGAGGAAACAAACCATAGAGACAGAACTTAGAACTACTTTATTTTGTCAATTTTCCAAGAGCTAGCACAAACCGTGTTTCATTTAGAGTTCCCAACACATCTATCTATAGAGGAGAAAACAGAGTGAAACCTAAAAATTCAAACTCTTACTGGAAACGAACGCTTCAACCTAGAGGAGTGAAAATTGGGCAGCCAAGTGGGCTTAGTGAACTGATCATTACCACAAAGTCTCATCAAGATTGGGTGAAAAAATGTTTGCCGAGATTTCAGAAAACCAGTACTTTTGGACGCTTGCCACCCCTTTCCAATGAAAATGTCTTTAGGCAGTCTCCGTTTAGGGCTGCTTCAAGAGGAAACAAACCATAGAGACAGAACTTAGAACTACTTTATTTTGTCAATTTTCCAAGAGCTAGCACAAACCGAGTTTCATTTAGAGTTCCCAACACATCTATCTATATAGGAGAAAACAGAGTGAAACCTAAAAATTCAAACTCTTACTGGAAATGAACGCTTCAACCTAGAAGAGTGAAAATTGGGCAGCCAAGTGGGCTTAGTGAACTGATCATTACCACAAAGTCTCATCAAGATTGGGTGAAAAAATGTTTGCCGAGATTTCAGAAAACCAGTACTTTTGGACGCTTGGCACACCTTTCCAATGAAAATGTCTTTAGGCAGTCTCGCTTAGGGCTGCTTCAAGAGGAAACAAACCATAGAGACAGAACTTAGAACTACTTTATTTTGTCAATTTTCAAAGAGTTAACACAAACCGTGTTTCATTTAGAGTTCCCAACACATCTATCTATATAGGAGAAAACAGAGTGAACCTAAAAATTCAGACTCTTACTGGAAACGAACGCTTCAACCTAGAAGAGTGAAATTGGGCAGCCAAGTGGGCTTAGTGAACTGATCATTACCACAAAGTCTCATCAAGATTGGGTGAAAAAATGTTTGCCGAGATTTCAGAAAACCAGTACTTTTGGACGCTTGGCACACCTTTCAAATGAAAATGTCTTTAGGCAGTCTCCGCTTAGGGCTGCTTCAAGAGGAAACAAGCCATAGAGACAGAACTTAGAACTACTTTATTTTGTCAATTTTCAAAGAGCTAGCACAAACCGTGTATCATTTAGAGTTCCCAACACATCTATCTATAGAGGAGAAAACAGAGTGAAACCTAAAAATTCAAACTGTTACTGGAAACGAACGCTTCAACCTAGAACAGTGAAAATTGGGCAGCCAAATTTGCTAAGTGAACTGATCATTACCACAAAGTCTCATCAAGATTGGGTGAAAAAATGTTTGCCGAGATTTCAGAATACCAGTACTTTTGGACGCTTGCCACCCCTTTCCAATGAAAATGTCTTTAGGCAGTCTCCGCTAAGGGCTGCTTCAAGAGGAAACAAGCCATAGATACAGAACTTAGAACTACTTTATTTTGTCAATTTTCCAAGAGCTAGCACAAACCGTGTTTCATTTAGAGTTCCCAACACATCTATCTATAGAGGAGAAAACAGAGTGAAACCTAAAAATTCAACTCTTACTGGAAACGAACGCTTCAACCTAGAAGAGTGAAAATTGGGCAGCCAAGTGGGCTTAGTGAACTGATCATTACCACAAAGTCTCATCAAGATTGGGTGAAAAATGTTTGCCGAGATTTCAGAAAACCAGTACTTTTGGACGCTTGGCACACCTTTCCAATGAAAATGTCTTTAGGCAGTCTCCGTTTACGGCTGCTTCAAGAGGAAACAAACCATAGAGACAGAACTTAGAACTACTTTATTTTGTCAATTTTCAAAGAGCTAGCACAAACCGTGTTTCATTTAGAGATCCCAACATATCTATCTATATAGGAGAAAACAGAGTGAAACCTAAAAATTCAACCTCTTACTGGAAACGAACGCTTCAACCTAGAAGAGTGAAAATTGGGCAGCAAAGTGGCTTAGTGAACTGCTCATTACCACAAAGTCTCATCAAGATTGGGTGAAAAAATGTTTGCGAAATTTCAGAAAACCAGTACTTTTGGACCCTTGCCACACCTTTCCAATGAAAATGTCTTTAGGCAGTCTCCGCTTAGGGCTGCTTCAAGAGGAAACAAGCCATAGAGACAGAACTTAGAACTACTTTATTTTGTCGATTTTCAAAGAGCTAGCACAACCGTGTATCATTTAGAGTTCCCAACACATCTATCTATAGAGGAGAAAACAGAGTGAAACCTAAAAATTCAAACTGTTACTGGAAACGAACGCTTCAACCTAGAACAGTGAAAATTGGGCAGCCAAATTTGCTAAGTGAACTGATCATTACCACAAAGTCTCATCAAGATTGGGTGAAAAAATGTTTGCCGAGATTTCAGAATACCAGTACTTTTGGACGCTTGCCACCCCTTTCCAATGAAAATGTCTTTAGGCAGTCTCCGCTTAGGGCTGCTTCAAGAGGAAACAAGCCATAGATACAGAACTTGGAACTACTTTATTTTGTCAATTTTCCAAGAGCTAGCACAAACCGTGTTTCATGTAGAGTTCCCAACACATCTATCTATAGAGGAGAAAACAGAGTGAAACCTAAAAATTCAAACTCTTACTGGAAACGAACGCTTCAACCTAGAAGAGTGAAAATTGGGCAGCCAAGTGGGCTTAGTGAACTGATCATTACCACAAAGTCTCATCAAGATTGGGTGAAAAAAATATTTGCCGAGATTTCAGAAAACCAGTACTTTTGGACGCTTGGCACACCTTTCCAATGGAAATGTCTTTAGGCAGTCTCCGTTTAGGGCTGCTTCAAGAGGAAACAAACATAGAGACAGAACTTAGAACTACTTTATTTTGTCAATTTTCAAAGAGTTAACACAAACCGTGTTTCATTTAGAGTTCCCAACACATCTATCTATATAGGAGAAAACAGAGTGAAACCTAAAAATTCAGACTCTTACTGGAAACGAACGCTTCAACCTAGAACAGTGAAAATTGGGCAGCCAAGTGGGCTTAGTGAACTGATCATTACCACAAAGTCTCATCAAGATTGGGTGAAAAAATGTTTGCCGAGATTTCAGAAAACCAGTACTTTTGGACGCTTGGCACACCTTTCCAATGAAAATGTCTTTAGGCAGTCTCGCTTAGGGCTGCTTCAAGAGGAAACAAACCATAGAGACAGAACTTAGAACTACTTTATTTTGTCAATTTTCCAAGAGCTAGCACAAACCGTGTTTCATTTAGAGTTCCCAACACATCTATCTATAGAGGAGAAAACAGAGTGAAACCTAAAAATTCAAACTCTTACTGGAAACGAACGCTTCAACCTAGAGGAGTGAAAATTGGGCAGCCAAGTGGGCTTAGTGAACTGATCATTACCACAAAGTCTCATCAAGATTGGGTGAAAAAATGTTTGCCGAGATTTCAGAAAACCAGTACTTTTGGACGCTTGCCACCCCTTTCCAATGAAAATGTCCTTAGGCAGTCTCCGTTTAGGGCTGCTTCAAGAGGAAACAAACCATAGAGACAGAACTTAGAACTACTTTATTTTGTCAATTTTCCAAGAGCTAGCACAAACCGAGTTTCATTTAGAGTTCCCAACACATCTATCTATATAGGAGAAAACAGAGTGAAACCTAAAAATTCAAACTCTTACTGGAAATAAACGCTTCAACCTAGAAGAGTGAAAATTGGGCAGCCAAGTGGGCTTAGTGAACTGATCATTACCACAAAGTCTCATCAAGATTGGGTGAAAAAATGTTTGCCGAGATTTCAGAAAACCAGTACTTTTGGACGCTTGGCACACCTTTCCAATGAAAATGTCTTTAGGCAGTCTCGCTTAGGGCTGCTTCAAGAGGAAACAAACCATAGAGACAGAACTTAGAACTACTTTATTTTGTCAATTTTCAAAGAGTTAACACAAACCGTGTTTCATTTAGAGTTCCCAACACATCTATCTATATAGGAGAAAACAGAGTGAAACCTAAAAATTCAGACTCTTACTGGAAACGAACGCTTCAACCTAGAAGAGTGAAAATTGGGCAGCCAAGTGGGCTTAGTGAACTGATCATTACCACAAAGTCTCATCAAGATTGGGTGAAAAAATGTTTGCCGAGATTTCAGAAAACCAGTACTTTTGGACGCTTGGCACACCTTTCAAATGAAAATGTCTTTAGGCAGTCTCCGCTTAGGGCTGCTTCAAGAGGAAACAAGCCATAGAGACAGAACTTAGAACTACTTTATTTTGTCAATTTTCAAAGAGCTAGCACAAACCGTGTATCATTTAGAGTTCCCAACACATCTATCTATAGAGGAGAAAACAGAGTGAAACCTAAAAATTCAAACTCTTACTGGAAATGAACGCTTCAACCTAGAAGAGTGAAAATTGGGCAGCCCAGTGGGCTTAGTGAACTGATCATTACCACAAAGTCTCATCAAGATTGGGTGAAAAAATGTTTGCCGAGATTTCAGAAAACCAGTACTTTTGGACGCTTGGCACACCTTTCCAATGAAAATGTCTTTAGGCAGTCTCGCTTAGGGCTGCTTCAAGAGGAAACAAACCATAGAGACAGAACTTAGAACTACTTTATTTTGTCAATTTTCAAAGAGTTAACACAAACCGTGTTTCATTTAGAGTTCCCAACACATCTATCTATATAGGAGAAAACAGAGTGAAACCTAAAAATTCAGACTCTTACTGGAAACGAACGCTTCAACCTAGAAGAGTGAAAATTGGGCAGCCAAGTGGGCTTAGTGAACTGATCATTACCACAAAGTCTCATCAAGATTGGGTGAAAAAATGTTTGCCGAGATTTCAGAAAACCAGTACTTTTGGACGCTTGGCACACCTTTCAAATGAAAATGTCTTTAGGCAGTCTCCGCTTAGGGCTGCTTCAAGAGGAAACAAGCCATAGAGACAGAACTTAGAACTACTTTATTTTGTCAATTTTCAAAGAGCTAGCACAAACCGTGTATCATTTAGAGTTCCCAACACATCTATCTATAGAGGAGAAAACAGAGTGAAACCTAAAAATTCAAACTGTTACTGGAAACGAACGCTTCAACCTAGAACAGTGAAAATTGGGCAGCCAAATTTGCTAAGTGAACTGATCATTACCACAAAGTCTCATCAAGATTGGGTGAAAAAATGTTTGCCGAGATTTCAGAATACCAGTACTTTTGGACGCTTGCCACCCCTTTCCAATGAAAATGTCTTTAGGCAGTCTCCGCTAAGGGCTGCTTCAAGAGGAAACAAGCCATAGATACAGAACTTAGAACTACTTTATTTTGTCAATTTTCCAAGAGCTAGCACAAACCGTGTTTCATTTAGAGTTCCCAACACATCTATCTATAGAGGAGAAAACAGAGTGAAACCTAAAAATTCAAACTCTTACTGGAAACGAACGCTTCAACCTAGAAGAGTGAAAATTGGGCAGCCAAGTGGGCTTAGTGAACTGATCATTACCACAAAGTCTCATCAAGATTGGGTGAAAAAATGTTTGCCGAGATTTCAGAAAACCAGTACTTTTGGACGCTTGGCACACCTTTCCAATGAAAATGTCTTTAGGCAGTCTCCGTTTACGGCTGCTTCAAGAGGAAACAAACCATAGAGACAGAACTTAGAACTACTTTATTTTGTCAATTTTCAAAGAGCTAGCACAAACCGTGTTTCATTTAGAGATCCCAACATATCTATCTATATAGGAGAAAACAGAGTGAAACCTAAAAATTCAACCTCTTACTGGAAACGAACGCTTCAACCTAGAAGAGTGAAAATTGGGCAGCAAAGTGGGCTTAGTGAACTGATCATTACCACAAAGTCTCATCAAGATTTGGTGAAAAAATGTTTGCGAAATTTCAGAAAACCAGTACTTTTGGACCCTTGCCACACCTTTCCAATGAAAATGTCTTTAGGCAGTCTCCGCTTAGGGCTGCTTCAAGAGGAAACAAGCCATAGAGACAGAACTTAGAACTACTTTATTTTGTCAATTTTCAAAGAGTTAACACAAACCGTGTTTCATTTAGAGTTCCCAACACATCTATCTATATAGGAGAAAACAGAGTGAAACCTAAAAATTCAGACTCTTACTGGAAACGAACTCTTCAACCTAGAAGAGTGAAAATTGGGCAGCCAAGTGGGCTTATTGAACTGATCATTACCACAAAGTCTCATCAAGATTGGGTGAAAAAATGTTTGCCGAGATTTCAGAAAACCAGTACTTTTGGACGCTTGGCACACCTTTCAAATGAAAATGTCTTTAGGCAGTCTCCGCTTAGGGCTGCTTCAAGAGGAAACAAGCCATAGAGACAGAACTTAGAACTACTTTATTATGTCAATTTTCAAAGAGCTAGCACAAACCGTGTATCATTTAGAGTTCCCAACACATCTATCTATAGAGGAGAAAACAGAGTGAAACCTAAAAATTCAAACTGTTACTGGAAACGAACGCTTCAACCTAGAACAGTGAAAATTGGGCAGCCAAATTTGCTAAGTGAACTGATCATTACCACAAAGTCTCATCAAGATTGGGTGAAAAAATGTTTGCCGAGATTTCAGAATACCAGTACTTTTGGACGCTTGCCACCCCTTTCCAATGAAAATGTCTTTAGGCAGTCTCCGCTAAGGGCTGCTTCAAGAGGAAACAAGCCATAGATACAGAACTTAGAACTACTTTATTTTGTCAATTTTCCAAGAGCTAGCACAAACCGTGTTTCATTTAGAGTTCCCAACACATCTATCTATAGAGGAGAAAACAGAGTGAAACCTAAAAATTCAAACTCTTACTGGAAACGAACGCTTCAACCTAGAAGAGTGAAAATTGGGCAGCCAAGTGGGCTTAGTGAACTGATCATTACCACAAAGTCTCATCAAGATTGGGTGAAAAAATGTTTGCCGAGATTTCAGAAAACCAGTACTTTTGGACGCTTGGCACACCTTTCCAATGAAAATGTCTTTAGGCAGTCTCCGTTTACGGCTGCTTCAAGAGGAAACAAACCATAGAGACAGAACTTAGAACTACTTTATTTTGTCAATTTTCAAAGAGCTAGCACAAACAGTGTTTCATTTAGAGATCCCAACATATCTATCTATATAGGAGAAAACAGAGTGAAACCTAAAAATTCAACCTCTTACTGGAAACGAACGCTTCAACCTAGAAGAGTGAAAATTGGGCAGCAAAGTGGGCTTAGTGAACTGATCATTACCACAAAGTCTCATCAAGATTGGGTGAAAAAATGTTTGCGAAATTTCAGAAAACCAGTACTTTTGGACCCTTGCCACACCTTTCCAATGAAAATGTCTTTAGGCAGTCTCCGCTTAGGGCTGCTTCAAGAGGAAACAAGCCATAGAGACAGAACTTAGAACTACTTTATTTTGTCAATTTTCAAAGAGCTAGCACAAACCGTGTATCATTTAGAGTTCCCAACACATCTATCTATAGAGGAGAAAACAGAGTGAAAACTAAAAATTCAAACTGTTACTGGAAACGAACGCTTCAACCTAGAACAGTGAAAATTGGGCAGCCAAATTTGCTAAGTGAACTGATCATTACCACAAAGTCTCATCAAGATTGGGTGAAAAAATGTTTGCCGAGATTTCAGAATACCAGTACTTTTGGACGCTTGCCACCCCTTTCCAATGAAAATGTCTTTAGGCAGTCTCCGTTTAGGGCTGCTTCAAGAGGAAACAAACCATAGAGA